>NC_132996.1:49375000-49975000 GCF_048564905.1 Vicugna pacos | reverse complement strand
AGCGCGGGGCGAGGGGCGTGGGTCCGGCCCCTCCACGTGGGCCCCTCGTGACACAGTGGAGGGTGGAGGTGAGCTTGGTAGTTTCCTTCCCCTTCCCTTTCTTTTCTCCCATAGAAAACAAGATTCATAGTGTTTTCCTTAATGTTACCTTCATTAATCACATTAGGTTTCGGCGAAGCTTGCTCCGTGAACGCCCCGATGGGGAGTGTTTTCTTTACCAAAGTTCACGATTCTCCTATTCAAATCACTAATTTCCATGGTTTCACTTCAGTGCTTTAGTGCTCCTCAGGCCTTTCAGGAATGAGCTCAATTATCAACCCCGAGTGAATCGGAAACCTGATTCGGTCTTCTTATGATCTGATTAAAGGAATAGGGTTTTATAAATGTCACTAAGAAATAGTCTACACCTAGACTGCGAGAGGCTGGCCGGGCAATAATTCCCCCCGTGAGCTTGTGGCTTATTATCTCTCGAATATTTGAAGCAGATCAGTGGTCCGATGGTCATTGTGTGTCTTAGGGGTTAAGATTTTACCGTGAAAAACATTCCTTATAATACTTGGCATGCACATTCCAAAAATAAAAATCCTATCTTGAGACTGGCAGTTTTTAAATTAATTATTTGAGCTTGAACAATTCAAAAGCGTCATCAAATTAAAACAAGGTAATTTGGCACAGAGGTTATTGCCCATTATGTCTTTTAATTACTTTTCTGTATTTTGAAAAAACAAAAACAAAACATTAAATGCTGAGATAATGAACTTTGGGGGCGGTGTTCCGCAGCCATCCCCTTGGTGATGGAAAAACAGCGCTGACTTCCAAACAGACCCATCTGATCTTTCCCAGGGAGATCTGTTTGTAGGAAGTGGCAAGTCTAAGAGCCGGTCTCCTTAGGACATCTTTACAGCGCAATGGCCACAAACTGCACACAGTGTTATGGAGCAAGGAGAATTTAAAAACAACAACAACAACAAAAACTCCAAAACTGGACACAAGGGTGCTTTGAAAAAAAATCCAGCTTTTTGTAGTATGATTTACATATAATTGAGTGCATCTATTTTAAGTGTGTAGGTTAATGAGTTTTGCCAAATGCATGTGTAACCACCAGTACAATCAAGATATAGCACATTTCCATCACCTAAAAAATCTCCCTGTGTCCCTCATAGTCAATCCTCACCAACCATCCTACCTTCCAGGCCCAGGAAACCACTGATCTGTTTTCTGCCACCATAGATTAGAATTTCATTTATATTTCATTTATATGGAATCATAGAGCATGTACTCTTTTGTGTCTGGTCTCTTTCATTCAGTGAAACATTTTTAAAAAACCCATTTGTATTTCTATGTGTACCCATAGTTTGTTCTTTTTTTTTTATTGCTGAGCAATATTTAATTGTATGGATGTACCAAAATTTGTTTATCCATTCACCTGTTAATGGACATTTGAGTTTCTTCCAGTTTTTTTTCCCTATTTTAAGAAAGCTGCTATGAAGATTCATGTATGTCTTTGTGTGGAGACACCAAGTCTTTTTGCAAGAATAAGTATAAGAAATATAAAAGGTTTGTGAAAAGTCTGTAAGTTCAGTTGTCAAAGGGGAGAGGTGGGTAATGAAAATGAGGAATCAGACTAGGTATAGGACAATTTGCTATGGGAATAATTTTCAACTCCTGGTTTATAGATATAATATTAACAAATATGAAGCTGTCATGGATCAAAACTATCAACAGAAAAAGCTTTATAGAAACAGAAAAAGCTTATTCCTTTAGGTCGGGGAACAAAACAATCTTTCCAGACTTTCCCTTTCCCACAAGCATTATGGTGTGAGAATCAAGAACATAAAATTTGGGCTTAGACAGTCTTGGATTTGAATTCTTAATCCCACTTATTATGGGATCCTGGACATGTCTCCCAACTTTCTGAATCTTAGTTTCCTTATTTGTAAAATGGGGGTGATGATAACAGCTATCTCATAGAGTGGTGGTGAAGAATAAATGAAAGAAAGGCTTAGTTGCAGTGAGCCTAAGCATTTCCAGGATTAAAGTTCTGATTCTCTCCCCAACTTGGGCATAAGCTGCATGCCAGTTCTAGTGCCTGACATTTTATTGTTGTTGTTAAATCCTCACTCCATTTTGCTAAACAGGAAATGACTCTCAGAGAGGTGGTGAGCCCAGTGTTGACAGTGGAGGATGAGAACCACCAGCTCCTGCTGGACTTTGTGATGCTTCCCTAAAGCACAAGCTACAGCATGACACGCTTTGAGACCCTAGAAGTCCCTCCTCACACATTTGCGGTGAATGTCATCTTTCCCCACCATGACAGTCTCTGCCTCTGTTCACAGCACACATGTCCAATGTCCTCAGGAGCAGCTGGAGGCAGAACTTTCCTAAGAGCACCTCTTAGGCTAATCTGACCCAGGCTTTCAACCCAGGTATCTCCTCCAAAAGATGACACAGTGCTGCTCTACACTGTTTGCGCAGGCCCTGGTACAGTGCCTGGCATGTGGTAGGACTTTGGTCAATGTTATTTGGAATGTTATGGAAGGAAGGAAGGAGGAAGGAGCATTCTGGGAATAACATAGCTGCTTCCGACGAGGGCATTCTTCCCACTGCCTACGCACACTCACACAGACGTGTGCACACACATTCTTACACATACACATACACACACACACAACTTGAACCCATGAATGATTGTAATAAAATGTAATTATATCTAATAAAAGGAAGATTAAGCAGATAATTTTTCTAGATGTGATGTTGCTTTGGGGCTTATATGGTCTCTATCGAAAAATTTAAATAAAAGTCTTTAATCATTTGCTTTAAATTTTATATACGTTTGCATATCTTTATATATATGTACACACATGCACATGTGTGTGAGCTGACTTTTCATAGAGTAATTCAGAAGTTCAACTAATGAAAAAGTTTATATTTAATTAAAATACTAGGGAATATCTTTGTACTAAACACTTTCATTCTAATGAGATGACTTTTGACCTCATTGATATTTGCTGTATTTTGCTTTTCATTTGCTTGTGAGAATTTGGGAACAACTCCTGGGAGCAACTTCTACCAAGAACACATTTCTGGGGTTTTTCCTCCCTGGGTTAATGTTGGGGATAAAACAATATCAAAAATTTTCAACTCCTGGCAGTTTTTGGCAGGAGAAGACTTAGCACAAGGAATAGATCAAAGATCTTAAATGATCAAGTGTTCTGTGAAGTGCTCAGTAGAACACTTAAAAAAAAATGTTTTAAAAACCGATAACTTCTTTCCGCCGTCCCCTCATGTAATGAGTTTTATGCTGCCGTTGGGTTTTTCAGTGTTGTGAGAGATTGACTTGTGGGTCATACAATCACACCTATAGAGCTGAAAGGGACCTGAGACAGATAGGAGGGAGATGGGGCAATGAGTGAAACAGGTAAGGCAATTAAGAGGTACAGACTTCCAGTTATAAAATAAATAAGTCACGGAAATGTAACATACAGCATAGGGAAATAGTCAATAACATTGGAATAACTTTGTATGGTGACAGATGGTAACTAGACTTACCATGGTGACCATTTCGTAATGTACAAAAATTTTGAATCACTATGTGATACAGCCAAAACTAATATAATATTTCAAATCAATTATACTTCAATAAAAGAAGAAAGCATAATGACTCTTAGTTCACAAAGCAAATTAAGTGGCACTGTTAGGTCCAGAAGCCCAGATCTTCTAATAGTCACGCCGGTGGTAACAAACGCTATAAATTTTTATTTTGAAAAATTTCAAACTTACAGAAAAGCAGAAAAAAATAGTACCATGAACAGCCTACCCTCCACATGCATTCAACAATTTTTAATATTTGCCATGTTTGCTTGGTATTTTTCTCTCTTGCTCTCCGTAAACCAGAGTAAAGTTTAAGGCTTACGTACAATTCTTTTGGTCCTTACAATATATCCCAGTAAATAATACTGTTTTCAAAAGATACCTTGAAAAGTTCTCCCCTGTATGGATATGATATCACTTTGATGTACAGTTAGGTTCATTTATTTCTGCTTTGCTTCAATTTTAGGGCTTGTTTGTTTTCTCCATTTGATATAAGTATATTTTTAGAACATGTGAAACGTTTATAGTGTTCGGAAGTCCAGGTGATATAAAAAGGTACCTTTAGAGAAGTCTCACTCCCATCCCCAACCCCTATCCCCATAAATAAACATTTTAACCCATTGCAGTGTATCTTCTTATAGTTCTTTTAAAAAAAAATAAGCTATATATATATATATATTCATATCCCCCTGTCTTTCTCACATAAAAAGTAGTAAACTATGCATGCAGTTCTGCATCTTGATTTTTTTTTCACTTAACAGTATGCCTTGGAGAGCTCTCTGTAATGGTTCACTTTCTCTTTTATGTCTGCAGAATTCACTGTTATGTGGATCATACAGCCAGTCCTCTTTTAATGGACATGTGGGCCATCTCTGTTTTTTGCCATTAGATAATGCTACAATGAATAGCTATATTTATTCATGCATGTGTTGTTTCACATTTGAGGAGGCGTGTCTTCAGAGGAGATTTTTATCAGTAACATGGCTTGTCAAAGGGTAAATACATGTATAATTTTGATAGATATAGCCAAATTCTCCTCCATAATCATGCACCCTTTTGCATCCCACCAATAATGTGTGAGAGATCTGTTCCCCCACAGCCTCACAGTGTTCTCAAGCTTTTGGGTTTCTGCTGGCTAATCGGTGAAGAAATGGTGTCTCATTGCAGTATTTAATGTACATTTCTCCTATTATGAAAGAAGGGGAACATTTTATATACTTATGAGTTACTTGTGTATCTTTTTCTATAAACTGCATGGTCATGTTTTAAGCCCATTTCTGTTTTGCTCTGTTTCTTAAGAGCCCTTTTTCTATTAGGGAAATTAGCCCTTATTATAAATAAGAGTTGCAAATATGGCTCCATCATTTGTCTTTTGTTGCTATTATTATTGTAGTTTGCTTATGGTGTTATTTTGTTCCATAAAAAGTTTTCAATTTATTCAAATTTATCATCTTTTTTTCTTTTTATTGTTTCCAGCCTTTGAGTTCTAGTTGGAAAGTGACTTTCCTCATAGCAGATTATAAAGGCATTCATCCATGTTTCCTTTCAATAATGCTCTGGCTTTATTTTTTATATTTAGATCTTGGATCCATTTAGCATTTATTGTGGTGATGCTGTAAGTTTCTAAACAAATTTTATTTTGGCATTTGACTTTTTCTTTATTTCATAGTATTTTTGAGGTTAATCAATCAAATGTTTTTATATTTTATTACCGGCATCTTTTCTGATTGTAAAAGTTCCATATATATTAATTGTAGACAGAATGAAAAGCAGAGTATAAAGAAGCAGAGAAAAAAATTCCAAAGAGTTTACGTAGTGCATATTTTAATTTTAAAAATAATATTTTATATTACTGTGATAATAATGCCTATACAATTTTGCATCCTCCTCTTTTTCATTTAACATTCTAGCATAAGCACATTCCCACAGTCCTAAAAGCAATTCATAAACATGTATTTTAGTGCCTACAAAATAGTCCATAATTTGAATATATTATTATGTACTTACTCATTTTCACCTTGTTGATTTACTTCTGTTGGTACTCTTTCAATTGTATAACCAACTCTGTGATGACTACATCTACCTGTTTCAGTTTGGAAGATAGATTTCAGAAGTGGAATTGCTATGTGAAAACTTAAACGCATTTTTTTAGGATCCTGATATGATATATAGTGCCAAATGCTTTCTAGAAAAGTTACAGCAACTAACATTGCCACCAGCAATATGTGATATTATCACTGCATCTTAGTACAGCAATTTTGAGAAATATCTTTTCCTTTCCACAAACTTTTCTTTTTTTTTTCAATCAAAGAGGAAGTGAAATTTTTAGTATGGAGCAGAAAAAAAAGGGTATTATTCAGAATATCTTTGCAGTGACCAGTAAATTTAATTTTATCCTCTTTAAATCTTGTGTAAGTCATTGTAGTGATGTTTACACAAGCAAAACACTGCTAAAATTTCAGATGTATAATTTGCATCCAACTAATAAAAAATGTCTCGTATTAATTCTTTTAGCAAATATTTATTGAATATCTTCTATGTACCACATACTGTCTGGGCCACATGAGATGTATCAGTAAACAAAACAGACACCTCTTCACATGTTTAGGTTACATGACCAAGCCCTAAAGTCATCTGAGCTTGCTACACCTTCTAAACATAGGCTGTCTTGCATCTGTTCTTCTGCAAATACGTTTGCATTCATTTATCAAACATACATATTGATTGCTGACATTGTGCCAGATGCTGTTCGGGAATCTCCAGATAAACCAGTAAACAAAACAAATATCCTCCCTCAGAGAACCTATCTTCTAGTAGGGGAGCATGCAATAAATGTAACAAATAACTAAATTACATAATATGTTAGAAGGTGGTAAGTATATGGGTAAACAGAGCAAGGAGCTGTCAGAAGCGGCAATGCGCTATGTAGGTGAAGCGTCCTAACTCCCAATCTCCTCCACTATTTTTTCCTATTAAATTCTCTTTGAGGGCAAAAAACAAATTTGAATCTTTTTTAAACTTTTAATTTTAAGCTTACTGAAAAAGTTGCAAAAATAGTGCAAAGTGTTCCTGTATACACCTCACAGTTTCCCCAAATGTTAACATCTTACATAACCATGGCATGATTATCAAACTCAGGAAATTAACATTGATACAATTTGAATTTTATCAGGTTTTCCACTGATGTTGTTTTTCTGGCCCAAGATCTTATCCAGCATCCTGCATTGTATCTGGTTATTAATTCTTCTTTGTCTCTTTTAGTCTGTAACAGTTTCATAGGCTTTTTACATCTTGTATGACCTTGACATTTTTGAAGAGTATCCCTCATTTTATAAAATGTCTTTGAATTTGGATTTCTGATCTTTTCTCATGATGAGAGTGTGGTTATAAATTTTGGGCCAGAATGCTAGGAATGATGTGGTGTCCTCAAATCAAGAGGAACATGATGTCAGTATATTTCATTATTGGTAATTTTTAACTTTTATTGTTTGGTTAAGGTGGTGTTGAAAAGTTTCTCCACTGAAGAGTTACTATCTTTCCTTTTGTAGCTAATAAATATCTTAAGGGAGATATTTTGGGACTTCGTAGATCCTCAAACTTTTGCCCACTGATTTTTTTAGCATCCATCTGTGGATCTTGTCTGCAACAAGTACTACTGTGATATTTGCCTAATGGTGATTTTCTATTTCCTTCTTTCCTTCCACATTTATTCATTGAAATTCTGTTATGAGGAAGAGCTGTCTCTGCTTAGCAATTTATTTGTTCATTCAATTATATATTTATACGAGTTTAGACTCATGGATATTTATTTTATTCTATGGGCAAAGTCTAGCAGCATCAGTATTTATTTTGTCTTTCAATAGTTTAATTTGTCCATCAGAAGCTCCTTCAGGTGGAGTTTTTTTTTTTTCTTTTGACATGCCCTCACCTTATTTTGAGCACTTTCCTACTTTCTGGCTCCACACATTTTTCCAGACTCATCTTGTATTTTCCCTGCCCCTGCCCTGCCACTTCTTCAAGGAATCCTGGCTCTTTTTATTGGAGAATTATGTTTAGAAACCAAGATCTAGGCACTAGATCTGATCATTGAGTCTGGTACCATTGCTTCTAGGCCCTCTCAGCAGACAGCTAGGAAATTATGTATCTATAAACCATTCACATATACTCATCAATACCATCTATATGCATCTATATTTCTGTATGTATCTCACTGTATGTTGGATATGTGTGTTGTGTATGTATACACATATACACATATACATATATACATATATATATACATACCATATTATGAGTTTATGTTGACACCTTTGATTCCAGTCTAACACCACAGGGTTCATTTTAACCTTTCCCCTTTCCTTATTTGTAACTTCTTTCACCAATAGTGAGAAATCAGGCTGTGATTATCTACAACCTATGTATTTATTTGTTCTAGTAACCATTTAATGAGACATGTGTTTACTAAATAGAATACAGCATTTACAGGGAGTTCCTTTAGTCTTCGGCGTGACAATATGTAGTTAAGATACTGTTTTCCGTGGCTACTTAATTCAGCTCTTTTCATTCCCCCTCTTTTGGTGTAGTTAATGTTATTCATTTATAGTATTTGCAATCTACCTTAAATTCCCTCTATATCCTGGTTAATTTTGTTTTATTTTTTAGGGTATATTTTTAAAAGTATATGAAACATTACTTAATGGTTTTAAAAAGCAGGGCTATAGGAAATGGTAGGCTCAACGATGTTATTAATCTTCTAAAACTCAGTTCTCAGTACAGTGTTGGCAGTTCAATTGATATTTATTGAATAAAAGAGTTCATTTATATGTCAGTGCAAAATGTTGATATTCTAAAAGCACAGTTACAGTAGTATTTGAAACTAAAATGATGGCCTTGGGAAAACATGACTGGGAAAAAAAATAGAAGAAAAATATTATCAGAATCTAGCTAAATCAGAGGGGAAAATGGCTTCAGATTTTCACTTTGGCTTTTTTGACCAAATTCTGTAACTTTTCAACCAAGTACTTCTAAGGATTCTTACACAAATATGAGAAATGCCAAATTTGTTAAAGACTTCTCAAAAACTGAGTAATAGCCATATCAAAGCTAAGTTAGCTAGAAAGCAGAGTTACCCATAATACCATTTCTTATCCATATATATATATTTTATTTCTATAGAATCTGAAGTGCCTTCTTTCCATTTCCTGTGTCTCATTGCAGAATTTAACAAGCTTTCAAACAAAGTAACACGTTTAATTATTTCACATTATAAATCTGCATGCTTCCTCTAAGTAAATCCGTAGTAGCCCACAAATAATTTAAATTTACAAATAGCTTAAATTTCATTGTTCAAAGTCAGGGTGGGGCTAGAGGACAAGGACAGGGGAAGGTTTCACTTCTTTCTGTTACCAGCTTTTGGGGACAGCTTCCATTGTCATTATTTTTTTTTCTATGTCGTGTTCAAAGAAAGTCAACATGAAATTCTTCATGAAGTCTGTCAACATGTTTTCTTTTTTAAAGTGGGAAGATGAGGAACTAGATGTAACAAATAACAATGTATAATATAGAGTTTTCTGAGGGAAATCTGAGTTACGTCCCCATCAGCTGGACTTCTCTTGAACGTGCTTATTTAAGCATCAAGTGACTGACTTCGCAGATACTCCCACGTGTACTTTTTGCAGGCAAACTCCAGTGTCCACCAAAACAGAACTCTTCTCCCATTTCCTCACTGATACTCCTCCCGGGCCCTCATCCTCTCTCCTACAGCCAAGTTGTGCTTGGAAAAGAATCTGCGTCAATTTACTCCAACGTCCAAGAATTAAAGTCCACAGGATAGAGGAAAGGAGAAGGGAAGCAGCATTGGGGCCGAGGTGGGGGATGGTAATACTAGGCACTGGCTCAAGTATTTATATTTATATTTATATTTATATTTATATTTATATTTATATTTTATTTATATTTATATATTAAGCTTCACGTCTAAAATGAGGAATGGAAGGGATTTAACCACCATATTAAAAGAATTTTAGTGACAAAGTAAAAAATACACATATTTTGATAGACAGAGTCACTCATTTTGTGAAAGCTGGTCCTCTACTCAACCCACTGCAAAGGCTGGAAGCAGCAGCTTCTTTATCATCTCCTTGTCTCTCCCTCGTGCCCTGGCTGGTCTAGTCCCTGGTTTACCAGACTCTGAATAGTATTAGTGGAAGATTAAGTTGCTTTCACTGACAATCAGAACAGATTCTGTTCTCTGACAGAGTTCATTCCACAAATATTTATTGAGCTCCTGCTTCATAAGTCTCATTTCCTGGGGAAGGATGTACGGGGGATAAAGCATCGCCCCTATTTTCAGGAAGCTCACAGCCCAGTAATGGACATATTCACAGGGTGTGACTAGGGACCGTGTCTGTGTGTCTGTTAGTGTGGGTCTCCAGGCCGTGTGACTTCTGCTTTCCAGTCTTCATCGGGCTGCAGGAGTCTCACAAATCCCATGTGGATGTTCTGATTTCCCTTCCACTTGCCGTAAACACAGTCACTTTCTTTGGCTCTCAGACAATAATAAACACGGTGGGCGAGTGATAAATAACTCAGTGAGGGCCGTTCTGTTTCCAGCTGGAAGGAGCATCCTTACCCTTGTTAGCGCGAGGCAGGACTTAGGGGCTTAAGCTTGGCGCCAGGGCACCGTTTTCTCTCCCAAGATACATTACTTTTTCTTAGATCCTATCCCAATTCACTCAGCTGTGTCTCTTTATTATGCTCTTGTCCCTACACAGGGTGCACGTGAGGATGTGCTGGTCTCCGGTCTTGTCCTAGCAGAGTTGAAGAGATAGATACCTGAGTACCTTGTGCCAAGAACATCCTCGTCCCTTTAGCTGGTTCTTTCCTGCCGATGATGCTGGGATGAGTTCAGGGCCAGAGAAGAAGACAGTCGGGTTGGCCGTGACCCCTGTGGACTTCCACTCTTCCCTCCTGTCTCTCTGGAGTCCTAGGGATGGGACAGGATTTGGCTTCATGTTCCCTTTCTCAGGAATTTCTTAGGACTGGATGAGAAAGGTGACTTCTAAATATTCTTGGACTCTCCTCAGCCAGGTTCGTTGAAATGCCAGCTGTTCCAACAGCACAGTGTCTCGGATATACTCTGTTTATTGGGATGTGTCTTCCTGAAGGGCCCCGCGCGCCTGGCTGGTGTGGTCGAGGGCCCGGTCACGCTGCACCAGGCAACCACAGAGAGGACAAAATGTGTCTGCACGGCACACACACCGTTTCCTCATCCTTAGATCAGGCGAGTGTGGTTGATGCAGGGAGGTCTCTGAGAGGGAGATAGTGTCTCTTGCCGCCAGCTCTCCTTTGCACATGTCTCAAAACCTAGAGAAAAGCTGAAGACAAAGAGAATTTCCTAGGAAAGGGAAACATCATCAACAGCCACAAATACTCTGGTTTTACAGAGAAATAAGGACTATGAGTTTTTTGACTTACTTCCTTATCCCAAATGTTTTTGGAACCTGAAGCCTGGGAGCTCTTTGGACGAAACCTAAAAGATAGTCATCAGGAAGACAAAGCCAATACGTTCATTTTCTTGGTTGAATGTCCTGCAGAACTTGGGTAAAGATCTCACAATTTTGTCTAGCATTTCTAAATAATAACTGGGGAAGATGTCCACGACACTTTGGACAGTGGGGGAGAGAAAGCAATATTGTAGATGGGACACACGTATGACTGCATGTGCTTGTGTAAGCACTTTAAGGGTGCTTTTTAAGTATTTACAGGTCCTAGGAGGCCTCTCACAGAGTGACTGCCATTTGTTACCTGAGGATGAGGGTAGTGGAGTGGGGAGGAAAGGGGCTGGAGACAGGGAGACTATGAATTTTTTTATTTATACACTTTAAATCTGTTCAAATTGTTATGATGAGTATTTATTTTTATGTTTTTAATTAGAAAATAGAGCATTCTCTTATAAAAAAGAGCTGGGAAGTTTGCCTGCACACGGCATGCTGAGAGGGGGGTGAAATCAGGGCCTTGCTAATCGGGCAGGAGAGTGTTGGGCGCACGGAGCCCCCGGGACACAGCGCAGGCCACCCCCGTGGGGAGGGGCTGAGGGCAGCCGGCCTGCGGGAGCCTGCACTCCCTCCGTCCTGACCTCCAGTAGATGTCATTGCAGACCCGGGGAGTGATCAATCAAGAGTCTGCCTGGACCTGGGGCTTCAGGGAGAATCTTGAAACCAAATGATCTGCTAACCAGGCACCACTGCAGCAGGGCCCCGAGTCTGATGTTGTTCTAGGTAGAGCTGGGGGTGAGCGGGCACCCCGGGGGCCGGAGGGCATGCTGGTGCTTTGCACACCTCTCGTCTAGTCTACCACATGCCTACGAGCTGCGACTGCTAGTATTACCCTTTTTACCAATAAGAAACATGAAACATTTTAAGTTTAGAAAGCTCTGTTGTTTGCCCAAGTTCACTCAGCTTCCAACGCAGTCCCCTGGTGAAACTATGGTTAAAGTCAGATAGTTGTCGTAATGTCACTAAATAGTAGTCAGTCATGTTTATTTGTCGGACACAACACTGACGGGGCCTTCGACCCCAAAAAGGCGGGAATAGGAGCTCCCCAGGTCAAGCGGCAGAAGCCGGTAGAAGCCAGCCCAGCCTGGGGGGAGCCCCGGGAACACTGGTGTGGAGAAAGTGTTCTAAATTCTCCAGCCCACTCCTCCTATCTCTCTCCTCTTCCTCTTCCTTTCCTTATAAAAACATCTGAGTTTGTGTTCTGGGATAACAGAAAAATGCGGGTCCTACCCAATTTAGTTCTTCCTCTACTGATCTGATTAGAATAAACAAGAGCCTCCTAGGACTTGTAAAAAAAAAATCCTTACTCAGATCTTGGATGAATTATTGCTGAGAGATTTTAATTGGCTGTGGTTGGCTTCTGACCTCTTGTACAGGCTGATTTATGAGGTGAATTTGCAATCAACTGTTGGAAAAATTGATAGCATGGTAGCAGAGAGACATTGCTGTTTCAATAAGGCTTGGAAAATATTTATGCCCTTCCAGCCCCCACCACAAACACCAAATTTCATGTGTGAGGACAGCATGCCCTAGGGACACTGAGGGACCCTAAGCTAGCCCTGTATGTTCTGTTGATAAAATCAAATAAATGTTGCCATTTTCCAATCTGCAGGGGGAAGAAGCATTCAGAATGTGTAGAATTATCTGTTTTATTTTTCCTATAATTTTTCTTAAGCCTCCTACAAGATTTTATATATGAAATTTTTTAACACAAAAGTGATTTGTTCTTTTCTCCCTCACTACTTTAGTATTTTGTATGGTGCTTCAGGAGACATGGATTTTATTTGTGAACTACTGCTCTATGGATGTGAACAGGCTCTCAGACTGTAGGACTGCAGGTCCCTTTCCTTGTTTAAAGAAGGAAGATGGATTTTGAGTGTTGGTGGGAGGCAAAAGAGGCTGTGAGCACACAAGGAGTGGTCCTGTGGCTCCACATGAACCTATGTGCCTGACCCTAGATACCTTTAGAAAACAGAAGACCTGTGTTCAGTGATATTTCGCTCAGTTCACGTTACTTCTGGGATGCAAGACACAGTTCAGATCCCATGAGCCATACTTAGAAAATGGTTTAGAAATAAGTGAGGCATTTCCCTGTATGAATTCCTCTAGCCTGTGTAGTATACTGATTTACACTGATTATCAGCCACCTACTATTTAATCCCTCTCTTCTTTCTCCAGCAAGCTTCTGAGTGTTTCTGGCACTTTGCTAGGTACAGAGTCAGTGCTTAATAACTTAGTGTTAACTTTGATCGTTTATTCATTCAGTCAAAAAGTCTTTATTAAGCACTCACCATGAATAGCCTCTGAGCTATTCATATTCATGTATTCATGTACTGAGCACCTAGTGTGCACTGAACAAAACAGATGTAGGTCTTACCCTCATGGGACATAGCTTCTATGGGAAGGCAGACATGGAACAAGTAAAACACATAAATATATCATTACAAATATCATACGTGCTAACAAAGAAAAAGAACAGGATGCTTTGGGGAGAATAAAAGAATGCCAACTTTACACTACATAGTCAAGGAAGGACTCCCTGAAGAGGTGACATTTAAGCTGAGACCTGAAGAAAGAAACCAGCCTAGAGAAGAGTGGGGAAGAGCATTCCAGGCAGAAAGGACAGCATGTGCAAAGGCCCTGCACAGAAGTAGGACTGAGCAGGTACAAGCCAGGGGCTAAAAAGTATCTATGTGGGTGAGGCCTAGTGAGCAATGCAGAGAGAGAGAGAGGACAGATGGTCAGAAGACTAGAGTCATTTAAGGACTTTATAGCCTAAGTTAGGAAGTTTAGACCTTGTTTCACGAGCAATGGGAAGACATACCGATCCTTATAGAACCTCACAAAGACACAGCATTCAACCTCTAGCTAAAATAGGTCTCTGGTCAGCCTTGAGCCAAATTAAATAAGGTCACGTCTTTTCAGAAAGTTTAGTGTATCTCTTCTGGTATTTTTTCAATCCATATTACATACTCTGTATGTTTACTGCACAATTGGGGTAGGATCTGCTTGTGTTCACTTAAGTGTATCTTGATATTTAACGGCTTCTTATCTTTTCGGTATGGATGTGGAAATGGATCTAGCCTAGTTCCTCTTAAACATTAGAGTCTAATAACCTAGTATTAACAACCTAATGATAAATAAGTTAAATAACAATGTATAGAATTTACTTGAACATAAATCTTTGCACACAAGCACCTGATTATTTCCTTAGGGAAGATTTCTAGAAATGAAATGGCTGAGGCAAAAGAATATGTTTATTGTATGATTGGATCAAAATTGCCAAGGTGTCAGCCTGAGAACACATCACTTTACATACCCCAGAGTGAAGTTTGAGGGTAGCCATTTCAACTGGAGTTCTGGTTTCAAATGGTGTGCATTGGGCTAAAGAGGAAATGGGAAGTTACTCAGGTCCATTTGGGTTGGAATCCTAGGTCTCCTAACTTTTGTGTAGTGCAAGTATGTACACAGACCTTAACCTGAGAGACCCTAGTTTCCTCATCTGTAAAATGGGGAGATAATAGTGTTTGCCTCACAGAATCGATGAATTGCCTCACAGAATTGATGAAAGATTCAGAGAAATCACATATGGGAAGCACTTAACAGAGTATCTACTCAGAGTTAGCATTTATTAGTGTTCGCTCTCTGTCCCTCTCTCACAACACAAACATACACTGTGTGTGTGTCTTATGGTTGTGAATTCGGATACTCTTCTGAGCAAATAGAAAAAAGAAAATTCCTGTCTTGGTTATCACATCTTTTAGGTATTGAATAAAAGCGTGTCTTTCACTTTCTCCTGGCCGATGAGTGTGTGATCCCCCTATTCAAAGGTGAAATTTCTCCCACGTGGGCATTTCTTTTCTAAAGGGAAGACTCGTCTTTGTCTAACACTGAGCTTAGAGACTATGTTTTGCATTTAAATCTTTCATTACTTGCTCATATTATGAGGCAAAAAAAAAAAATGTGGCATGGGAAGAAGAGCCCCTAAAGACCTGGGTTGGAAGGCGGGGCCTCGCCACTCACAGGTGGAGTGGCCTAGAGCGAGTTGCTCACTCTCTGAGCCTCATTTCTTCCCACTGTAGCATCAGGTAATGCCGCCGCTCAGCGTTGTGAGGATTAAGCGAGATTAACAGGGGCAGGAGCACTTAACCTCTGCTGGGTAGGAGATCAATAAATTTTGAATCCAAATCTCATGTCCAGCTCTCAAGCAATGAACAGTGAGGATGCCAGCACATAAGACTCCCTACATTCATGAGAAAAGACATCTGCTCTTGGGTCTACCTCAGTCTTTTATTCCTACAATGATCAATTGCCTCTTCTTTTCATATGCTATCTTAAAAAATCACAGTGACCCTGACTTATAACCAAGATAAGAAAACACAAATGATAAGGACTCTGAGGAATTGCCTGATGTACTACAGGGTTATTTGAATGATTAAGTTGACCTGCCATCCTCCTCCTTTGTCAACCTAGAAAAACTCTGAAATGGCCAAGAGGTCCACGGCAGCCAGTAGCCCAAGAAACAGAAGGGAGGAAGGAGGGCCTGAGTCCATGGTGGTCCTCAAAGTGTGTCAACACATGGAGAACCACTGTTTCTCCAAAGTTTACTGTGGAAAGATACTTTCATTCCCATTGGGAGTGATGGTCAGAACCTACTCAGGCATATACAGATATTATTTGAGGTGGCAGGGTAGGGAAGGACCCAGATAATCAGAAAAAGCTTGAGAGGATCAGGACTTTAAAAGTCAGAACTCAAACTGTGAATTTTTTTTTGAGATTTTATAATCAGATTTTTCATTCTTGTTACTTCTGGAAAGCTATTCCTCTCACTCTCATAAACAAGTACAAATCCCCAAATTCTGAGTTCTTAAGATATTAGCTAGAACATGGGCTTTGAGACAGATCTGTACCTGCAGCCTGGGTTGCTCCATCCACTCCTGATGTTCAACAGTCACCTTGAACCTCCTTCCGGCTCCTTTAGCGACAACTCCATTCTATCGCTTGCTGGACCCAAGAATCTTGGGTCCTTCTTGTCTCCTGGCCTTTTTGTTTTACACCCCTGTCCAATCTGCTGGGAAATCCTATTGGCTATACCTTCAAAATATATCCAAAGTGTACTACTCTTATTGCCACCTTTTAGCCATAATCGTCTTTTTCCTGAGTATTACAATATCCCCTCTCTTGTTCGCCCTTGTTTTATCCTGATCACGTCAGTCTATTTCTAACACATCAGGAAGATGAGGCTGTTCAGGTGTACAAGGAAGATAGTGTCAGAAACCTCCAGCTCCTTTTCAGCTCCCTAAAAGGGTCCTTACCGGGGCTTTTTGAGACATAGGTGCTCTGGCCCCGTTACCTGCCGCATTTCCCCCCACTGTCCTCCTGCTTAACCTCGCTCCTGCCACCCTGGGCTCCCTCCTCACCATCACGGGTACACTCCTGCCTCAAAGCCTCTGCTCTTGCCCTTCCCTCTGCCTGGAAGGTTCTCCCCGCAGATGCACACCTAGCTGGCTCACTGCATTTCTTTGTATCTTTGCTCCACTGTCACCGTCTCAGTAACACCTTCCCTGATCGTTCTTTCTAAAATTGCCCCCTCCCCACCCCAGCCTATCTTCCTCTCCCATTTTATTTTTTCCTCTGTGATGCTCATTGCGTTCAATGCACTTTATGTTTTACTTGCTTATCTGGTTTATCATCTGTCTGCCCACTGGACTGTGAGCTCCACGAGGGCAGGGATTTTGGTCTGTTTTCTTCACTGTGGCATCCCCAGTTCCTAGAACAGTGCCTGGCTTATTGAGCTGCTCCATCAATATTTATTGAATTGAATTAATCCTAGAGCTGGAAATAAAGCTGGGCTCTCCCACTTAATAAGCTGAGTGAATACGAAAAAGACATTTAACATCTTTGAGTGTCTGAAATACATGAGACTGTGCTTGGCTTACAGCAGATTTCAATAAATATTTATTCCCTTGCCTTCTCCCAATTTGGGTAGTGGCAACAAGCATTTTGAGATGCTAGAAAAGTGACAGCCAAGTGCAAGGAAATTCCTTTTCTCACTTTATTTTTCTACTCTTTTCCTCTTTACCATTCATTCTCTTTTGATTCCTTGTCCTCATCCTTTTTCTTACTGAGGCTGCTGAAATAATGCATATCATGTGGAAAGAATGGTGGAGGACCCCAAGCTAGCAGTCATAACTGTTTGAACGTAAGAAAGGGACTTGCTCACTTAGACATCAGCCCAGTGTACTGCTGATGGGAAAGAGTCCAGGGATGGATGCTGGAACCCAAAGCTGTTATAAAGGTGCAGTCTTATAGCAAACTTGACAAGTTTCTCTCTGTCATTCTGGAGAACACAGGAAAGGTATTCAGGAGCTGGACAGTATCCAAAAAGAGGCATTTAAAATAATTCAGGTGATTAGGAGAAGGAATTGCTGTGTGAAACCCTCCCTCTCTGCTCCTGCCCCACCTCAACACCCCAAAAGTGTGACTCTGGAGCCTGAAATGGTGAAAATGCGAAAGGAAGTGTAGACAGCCAACCCTTCCATCGCAACTGCACATGCCAGGCTCCGTGCCGTGCAGGTGACATAGATTAACCTATTTCATCCACAGGTATCCTGCGAGGTGGGTATGATGATCAGACTCACTTTACAGGTGAGGACATCAAGGCACAGAGAAGATAAGTAATTTTCCCAATGTCGTACAGCTGGTAAGTGGCAAAGCTGAGATTCACTCCTCAGCAGATGACAAACAAGCAATAGGACTTAATGTCTCAAACAGTCAAACTGATCACAGGAATGTAGACTTGATCATCACACCCTAGACCTGCTCATGTGTCCTGATAAGCTGTCACCCTGGGTACTGTCTTTTGGCCAAGCTCTGCTCCGTGCTCTGCAGCCTGGCCACCATGTGGTCTATCAGCCCAGGAGGGCAGGGATTGACCTGAACAACCTTTGCTGCTTCATCTCTCTGTCCAAATCCTGTGAGAGTCCCATCAAATCTCAGCTCCTCAATGAGACTTTGCCTACCAATGCCATCCGGTGCTTTATGTTTCTGCTGCCTGTCCATCTGTATGTTTGTTGGCTATACCATCCAGTTTGACATGTGTTTAACTTTCCTTCAGCACTCAGTACAGTTGGCATTTTTTGCTGCCTGTTTCTTATCACGTGTGTCTAAGAAGACAGTATATCCTTCTAGTCGAGGACTGTTTCATGTGCTTCCTTTATGTTCCGTCTCTCCCTTCATGTGCTAATAGTGTCCCACTAAATGCTTGCTGACTTGAAGACTTCACGGCTAATCCATGAAGACTGAGTTATTGAGAGAACTGTGATGCTGTGGTGACATCTGCTGTGTGCTACTTATGAGCCTGGGTTTGGAGGCTGACAGGTATGGATTCCCATCCTGGCTCTGCCAGTTCATCTCTAGGTGGCCCTCCAGTGTTACCTCCATATCATCTGTCTCCTTATCGGGAGATGAGGGCTGTAGTGAGGGTTGGCCTGAAAAATATATGAAAAGTTCCTTAGGAAAGTGTCTAGGAAGATGTCTGGCATAAAGCAAGTGCTCGATAAACAGTAACATTTAAGTTGTTTTTATCCCTAAGCTTCCACGTTTATGTCAAGGAGAGCAATGAACTTCCGGAACGTGTTCCCTGGTGAAGTTGTCTGAGACTTTCTGGACCATGAACCTGTCCCAGCACAGCATTTCAGATGACCTTATATTACATGGGATTGTGGGTTTTCATCCCTTGAAACTATGGGATACACGTACTAAACATTCAGGACCAGAGTCCTCAGGGTTCTAGGGAGAGGCTGTCAAAATAGATGGAAGGGATAAAGTGAAGACTTCGATTATTTTCTGATTGTTACTTTTTACCTGGCCTTCCTTTGTTTCTTTCCTCCCTCTCTTCCCCTCTAACTGTGAAGGCTTATCACGAAGATGAACTGAAAGATCAAGGAAATTTTTTACAGACGTAGGTATGTCATATAGACATTTTATAGTTTCTTTCAAGTCTTCAACACTTAAAACTTGTTTACTGCTCTTAGTGAAACATCACTGGCTGATTCCTGTTGGCTCACCCTGTATATTTTATATTCATAACACGAGGCAAAACCATCTATTAAAATGTTGACTATTTATTCAGACTTTCAGATGTGGGTTCTTAGATTCTGAATCACAATTACTAGAGTTGTAAGTTAACTTTTGACTAGTGAATTCAAAGATCATCTTTCATTGCTCGTATTTTTCTTTATTTCATTGGTTCCTGGTATGTGTCAATTATGGAGATGGAGAAATCAGTAAGATATGGGCCCGTCCCTCAGGAAGCTTACATCTACTGACAATATGATCTGCTGAGCCATGATGATCCACTGTTACAGAGTATCTGGGTTTCCAGTGATGCATTTGAATACTGTCCTCACTTACACCACCAGGGAAATTTTTAATCGGCCAAAGGGGTGTATGTGTTTGTGTGTGTGTATTCATTGCCTCCAAACAATTTTTTGATGCTCTAGACAACCTTTTAAAAAAGTCCTCAATTCCAACTTATGGTTTTGGCAGATATGTCTACTGGGGTTTCCTACAATGTTTTGTATTACAGTATCATAGGCAAGGTTATTAAAATTTCTTAGTTGCTTCCATAGTTCTGAAATAAAAAAGTCTTCTTATACCTCTTGAGTATTCTTTTATAAACTAATTCTTTTGTTCTCAGGAAAAAACGTAGGATAGATAAATACACCTATAGGAAAATTTAAAGACTGGTCTCTCACATAATTGAAATCACTTTATCCAGCTGATATTTACTACTGTATATGTTTTAATAATGTTTATTTGGTTTTTCGTTTGTTTTCTAGGTTATACATGTTATTTGCAATTAATGACGATGAAAACTAGGTATTTTCTAAACTTTATTTCTCTCACTTATGTTTTCTGTCTCGTTGCGTTGTACAGGACAAGGGTTTTCAGCCTCAGCACTATTGACATTTGGGGCTGGATGATCATTTGTTGTGGGGCTGTCCAGTGCAGCATAGGATGCAGCATCCCTGGCTTCTGCTCAGTAGATACCAGTAGTTCCCCAAAGTTGTGACCAGCAAAAATGGTCCAGACAGTGTCCAATGTCCCCTGGGAAGCAAAATTTCCACCTGTTGAGAACCACTGGTCGAGAATTTCCAGAACACTGTATCATGTTAACAGTGATATAAACGTCCCTAGTCTGCTTCTGATTTTACGAGGAATAATGCTTCTGATGTTTCTCCATTAAAGGTATCAGTTTAACATTGGTAGTCTCTGTGAAGTGAAGGAAATAGAATTTGACTCTAATCTAACAATTAATAAAATGTAAATTTGAGACGAATATTGATTAGTGATCATGTAAGATAAATTCCTTGTGGTCAAAAAGAATTAGTACAGTTCAGTGGACCCTTTAGGACCAAAGCTGGGTGGGGAGTGTGTGTGTGAAGGACTTGGCTAGGGAGTGTTTGTTGTGTAACTCTTGATTCTAGACACTTGATCATAGAAGCAGACGCGCATCTGTGCTAAGAGAACACAGCCAAGGCTTCTGCACAGTGAAGGGAAGGAAACCAAATACTGGATTATTGCTGTAATTGAGAAATAGCCCCTTGGTATTTTGAGGTCTTTAGCTACTCCTTTCAAATGACAATTTATAGCTCTTTCTGTTTTTCTGAACTAATTTTATTAGGCTTCTGCTTTCAACATTTCAAATACAATAACGAAGTTGAGAGTCCCTGTTATTAGCTTCCAGTGGCCTTGAGAAGTCGGCCTCTGTGGCCAAGGTGATGATGCCGGCTGATTTGGCGGGGAGCTAGGAGGTCATGTTCAAACCTTCACAAACAGACTGGGGTAGAGGCCACAGACAGACGGTGCAGGTGAGAGGAAGCATAAATTCTGCGCCTTAGCTGCCCAGACTCCACTTGGCCTGAAGGGCCTCCCTCGGTGGGGGGCTCAAAGGCCCCCTGGGCTGGCGGATTTATGTCAGCAAGACCCGCGCAGTGGAAAGAGATTAAGAACGCTTTCAAAGGGCGCGGGAGCGGGTCGCTCCTCCGTCTGAGCTCAGTCTGTGAGGACCTGGGCTGGTGCCAGCGAAGGGAGTAGGGCCGGCCTGAGGAATGGAAGGTCACTGGCCAATTGGGTGTTGCGATAATTATATCCTTGTTTCCTTGAAGGTACCAGCGTCCTTGATTTTCCAGCTTCAAAGAGAGCTGCCTCTGAAGTAGGCGGACGTTCACACCTGCTCTGCTGCAGTGATTTCTGCCTTCCTGGCCGCAGACTCAACAAGACAACAATAGTTCTGTGGACATTTTCAAGGCCACATTCAGAAACCAGGCAAGGGAAGCTTCTCTTCCACCCTTTTCTCCTAAAGGAAAATGTAAAGGTTAGCGCATCCTGTGAAATTCAGCAGTGAAGCCGATGTCATGGTTTTACCTAAAGTTCAGATACTTTGGAGGTTAGGCACTCGAAACCATCACCCCACCACTCTCACCCTCTCTCCCTCCACTTCTCACCCCTCCCCAAAGTGACCATCACAGGTCTATCACAGAAGTCTGGTAATCACTAGAGGTGTCAGTATACAATACACCTGGGATGGTTTTTTTTAAATCTTTTTTTCTATCCCATTCATCTCCAGACAAACTGCACCAACAACAGTTAGAAGTACAAGCATAGTTCTACCTTCCGTATTTTCCTTTAGCACTTAGATTTTCCTGAGACCTTTTGAGAAGAGAGAGAGGTACTTATTTTTCTTAAACAGGACCCTGTTTGTCTACTGGGTGCAATGAATAGGATCTAAAAGTAGGATTTCCACTGACTAAATATATATTTGCTGCCTCCCACCTCAGCTTTTCACTGATCATCTGAACCCTCCCATCATTAAATGCGCAAATTTAAAACCATATTTTGACTAATAAATTCCCTTTGTTAAGGATGAGATGACTGGTTTCTGGCACTTCAAATCCTCACAAGAAGTGGACTGGATATTACACATAACTCCCTAAATTCTGAGCTCTGATGTCTCTCTGTTGTTGCCATCAGCTTCCTTCTCCAGGCAAAAGCAGGTGCTGGTCAAAACCGGGGAAGTAGAAAGAGGGAAATATTGTCTATTTTTGAAGCTAGTTCTTGTTCTGACCCTTGACAGTGATAAATAGTGGTCCCATATACAAATATTCCCTAACTCTTTTTAATTTTTGCTCTGAGATTCTGCAAATATACACTGTTATGTTTATGAATTCCCAGTTTAGTGCCATAAAAGTAACTAGAGGCTTTCTTCATTGAAACATGCAGTCTCTCCCCCTCACCCCTCTCTGTCTCTCTCGCTTCCTCCCTCCCTCTGCCCTTCTCTCTCTCTCCATTGTACTATGAGTTTTCTAAGATCAGGAATAATGGCTGCTATGATACCTGGGGGAAGCAAAAGCTCTGTCCTCCAAAGTCTGCTCCTACCTGTCCCTTGGGACCCTGGGATTCTGAGCTCTTGCCTGTGATTTAATAATGAGACCCAGCGGGGCAGCCCAGGTGCTGTATCTCATACCCTTGCAGATTGCCAAGGGAACATTTAATCTGTTGACTTTATTCAGTTATGCTAGTCTGGCCAACGTACCTGGAGCTATAAATTATTTAGATGTTTAATTTATTTGGTGTAGAAGGAACTCTCTTATACCTTAGTTATCTAATAGCAGAAGATGAAAAACCACTTTGTTTGCAAATCATAAAAACTTTAACAGACTTGTGCCTTAAAGAGAAAAAGAGACTTCACTGACCTTAAAAGTAAAACAGGGATCCAGACAAGCATTGTTAACACATTATTCCCGAAGATAAAAATTATGGTATAAATTCCTTCGGATTAGAAGTGAAATGTGAAACAAATGTCTTCCATTGGATGTGAACAGACATCTAGTCTGAAGTGAACACAAGTATAAACTGTCAATGAGGGGTCAGGAGGGGCATAGCAGGGGTCCTTGTGACAATGTCCCTCTCCTCCGTCACAATGAACTACCATTATAATGACCCAGGGGAGGGAGATATTTTAAATGGTAGGAAATATGATATAACCTAAACTCTATTAGTACACAAAATTACTACCTAATAGTGAAACATGTCATTGTTCTATTTATTCTTTGACCTTGTACTTAGCACATTTCATTAAAATAGAAACTCAGTACATGTTTCATTAAAAGAGAAACAAATAGCAAAAATACATTATCTTGTGGAGCAACCACTGTCACATCAGATTAGGTCCCCTACTGTCCAACTGTCTCATCCATTTTCTTGATGAAAAAGGGTTGATTTGAAGCAAAAATAAACATAATCTTTAGCAACACAAAAATATAAACAATCAAGTGCAGAAGTACTTTGTAAAGCCTTTTCTTTTATAACTGCTTTGTTTTAAAGGTACTTCTGGAATCAGGTGACATTACTGGGCTTTTATTTATCATCAGCCAAATATTTAAACGATTTCCCTTTCTCAGCGGCAGAGTTTTTAGCCAAGAAAGCTTTTTCTGCAGACCAGCAGCCTGGGTTTGAATTCTTGACTTTTATTAGCTCTGGGCCATTGGATAAATTATTTAACTTCTCTGGGCTTCAGTTTTCTCATTTGTAAAATAGGTATATTATCTTCCTAACGGGGTTCTTATGTGATAAACTATGTAAACCAGCACCTGACATAGAGGAAATGTAAGTGTCTAATTATTGCAAATAATAGTTTACTATGTGCTTTGGATTCACTTCCTAGTGTCCGTATAATAAACAATTCAATGAGGTAGTTATTCCACCGTTTTACTGAAGAGGACATTTACTCCTAGATCCAGAGTTAAGCAGATCCAATTCGGACTCAGGTCGGTAGGTCTCTGGCAGATTCAGATTCCTGGCAGCCAACTCGGAGATTTTGGTGGAGTGTGCTCAGGGGGGACATCTGTGGGCCGAGGGAGGAACTGCACTGTGATGCAATGTGAGCGGCCACAGCAAAGGCCACCCTACAGGCAGGAGCTCTGGCACTGGCGTGGCCCTTCAGAGTTGGACCTCATTGGGCCAAGAGGACAGCCGTCTAACCTGCCCCTTCACAGAATCTGCAGTCCCTGGAATGTAGGCTGCTCCGGAAGTGGGTGTGGCTTTGAGCAAAGCAGCTCTATCCAGCCAAAGGCTATCTCCAGAGAGGGTCTCAGCTGAAGAACCGGCAGCAGCCAACACTCCCTGCAGCTGGGGGCACAAGCGCTGCAGTTTCCAGGAGGGAATCTGAGCCGTGGATCACGGGGTCCACACCTCCTGCGGCTCGGAGGGTGTTCAGGGCCATCTCATGGACCATGGCGGTTGGGATCACTGCTGCTTCTGCCCAGAATCTCTCAGACCCCATTCATGTTGGGGAGTCCAGGAAGCACGTGGATGGACTGTTTCCATGAACTGCAGAAGGTGCTTGGTGACTTGAAACAGCACAGCTGCTGCTAACCAGCATCAAAACCAAGTAAACCACCCATAGGTCCTGCTGCCACGGTTTTTATTCTCTGTACAGCTGACTGTAAGACTGATCACTTAAAAATGGTTAAATAGTCCCAATTTTTAGAAGTGTTTAAATAGACCCAATTTTAAAAATCTTTTCTTCTAGCAAGCGTTTTTTATGGTGTTTATGTCATGATCTATAGGCTAGAACCACAGAATTTTAAAACCGGAAGGGGCCTGAGAGATTCCGCTCCTTCTTTTGCGTTGGGTTGGGGGAGTAACTCAGTCAAGGTCACATAGCGAGTTAACAGTTGCACACAATGGGATTGGGACCATAAGCATGAAAATTGATATTCTCAAGTAGAGTCTAGCTGTTTGCCAACTACAAAGAAATTATAAAAACAAATTCTTGGCTGAAAACTTGAAAGGATAGGTTTGGAATGTTATCTTAATGCACACTACAATCTTGAAGTTTCTTGTCATATCCTAGATAAAGTACTGTGTTTATATTTTATTCATTTCCATGCAAAATGACTTCTAAAACTAAATGCCAAGAATTCTCACTGACATTGTACGGGTTGCATTTTGTTGATTAAATTTTTGTTATTTTAATATTTTAAGATTAAAACACTCTTCTACTCCTAGCACATTTTTTTCTCCATATAATTGATACAATTACATAAATACATAATGGTGTTGGCAATCTTTGAATAACGTATTT
This sequence comes from Vicugna pacos, assembly GCF_048564905.1. Lineage (NCBI taxonomy): Eukaryota > Metazoa > Chordata > Mammalia > Artiodactyla > Camelidae > Vicugna > Vicugna pacos. The sequence goes on along the minus strand of NC_132996.1, from coordinate 49,949,701 downwards.
TAGACTTGAGAGCAGAGTCTTATCTTAAAATTACTTTCAGAAAACGTATCAGACACATGGAGCTGTCAGGTTTAAGACTATACCACCAATTTCATGTTAACTTATTATTGCAATATTCTCTGGCACATCAGTAACCATGAAGACTAGTGCTCAGCGAAAAAAAAAAGAAAAAATTTAATTTTTCATTACCTCCACAGTATACTACCTGGCTAGAGTTAGACATTTAAAAATCCCATGTGATTGTTCAGCTCTTCAGAAATGTTAACCCTTAAATTTGCAGCAGAAACATCTACTGAACAGTATTTGACTGTAAGAACAGTGGCAATTTAGAATTGAGGTTCAGAGCACAGACTGAAAATCCATACTACTTGGCGGTCAAAGCCTAGCGTCACCAGCTGTATGACTTTGTGCAAGTTACTTACTCTCTATCAAGTGGGAATAGTGTTAGTACTTGGCTCTTGTGGTTGTTGTAAGGACTGTAAAGTGCTTAGAACAGTGTCTACACACAACAGTGCTCAGTTGATGCCATATTATTAGAAATTGCTTTTTAAATTACAGAGGACTGAGACTTTACAAGGAAATTTAAAGATGAAAATTTTTAAACTAGATACACCTAAGAGATCATGTTCAATTTTCAGTTCTTACAATGGAGCTCTTAGGGGTAACAATCATCAGCCTAGTTAGACTATATGTTTAGATTCTAGACTTATTCCACAACCTGATATACATAATAATGAAACAGTAAATTCCCCATTTTTAACTAGAAGAAATTTGATTCTGGAAATCAAAGAGCCATGTCCTAACAGTGAGCACTGGAAAATCATTCTCAGCTGGTAGCTCCATGGAAGTGGTGACTGTGCCAATCTTGTTCACCAGTATAGGCCCAGCATTTTACACACTGCCATCTGGAAGGAACTGAAGACATACAGAATGACTGATTGACTATAAGAGGCAATGCCCTTTAATTCATAGAATTTTACAGTTAAAAGGGGGGTCAGGTGCTAATGATGTCACAAATAAGGAACCTGAGGATAAATGACTTAGACCTAATTATGTGGTTAGCCTTGACTAGAACCTGGATCCAAGATGCTGACTCTAGGCCTTGGACACTTAAATAAATCAGTGTCTTCAGTAATATTTTTCCATATGTTCTTAGAAACACCAGTATCTTGGGATATTTATTCATAAAGAGTGGAAGGAGTTATTCTGTGGACAAATAATTTGAGGAAATGTGGACTTAAACCAATTAAACTGTGGATCTCAGCATGCCTGAAAAGGGTTTGGTCATAAAACCCCTTTGGAAGGGAGCATCTTTTGGAATTGATGGTCTATGAAACACACAGGAGAGGACTGACCAATAAACTTGAACAGATACTTACCACGCACCTACTACATGCAAGTATCATGATAGGAACTATAAAAAAAATTAAGGTGAGTTAGACACCAAAGAATTCCTGGGGCACTTAATAAGAGAGGATAAGAGCAGTGGCAGAGGCTAGAGGGTGTTACAAAAAAGCACATATAACTTCAGTCTATGTCTGCATTTTGTAAGTGTCATGAGAAAGGCTCAAATAAAATGCAACCGGGATTCAGCATTCCATGGAAGAAATAGCATTTGAGATGAATCCTGAAAGATGGATGTGAGTTCCTTTAGAATTTTTTGTCTGAAAATGACTTTGTTGTGCTCTCATTCATGAAGTGTAGCTTTTCTGGATATGCAATGGACTAGTTATTTCCCTTCAACACTTTGAATAGTTAGTTATTCCACCGTCTCCTTGAGGCCACTCTTACTCTTGATCAGCCTGAGAGTCTAATCATTAGTCACTTGCAAGTGATCTTTCTTTTCTCTCAGGCTGCTTTGAAGATTTTCCCAATGTCTTTGGCATTCTCCAGTTTCCCTACAGCATGTCTGAAGCATAAACTTCCTTTTAATTTATCCTGCTAGGGATATGCTGTATTTCAGTTCTGAGAATTTCCCAGCTACTGTTGCTTCAGATATCATGTATCTTCCATTCTCTCTGTCCTCTACTTCCAAATCTCCAATTCAGTTTATGTTGGAACTTCTCATTCTATCTTCCATCTCTTTAGAGTTCTCTTACGTATTTTCCATTTCCTTTTTTCCCCTGTGCTACATTCTGGATCTTTTCTTCAGCTACTTCTTCAATTCACTAATTATTTCTTCAGATATTTAACATGTTTATGAAATGTGTACTTTCAACCATTTTGCTTTTGTTTCTTTTTTATTCTTTTTCAAATCGACCTGGTCATCCATGATGATCTCTTGTTGCTTGCTTATCTTTGGTATTTCACTCCTTATGTCTTTAAATGTGTCATATGCAGACATTCTATGTTAGAAAGTTAACAAAATGTAGTGGTGAAGACTCTAGAATCAACTGCCTGAATCCAAATGTCACTGAAGAAATGTTGACCTGGAACAAATTACTTAATCTCTCAGCGTCTTAGCTTTTTAATTTATAAAATGGGAATAGCAATGGTACCTGTTTCATAGAGTCATTTTGAGAACTAAGTTAAAATTTGAAAAAAAAATCTTTACAATAGTTCCTAGCAGTTAATAACTGCTCTATACACTTTTATAAATGAAAACATATATATCCAAAGTTCTTGGAGTCTGAGCTGGATGCTTTTTTTCCCCCTGACTTACTCCCTCCTTCTGTGCCTGGTGACCTTGGATTTAAACTCAAATTTGGTGGCTCTTAATGGCTTTCCTACTGTGAGGATTTGTATTTGCTTTGGTTAGGAGGCAGAAGGAAAACATCAATTTGAGACACTTCGCCCCTTTTGGAGTGTCCTGGCCTAAAGCAGGAGTTTCAGACTCATGGCTTCCCCACCTTCTGATGCTTTAGAGTTCTTTCACTGCTACTAATGGCACTGGCCCTTAAGACAACCCAAGCTTCTTATTTTCTTAGCACTCTTGGATCCCAGTTCTGGTTTCAGCTCATATTTGAGGATAAGAGCTGTCTCTAGACAATTCCTTAACTACTTACAAGCCCAATAATTCATTTAAAAAGTTATCCAGTTATTTTGTAGTTGGAAGGCCTTCAGAGTGTCTAGTTATCTATACTGCCAGAAGTTACCTCCTGCTTTTTATCAGTCAGAATGGGTTACCTTGTCCAGCAGCAACAAACAACCTCAAGTGGCTTTGGAAACCAAAGGTTTATTTCCCATTTACACTACATGTCCCTCCCAGGTCAGCAGGGCCTCTGCTCCATATGATACTTACTCAGGGGTTCAGGCTGATGGAGCTTTGACCGTCAGGAAGATCACCAATCCTGTAGCAGGAGAGAGAAAATATGCTGAATCTTACTCTGGCTGTTAAGGGGCTTCCATCTGGAAGTGACACACATCATTTTCATTCACTTTCAATTGACCAAGGCAAGTCTGAGGGTCACCTAACTCCAAGGAAGTGCTCAGGAACACCACTAACAATTACTAACAATTACTCCATGCTTTTTTCACCTAACATTATAAACTTTTTTATGTTCTTATATAGACGTGGTAACTAATTCTTTAAATGTTATTATGACAATCTCAAACATAAAAAATGTAAAAAGAATAGTATGATAATATAATAAATGCCCATAACTATAAATTTAAACATCTACATAATAGTTCAGAAGGGGAGAATTCAAATTTTATCATGAGATACTTCAAAGTTAGTACACTTAAAATGTTGAGACCTTTTTAATCATAAAAGTCATTTAAAACTTCTAAATATAGAAAAAGTAAAGAAGAATGACTAGAGTTTTAATAGGTGTGCATTCCAAATGGAAGAGAAAATACCAGCAGAGATAGTGAAGCAGGAGCATATAAAGAGGATTTGCAGAAAGCATGCAGTTCAGCTAAATGGTAACCTTATCACAGAGGGCTCTGAATGCCAGGCTGGAACGTCATTCAGTAGGGAATGGAAAGCCACTGAAAATTTTTAAGTAGAAAAGTAACATAAATTTAACCCAACTTTTATTGAGTTATCTACTATGTAGCAGGTACTGTAGCAGGTAATATAATAGACTCTGAGATATAAAAAATGAATAAAACACAAACCTCATTATCTAGTAACATGATGGAAAATTTTTCCAAGAAGATTGATCTAGATCATTGTAGGCGGGCCCGACACCATTGTGAAGGAAACTTAGAGGCTACTGCAATAGTCCAAGCAAGAATTCAAGAGCACTAGATCCAGAGGACTAGCAGCGGGGATGGAAAGGAAAAAGTGGTTTGAGAGATCTTAAAGAGATCGAGTGTGTAGAATGTCCTAATTATCCAGATGTGGGGAGCAAAGGAAAAGGAAAAAACCTAGAGATCATTTGAAGATTGTAAACATGGAGGACAGGGAAAATAATACCATTAACAGAAATAGAAACACCAGGAAAAGGGCTTGGTTTAAGGGGGAAATGATAACTTTGGTTGTATACACATTGAATTTGAGATTCCATGAGTGTATCCTGGTGGAATTACCCAGCAAGAAGTTGGATATACAGAACTCAGGGTATGACAGGGGTTAAGGGGTAGGAGAGACTCAGAAATCTGAGTCCTTGGCACAACAGCAATAGTTTATACCATTTGCAGAGATAAGATTGCTAGGTAAGAGAATGCTGCAAAATCTTTTTTAAAAATTGCCTGATGAACATGTGAAAATCATATGATTCATCCTTCTAAGAAAGTGAAGCACAAAACTATTTCTCCATCCAAAAGTCTTGTCCTGCCATAATGAATGAAATTCCATCCTTACAGATCCATTCCTTTGTGTCTTAGAAGCTTTTTAGTTTCCAGTGTCTCCAGTTACAATATGGATGCCCCCAAATACTCCTTAGGCCTTGATCAGACAGTACCTTACCTGGCATGGGTTTACCAGGGGCCTTCTAGGCTAGCTGACAGAGGTGGAACCCAGGGTTGGCATCAGGTTGGGGTGGTGTGGGGGTCGAGGGCTACTCAGGAGATCAGGGAAAAGGGGCAGGACTCTGAATGGACAGGGATCTGGTACCAGAAAGAACCTCTGAGGTTGTCAAGTGTCTCCTAGGGCCCAGCCATAGGACACGCACATGCACAACCACCCACCCACTCACCGACCCACACACACTCGTGTTTACCAAGTGTGTACACTGGGAATTTGATATCAAAAGTTCAACGTAGACAAGTTACTTGGTGTGATCATTATGATGTTTGTGTGGCAGGATGGTTGACTAAAATATTAAATTGCTTCCTTTCAAACAGACATGCAAACTTGTAGTGCTTTGTCTGGAAAATTTGGGCCAGGCAAAACATTGGATGCAGCCTCTCCTGGTCAAAGTTTGCACATTGCTACTCACTGCCACTGAATGTGTGAAAATGGTTACAGCTAAAGGATATATTGTACAATACAGGGAGTAGAGCCAGTATTTTATCATGACTATAAATGGAGTATAATCTTTAAAAATTCTGAATCACTATATTGTACACCCATAACTTACATAATATTGTACATCAGCTATACTCCAAATAAAAAATGGTTAAGATGGTGCATTTTATGTTATGTGATTTTTACCACAATTCTAAAAAAACTTGATTGGATTAAATACAAGTCACTTTCTTCTAAGGATTCTGGTATATTTATGCTATAACAAGAAATAAACATAACATTTATTTTCTTAAAAAAAAGTTTTACACTTTCAGGCACTGTGAAGGGTGTTCTAGAGAGGGAGGACAGAGGGTGGGGCCTCTGAGAAAGTGATGAGTCTGGAAGAGGAGATTTCTTGGCAGGAAAGAATGCAGAATTGTCTAGAGGGGATGTGCCCCCTGCCTCCTGGCGAAGCCCGGGTGGGCAGCATCTTGTGGGGAGGGGCTGCACTGGCTCTCAGGGAGTCCCGATCCCAGCCTCGCCAGAGCCCCTCCTGGGCCCTGGGTGAGGTACAGAAGTGCCTGCTCAGCCTGGAACCGAGGGAAGTGATTCAACATCTTTTGTACATCACTACTTATCAGCTCCCACAGCAGGCCATGGCATGTAGTAGGTGTCCAGGAAATATTTGTTAAGTAAGTGAATGTTGATGCTAAGGCAGGGCCTGATGCTGCATAAAACCTCTAGACTTCTGCCCCAGTCTGTGGATTGGAGAGAGGGAGGTGGTTACCTTCCACCCAAGCCTGCCAGGATATGGGGACTTGGAGTCAGAATCAGGTTGATTTAAGGAAAATCATAGTGACATCTTGTACACTTGATAGACAACTTTTTAAAACTATTTTCCTGCATCCTTTATAATACATTATTAATATATTTTATTTGCAAATAAGTTACACCTGCTAATATAACTAGTGGATAAAAAATTTTCAGCGTGTTACTCATGAACAAGGTAAGAGCTGTAATTCTCAAAGTGAAGGTACAAAAGCTTCAGATATCCTCCCCATGGGCAGCCTTGGGTGTGAGTTGAGTCTATGGGAAACCACCAGGGCGCCCCGCTTGCCTTACCAGGGCTTTGAGGCCATGGGCTGCAGTGGAGAGGTTTAGAGGGTGAACACAGCAGACTTGGGTTCCACTCCTTGCCCTGCCACCGCATGGTCTCAGGTAAGCCCTTCAACCTTCTCTGTAAAACAAACGCTGGGTTTACTAGTCCCTAAGACAGGGCTGAAGTTCAGCCTATATATACACTGGGTCTGGCCATCCCAGTAGCCACCAGTTGGTCAGGTAGCTACTATCCACTGGTTAAATAATTTGAATGTCATCCCAAGTCTCAGGTCTCTGCAGAAGACAGGGGTAATCTGGCTTCCCAGAAACAAAAGAATCACAGGAAATCATCCAAAGCATTAGCTTATCCTGATTATAAGCATTACTCCTGCTGACTCCAGGAGCAATTGCTACATGCCATATGAACTGACTTCTTATCACTGACTTGTGCTCCAATTTTCCATTTTCTAACCTCCTCTAAACCTTTTCTCCATTTACTGCAAAGTACTATTTTCTCTGACTTCAGAACATGCGGACACCTTCCCCACAGATGTGGAAAATAATGGGAGGCTTGAGCCCAGAGTATCTAAGATTCTTTCACGGTGCCTCACTGTTGCTTCTTGGGAGAAAACAAAACACAAAGAGAAGGCGCTGACAAAGCCAGGCAGCCAAGGAGTGGTTTGTGTTCTCTCATTTCGCAGTACCTTTGCCAACGTTGTGTCCTCTGCCTGGAAAGTCCTCTCTGCACCCTTTCTTCTGGTGGGCTTCTACCCACCCTTCAATGCCCCACCTATGGCTATTTTCCTCCCCTAACACTTGTACATCCCGCTGTTACAGAACTTAGCATTTTGTAACGTAAGTATTATTTATGTTTTCCTCCCAACTAGAACTCCTTAAAGGCAGGAGTTGGGTCTTGTTCTCTCTGTGCTTCATTACTCAGAACAACACCTGGCATAAAGAAGCCAGGTGTGCTAAAATGTCAATTGTGTCCCAAATAACACTAAGGTCCACCTCCCCACCAGCAGCATAACTAAGTGGACCAGGGATGAACATGAGACCCTTAATCTAGACAAGTCAGATTTCCTCACAGAATTTTGTACTTAGAATCATAAAAACTAGGAATCAGAAAGTGTGGCCGCTGGAAGATCATATAGAACTGACCTCCAAAAATCTGACCTTGTGACAAAAACTTGGGTGCAGGAAGTTTATTTGGGTGCAGGCAGCGCAAGTTCGGGTGGGGAAAGGGAGACAGAGAAAGAAGAAAAGCCAATGAAATGTACATTCACGAGCAGGTGACCGCCTTGGGAAACTGTGGCTTACTCCCTCTTTGGAACCCTCTGAGAAACCAGTGAGACGTGCCTCGGAATTGGTCCACTGGAAGACCCGGAAGCTGGGAATTTAGTGATTCCTCACCTCCACTGGGTGGGACTGCACATGCCTGCTGCCTGGCAAGCCCACTGGTGCAGGAGAAGTGCAGAGATGTGGATGCTTCAGGTGGGGAGTCATCAGTCTCTGGGAGGTCATCTTCCACCATCACATGTGAACTCCAAGGTGGGCCCGGGAATCTGGGCAGGACATCCACACCACCTCCTACAGTCACCCAAAGCCAAACCGAGCCTGAGTGATGGGGCTGCAGGGAGCATGCACCTGGCAGAGGGGCTGACCTGCAGTGGGGAGAATGTGGCAGAGAAGCAGAGCACAGTCACAGACAGAGACACGGAGCAGAGGCCTGGCCGTCACACCCACTCTCTTTAGTAGCAGACTGTAGGAGCCCACACTGGCACAGTCCTCATAGAGACATGACCCAGGTTTGCACACTGGCAATCACTCATCCATTCTCCCACCATAATTTCTTCCGGCTCCTGTTGGTCAATCCTTCTGAGCGGCACTGGCCTGTATGAGGCCCTACACAACGTCAGAGGACTCCCACCGATCCCCGCTGGCCCGCTAAGCTAGACCCTCTGCTAGAGCCAATGCCTTGGAGGATCGAGAGCCTCTGGAAAACCCGTATTCTAACATTCAGCACGATACTCTGCCTTTGATTTACAGTCGGTCCAGTATTATCACCTATGCTCCTTTGGTCAATCAAGCTGGGTCATACTGACTTCCAGGACACAAAAGCAATGGCAGAAAGGGAACCAGAGCAGAATAAACAACATACACGGCAAAACACATTCAACTCAGCTCACTGGCTGGAAGCAGCCCAGTACTGTGTGTTAAGAACAGAGTAGCTTCTTTGCTCTGGATCTCATCGGCTGACAGCAACTGATGACCCTCAGAAACTGGGGAGAAACTGTATGCACACCCACCGCAGTTTTATTTTGGAAAATATCTCAGCTATAAAAGCATTATAATGGATTGGTATTGAGGAGGATAGTACTGAATATTAAAAGTACTTTCTGGATTTGATTCTAAGAGGTTCCACTCTATCAACAGAAAATCTCTTTTCCTTAAATTAGCTCAAGAGGCTCTCTGTTCTTGCGTCGCCAGACAGTCCTATGCAAATAGTATGCCACCTGTTATTAGTCAAGTGTTATCCAGAGAGAGCCCAAAAGATGTGTGTCTATACATAGAGAGAGATGGTAAGGAATTGGCTGACAGGATTGTGGAGGCTGGCAATTCCAAAATCTGCAGGGGGAGTAGGTCATAGGCTGGAGACCCAGGGAAGACGTGCAGTTTGAGTTCAAAGGCAGCCTGGTGGCAGAATTCCCTCTTTCTTTTCAGTCTTTTTTCTATTAAGGTCTTCGACTCATTAGTGGACACCCATCCACATTATGAAGGGTTATTCACTTGACTAAAGTCTACTGATTTAACTGTTAATCTCAAATAAAATAATGCCTTCAGAGAAATGTCTTGAATATGTTTGACCAAATATCTGGTACTGTGGCCTAACCAAGCTGACACAGAAAATTAACCATCACGCCCCCCTCATCTCTGATCCTTAGCAGTGGCTGCCTTGAGGACCGTGTTGCAAACAATTTGAAGCCACACCCAGACTTAACAGGAAAGGATATCCTTATGAACTAGTAATGTCTGCCCTGAGCACAGGAGGTAGGAGAGGCAGCCTGTGTCACATATTTTCTATTCCCACCATAGAAGTTTGGTTTGTGTTTCCTGAAGGAACAAGTAACAAAGCTTGCTCATTTTGCAATTAAACCTAGGACTTGATTCAAGATGTATTCAAATTAAGTTGTTTGACATCAACTAGGCAGGCTGAGCAAATTCTCATGCTCCCTATGTGTATGCACAAGAATGCTCCCCCAGCAGCTTCATTATCGACATCCCCAAGCTAGAAATAACTGGAATGTTCATCAACAGTACATGGGTAGATAAAAATGTGCTGTAATAAGTATGAACCACAACTGCATAAAGCCTAGATGACTCTTACAAACGTGAGATTGAGCAAAAGAAGCCAGACACAAAAGAACCAGGCGTTAATTCCATGTATGAAGCTCAAACACATAAAATTAGACTATATTCTATACAGATGCACATTTGGTTGCTAAATATTTATTTTAAAAAGTGTAGAAGTGATTCCCATAGAAGCTCCAATACTGGTTATCTCTAGGAGCTCAGGAGATGCTGGGGGGCAGAATTTGCAATATTATACTTCTTGACTTGGGTATTAACTTTAAAACAACACGTTAAACTGCCTTTTTCTGTATGAGTGTTAAACGTCACAATTAAAAGGTTTAATTTTTTTCCCCTAAGGTCTCCTTATGTCAATTCCTGAAAAAAAGGAAACACGCCTATGTGGATTAAAGAAAACTCAGCTAAAGTCAGAGTCAGTTCAGGCCTGCAGGAGGAGCTCTGACGCCCACCATGCATCCTCAGTTACCCCAAACAGGAAGAGACTACGGCTACATCTCTCCCACAAAGTGCTGCCTACTTCACTATCCAGCAGCAGGAAGGTAACTTCTCTCCCTGAAGGACAGCTGGCCAGTTGGAGACTCCAGCAGCTCAACCAATGAGAAGCCTCCTACTTTGGACTCCCAGCTTCCTCCAATGGCTCCTTAGTTATTACAGCCCCACCCAACTCTCTCCTTTTCCCTGTAAGAGCTAGTTTCCCTTCTTTGTTCCTTGGATTTGCCTATGGTCCGCCATAATTCGGTATCCTGAATTGCAATTCCTCTGGCCACTACCAAATAAACTCACTTTTACTGGTGAGATCACTGGCGCTGTTGTATTATTAGAGCTGACACAGGGGACCCCCAGACACGCTGTCCCAATCGCCATTCAGCCTCTGGCCAAAGAAGCCAGCACATTCACTCTCCACCCTACTTCCCCACTAGTGTCTACTTTGGACTCTTTTCTGTGTTTTGCTTCTTCCCCTAGAACAAACATCTCCATTTCAGTAGTGATTAGATTTACAATATAACAGATTTAACAGTTGAAAGCCCTAAAATTCATCCCCAGCAAAACTTGCAAAACAGCTGCAAAAAAGATGAATGCCACTCATGGGATCAAAAGCCTAGAAGGATTTCGTGGAAAAGTTCAGCAGTGTGTGCGTGCAAAGCCTATTCTAAGCAGAAGGCTCTGCTGGATGATAGTGCCCCTCTGTCTCCTTACGAGCTAGAAGCGCCTGGGATAACCGGGCTTGGGAAGGCTGCTGGTTCTTATGTAGAAATCCTGGTACAAAGGGCTGGCTCTCATGATCTGCCTTCCAGGATCCTAGGCTTAAAATTCAGAAGTCAGCTTCAAGAGAGTTAGAGGAAAGGCAAAGTGATTTTAAAGGCAGATGCTAGAGGTTGACTTTTCCTCTTTTCATAGCCTTTAGTACTTAGAAATTTGTAGTTAAATATGCCTTCTTCCCTCTGGAAAACAGATTTCCCCTCTCTCTCACCTTTGTCTGGGGAATAACAAATTTCATATGGAAATGAAAACCCATAGAGAAATATGCAATGCTTCAGACACCTCATGTCGGACTGGCTGTCACAGACCCTGGTTTGGGTCAGGCTGTTTAAGCTTCTTTGGAACAAGCATTTATCTAGTGCAGGGTCATTTTATAGATCCATTAAATCTACAATTTCTCTTGGGCTCCTTTCCGCAGTTCCCCTCAAGTCACACACTCTAAAAACCCCCTTAAGCTCCAGAAATAAATCTCTATAAACTGCCAAGCGTTCAATCAGGCTTTTTACTATATCTCTTTGCAATTAGAATAAATTTACTGCTCGGAGAGATGGGGGGAAATATGCAAGGTACTCCTTGGATAAATATACCGTGGTGAGAAAAGTAGAGACTCTGTAAAAATTATCTCTGTGAATTCAACAAGAATCAAGGTCACTGGAGCTGCTACATACCAGGGATGTTAATTAATGGGCCTGCAGCTGGTGGTACCACTTGGCCGCTCTGCTCCAGCTGCTTGCTCCATATTTCTCTCGTTTGTAGGACCATTCTTGGATCAAATCCCATCTCTTTTTTTCCTCCAAGTACAAAAAGTACATAAGTCTATCCTGGAAGGATGCCAACCTTTCAGAGAACTAAGGAAAGTGTTGTTTCTTAGCTATTTTTATCTCCTTTTTAAAGAAAGGTCACTCTATCACCCCTGGAGCTGGATTACTTGTAATCAGCATCCGAGCTGTGGTCTGAGGTCATTGTTCTGGCCCTATCCATGGGGAGGTGTCCTGAAGTCGGAGAGCAGAGATGGCACTTGTAACCAAATGCCCTCAAACTAAAGCGGAGACACCAGGAAAGATGCACCTATCTCTTCAGCACACCATCTGCATTTTAAGCCAGGGTGAGGGCAAGTTAAAAATGCAATCAAAAGCACTCAACGTCTCTAAGCTGGAGAGAGAGGGAGGAAGAAAGGAGAAAAGAAAAGAGTCTGATAGAAGTGGCAGAAATCATTTCCAGGGTAGTTTAGACCACTGAAATCCGCTGGGAAGCATTAAATGAGAGCAGGCATGTAAACCACTTAGCACACTTAGCTGGGACCCAGGCAGCTATTGCTAATTAAAATAAAATTCCAGAGTGTAGATAGAACAGGTGTGTACAGCAAGGGCCCTTCCCTGAACTGCCATGGGAGTGTATTTAGGCAGCATGTTATTCCAGTTAAAGCTGGACTTTGGAGTCAGAAAGATCTGGGTTTGTGTCCCTGATCAACCACTTAAGTAGCTGCAAAATCATTTGAAGGCTTAATTAGCACTTTAGACCTCAACTTTCTCATCTGTATAATGGGGCTAATAATAGAGTCTGCTTCAAGGCTACTGAGCAGATTTAATGAAATACAGCAGTAGGGACCTTTGGCACAGTGCTTGGTATGTAGTTAATCTCAACAAATATTCATTGTTGCAGCTAGGGCTCTTACGACTTTTCATAGGTCAGCAAGGAAGCATTAGGAAAAGTGTTTCAGGAAAACAGTTTGCCTCTCTGGGCAGGTGAAGACAGCTTCAGAAGAGCAGTTCTCCTGAAGCAATGAAAATGGTCCCACTTGCCTCCACTGTAACTGCTCTTGTTTTTCTTCTCATTTGGAAACTTTCTTTCCTTCAATGTTACAGAGTGAAGGGACTGGGCGTTCTTCCACACACTGACAGACAAGCGAATCTCGCCCAGAAATAACAGGGAAAACGCCTGACTCTGCTTCTTTAAGGAATTCTCCAGGTAGTCATTAGCCATACACGCCAGTCAGGGCCCTGGGGTGGCTGCGCCCACTCCCCCTGAGACAGGCAGGTTGTCTTCCACGCAGGCCAGCTCCTTGATGAGGGAGACCCAGTTTTACTGAGCCCTTTTTAGGGCGTAAAAAAAAATTCTAAAAAAATTGGAAAATTTTCTACATTACTACTTCCAAACTGTAAAATGATATTTGGGCCTTTTTAAAAGACTTGGGAAATTTTCTGAAATTAAGGAATATGGATTTAAAGGAAGCCTTGGGGGATTAGATTTTTCCTTCTCTTTGATGCATCTGAAACAACTTTAATCTGCTTTCAGAGTGCTATGCAATTTGGCATGGCATTCTGGTAGCCTGTTGTTGCCTTCTTCCTGGAACTGATACTTTGGGCCCTTTTAAAACCCATTTGGAGAAATATTTAGGGTACAGGAAAAAAAAACTTGAATTTGAAAAACAAGACTACTGGCTTCTAAGATGCTTTGAAGAAATTTTAAAATTTTAATTTTGGACAAAAAAAAAGTTAAACAAAAATCTAGTTGGCTATGCAGCCACGAAGGTAGGACTATTCAGATCTAATTTCCTGGTTGTTGGCCCTCCTGTCATATATATACGCAAAATGCAAAATACTGTATATACTCTCATGTAACAGCACTACTCTGGGAGCCAGGTATTTTTTTTTACTGACAAGGAAACTGGGGCTCAGGGAGTTCAAATTTTGCTTAAAGAAAATATAATATGGCAAGAACTTGAATCAGATTCTAGGTTTTAATCCCAATACTTTTTCCACAACACCCCATCACCTTTAACCTGCCATGTGCCTAGGCAGCTCTAGTCAATATTTGATGCCTTAGTTTCCTGGTTTGTGAGATGAGAGTAATACCTCTTTGGCTTGCTTTCAGGGACTAGTGGGTAGATTTTGCAGGGCCAAGTCTATGATGTGACCAAGATTTCCAGGAACATGATAAACCTGAATGAAATACAATCCTCCCTCTGTTATCAGCAGGGAATTGGTTCCAGGAGCCCCTGCAGATACAAAAATCTGTGGACGCTTAACTCCCTTGTATAAAATGGTGTAGGACAACAAATACAGTGGGCCCGAGGTATCCAGAGGTTTCACACCCACAGAGAGAGAGGGTGGACTGTTCACTAGTCTGAGCCCAATGAAATACTGCAAAATCCTGTCTACCCCAGGAATGCTCCAGAGCTGCAGGACATGCACACTGAAGCTATGAAATGACATTGCTTGCAAAAGACAAGTGCAGAATGGTTACAGAGCTGGCAGGTGGCTTGGGAGCTGCAAGTAATTGTGAAGAGCTCATGATCCTAGGGGCTGGGGAACCTGCAGAAGTGGCAGACAGGGAAGCAAGGGCACACACTTGTCAGTCTGGGGCCTTTATTCCCTGATGCTATAAAAGAGGAGATAAATGTATCGTCAAAGGGGATGAAAACTCAACAGCTATACAATTCTAGAAGAATGTATAGTTTTAAAATATCTAGGAAAATAATATGTTTCTCCTTTCTATTTATTTATTGTTAATACAAAAGTCCATCTATTCATTGTCAAAATAATCAATAGAGATGTAGAATTAGAAAGCGACAGTCCGTCTTTGATCTGCTCCTTCCGTAACGCACTCACTAAACTCTAGCTCCCAGGCACATACTCTTGTGTGTCTCCTAAAACTTTTTTCATTAAGTACTATGTGTGTGTGTATTCAGATGCATGTTACACAGATTCACATATGTATTTTTAGTGGGGTCTCACAACATATTGTTTTGTAACTTGTCTTTTTTTTTAACTTTACAATGTATCATTGATACCTGCTCATACAGATCTCTCATTCCCTTCCCCCAGCTTTACTGTGATATACTTGACAAAAAAAGAATTGTGTATATTTGAGGTGCTCTCATAATAATTTGGTGTGTATATACATGTAGATATATACATTGTGAATTGATTACCATAATCAAGCTAGTTAACATATCTGTTACCTTACATAGTTACCATATTTCTGTATGTGGTGAAAAGCTCTCTCTTAGCAAATTCCAAGAATACAATACAGTATTATTAGCTATAGTCACTATACTGTACATTAGATCTCTAGAACTTATTCATCCTGCATAACTGAACCTTTGTACCCTTTGATGAATATCTTTCCATTTCCTCTGGCAACCACCATTGTGATCTCTGCTTTTATGAGTTCAAGTTTTTTAGAGACCTCTCACCCTTTTTAAAGCATGGAGAGGGTTCCATTGTATGGATATATCATAGTTTATTTAACCATATTTCTATAGATGGTGATACAGGTAACTGCTGTGGTTTTTTCCTTAACTATGACCAGTAATGCGTCAGCAAATAATAATGATGGTTTATTAATGTTAAAGAAAACAGTCTAGGGATAAATGGGCTAGAGCAAATTTGGGAAAGACAGTACATAATAAAACCCTTACCAGTGAGCCCTATGTAGGGAATCAGGGGTGAGCAGATCCTTGTTGGTTTAGCTCCTCATTGTGTCAGAGCGGCAGCTAGCACCAAAGAAAGAACCCAGGGAAAAAACAACTTAAAGAAAGGAACAAAGAAAGCACAGAGGATTTTTGAGAGGTCAGGTGAATTGAATTAAGGATCACTATCGAGTGCGCAAAAACCTTAGACAGAAACCATACGATTATCTATAAAGCTCCGATTGGTGGCACTGTAAGAAGGAAAATGATGTTGAGGGTGAGAAAATGTTTGAGCATTTTTTAGTCTCCATGTCAGACCCCACAGGAGAGGAGCTGTGTCTTAGTCCTTCATAGCCTCAACACCTAGAATAATTCCTGACAAGTAAAAGGTGTTAACAAGTACTTGAAGAAAGAGCAAGGAATACTTTTTTTCCCAGAGGACCAAGCCTTTTGGACATAAGCCAGCAGAACCTACCTGAATGTAGATAAATGTTGATTTATGACTTTAAAAATAACTTAAAATTTAAAAACATTCAGCTTGAGCTGAAAAGCAGTAAGTCAAAAAATGATTTCATGAATAGCCTCTGCTATGTAATTTACCTGACATGTTTCTCCGCTTACTGTTCTTTGCATTTTAATGCATTGCCTGCTCAAAAAAATGTATTGGACATTGAATTAAATTTTTTTTAAACTGACATTTTTCTTGAACGTGCCACTAAGTTGTTCTGTGTCTAGTTGCCAGCTGTGTCAACTGGCTGGCTTCTGCCTCTTGGCTTCAGCATTCATATTCCTAAATGAAGCAAAAAGATTCAGTGACCCATGTCTTCAGTCTTGTTAACCGAGAATTCAAGGGAAAAGTTTAAGACCTAATCCTTTGTGTGATGGGTCCTACTGATTGGGTAACTATGTTCCAGTCAACCAGAGATCAGATAACTAGACTTGGGTGTGTATATAGATATGTTAAGATATTTTTATAAGAAAGGGATAAGTGAAAGATAAGCAAACTGATAAGACGGATTTACTTTTAAAGGAGAGAGAGAGAAGAGCCAGCTTGGTCACCCTCACGTCCTACAGTAAGGTCAGCAAATTACCAAAAATACACCAAAGGAAAGATGGCCAACCTCTGTTCTCCATCAGCTGAATTCTCCAGAGTGGTAATCCATATTCATGATGATAGTCTTGACATACTATGGGGAGAAAGACTGAATTAAATTCAGTAGAATTGCTGGTATTATATTTCAGTGCTCCCTATATTCAGTCATTCAACAAATAAAGAAAAACCACTAGATAATCAGAAAGACTGTTCTCTAGCCATTCTGAATCAGCAGGATTGCTCTGCTAAATCTTTCAGTGAGTTCAGTACCCTCCACCCCCCAAAACATGCTGAATCCTCTCTTCCCATCCCAGCAGAAGCTCTAGTCCATGATGAGCTATGCTTCAGAGGGCTCTGAATTGGCTTACAGATGGAATTATCTGCAGGGAAGTGACCCAGTGGCCTTGTAAAAGAGAGAAGGAGTGATCTGTTTAGGAAGTCATCTTTTAAATTGTTGTTTTGGCACGGTGGCTCAGAGGGCAGAGAACTGGACAGCAGTCTTGGGTTCCAGGCCTTTATTATTATCTTGCTGTGTGACTCTCGGCTTCAGTTTCTTCATCATAAAGTGAAGAGTTCAATGAGGTGACTGCGGCGTGGACGATAGTGCCTTCCACAAGCATGCAGGATAAAGGATGCTGATAAAATCGTATTAAGATAAGTTTCCATAATCCTGAAGACTTACGATTCTTTATGGAGATGAAAACAAAATCCTGGGGACTCTAAGGGGATTCTTCTTGGACACCAGTCCTGGGGTGTTTTTTTTTCCCCCCAAATCAGGTGTTCTTTGTACTCAGGGATTCTGGTAAAAGGTCTCTTTCCTTTTAAACTAGATCAGCTATAAACCCTGTCCTTGCTGAAGGCCATGATAACCTAAAGTTTGCATCAGGAACTCCAAGCTATAAACCTGGCACAGGGTCCTATGCCAGCATTCTTACTCCTGTGCCCAGAAAGTTCTCTATTTGTAGCCCCCTGAGCTCTGTGAGGCCCACCCAGGGTACTAAGCCTGGTCCATCATCCCTCAGCTCCCATCTCAAAAGGCAACCTCAGGGCCTCTCGAAGAGAAGTCTTTCACTGGGCTGTTGATCAGGGTTGAAAATGAAATTCTCTGGCCCTGACTGAAGCCATCACTTGTGTGATAATCACGACCACTGTGGAGGAGTTAAGAAAGGCTCAACTCCAGGACTGTTCACTTTTGTAAACAGTCACTGTTAGGCAGGTAACGCCTCATGTTATCTTTTGGTAATGTTAGGTATCTAGAGTGGTTCTAGAAGGAGAGAATCTTAAAGATGAATTTTCTGAATTAGTTCTCTAATCTGATTAGAGTTAAAGACATTCATGACCGTATGTCCTGTCGTAAAAAGGATGCTGACAGTCCATGTTGTGTTGTAGCAACAGAGGTACACAAAGTAAGACCACTGGATACTCCTAAGCAAATACTCATAAAAGGCAAGGCTCTTCAAAGGAAATCCATTGCTAGCTTTTATAGGAAAGAATTATCCTCTCCCACCCCCACCCCTTTCCTGATATTACATAGACCTGAAGAGTTTGGCTTTGGAAATGGCTGGTTTCACTTCGCTGAAAGCCCTGGGGCTGGGAGCATCCGCCCGGAGGCAGCATGTCTTGTGTTACTTGGCCAGGAGAACTCTCTTGAGGCAACATGAAGTGGTGGCTCTTTGGGTCATTTGCTTTTTTCCTGCTTCACCATCCTATTTTTAAGGGTAGAATAATACCGCCACCATAACATTAGTGATCAGCCACATGACCCTTGCTGTGTGCCAGGCACATGCCTCTTGGGCCGTGCACAGATTCACGTATTTAATTTTTACAACAACCTTATGAGGCAGGTTTTATTATTAACCCCATTTTGCAGATGGGGAAATAGAGGCAAAATCAAATAGCTAACAAGGAGGGAGCCAGGATTTGAATCCAGGAATTTGGCTCCAGAGTCCATGCTCTTAGTGCACTTGGATGAACAGGTCTGTGCTGCATCCTGGCCCTGCCCCTCAGTGGTGATATGATCTTGGACTGGACCTTAAAACTCTTCGTGCCTCTGCCTCTGAATTTTAACATGGAAATAATAACAGCCCCTGCCTGTTAGAAATGCTGTGAGATTGAAATGGGATGATAAATGTAAAGGTTTAGTCTAGGGCCTGGCACATCATAAGGGCTCAATAAATGGGCTTCCTATCCCCTGAGACATAAATGTGCAGTCACTGCAAATAATATTTTCTTATAGTTTACAGCGTGTCTTTTCATCCTCTTAACATCTTTCACAGAGAAAAATCTTTTAATTTTGATTAAGTCTAATTTATAGATTTTTTTTTCTTTTATGGATTGTGCTTTTGGTCTAAGAACTCTTCATCAAGCCCTAGATCCTGCAGATTTTCTCCTAAAATTTTTATAGCTATGAATTACTTTTTTGAAAACACATTTTTTCCTAAATATGAAAGAAAGCCTATTGAAGACCATTTGGAATATAAAGAAAAACTCAATGGGGAAAGTTAAAATCAGTAGTAAAACCGACACCCAGAAATCCGTTTGGTATTAGATGCGAGGACTTGCAACTTTAATAAAAATGTCCCCTCTTCTGTAATGGGAGAATAGAACCCTCCATCAGTAAACTGCACTACTGAGTACCAACCAGAGTGCTGAAGGAAGGTTCCTCTCTTAATGCCAAGATCAGCTGGGGGAGTTGCCATTCAGAAAAGACTAAAAACTACTGACCCAAACAGTGAAACTCATGTTTATGAACCGCAGCTGTTAGTCACAGATTGTAATTGCCCCACCAGATAAAGAAGCTATTTAAGAGAGCAGGTTGCTAAGCTGAAAAGAAACAGAAAATAATCTTTTTGGAAATCGCTGGATTGTAACCAAGCGGAATGTCCGATTTGAAGGTGGAATGGATCTTTGTGTATTTGCTGGCTTGGAGACGGACAGGCTGATCTGGCATGAAGCAGCCCTGGCTGCTGTTCTGTTTTGTTGGAGAGTAATCAGTTGAGGTTCCCTTTTTCAAGTTCTGGCATGTTGGGTGGGGGCTTCAACGGCTAGAATCCTTCCAGCCTACCCACTTCTGATTCCTGGGCACCTGGAGCTCTGCCTCTTGTCCCAACCCCCTCACCTGCCTGATTGCTGGTCAGTTGGTAACAGCTGTGATCAGAGCGGTGGTTTCCATTAGTACTCCCCTGCCCCCCCCCCGCCCCACCTCTACACAAAAGACATGAGCCAATCTTAAAATAAAGCATTAGACATTTCAGAGGCATCCTTTCCTACCCTTCACTGCCGACCTTCTGAAAAGCTGATACTTTTTGAAAGCTCTGATACTTTTTGAAAGCGCACTTGGAGTAAAAGAGGTGAAACTTACTATTTAACTTTTAAGAAACAATCCTGAATTTGATTCAGTTAGTCCAGATTTTCATGTATCAAGTTTGCACCCAGTGGAACATTGCGTGAAGTGCTTGACTATGTACCTGCAAAGAAAATCTTATTTCTTGATTACCAAGTAAGTATCACTGTTGTTTGTTGGATTTTGAGGAATCAGGTAAAACTCTTGGATGATGACAGACATAAAAACTTAGATTAAAAATTAATTATGCACTGAAAATTGCAACTTAAATGCCCATAATTGGTTAAATTATGATGCATCCACTCAAAAGCTCAACATTTATTGCCATGGAAAGGTGCCTAACCTATACTGAGTTTTAAAAGCTTGTTATAAATTAACAAGTAGAATTTGATCCTATTTTTAAAATGCATTGGGAAAGAAATACAGTAGTCCCCTCTCATCCACGGGGGATATGCTCCAAGACTCCAAATTGGATGCCTGAAACCATGGATAGTACCGGATCCTGTTTATAACATGTTTTTCCTGTATGTACATACCTGTGGTAAAGTTTAATTTATAAATTAGGCACAGTAAGGGATTAATAATAGCTAAGAATAAAATAGAATAATTATAACAATATACCATAATAAAAGTTATGTAGTGTGGTCTCTCTCTTTCTCAAAATATCTCATTGTACACATTTAATGCTTTTTCTATCTTAACTCAGTTACCACTCACTATGGCTGTAAGTTTTTCAGTTTGAGGAGTTAACAGCAAAACTAACAGAAATTAAAGAAAAAAAAAACTAGCACAAGTTTCTTGTTCCTTCTTCACAGTTTCACGGATAGAAGAATCATTCTTACTGTAGATTTTAGCTACCTCAGCACATGAATTTGTTTTTTGTTTTTTTCCTTCACTAAGTAGAGAATCTTTTCACTTAAAAGAAGCACTTTACCTCTTCGCTCTGGCATATCTGAATTGCCAGCGTCACTACTCATGAGCTTTGGGGCCATCATTAGGTAAAATAGGGTTATTGGAACACACGCACTGCCACACCTGACAGCTGATCTGATACTAAGCGACTAAGGGGTGGGATACGAAGGACAAAGAGATGATTCATATCCAGGGCAGGATGGAGCAGATCTGCGCAAGATTTCATCACACTACTCAGAAGTTAAAACTTATGAATTGTTCTTTTCTGGAATTTTCCATTTAATATTTTTGGTTTGCATTTGACCATGGGTAACTGAAACATGGAAAGTGAAACCTCAAATAATAGGGGACTTCTGTATACCAAGAGAATATTAGTGGTAATCTCCGGGTCATTCAGTTATGACAAATTGTATTTTATTTTTTATTTTTTCCTGAGTTCCCCAAATCTAATTGCATTGAACTTGTATTGTATTAATAATCAGAAAAAAAATTCCAGCAGTGGTTATAAGGTGGCATATCAAACTGAACTGCGTATGTAGTTTTTAATTTTATTTATAGTTTTATAATATAAGTTATTAAAGGCTCATAGTTATCCCAAAGGGTGAGTAGTATAAGATTAAAAGTAAGAATCTTCTTTGTGAATCCTGAGAATCCTCTCTACATGTAACTACTCTCAACAAAAAATATATATTTAAAGCAGAAACGGAATAGAGAGAGCAGATCTGAAATACAGAAGATAAGGTGAAGGGGCACAAGATCACCCTAAAGAGAAGTGAAAGGAATTTATCAGCCTGCTGCTAGCCACCCTCTAGCCGACTCTCAGAACATTCCCTCATAATCACACTGCCCCTCACATTAGGGAAATCACCGTCTTTACACTCATCGGTTCCAACAGATATTGACACCCAGCCAGGCATGCAAATTAGCATGGGCTCTAAAACCCAAATGAATCAAGTCAAGTTTGAATCTCATAGCGTATTGAGCAGTGAGTCACAGAAGCAGCAGGCCCTGCTCCTGGGTGTGTGAAAGGCTTTTACTCTTTCCCGTACTCCTCCCCACCCTGGCCCTGATCCCAAATTTGCTTAATAGTTCAACAGTTGATGCCTTCTCATCCCCCATGGTTTAGCATAAATGTCACTTCCTCAGAGAAGAGACAAATGTGCCTGGCTAAATTGATATCCCTCTCCTTCGTTCTCTATCACCATCCCTGATCATGTCCTTGGGGGCACTTATTACCATTTGTAATTTTTTATTTTATGTATCTATGCCTGATCCCTGCCTTCCCTCTCCTGGTTGTAAATTTCACAAGAGCAGGGACTGTGTGTGTGTGTGTGTTTATAAGCTGGCTTTGTTTAACCAGCTTTAGCCCATGGTAGGCATTTGATAAATATAGTGCTAATAAGATGAAAAATTTTACAAGTCCATTTTTTGAGCTGAAATTCTAATTTTATAAATGATTTAGGTAATGGATCACTTTTGAATGATAAATCCATTCATGTCTTCATTCATTCTTTCATTCAGTCAATCAACAAATCTTTATTAAGGTTCTACTATTTAGAATATGAAAACGAAGAATATGAAAACGAATATATGTATGTATATGCATGACTGGGACATTGTGCTGTATACCAGAAACTGACACATTGTAACTGACTGTACGTCATTAAAAAACTAAACTAAACTAAAACAAACAAAAAATGAGCCTACTACTTGCCAGACCCTGTGCAAGCTGTTGGGGATGGAGGTATCTTGCAGGAAAGACAAAAATAGGCAACTATGATCTAGGGAGACAATGAGCTATGATATGGGTGGTACAGGGTTTGAGGGAAGCACTGAGTGAGTAACTTCTTGAGCTTTGTGAGATCCACAGCTGATTTTTTTCTCCACCCAAGTCACCCTGTGACATCCGTTCAAGCCCAACAACTTCATACCTAAAATGCTGAGAGGGGTTATCTGTCGATCTGTAAGTTTGCATAGAAAAGATTGTGATCTTTTTAAACAGAGACTAAATAGTGTAAGAGTGACACCACAATAAATAAGAAACCAGAGGGATAGTTTTAAAAATTATCTCTGCAAGGTAGGGTTTTATAAAGTGCAGTCTCTCTCTCTCTCTCCTTTCCTTCATCCTTTCCTCCCTCCCTCCTTCCTACTTTCTCTCTCACACACAGCTCAGACACAAGACATGGAGAAGCAAATGTTTTCTGATTCGATGACTTCAGCGGATTAGTGCTCCTTTGAAAGTGATATTGTTACAGCCATAACGTGTTTATGTGTAACACAGACATCTTTATGTATAATGTAGATGTGTCTGTGTGGGGAACATTAACATCCTGGCCTTGTCATTTAGTGAGGTAGGAAGTTCAGCCTAGAACTCTCCATCCCCAAAGCCTTGGGAAATCTTGACACTGGAGAAGGAAGGAGCTTGAGAGAAGAAGGGAGACTTCTTTAAGGGTTATTTTCTTTTTTTTCTAAACCTCCTGGGCTTAACTCCTACTCTCAGAGAAACAATCCTTTTCCAACACAGCTGGGGTGGTTGTCAGGCAGAGGTATCCTTGCTGAGGAGAGCAGTCATCCAAAAAAGAGTCAGGCAATTAGTAGATGCTGCTAAATCACAGAGACACCACAGTGAGAGTTCCATTTCCTAATAACCTGATGGCAACGTATTTATTTAAGCGCCTGACACACCATCCCCGCAAAGATGAACTAGAGGCAGTATTTTCTCAATAATTTTCTGTATATATCAAAATATATCATAGAAATTAACTTCTTATTTTCATATTTAAAACTATTTTTGTTTGTAAATTATGAAAGTTACCCAGGTTTACTGTAACAAAATCAAGCAATACAAAAGTATATCAAATAAAAAGTTAAAATCTAGCCCTCTCCTCTATTCCACTCCCCAAAAGCAGCAATGTCCAAATAGAAATGTATGTGTGCGCCACATACATAATTAAAAATTTTTTAATAGCCACATTAGAAAAAGTAAAAAGGAACAAGTGAAATTAACTTTAATTAGATATTTACTTTAATGTATCCAAAATGTTGTTCTTTCAACAGGTAATTAACACTAGCAAATTATTCATGAGATATAAAATTACTGAGATAGTATCCACTATTTTCTGTACCAAGTCTTGTAAACCTGGTATGTTTTACATTCATAACACTTCTCAATTGGGATGCTAAATTTTCATTGAAAAAACTTGATCTATATTGAGATTTCCTAAAACATACAATTGAGAAAGTAGATTCACATGTCCAAGTTGTTGCACATGTACTTAAAAGTTTTCCAATAATTGAATGAAGTGCCAGTGTTTAAGTTAAACATGAAGTAGTTAAAATTAAATCAATTAAAAAAATCTGATTCCTCAGTTGCACCAGTCACAGTTCAAGTACTCAGCAGCCACATGTGGCTTGTGGCTACCATATTGGACCGCGTAGCCCTAGAGGGAACTGCTGTTCTAAGTTTGGTGTTGAAACTTCTTGATCTTTTCTCTATGCACATACATATAAATGTATAATTAAACAGCTGTTATGTATATTACACCTATCTGGATTTCATTTCAGAAAAAATTCTTAATCATCCTATATATTTTACTCTGTAATTTTTTTTCACTTAAAGCTATATTTTGGATATTTTTCCTTTTCAGTACATATGGATCTGCATTTTTTTATAATGGTTGTGTAGTAGGTTTATTTACTCACTTCCTTACTAATAGGCACATAGTTTGTTTCTGATGTTTTGCACTTATAAACATCTGTGTCTGCATACTTATGATACATAAGTATGTATTTCCATAGGATACATCCCAAGAATTGACTCTTCTGGGTCAAGGGGTATGCATTAAAATATTTGAAAGCTAATGCCAAATTACCCTCCCGAATGGTTGGGTCAAATTATATCCTACACTCTGCTGGCATTCCTTGCCAGCATCTGTAGATGCTCCAAATGCCAGAATCATAAAACATCAGAAAGAAAAGATCTTAGGAATCATCTATTCCAGTCCCTTTATTTTATGGACCAGGGAGATCAAGACAAAGCTGCGTGAAGAGGCCACATAGCATATGTGTGGCTAGGCTGGGACTTGAGAAGCGCCGCGGTTCTTGTCCCCTGTCCCCGTGAGCACGGAGAAGCCTGGCAGCGCCTTTCCAGGCATCCTGGGGAAGGTCATCCTTCCTCCTGCTCTGCCCGCTGCCCCTCGCTCCGTGCACTGTATCATTATCAGCCCGGCGCTGGCAAGATCAGCAGGCCTTTCAATGGAGCATTGCATCGCGCCTCAATAAACAGGGAGCAGGAGCCAAGGGAGCCTTTCCTTGACATTTGTATCCAAAATTGAATTCAGTCTGCTCAAATACTCGCTACAATTTCAAGTGTGCTTTTCCTGCCTCCCTTCTGCTGAGCACAGCCAAGTCAGAGACCCAGGCATAAGGGGGGTAAAAAAAGCGGAGGAGTGGGGTAGGGGGAGGGTGCATGTTTTGTTTCATGCAGAAATAAACTCCACCAGTCAGCAATTCCTGGCGGGTCAGCTCAGAAACATTCCATTTTTAATAGGAGTCACTTTGGGAGGGCAAAGGCAGAAGGGCGTGAAGGTCTTTTCAGGGGAAGGTGGTTCCCTTTAGCCGCCCTCGAGTTGGTGGGGCCAGTGCGAAGCTAGAGGCATCTCACGTGCCAGCAAGATGCACTTCTCCCGAGGACTGTACCCCTTCCCTACAGCTCCCTCCAACTTTACAGAGCTCATGAATGCAAGGGCTATTCCATAGAATCCTTGTACGGTAGACTCCATGCTCAAGTGTGCATTGGTGGCAAGGGGTTAGAAACCATCTCTCCTGAATCCATCTCCAGAACGCCTCCCCATCACTCAGCCCCCAGCCCCACCCCATACCCGGCACAGCCACAGCGGGCCTGGTGCCTCTCTTCCCCGCCTGCTGCCTACAGCCCCAGCCCAACTTCATGAAAGGCAGTAAACATAAAATCCCATTTGCTTATTATGCTAACTCATTTATTTAAAAATCAAGTCAGATATCTTAATTCAATTTTTCTTCATCTCCTGTTATACACCCCATCTTTCTGCCCAAATATAATGCCTTCTTCAAACACAGGCACCAAAAAACCAAAATTTGGGTAGAAGTCTCTTGGTTTTGCTACATATGGCCAAATAGTTCATTCTCTTAAACCTGGTGAGTCTTTTGGGCCTGGTTTTTATTTTTCTGATGTCTCTTTATTATGACAAGAAAGGAAAGAGGTATCAAAGTAGGAAAAGATGGTGGGAGGAGCAGAAAAGCAAAATAAGGATTTATTCCATGCTGTATTAGCATGGCATTATAAGGCTTCTGACTTTGTCATCCTTGGCACATAAATGCAATTCATCAATACGCCTTGTTGATTTTACTTCTGCAGTATCTCTCAAGTCCACCCACTTCTTTCCATTTCAACCATCTTCACCCGAGTTCAATCCTATCCCAATTAGCTCCTATCAAATTGCACCCACTCTTTCCTGTTCAGTGTATGTCCCACACTGTAGACAGAATGACCAAAAAGGACTTTTAAGCCTCATGTGAAGCCCTGTAGGGAATAATACCCACCATCATCATCATTGTTAAACTTTGTTGAACACTTCTTACATGCCAGGCACTGTTTTTAATGTCTGAATATCTGAATATCTTCATAACCTTAGAGTGAAAAATTACTGCTCTCATTTGAGAGAGAACAAAATTGAAGCACAGAAATGTATGTTATTTGCCCATTGACACATAGTAATTAAGTGATGGAACAAGTTTAGGAATCCAAATCTGAAAAGGAGTTATCAAGAGATACCCAAGTAATTAATATTTACATATGCGGCAATGGTGGCAGGGTCACAATCTGGTGTAAGTTGCTGTACAGACCCCATGAGATAGCAGGTGAGTTGCACCTCACTGATTTATTGGGAGTGACTGCCGGGACTGCTGGGTTGAGAAAGATCGTGAGACTGCATCCGGGCCCAGGGGGAAATTGTGAGGGATTAGAGATGTCTGTCCTGGGCCAGGTCCTGGCTGAAGTGGGGAGTGTACTTGTTTCCTAGTATAACAAATTGCTACAAATTTAGTGGCTTAAAACAACACAAATTTATTATTTTACAGTTACGGAGAGCAGAAATCCCAAATGGGTCTCATTAGGCTAAACTCAAGGTGTAGGGGCTGGGCTGCATTCCTTTCTGGAGGTTCTTTCTAGTGGAGAATCCCTTCCTTGACTTTTCCAGCTTCCAGAGGCTGCCCACAGTTCCCGGTTTGTGGCCCCAGTCCAGGAATTGCATCACTCTCACTCTGCTTCTGTCCTTACATCTCTTTCTCTGTCTCTGACCCTCCTGTCTCCTTTTTTCACTTTTAAAAGGACTCTTGTGGTTACACTGAGCCCACCTGGATAATCCAGGATAATCTCCTAGCAAGATCTTCAATCACCTCTACGAAGCCTCTTTTGCAATGTAACAGTCCCAGGTGCCAGAGTTTAGACTGTGGACCTCTTTGGGATGCCATTATTCTGCCTCCCACAAGGAGCCACAGCATCACATGGTCTGAGTGCTCTCTTGTATCTTTCACTTCTGTCACACAATAGGGCTGCACATCTTTGATGAATGAATAAGTGAAAGAACTGATTACAAATACACAGAATAATAGAGATCTTTCTTAGGACTATAAGGAAATGCTGCTATTTTTATCATTTGGAGGGAATCTTTTTAAAAAAATCTTAACGGGGGTCCTACAGTTTGGGCAATGCCAAAATTACTGGTGGTAAACTGAGGTTAATATTAAGCACACCTCAGTGCTGAATGAATTTTTGGATTTGCCATTTGTCTGAATCAGTTTGGCCGGCTCTAACAAATTACCATAGAGCCTGGCTTATAGAAAACAAATTTATTTCTCACAGTATGGAAGCTGGAAGTCTGAGATCAGGACATCAGTGAGGTCAGGTTCTGATGAGAGCTCTCTTTTAGGACACAAACCGGGGACTTCTAATCATTGTATTCTCACATAGCAAAAAGACAGCAAGCTAGCTCTCTGGCCTCTTCTTGTAAGGGCACTAATCACATCTGTGAGGGCTCTGCCCTCATGACCTAATCACCTTTCAAAGGTTCCACCTCCTAATACCATTACATTGGGGATTAGGATTTCAACATAGGAATTTTTTTTGTTTTGTGGGGACACAAACATTAAATCCATAGCCTGATTCTTGTCTTAACATCACTGTCTTTTAACTGCACCAGAGGACAGAGGTCTGACAAGAACAGAAGTGTGTGGCATCCATTTACTCCCACAGAAGGTGGTGAGAAGGAGGGCTGAGTTGCTGGCCCAGCAGCAGCCTCAGTTTCCATGGCGAAACCACCTCTCCTCTCCCAGCTGTAGCGGCTAGACCTGGAGCCATTCAGCTCTTAGTCCCAGATAAAGTCAGATCTTTCAGGAGCTCTCACTCTCCCCAAGATACAGTCCAAGATTCTCAGCAGGATTTACAAGGTCCCACCTGCCGAGAGCCTTGCCCACTCTCCAGCCTTGCCTCTCTTGCCCCCCCCCAAGTCACATGGGTCTCCAAGGCCAACTCCTTCTGCCTCAGGGCCTTTTGACCTGCCGTTCCCTAACTCTGGAATACTCATTACCTTCTTATGCCCAGTTAATTCCCACTTAACTTGGGCTCGGCCTACAATCATATCCTGAAAGAAATTTTCTTTAACCCCGAAATCTAAATCAGTGCCCCTTCCCTACTAAGGTCATAAAAATGCCGTAGTGTCAGGAACTTTGGGCCTGGACCCAACCGCTTGACCCCATATTCCTAGGCCCGCCACTCATGAGCTTTGTGACCTTGGACAAGACATGCAGACTTCCAAGCTTCTGTTTCTTCATCTCTAAAGTGAGGCTAACGACTCAGAGCTGTTATGAGTATAAAATGACATAATCCACGTAGAAAGTTTGGAAGAGTGCCTGTGATGTTAGTGTAAGCTACTATTTTCCTCTACAGCAGGTATCCAAATTGTAATTATAAAATTTTTTAAATTATTATTCGTTTTGCATCTGTTTTCCTATATGTAGGAGGTTCTACAGTGGCAAGGCAATGTCTCTCTTGTCCCCTGCTGTACCTGCGGTACCTAGCACACTGCCTTCTGTGCCAAAGGCCCTCAACAAGTATTTCTTAAATGGATGGATGGATGGATGAGCATATTACCTACTCCTGGGGTGGGTCCCATGAAAAAGTGTCACCTTGTCAGAAAATAAATCAATATAATTAAAGAGCATTATCTGGAAGTTTTTGACTGTCCGACTCTGGGCTGATTCATAGTGTAAAGTTAGATGCGACATTTACCGTCTCTCCCTTTCTGAGGCCTGTTCTCACCCAGAGCCTTGTGATGCTCGTTGCCAGGCAGATTTATGAAACATCTCAACAGACGCTTACATTCCATATGTCACCACTTACACATTCCTGCTGGGGTCAAGGTGGGGAATGGCATGCGTGCTAATAGCTGCATTTCTCACATGAACTTTCACATAAACCCTCTTCCCAGCTCATTTTACTGATACATTATAATATACTTTTATAAACAATGTTTTCAAGGTCATGAATGAAAGCTGCCTAATTCCCCCCCCCCCTTTTTTTAGAGGATTACAAGTCTAGCAAGGGCACCCAGAGGTTTCTTAGTCTTACCCCCTTCCACCTGAACCATTCTGGAAGATCTCCAGGGAAACAGGACCACATTTCCCAGGGATTCTAAGCTCTTGCCAGGCCTTCATTCCTTAGGTCTCAAGGATACTACGTCTGTATGTGTTAATCGTGCCTTTTAAAACTCTCATTCTGTTTGAAGTCCTAGAAAAAGTGCTCTTTTGCCAGAAAATAGCCAACAACACTGCTGAATCCAAATGGCCATGGTTGAGCTTGTTCCTCCTGTTGGTGGAAACCTCCCACGGAGTGTTTGCTTCTTGGCAAGGAGGCCGACCGACATCAGTCTTCCTGTGCCTTCATTTTCTTTCTGACTTGAATGGCCAGTCAAGCTCTATCTTCGTTCCATTTGTCAAAACACCATTGTTCTCTCTCCTCCCTGGGGCAGTTTCATTTCTATTGTTAAAAAAAATCAGAAGTCAGAGCATACTTGGGTTGATGGACACAGGTCTTACTGACTGCAGTCTGGTTTGTGGCCAAGAGCCAGCCTCATCTCTGGTGTTCAGCTGACCGTGGAGATCATCTCACGCCAGCCAACTTTGGCTCCATCAGGAAACTACAAGCCACAAAAGAGTGTCTGTCACCAATTGTTCTGTGCTGGGGCCACAATTTATTGGATAGTGTTTTCTACAACAGGGCAATCTCTTCTCCCAACGATAATATCTTCCTGTAAAGTAATAAGTTCATTCAGAATAAAACATTTCATTTTTCTAGGAGAAATGTCTGGTAAGTCTGCATTTGGGAGAATCTGCGGCCCCAAGCTGTCATTGAAAAGACACATAGTTTAGTGCTAACCTAGGCCTATCTTATTCAAGAACAATTTTCATGTGAGGACAGAATAACTGAGGCATTTCTAGAGGCTGAATAGAAATTCTGTGATGTTGGATGTCCCGCTATCATGAATTTTTTTTCTCTTCATCACTTAACATTATTTACCCAGAGAATATGTATTTTAAAATGGAATTTAAAATTCAACACCTATGTTAGATTGGGTTTTAAATGCTACTTAAGGGAAAAGTGATTTCTTCAAAAATGGGTAATTCCTTTTTCTGTTTCTATAAATTACCATTCTAAAATGGTTGCTGGGGCAATTTATTTAATAGATTCTTTCTAACAAAGATTATTGGGAATTGAATTGGGCAGTTTGGGGGATTCCTGAAGAGAAGATCCTAGCAATTTCCAGAGAGAAAAAGCTAATTTCACACCTGGGCTCAAGAACCAGATGACTTTGGATTTCTCAAAAGCAATGCTAGAAGCTAAAAGGCAAAGAGCAAAGTCTTCAAAATTTCAAGGGAAAATGATTTCCAATCTGTCATTATATAACTGGCCAAACATCAGCCAAGAAAAGGCTAGAATAATGTCATTTTCAGAAATACAAGCCCCCTCCAAATCCATCTCTACCCTTCTTCACCCCACTCTGGGCCCCAGGAGGCTGGTCTGAATGGACTGCATCAGTGGGCTCTCTCGCCTTCCTCTTCCTGTAGGATTTGGCCAGTGGGAAATACTGGCAGAGCTTGGAAGATGAGGTCAGGCTGTTTGTTCCCTGGCTCCTGCCCTGCCAAGTCAGCTCAGGTTGACTTCCTTACAGAAGGTTAACATTCCTGCAAGGAGGTCCCCTCCACTCTCTCCAACAACTTCGGTTCCTCTGTGTGGGTTCCAGGAACCGCTCCCTCTGCTTACCCCCTCTCAGCCCCAGGGACGGTAACAGGATCCCTGCAGTGGCTAGGGGCAGGGGGCTCCACCACCCCTTGTTGGTCTCCCTTAACCCTGCCCATATCTTTTTAAATAGACCCTTCATTAAATGTTCCTCCGTTACCCCATCTGAGTATGTCACTTGTTTCCTGCAGGACACTGACCAAAGCAGATGCCTGGATGACCAGTAGATGGTTTCACTCACTCTATGGAGGCAGGACCATTATGACAAAAGGCTTCACGATCATGTCAACCTGGATTTGTAACCCAGCTCTGCCATCTTCTACCTGTGGGACTCTGGACAAATGACAAGTTCTCTGTGCCTCGTAGGCAAAATGGGGATGTTTGTGTGACTTTTCTCCCAGAGGTTCTATGAGGATTGAATTTAATACAAGAAAAATGTCCTGCAGTGCCAGCATTTAACAGGTGCTTAACAAAAGGTAGTTATGATTATTTATTATTATCCTTGTGCCATTCCTGGCCTGCCAAGAGCTGCCAAGACTTCAAAGGGGCCAGATGACCCAAATGGCAGGGATGCCATCCTTGTAAGCCTCAATCCCTCACTTATGAATACTGACGGGATGCACAAGGAAATAAACCAAGTGGTGAGACCTCGAGTCCAGCCCTGAGGCTGGTTTGGGTTGAGAGGCCTGCTCTTGCTTTTGGGGTTGGACCATGATGGGCGGGGAGGAGTGTCCACTGTCAGCTGGCGCCAAGTTCCACCCACAGTCCTTAGTTCACGATCACAGTGTTCTTTGCCAGAGATAAAGAAGAAACTGAAACCACAATGCATTTCTGAGAAGAGCTGCGATTCCAAATACCTGGCGGAGAATCCCTGGTTATCTTCTGAAGGCACTCAGCCAGGCCGAGCTGTTTTAGCTTTGGAGGACTTGACTCCCAGCCTGGGACATTTAACCCCCTCTCCAAACCAATGCATGAGAAACTCCAGAAAGTCAACTTTGTTGAAGTTCTGTCTTTTAGCGTATTAAGCCATCTTCCTTTCTAAATTTGCGATATTCCTTTAGCTCAAAACTTGAGGATTGTTTAGGTGTGGGGCGGGGGTATGTGGATGGGAGAGGAGGTATAAATAGAAGCTGCTTTCTTCAGGGGAGGTAAAAATGAGAAAGCCCAGCTCTGCAAATGTCAGAAATGTACACACACGCTCCTGTGAACATTGACACATACATATGAGTTTCTGAGTTTATAAAGGTACATTTTCTTTTTCCTGTGACCACCAGAAATGGCCTAGCTCTGAGATCTTTTGAGAGCCACCTTGTTAAAAACCTGAGTGGATGCTTCAGTTGAGCTGCCTCTCGCTTTATTTAGACACAAGATTAGTGGGTGCCTACATCCCTCCTCTGCTCTGGACCCCATCCTGGCATATGAAAATTCACGTCTGGAGAGAGGGAGGGAGAAAGGAACAATTGAGGAGAGGGGAAAACAATCACCTTGGGATTCCTTGAAATAGCACATTCTTTTTGTAACTCCCCCACAGTGTGCCGACACAGTTATTCACGTATTCAACAAAAAATTTAATTTCAGGGACACAGCCATTGTGTGAAGTAGGGTATGCCAGAATTTTATATAAACAGGAAGAGGGTGGGTCAGACTTTGGTTGACACTGTGGAGGAGGGGGAACTGATTCTGTGGCAAAAGCAACTCAATTCTCCTTTGGCCTGTGGATCTTGTCATGACTGGGCTGGATAGTAAGTCTGATTCTGAGGATAAGCTCTGTCTAGGCCAAGGGCTGGTGCCGAAGTGGATCCCCAATGTTTAACCACTTCATGTTCTTCCAGAATTCAGCTGCTACACCGTACTAAACGGGGGCCCCAGCTGCACGACCTTCTAGGTGGCCAACAGTGGACAGTCCAAACTTCCTGGCATCTATTTCCTCACCTTGGACATGGTGATAATAACTGCTAAATAGAACAGTTGTTATAAGAAGTAGATAGAATGCATGAGGGAGCCTAGGAACTTAATAAATGATGGCTGATGATAATAAGTGCTCTGAAAAGAAGAGCAGGAGGAGGAGGGAAGAAGGAGGGAAGGAGGCTAATTCTAATTATATAAAGAAGTTACCCGCACAGACATCTGGGGAGCATGAGAGTGATTTTATAACCCTTTAAAGAAATCGTATTCAACATTCTCTTAAATAAACTTGCTAATTTCCCTGATGGGATTATTTCTTTGTTTCAAAGCTTCAGCATTTTATTCTGTTTTAATGATACATTTCAGGTCTGACATCAAACAGTGCATCATCTGTTTTTATCTTTCTCAGCCTCATCCACATCCTCAGTTACTGCTGCCAGGTATCCTGGGGTCACCCAAAGTACTTTTGTTCTAGAGACCTTTCAAAGTAAGCCAATGGAGCAGTTTAGAAAACTTCTCTTGTTTGTGGACAAAAATACATTAAAACAACCAAGGGAGTGCTTACTCCTCGAGATAATTATTTTTAATGCCTTACTGGACCCGTTTGAAATGCTTTGCAGGTCCTTTGGGATTCAAAGTAGGAGAAATCTTTTTTTGTTGTTGTTTTATTTTGTTTTACATCTTGGAACTTTATCTTTGGTAAATGTCTGTGATGTTTGCACATTGTGTAACACTCAACCCTCCCATCCCCACCCCCTGGTCGCATATGATATCAGGATTTCATCAGCTTTAAATAAGCAACAACCAAAATACACAGTGGAGAGAAGTAATGGCTTCTTTGTGGCTTTCTGGTTATCTTCCTTTGACTATGCTACTAAATGAAGCTCTGAAAGGCTTGTTGTGCTTTCGGGTTTGATCAGTCGGACACTTCATTTCAGTTCCAAACCAAAAGAGCTCCCCCTTGGGGTATCCTTGTTGCTAAACCTCTACGAGGCATCACTGACTAATTCAAACAAAAAGATGCTGTCAGCATGTTAAGCATCTTGTTGAGTCCTCCACATAGTACAATGATGCTTTCCTAATTTTAACAATATTGTGATTAGCTAATTATTTTACAGACCCACCAGAAGCCCCCTCTCTAAAACCTACTGAAGTGGCCTTTCGTCTCCCTGATCACCATATGGAGGAGCTGAAGAGAATTCTTAGACTTGGTGTAAGTGAGCGTTGGTAAAAGGAAACTTCTCATAGTACAGATTCCACACCCTGCCTCCATTGGGACCAAGTCCTACAGCACAGCCAGACTGCGAGCAAGTCGAGAGCAAGGACCGCGTACCTCCAGTTTGGTTGCTGGGCCTATAATGGGCACTCAGTAAATGTATATGAGTGAATCTTACCACAGAAAGGTGGTTCTCACCTCCCAACCAGCCTGGTCTTAGGGAAAGCTCTGCCCCTAACTAGTTGCACAGTCTTTGGTAAGTCATGTAATGTCTTATCTGAGACACAAGGGGTAGGAGAAGCTTTTCAAAGTCCCTTGCAGCTGAAACCTGCTGCAAACTGCTGCTTCACCCCAGAGATACCTTATCTTACGTATCCTGTGTGAGATGTGTGGTACCCAGGAAGGCACCATATTTAGTTAAGAAAAGGACATGGTGAAGAACTCTGTAGAATGTGATAGTTAGATTCCTCTTGCTCCAGATGATTAATTACTTAAAGCACATGCAATGCTTCTTTAAAAGTGAAGAAGTCCAGCTGTCTCACATAGTCTCATCTTTTGAAAATGGTTCTATTGATGGAATTCACAAGGTAACTGAAGTCTCTACAGGGTTCTCCACGCAAGTGACCCATCTGAGATGAGCAGGTGGATTTTTTTCTTTTTTAAACCTGATCTCAAACACAGAGATGATCAAGGAGCAGCTATGGCATTATATATACCCATCTTAGACCCATTTGTGACAGACATAATTAGAACTGTGTTCAGGGAATCCAGTTGCCTAAAGGAAATGGGGCTAAATTGACCTAACAGATGTTCATGCCTCTCCAATAATAATAATGATACACTGTGTTTATTTGGAACACGACTACATTGTTCCTGCTGACTTTAAGGTCCCAGTGCAAAATTCTGGATTCAGATTCTGTGGATTTATCACACCCACTGGAGGACACTAGCTTTCCAAACCTCTGAATGGATTATCTTCTTCCATTAGAGTGGGCTCATCCTTTCCAAAAGATAACATCTTGTTTCTCTGGGCTGAATTTCCCTTGACTTCTTTCAAAACACAATTTGTGAAAACAATGTGTGAGAACACATGACAATGGGAAGTGCTCAGCGGGAATACTGCAGTAAACGTGTCAGGTATATAAACTAGCTCGTGCTATTTATTTGGTCCTGAAGAAGAAAGTATTGCGATACAATAAATTGCAATCATTTTTCAACATCTCAAGAGTTCTCCAGTAACGCATATACGTTGGCAGCCCTTAGTGGATAGTGCTAATTTATTTGTAAATCATCAAAGGAAAGAATAAAATATACGACTCCAGGCAAGTGAATGGACTGGAAAACCAAATTGGGCAACAGTAATATTTTCTTACTCCAGAAATAAACATGTCAACATGGTGAGGAGGGTTTTGTCCCACTCCTGGCTGAACTTTGAGGGCTGAGATGGCTAATATCAAGGGACCCAGCTTTGTGGTCTCTTCTCACAAAGAGTTCCATGATTCAAGAAAAGGACAATCTGCAGCGTGACACGGCAGACTGGGTCAGAATAATATTTCTTAATGGCAGTTCCTACAATGTTCTATTAATTACAGCAGTGGTTTAGAATTTTCTGTGCCTTGATAGGCTGTATTTTTTAAGCAGGCACCCATTTTTTTAATTTAATGAGATATAAAACTGAGTTCCAAGGAATCTCTAATATGTAAGTGGTGAAAAATGATGTGGGGGAGAGGAAGCAAAATATGTGCCTATCCATATATACACCAAGCCAGTATTCAAGAAATGATCTCTGTAAACATAAAAGTTTATGCTGCCTTTGATTTGTGTGGATTTTAAAAAACACTAGCAATATTTAGAGATCTTGGTGCATAACATCAGAATAGAAACTCTTTGCCCTAAATTTGCCTGTACTCTCTGGCTTTCTCTCCTATTTGCTCCACATGGATTCTCCCTCTTTTCCAGCTAAATTGGTTTACCCACAGTTCCCTTTGTGGATGGCATCCCTGCCACATGCCTTACCCCTTCTCACCTTCCTATTTCTGTTCCCACCACTTCTTGAGCCTGGGGAGAGGTATCCTACAGCTCCACTAGGCTGGGGTGGGGGAATCTGGTTCAAGGGCCCCTCCTCCGTGAAGCTGTTTCATTTTTACCCCTGCTAGAAATGATGATCTCCTCTGCTGACAATACCCTAGGGCAGGGTTTCTCAACTTCAGCACTAGTGCTATTCTAGGCTGGATAATTCTTTCTCATAGAGGGACTGCCCTGTGCATTTAAGAATGTTCAGCAGCACCCCTGGCCTCTACCCACTAGACGCCAGTAGCATCCACCTTCCTCCTCCCACCAAGTTGTGACAATCACAGATGTCTCTAGATGCTGCCCAGTGTTCCCTCCTCTCCGGGGTGGGGAGCAAATCACTTCAGTTAACCACTGCCCTACAGCTCTCCCCAGATCAGATCACAGATTCTGGGGTGGGAGGATGGTCAGGTCCTTAGCAGGGTTTTGGTTCATGTTCGAAGTTATTTGATGATTAATGAATAAAAGATGTTTTAAAAAATTATCAGTTGGAAGTTTCTTAAAATTAACACATTAAATTAATTTGAATCAGGTTAGATCCTCAGAAAACAGTAAAAAAAGGAAAATGTTATTGCCTCTTCCCTCTTAGAAAAAGCTTTATAGAACTACAATTTTAATACTATGCCATTGCATTGAAATGAGAAACCACTAGGCAGAGAATGTCTCTGCAGCTTTTGAAATAATAGTATTGAAGTTACTAACCATTGCTGATGATGCTTATAGAAAAGCGAGAGGTCAGTTCCTCTTAAAAGTTTAGTGCTAAGAACATTTGTCTCTTCTGAAAAAATGGGTTTCTTCCTTCTATTGCTTAATAAGAGATATATAACTAGTTTTATTTTCCCTTTTTGACCTGGCTGTCAGGAAGCTCAGAACTAAGATTTATGCTCAATTATATTAGCTGTCCTCATCCTTCCATTTCTAATATTAATCCAGTCTTTCTTTCTCACTAGCCCTACTTAACTCTTTATCTTTCACTTTTGTTTTAACAGCTTTCTTAAATCTGTCTTTTTTATAAAATAAAATTTTATGCAAGTGGAGTCCTTATCATTTACCACCAAAACCAGGATGCTTTGGGGAGTAAAAGTAAAACAATTAATAATTAAGCTCAGATAATAGCTTAAACTGATACTGTCCTGGGCAAAATCAAAATGTAGTGTCACTCTAGACATAGATAATAAATATAACAGATAACAGCAGTTGCTCTGTTCCCAGGTTGGGGATAATTAAAGATAAACATGTGCCCTAAATAGAGAATCAAAGTTATGTGCTTCTTACTTATCACGTGTCAATCTGTTGATTAGAGTTTAATATTTATTATCTCTTGGGAAATTTTGTGATTAGCTTCCGTGTCAGTAGAGAAAAAAAAAACTTAGGCATTCTTAAATGTACTTAATTTCTACCAAAAGGGTGAAGGGGATCCTTTAGATCTGGAAGAGTGATCATAATAGAAGTTTCATTTGTTTGTGATTTATGGAGACTTGGAATAAATGCACTATTGACCAGTATCAGATTTCTAATGACTCTATCTTGTTTTTCCTAAGAAACTTCTCATAAACTTTTGCAATATCTTGAGCAGCCGCTGACACTGTGTTCAACCCTGTTTACAGAGCTATTAATAAATGTTACGTGGCAACTCCAGGAAGAGTCAAACTGCTTTTTCTTTCCATTGGCTAAAAGCAGTTTCCTGCTTATTTTGAAAAAGCATGGGATTACCCAAATCCTTGATATATGCTAGATGTTCTGCAAAGAAATTTGGTGAAAATAAATAGGATTCTAACTTTTAACCTAACAGGCTCATAGTCAAAAAGGAAACATTGCCAATGCCTTGATTGCAAAGTCTTTCATATATAAAATAGTGAGATTTCAACATGATACAGAGTAGTTTAAAAGAAGACAAAAGTATTTTACATGTTTCGTGGTGTATTTGTTCTCAAAACAACTCCGTGAGGTGAAGGTATTATGAGCCCCATCTTACAGTTATGAAAATTAAGGCTCAGCGAGAAAAAGGGAAGTCACCCGAAGTCATATAGAAAGTAAGTAGCAGAGGAGGATTTAAACCCCAGCCATCTGATTCCTAAGCCAAATTCTTCATACAATCTCTACTTCCAGAATAAGAAGCTATCAGTGTGAAAACATAAGGCCCACCTCTGGGCCCAGGACAATGACCAGAGAAGGGTAATAGTAACAGTAACAGCACACACTCTGCCAAGTGTTGTTCCAAAAGAATATATTATCTCATTTAATTCTCACAAGCCCAGGAGAAAGGGCCTAAGCCCACTTTACAAATGAAGAAATAGGACAGCAAGGGATAGACCCCAGTGCTCCCAAGAGTATTCCTTTCCATTGTTAGTTCTCATGTTATAGATGGTCCTGATGGTTCTGTGAATTGCCTACCACTTTGCAGTTTTCAGATCACTCTGCATGCTTTATTTCATTGTTATCATCAACCTCCTTCTCCAGATAAGGGTTGAAAAATCAGAAGCTTAAGTGATTTCCCCAAGGCCATGGTCATCTGCAGAGACAGGATATGAGCCTGGGTGTTCTTATAGCTGGCCCAGGATTCTTTATTCAGGACTAGGCTGCACACCTGAAATGTGACTGACTATATGGAAGAAGGCAATCCTAAACTTTCCAGCTGATGTTAGCCTAGAGACTTCTGTACTGAAGGAAAAGAAGTAGATTTTGAAGCAAGAGCCATATATTTCCTGTTTCAGGGCTCCAGGGTAAACAAAATTATTTCAATTTACTTTAAGGTGGCAACATCCTTGCTTAAGGTCAGACTCTTTAGCAAAGGGCTTCCCTTCCTGCCTGTCTCCCTGATCCAACAGATTGCTATCTTTTCTTAACTCGAACCAGTAACAACTCTCAAGTCTAGAACTCATCAGTTAATTAGAGGCAAACAACAAAAACACCCAACCCCAGAATGTATGTTAATATAGGTAACAGCCACCATTTATTGGGCGCTTCCAATGGGCTAAGAAATGTACATACCTTACCTCACTGAATTCTCACAACTTGAATAGGTGCTGTTATTTTTACCTTGAAGAGGAGAAAATCGAGTTTTTCACACTTGAAGTAACTTTCAGTCACTCAGCCAGTGCTGGCAACTTAAACCCAGCCCTACCTAAAGAGCTGCCCAACTGATTCCATACAGTCCAGTTGCCTTGGAGGTAGAGGTTTATCCAGACCAAACATTCCAAGTCCTTCAACCCTTTCCTGCATCTTGACAGTGGGGCGGGATACTTAACACACTGGAAAGCGGCAGTGTGGGTAGAGGGCGGAATAAGGAAGGCGGTATGTTGCTCCCATCCCCACTCCACCTTAAGCCATTCTCTGGTCTAGCAGGACTCCTTGTTCCTTTAGAGCAGTTACCACGATCTGGAAGTATCTGACTTGCTGCTATCTGTCTGTCATTCCTACTGGCAGGTAAGATTCGCAAGAGCAAGGCAGAGCCTGTCCCCATACTGCTGTGTTCCGGGTTCCTGCCACAATTCCTGGCACAAGGCAGTGCCAATGAATAGCTGCTGTGTGGTGAATGAGTGGAAATGAAAGGGTAAGGATGCCCCTGCTGGAAAAAAGAGGGGACTATTCCCTTTCTCTGGTAGATTCCTTGACTTTTTTTTTTTTAAACTTCAGAGCAATCATTTCTAAATGGTAAAAACAAACAAGAAAACCACCCTGCCTTGCCAAGATTTACAGAGAGCCCTCGGTTATGAGCTTTGCAAGCTATTGCTCCTTAAACGTTCTGTCTGATTTTTTGTCTTGGTAAACCTCTGCTAGCAATTCTGGCGATTCCCCTTCCTCACTCCCCCACCCCTCTTCTCCCAGTCCACCTCTAGTGAATACGCCTCCTTCTGCCGACCAGCTGCAAGTCCGGGTTCACAGACGAAGGCCCAGGTGGCTCTCCACTAATGGCTCATCCGTTATCTGTATGAAGAGCCAGTGCCTTTTCTGAGTAGATATTTTTTCAATTTAAATTGACCTTTGGGGGGGAAATGCATTCTATAGAAAGCAATGCCTTTTGCTCTTTATCTCTTCTTTCCTTGTTCCTGAGCTTCCCATCAAATACATCCTTTAAAAACCTGTCTACTAAATAGTCTAAATGCAAACTGTTCAGACTTTTCCTTTCCGTCCCACTTTTTGAGCCACCACAATGTTAACAGGCTGCTCCAAAGAATATCCCTTTCCTGCCCTGCCATCGCCCCCCAGTCCTACTCAACATTTAGATATTTTTACGATATATATTAAGTTTGAAAGATAATACTGATACCCTGTTTTATATGAACATTTATACACCAGGACCCTGGCGAGGGACTGACTTCATTGGAATATACTTTATGGCTTAATACATCTGAATGATTTATATCTCGTTTTGTCTAAGCATTTATGCTAATAAATTTAACAGATTCCCCAGTACTGCCTGGTCCTTCGTTTTCTTCAGGGGATCAAAGTGAGAGGAAAATAAAGCAGCGTGTTACTAAAGAAAGAAGAAATTGGCACAACCGATTTAGAACACAAATAAAATTACAACACAAATAAAATCTCTGATACAGTTTAGGTGTAGCAACAGTCAAAAAAAGAAGTTCCTGGGTTCAGATAGATTTCTGTAATTAAGGTGTTTCTCAAAGGCAGAATCACAAAGTGAAAGAATATTTAGCAAGCTAATTTACTGAGGTATGTTTTGGTCCTATATAATTAAATTCAACACTGAGGAAAAACACAATTATTAAGCTGAGTGCAGTTGGGAGAAGGAAAGGGGATAAGGTAAAATCCAATCTATAAAATATATTCCATTATCTTTTATAGGTTAAAAAACACAAAAGAAATACTTGGAAAAGATCTTTTAAGGTGGGAAGATTTTATGATTGTGTGGGGATTTTTTTTTTTACAGGTGCAGAATAAGTTGGGTTTTTTTTTTCCCCTTGATTTTTTCTTTTTCCCATTTTTTTTCTCCTGTTGTTTGCAAAGTTGAATCTGGGGTCAGGAGTTCTAATTGTAACCTCAGACTGGAATTCCAGATGGTGCGCACAGGACTGGAAGCAACTCTCAGTTCATCAATTTCATGGGCCTTCGTATCTGCTCTGGCCATGGCCCGGCCTCCATCCCCACTGTGGCATTAATGCAGAACAAATTGAGACATATCCTCTATATAATTAGTTCCAGAATTTAAAAAGATTTACGGTACCATAATAGAGGCAGCGCTGCGGAATCCTTTCATTGGGGACTCTCTCGGAGCTCGGGGACCATCTCGCGGTGGCATCAAAACAAACGGGTAACCCTGACGGCTCAAGGCACTGAGAACTGGGGAAAGGGGTAACTCTGCTCCACGCACCTGGCAATGTGCACGGGTCCTGGGCCTCCAAACCCGGTGAAAAAACTGAGTTTTAACTGTAGATGGGGAATTGGCAAAAAAAAAATACCGAGTTAACTTTCAAATGAACAGAGGAAGCTGGGGGTGGACTACAACAAAAGTCTTTACCTTACTTTCAAAAAAATTTTTTTTAAATATAATGAAGCTGGGATTTCTACCGCCTGCACGGGGTGAGGGGGTGGAAACAAGCGGCCCCGGACAGGCAGATTGCTAAGAGTTGGAGTCTGCGGGGAGGGGAGGAATAGCAGTCAAGCGCGTGGAGCTCGGGCACGGGCCCCTGCGCTAATCCAGCGCTGGTTCCTCCCTTGAGGCACGCGCCCCACCACTCCTTTTCGTTGTCTGCGGCCCCGGGCATCCGCCGGCGGCCCCAGCCCTTGACAGATCGCAGCGCTTCGGTGTGTTTATTCAGTTGTCGGCGGCCGCGGGGTGATGCCCGGAGCGCAGCTCAGGAATACGCGCTGGTCCCTGGGGCCGCGCTGCAGGGCCAGGGTGGGCGCTTGGTCAGATGCAATTGACAGCACCGGGGTCAAAGTGGGGCATTTAAAGGACCTCCTCACACTCAGCCTCGATTTTTTTTGATCTTTCAATAATTAAGTCCCTTCTAGGCCAGGATGAGCTTTACCAATGATACAAAGCCATGTGGGTTTCCAGACCCTCTCTCCCCCTCCTCTTCTTTACTCCCCATTGCATTAGCTCTAAAGAGGCAGAGGGGTGGTGGCGACTTAAACCTAGAGAAAGACGTGGGTTTCAGCTCGGTTTTGCCTCTAATTTGTTGTGTACTTTAGCAATAATAGTAACAAAATTTGTAATGTTTATTGAGGCCATAGGCCAACACTATCTTCTGTCTAATCCTCAGGATCCCCTTAGGTGGGTACTAGTATCCCATTATTCCATGTGACCAGTAAGGAAACAGGCTCAGAGAGGCTACGAAATTCGTCTATGGTTGCACAGCCGCTGGTTACCTGGTGAAGCTGAGACTTCTTTCTCTGGCCACCAATCCCTTGCTTTTAACCATTGCACTCTACAGCTGCCCTTCCTTGCTCTGCCTGGGCCTCAGTTTCCTTTTCTATAGAATGGAGAGTTGAATTTCCAGTTCTGCCAGTCAGTGACTCAGACCACATCCTTTGCCACAGGTCTCATTACTATCCGAGGGTAGGAAGGTGGATGAGAGAAGGGAGCGGCCAGGTCTCCGCGGTCCTGCTTCCGGGGACCAGTTTTCGAGCCGCAGGAGGTGCAGCAGAGCGCCCTGCCTGCTGGGGCGGGTGGAGGGTGGACCTTCTTCACGACTGTCTGCCCCTTGGCCCATCGCTGGGCGCCGAGGCCAGCATAGCGGGCGCGTCTGCCGGGGTAGCCGCACAGCTCCCGCAGTGAACGTTATCTCGGGGAGGAAGAAGTGAGGAGCCTAGGGCCCCCAATTAGCGCAGTAGTTTGCGGGTTCCCCAGTGTTGGCCCCGGGGCGTCTGCGCTCCCGGGCATGGGGATGGGCGGCGGTGGGTGGCATTCAGGAACCTCTTCTTGGGATGAGGCCCTCTAACTGCCGGGGCTTCGGGCACGCAGCACTTACTTCTTGGCCCCGCGGGTCATAGGGAACTCCTCCCACCGCTTCCGACTACAAGTTCGTGGCGAGGGGGTACCCAGGGTTGAAATGGGGATCGCACCACTGTTCTGTCTCCCTCAAGGATTCGAAGGCAAAGAACGGCGGACGAGAGAGAAGTCCTTAATTTGCTCGGCTCTCCTTTCCCCTCACCCCACTCCGCCCCCAGACAAAAACTTTTTTTTAAGGCAGAAGGTTAAGCGCCCTTGCCCCATCTGGGATTCAAAACCACAAAAGCTCACAATCAAGCCACCTGTCTCCAAGTACCACCCAAAAAATTTACAGAGGAGGATAAAAAAGGAACCTCGGCCTTTTTCTTTTAGAAATGGAAATTTCTGGCTTTTCATAAAGTGCTCGCCTTTCCTCGT
Source organism: Vicugna pacos (assembly GCF_048564905.1). Classification (NCBI taxonomy): domain Eukaryota; kingdom Metazoa; phylum Chordata; class Mammalia; order Artiodactyla; family Camelidae; genus Vicugna; species Vicugna pacos. The sequence goes on along the minus strand of NC_132996.1, from coordinate 49,906,017 downwards.
AGCGCTTGAGTGAGTTCTACTTAAAAAAACGACATCGAAGAAGAAATGAAGTGGAAGGTGTGAGACGGGCCTAGGGCGTTCTAGGGGCAACTTGGCCTGAGAAGTTAAATCTCGCAGGACCTTTCTCCATCAGAAAGACACAACGCGTATGCCCTCTGCCCAGCCCTGTAGCCCCGCTGCAGTTTAGAGATGGAGCGTGCGGGAGCGGAGTGGGAGGCCCACAGAGGGTGTAGAGGGAGAAGGAGCTGGCCTCGAGATCCTTTTCATTTCTTAAAAGAAAGAAAGAAAGAACGAATGAACGAAAGAAAAAGTGTCTAAGTGGAGACTTAGCAAAGTCAGGCACCAAAGTAGTGCCCATCACCGCGAAAGAGGTCCGACAATCAAACGGGTAGCGCATGTTCCCGACCTTTGCCCTCACCATCTCCTGTGACTCCAGGAAGAGCGACCCCAAGAGGAGGGAACTGCACATAGCGTATAGGTCCTGAGCCCGCACATGCTTCGGGTCCGTAGCCGGAACTCATGGCTACCGTTTACTCACTGCAAATTAACTAAAACCAAAGCGTCAGAAATCGAGAGTAAGTCAAAGCTTTTAAAACGCTCGGCTTTTTTGTAAAACTGCCACTACCTTGATGGTTGCTTCACATGGGCTTCGCTGAAAAGTTCTGGGCCCCATCCCCAGCCAGACTCGAGTAAGAGGCCTGGCAGCCAAGAGCCGCTTCCCACCCCGCGCTCCTGGCGGTCCCAGTCTGCGCCGTCGCCGCTGTCTCCTGGGCGTTTCCACGCGCCCAGAAACGCACTCCAATCCAGGTTCCTGGCGTTTCTCCTTGCCTAAGGTCTGTTACCGATAGAAAACAAAACCTCAAACACCTGCTCTAGGGCTTGGGGTTCCCAAATAATGACAAGGTAGAGGGAGGAATCTGATTTGGCGATGCCAGACTCTGGGAGTTCCAAACGGTGCGAACTCTGCCTTGCATGGGCCACTGGAGGCTCTCCTTTTCGGTCCGTCTAACCAGGATTGCGCCTCCCGGTCAGTCACTGAGCGTCCAGAATGACACTCCTGACTGGAGTGAGAGGAGGCAGAGCTAAGCGGAAGCGGCTCCAGGAGCCAACACTCGCCCCGCGAACTTCGTATCCAAACCGTCCCCACCCCCTACTCTTCAAACTCGGCGCCAGAATTCTCCGACCAGAATCTGGGCGTTTCCCTGAAGGTTTTCTTCCCTCCCAAACTAGCCGCTGTTTTCCCGGCTTCACCGTATAAGAACTGAATACTTCTCACTAGAAAAGGACATTAAGAACGCCTGACACCTATTTTAGGAGGCGACAGTCGCCCTTCTCTTGGCGCAAACCTCACCATGTAACCAACTACCAGACGATGGAAATACGCCCCGTTTATCACAACTGATGCACCCTCCAGGTCTCCCACGTTCGCCTTGAGTCTGGCCTCCGGAATCCACAAGGAGACACCCCGTTCCCCAGTGACCCCGAGATTATGGCCACCATTCCAGCCCGACGGCTTTAAAAGCAAGAGCCAGACTGGCAAGCGCAAAGAAAGGGAATCCTCCTCTTTTAAGTCCGGGAAACTTCTCTGCGCCTTCGTGAAGTTCCCGCCCTCGTGGAACCCTCTGTCCCTCCCTCCAACCCGCCCTCCTCGATTAACAACCCCATCCCTTCCCCCCACCACACGGGGAAACGGAGGGGATATTCATTGCTTACCTGGAGAGTCTGGCTAGTGCCCTGAGGCGTCCACACTCCTGAAGGCCGAAAAGGGGAGGTGGGGGGAGGTCTGTGTCCCACAGGCCAGCGGAGAGCGCGTGACGGGCAGGAGAGGAAGGTGTCTCTGAGAGGGACGCTCCCTCGGGCCCGCCCCCCACCCCCACCGCGAGGACGCCCCCAAGGAGCAGCGCGCGCTGCCGGAATCCGCTGGGGCTACGAGGTGAATGGAGCGGCCCAGACTCCTGACTCCTCCTCCTCCCCCGCCGCCGTCCCCACTTATTTGAGCTTTGGGAAGCTGGGGGCAGCCAGGCAGCTGGGGTAAGGAGTTCAAGGCAGCGCCCACACCCGGGGGCTCTCGCAACCCGACCGCCTACCCGCTCCCCTCTTCCCGCCCTCCCTCCCACTCAGTCACCCACCCACCCAGAGCCGGGACGGCAGCCCAGGAGCCGGGGCCCCGCCGCCGCCTCGCCGCTATCCTGGACTTCCTCCTGCCGCAAGAGCCGGCTTCCACGTGTGCCCCGGAGCCGGCTTCTTCGCACACTCTCCGCTCCGGGTCTGGGTGCCTTCAGCAGCCGGAGCAGCCGGGGATCCGGGGCTCGGGAGGCATCTGGGCCAAGTTAGGAGCGGCGGAGTCGAGCGCCGAGAGTCTGCAAAGCCGCAGGGGTCGCGGGGTAACCGGGTCTGAGCCACAGCAAATGGGCTCCGACGTGCGGGACCTGAACGCGCTGCTGCCGGCGGTACCTTCGCTGGGTGGTGGCGGCGGTTGTGCCCTGCCAGTGAGCGGCGCCGCACAGTGGGCGCCCGTGCTGGACTTTGCGCCCCCCGGCGCCTCAGCTTACGGTTCCTTGGGAGGTCCTGCGCCGCCGCCGGCTCCGCCGCCACCCCCGCCGCCGCCGCCGCCGCACTCCTTCATCAAACAAGAGCCGAGTTGGGGTGGCGCGGAGCCTCACGAGGAGCAGTGCTTGAGCGCCTTCACCGTCCACTTCTCAGGCCAGTTCACTGGCACGGCTGGAGCTTGTCGCTACGGACCCTTCGGTCCTCCTCCGCCTAGCCAGGCGTCCTCAGGCCAGGCCAGGATGTTCCCCAACGCACCCTACCTGCCCAGCTGCCTCGAGAGCCAGCCCGCTATTCGCAACCAGGGTAAGCAGGCTGGGGAGCGCCCCCTACACGCGGGGCGGTGGCGACCGGGCTGTGGCCGTGCGCGTGCTCCCCTGTCCTACCCTTTCCCTGACCCCAGCTCTTACCCGGCTGCCGCCCCCAGAGCTGTGAAGGTAGCGGAAGTGGCAGCTGGGGGAGAGGAGGCCGGGAAAAGGGAGCCCTCGGCATGGGCCCCTGACATCCTCCAGAGCCAGAACCGGACTGTTCGCTTGAGCCGGGAGGTCGTCTGGGGCCCCTCTAACACCGGGAGATTCTAAGTCTGCAAGTCCCCGTGGGAATGGGAAGCGGGATCCGGTGCAGTGTCTGGCTCTGCCTCGGTAAGAGGCTTTGTCTCTCAAGGCACCACCAAACTGTCGCAAGGCAATGGACTTTTTAGACATTTAGACTGTGGATTCGGAGTGAGACCAGCGCAGCGTGAGCAAGCTGTGCCGCCTCCGCCGCGTCAAAATGTGGCTAGCCGCACTAGCTCTTAATACGGTGTTGGCACACATTAGACGTACAGTAAGTACTTGGGAGCACTAGAATGAGCAAATGAGCTAGCGACTAAGTAGTGGCTTTTCTGGACCCACGTCCATGTCCACATATGGCTCCAGCGTATGGTAGTGTAGAAGTGGATCTCTCCTGGGTTCCAGCTTAGGTGGCGGCCACGTGGGCTCCAGAGCTGGAAGAGAACCCGGTTTGTCCGATTCCAACCTCTACAGCACCCGGCCCTACCACAGGCAGTGGAATGAGACAAAGCGTTGGCTTTCCTTTCAGCCCTCCTCGGGCGCCTCCTCGTCGTTGAACGCGGGGCTTAGCTGGGGAAAGATTTTTGCAGGACTTGGAGGTAATAAAATAAGGACAGATTTATTTTCCGTTTTCAGTCACTGTACATCGAGGGACACAGCCGGTAGTTTCCTCAATGCGGTGGTGCCCGGTCACTTCTCTTTCTCAGGGACCAGCGCAGAACCAACCATCCTGAACCTCTGTATTTTGATTTCTAAATTTATTCTAATTAGACGTTTACGCTGTTGAGAACATAAACCAATTCAGGTTATTTGATATTTTAGGAAATGCTTTACAAACGCAGTGGCGGATGCTTTTCCTAGAGGAAAAATTCGCTTGAGCCTAAGGACTGGGATGTTTCTGGAATGCGTGGGCTGGGAGAAGCAGAGTGTGTACTGTTTGCAAGAGGTGTCGTGGCTCCCAAGGTGGAGAAGTGCTCTGTTCTTCCCGCCTTAGCATGCATGTTCTAAACGCCTATCTCCAGGCTGTTCCTACTTTAGCCCAGCCTGGAGCACCTGTCCCATGAGATGCCCTGACCAAACCGAAACCCTCCTCCTCTCTTCGTTGGAGGAATCTGGGATCCATGTCCCAAGGAAGAAGGTCAGGCCCACCTACGGGGTCCTTTCATTATAGGTCTTCAGGAGATGAAATTAGTGTTTCGGACTCAAGGGGTGTTGGAACAGCTCAATGTCCATTGCAGAGGCTCTTATTTTGTGATCATGCCACCTCTAATTAGCAGGCTGGTGATACCTTTGGCAAATCTCCAGGTCTCAATTTCCCTATCTTTAAGAGGAGAGCAGGGATGGGCAACCTGATGTTTGAGTCCAGCCTGAAGTTCTGTGCCACAGAAGCAAATCTGACTTTCTCCCTGCTTGGGGTTCTAAATACAGAAGGCAGTAGCCCATCTAAACTTGCCTGGACCAGAAACAGCAAGACTGGCATGCAGGTGTGTGATGTGAGTCTCTGTGTGGATGTGTGCTATTCTGAGACACCTGAGAAGCCATTTGATCTAAGCCCCTGCCCTGTGCAGAATACTACCATTATCATTTGTTTGAGTCTATCTAGGTTCTGTGGGGTTTTTGGAACCTGGGCTCTGTGGCTTTGCTTGGGCCCTTGTGTCCAAGCTTCTATAGTCTGGTGTGCAGAATCCCATCAACTGAGCCTCAGGGATAAGACTGTGGGCTTCCTAGACAGTGGGCACTACACTAAGGGAAAAATTTGAATTCCTCTCTAACAGGCCTGGGTTGCCAAAAAGAAAAAGACCTTGGGAACTGGCGACCAGGACTAGCAGGTAAAGGAGTCTCCCCTCCCCTTTCTGGGGACTAACCCAGTAGAAAGGTGACCCCACAGCCAGGCCGCAGCCAGTAAGCTGGTTCCTGTCTGTAGGCTTGGGTTTTCTCTTACAGTGAAAACATAAAGGCGTCACGCTTGCCCAGTCGTTGGGACTCACCTGGCAGCTGGGAGCTGGGATGGGTTGTGAGAAGCTGCACCCACCTCAGCCCTTGCGTTGGCAGCCAGAGTGAGCTCTGATATTTCGGATTTATTCTCTTGATTTCTGGGGTTCCTGCAGCTGCCCCAGGAATGCAGGGCCTGGTAGGAGGCTTGAGCTGGGGAAAGCAAGGGCCTCAGTTCCTTCCCCAAAGTGTGGGAATGGATGGCTCTCAACAGCTGGAGGCCAAACCCCAGCGAAGAATCAAGACTCTGGATCCCTGTCCCCAAGCAGGGCAACCTAGCCATGGTCCACAGGCAAGGACGATTGCTGGCACCCTTGAACCTCCCACCCCCCCAAAGCACCATACCTTGTTTATTTTTTACAATCTCTTAAATACTATAGCTTGTATCCTAATGTTGTAAATACTACTTCAGCAAGCATTTATTGAGCACCTACTCTGTGTCAGGCACTGGGGATTGGGTGCTAAGACAGTGTGCCTCAGCCTTTGTAAGAAGCTCACAGCCTGACACTAGAAGAGCCCCGTATTTTTGGATGAGGAAATCTAGGCTCTGAGAAATAAAGTGCGCAAGAGGTCTCTCTGTGGCAGAGCTTTGACTCAAACCAGACCATTCTAGGCTATTTCTACTTCCTTTTTCAGGGATTTTGGCTCCACTCTTGAGATGGATTTCTTCTTCCCCGCTGGATGGGTCCTGTACCCAGTGTATGTGTGTGCAGGTTGGAGGGTTTGTCAGGGCAGAAGACTTGAGGACAGGTGAGGACTTGGGTAGTCCCAGACTAAGCGCGGGGTTTGAGAAGGCAAAACAAGGACTGCTTGACAATCGGGGCCATTCCCCCAGCCCCAAAGGCGCACAGAACCCAAGCGCCGGTGGAAGCCTTGGCATCACCTGACCACCTTAGGGTCACGTGGGGACACCAGTTCAGCCGGAGGGCCAAGGGATCTTCCCTCAATTCGCACTGGAGAGAGAATTTCGTTGCAGGACAGATTTCCCCGATTGCTGCCGCAGCTGCAGAGTCATCATTTTCAGCCTTACGACCACCTTCCTGACTGAGCCGGCTGTCTACTCCGCCCTTCAGCTCCCGCGGGGCCTGGCCTTGCCGGGCCGGGCGGTCCCGGGCTCCTCCGCTGCCGCAGGCGGGGGAGAGAGGCTCAGACCGTGTCTCCCCTCTCTGCGCGGTCAAGGTTGCACTCCCTTCCCGGGTCGAGACTAACCGTGGGAAAGGCTCTACCTTGGCGGCTCAGAGCCTCTCCCTCTAAGGCCTGCACAAGGAGCCTTTGAACGCGCAGTCCCTTTCTTCAAGCAGCTGTCCCGCCCCCGCGCTCTCTGCTCCTGGCCCAGCGCGAGGCTCCGGGACAGCGCGCTCTAATCTGTCCCGCGTCCGATGTCGGATAAACTCCTACTTTAAAGAGCCCTCCCTTCTCTGAGGGCGCTTGCACCGCAGCACCCCCGCCCCGGGGCACCTCAGGAGGGGGTTGCAGGCTGGCTCCTGCCCATCGCGGTCTGCAGGTCCTGTATTGGGAAGGGGCCTTGGTAGCCTCCAGGCGCTCAGGCGACGCCGCCTGCGCAGGAGCTGCAGCCCGCAACCCGTGGCCCTTGCCGCGCACGGGCGTTTGCGGAGCCCGCTTCCGAGGACAGCACGGTGCCCGAGCCACTAACTTCTCAACGGCTCAGGGATGGAGAAGGGTTCGTGTAGAGACAACTTCTTTGTCGCTTCTGTTTCTCCTTTTTAAAAACTGTTCTTTCAAAATTCGGCCTTTCCTCTGCAAACCTGGTGCTCGGAGCCAAATTTCGTTTGTCAGCTATTGGTAGGCCTCAAACACAGCCTGGTCTCCGCTCCCAGAAGAAAGTGCCTGGAAGGGCAAGCGTGCTCACCCACTCCTGACAGCTAACCGGTTTGGGGTGGGGTGTTCTCTTTGCCCACTTAGCAGGTGAGAAATGGAGGCCTCTGGGGTCATGCAAATTATAAAAGCTGGTGGCTTCTTCAGTTGTCACCCTGTGGCGCCAGTTGGTATGTGATACTTGGCCTGCCCCGTACTATCCGGTTATTAAGACCTTTCCCAACCCTCCCTCCCCCTCTGACACACCACAATCCCTGGAGTGGACTGTAGAAGCTTGGTTTTGTTTTTGTTTTGGGGGGTGGGTGTTTGGAAGATGTGGGTAATGGCCACCTTTATCTGTCCAGTCGAAGTCTTGTCTTTGGGACACTTGTAGAGCCTTGATTTTGCCTAAAGCAAGAGTGGGGAAATGGGGGCTGTTTGACTCACTCAACTCCGGAGAATTGAGTGGGGTTTGGAAACTCAGCACAGTGACCAGGGGTGGGGCAAGGAAGGGACTGGGTCCTGCCCAGAGGCCCTGCAGCCAGCGGATGAGTATCTGGACCAATCTCATTCAGGCTAGAGCCAGAGACTACCAAGCCTGCGCATAGGATGGGACCCCACCATTGGGTTCAGGGCTCAGAACTGATTTTTATGTTAGCTGGAGGATGCGTCCCCTACTCTGCCAGGCAGCTACAGTTTCCAGGAGCTGGTAGAGTAAATGTTTAAAGCATTAATGACAATAATTTTAGGAAACTACATTTTTCAACTGAGACTCCACGTTTTTTTCTCACTTTGGGAGAGCTGGGGAAGAACACGGGCCACATGGCCATCGGTTTCTCGCCAGGGAAACTGAGGCAGGGGGCCCGTGCAAACCTGATGGAGGAAAAGGGAGGTACGGTCTCAGGCTCAATGAAGCAAACAGGCTTCCCTGACTGGGGCTTTGAGGAAGTCAACCCCCATAGTAGTGGTCAGAGTCGGACCCGCTGGGCGTGAGGTGAGTCCAAGGGGGGTCAAGGCCCGCGGGTCCAACTGGAAAGGCCCTTTCTTTTTCCCTTCACCAACTTTCCCGAGAGCCTTGGGTGTCAGTGGTGTCAGGTCGCGCAGCCTCAGACAGATAACATTACTCCGTAATTACTTTCCCCGTTTAAAGCCCACGCCGTTAAACTGGCTCTGAGTAATTAATGAAAGTTGGTGCGCGGGCCTCTCTGATTTACAGCTCCGAGTCAGCGCGGGGTCATCTAAGCAGATTCATTTCGGTGGCTTGCGCTGCCCCTGCGCGAGAGGCGCGGTGTTTCGTTTTGGGGGAAGGACAACTTTCTCCGCAGAGCGGTTGGCGGTCTTCATACTTGCGGGAGGTTCGGTGTAGAAGCAGCAGACACCATGAAAGACAAGGGCGTAAATAAATTGGGAAACGGCGGGAGGTCTGGGTTTTACTGAGCCTGTACCGAGGTCACATTGGGCTCGGCAAACCGTCGAAAGCCTTGAAGGCTAGTGGAGTGGGATCCGAATGCGGGGCTGGCCTCTCCTCGTTCGGGTTCTGGTTCAGACATGCAGTCCCCGTCCCTCTGCTGATTTTTGTTTCTCTCGTCCGCGCCCGCAGGATACAGCACTGTCACCTTCGATGGGACTCCCAGCTACGGTCACACGCCTTCGCACCACGCGGCTCAGTTCCCCAATCACTCCTTCAAGCACGAGGATCCCATGGGCCAGCAGGGCTCCCTGGGTAAGCGGGCAGGAATGATGTGGGGTCCTTCTCCCTTCTTCCACGCTACCCCACCCTCCCGAGATATTTCCAACTCAAGGCAAACTGTGGAAGGGAGAAGGGTACCTCTAAATGAATTTTAGAAATAATTAGCTAAATCTCACTCAAAAGAAAAGTTTCCCCTCACCTCAAGCATGTTAGAGACAGCTTCACTCAACCGAGGCTATATAAAAAGTCCAGAGAGCCTTCTCAGTGTTCTATACTAAGAATGTGAAGTGAGCAGCAGCTTGGCTCGGTACGATCCGGATGCAGTCTCTCTGCACGGCCCCCGCATCCAGGCCCATTGCCCTCAGCCTTAGCCTCGGAGTCCGGCTCGGGATGCTCTCTCCCCAAGCCGCTACCCGCGGCCTCGCGCCCTCAGCCCTTGTCGCGCGCTCACTCCGCTCTCCTCGGCTCTCTGCAGGTGAGCAGCAGTACTCTGTGCCGCCCCCGGTCTACGGCTGCCACACCCCCACCGACAGCTGCACCGGCAGCCAGGCCCTGCTGCTCAGGACGCCGTACAGCAGGTAGGAAGGCCCTTGGCGCCACGTCTGGGTCCCCGCTACCCGGGAGGGGGCGCTCGAGCCGGCGGGCGCGGGAACGTCCGACGCGGGGCAGCCCTGAGTGCGGACGTGCAGGGTTTCTTAGGCAAAGACGCCTTTAGCCCAGTCGGCTCCTTAATGCAAATTAAAACCGATCTCTTGGCTCCTACTTAAAAGAAGTAGGTTTCCTTGCCTCTTGGTGTTTTTATTTTGAATATAAATTAAGGCGATTACTTTTTGGAGCTGAAGAAGAGAGGCGCTTTAAGGAATTTTTTTTTTGAGGGGTCTTTGCTGGGAGGACTTTAGCTTCCTCGGGATCAAAGATTAAACACGGGGTCTACTCCCATTCGATTCTTCTCACTCCTCAAATCCTTCCTCGCGCCCTGGCCACACCCGCCAGCCTTCTCTGGGACTAAGTCGAAGGCGCGTACACTCGGGCCACCGCCTTCTCCACACCTCTGTCCCCCAGAGTCTTGGGCTGCGGCAGCGCTTTGTGGACATCTTTCTTAGCACCCAGCTACCCTGGACTATGAGCGGTACTGTAGACGGTGGCAGCGGTACTGAGAGGATACAGCTCCAGCCCGCACCCGCCCTTCTTCCTGCTCCTGGGAGGCGGAAGATCAGCTTCTTTTTCCTCCCAAGCTCTTTTCCTGTCGCTCGTGCCTTCGCTCGGCTCTTGCTCCACCCTCCACCATCTCTCCCCCAAATTTATTCTTCAACTTTGGGTGAACTTGGCCGGCATCCCGCGTCGCCGATAGGGTTGCCTAGTAACTACACCGGCCGGAGCCGGGCGGGAAGGTGGGGCGGGGGGAGGGAAGTGGCCGTTCGCAGCCTTTGAGGCCCGGGATTGGGCGCGCATTACCTCATATTCCACCCCTACCCCACCCGGTGCTGGGGGATCCTGATACCGACTGCCCCCAAACTCATCTCCATCCTCCCTCCCCTCGGTTCGAGGACCTGAGGCTGACGTCAAGGGAAGGAGGTAGTGAGGTAATAAAGGAAGGAAAAGCGCCTGCCCTGGGAGATTGGGTGGAAGGAATGGCCGCGCCTGGGGGACATCCAGTCCCACAGGTGGAGGAGGGGAAGGAGACTTCGCTCCCCAGACCTCAGAGGCTCATCCCACTGTCCTGGCGTGTTTATGAAACTGAGCCTAGAACTCGTCTGATACTCCTATCCCAGGGCAGGACAGGGTCCAGTCCTACTTCTGTAGCCTGTGGCACACAGACTTTGGAAACCTTTTCTTTTGATCGGGAAATTTGGCATATCTAGTCTGATCTTGGATTCAAGATCACCTTTATTTTCCTCCCCGTAGATATTTTTTTTAAATTTTAGAGGGAGGGAGCCAAAAACAAATGCAAGCAATTTGCCCAGATAGAGGTAGAATGGGCATACCCCCCGATCCTCTTCTCTCTTCCTAGCTAGAACCCAGTTCTGTTCTTTGGCACCACAGGCCCTGTAATCTGTCCCAAGCTCACCATCTCTGCACCTCCCCTTGGTGGGTCAGCTCATTGGAATGGGTGTAGAATCCGAAATATCTGTTGTGAACCCCCTCTCCAAGCAAAACTGCCATGACGGGATCATTGCCTCTCCTTTTGAAGAGCTGCTTCTGCCCATTACCAGAGTGGCATCTCTCTTATTCTGGTAGATATTGGGGGTGCAGCTGGAATGGTTCCCAGTGGGATGACCTTGGCCCAGTCCTTCCTCCTTGGCTCTTGGTCGATGCCGCCCCTCAAGCAGAGAGGAAGACCTTGATGTCAGAGTGGGTACTGTTCAGATGGGTTAGGATACCTCCTTGGAGGTTGAGGTCTGGGAGGCTTTGGAGTCTGGCTCAGTCCTGACATAGCTACACACCTTTCCTACTCCCCCCTCTTCCAAGCCTAGATCCACCCTGTGGATCCCTAAGAAGGGGCCCATCAGAGGGACTGAGCAAGCTAGAAAGAAAAGGAGTTGGAGATAAAATGATCACAACTGCTGGTTTAATAGCAGTTCTCCAAAGCTAGTCTCTGTGGTAGATTTTGACTTAGAGCTGAATTTGTGGTTGCTATGGAAGTAGGAAAAGTCACTTAGATTGCAGCTTATACATTAAAATTCCACATTTTTTCTAATTCAGCTTCTAACTGGTCACTGTACAAAGCAGTTTTGTCAGGTTCATCTTTCAGAAATATTTGCTTATCCCTTCTTTCTGCATAATTGGAGCTTTTTTGCTCATTTTTATATGAAAGTCATAAAAATTTCATTTTGTCTTGTTGCGGAAAAATTTCCAAGCAATAACATCTCCTAAAAAAGGATTTGTGACCCCTGTAGGAAACAGTTTGCTCCCTTGAAGTCTGTACCTACTGAGTCTTTGAAGCTCCATCCACCCTAAATTCACAATATTTCTAATCACTTTCCAAAAATCAGGTACTTCACTTGCAGTGTGGGGATGTTTTAAAATTGGGTTTATGCATCAACAGTACTACTGTTATGTCATTTCCTTCTTCCCTACTTCTAAAAAAGTTTTAAAGGGTATTTTTAAAGTTTTAAAGGGTATGTAAATGCTTTTGTGAACAGTGTGTTTGAAAAACATGGGAAATAGACTAAACTTTAATCACTTAATGGCTAACCTTTTGGATTTTAGATATTCAGCAGTGCTTCTGCTGGTCCCTGGCTCCATTACTTTTTCTTTCTAAAATTGGGACCTCCTGGGAAAAGCTTGCTTGTATTTTGTTTGCCTTGTTGCACTTAACCCCCTAAGGCAGCCTGCCCAGTTTCTTTCCCCTGCCCTCCCAAAGGTTCTTTTCCCCCCATCTTGGACTTAGTCTCCCTTCCCACATGACATAAAGGACATAAAGATAATGGTACATGAACTGACATTAAGTAAGCAGTGTGTAGTATGAATTTGCTTTGAGGAAATTCTCAAAATTCTCTTTCCCATTAGGAGAGAGCTTTAAAGTTATTCTCTCCTCCCTCTCAGGTAACAGATCTGAAAAGTTCCAGCTGTACACAGATGTGATGAGCAGTAAATAGAACATGCCCCCAATCAACTCATGGAAAGTGATAGGAGATGATTTTCTCCATCCTTTCTACCTCCCGCATATTATATGTGGGTAGAGTTTTGTCTAAAGGCCAGTAAGGATTCTGGAACCAGATTTTGGCCTTTGTAGAACCCAGTTATCATGGCTGGGTGAATGCATGGGCCCCTATTATGTAATAAGTAGGATTTATTGCATATGACTATGTGCTGCATGCTTCACTCAGTTCACTCATTTCATTCTTCTAATTACCTATGAGGTAGGTACTCAAAGAGGTAAGCCCCTCTCCTGAAGAGGAGATAGGTTCAAGAGACTCCAAGTAACCTGCTCAAGTCACACAGCAAGTGAGAATCAGAACCAGGATTTGATTTTCCTTCTCTCTGCCGTCAAAGCTCATATATGCTCTGAATTGCTGAGGAGTTCCAGGCCACTCAGTGTCCTCCACCTGGGATACTCCCCTTATACAGTCTGTGCCAGCGCTTTTGCTAATAAATAATAAGAGTGAATGCTTATTTAAACTTACTACCACCAGAAACCATTCTAAGCACCTTACAAGTATTGACTTACTTAATGTACATTTAATCGGAAACTCTTGAAGATAAGCAACAGGCTATCACCCCCATTTTACGGAGGAGGAAACTGAGGCACTTGGAGGTGAATTTGCCCAGTGTGACAGAGTCAGGGACAGAGAGGGTGTTCACATTCAGGTAGTGAGGCTCCAGAACCCATCCTCCGTGCCTCTGCACCCTGCTGCCTCTCCTGATGGTTAAGTGCCATTTTCTTTCCAAAGGTAGCATCTGCCCTAGGTCTTACTAGAGGGACGTCTTTATCCCCCACATGTGCGCAAGAAACCCCATTATCCAATAGTTTTACCCGTAATTTTCAATTGAAATCGCTCAGTAGATTGGACGTAATATTTTCACCAATGAGGACTGTAGGAGCCAACTTAAGCTTTCTCCCGGTCTTAACTGACAGAGCAGCTGTCTTTCAAACTCCAAACTCCTCTAACTTTGCCTTTACCACTCAGTAGGCGTGAACTACTGGGGTGAAGAAACGAGGGCAGAGACCTTTCTCCCCATCCATCCAGACCTAGGCAAGCAACTGCTTTCTGGTTGGTGCGTGCTCAGAGACGGTCCCAGGAAGGGTTGGACCCCGTGCTCCCCTAAGGGGACAGAGTAGTGAAGTCCACTGTCACTAAACAGTTTTCCCTTGATTTTGACCTAGAACAGGCAGCTAGCTGAGCCTTCCGTGCTCACTTCCCTTGAGTCCTCTTCCACAAGTTTCCTCTCCCCATGCTGCTTGCTGACCTTGGAGCCCCCAATCCCTGCCCGTGCCCATTTCATGGGTTAATTCTCACAGCTACTTTGAAAAGGAATTCTGTGCACCGTGTTTGAAAAATATTCCCATATGCACTATTTTTTTTAGATGTTCTAGTTTCCTTTTCTTTTTGCTCTTTTATTAGGTTTGCATGTCCATTTTTAGCAACTGTGCTACCAATTTAAATGATAATACATATGCCCCACCTCTCACTGTAGCAGGTCAAACTACTCCAGTTGGGAAGCAGTAACTCTGACTTGAGTATTTTAATCAAATGTTGATGATTTGCCAGTGGTGACATTGACCGTGGAGCCTGTTACCAGTAGATTGTCTTTCTTGTGAGAGAAATTTCCTCTGCAACCATGAAGCTTCTGGGGAATCTGGTCAGTGAAAAGTGCAGAGTCTACCATTTAGGTTGGCTTTCAATGTAGACAAATCAGAGGACTGCTCTCACCCAGACACATAAAATCATGATTAATAATGCCTTTTCTTGCATGTGCATTTAGGTACACTTTACATGGTGTACAAGTTTCACTTAAGACACTACTGATATTTCCCATGTAGGTAAGGATGAAGGCATAAAGTCTGAAGTGGTTTCCAAGGTGGTGGGCAGTGTTACCAAAGCCAAAGAAAATCTTGAATTGGACTTGTCTCCAGGGAGGGGGAAAAATCTAGTTTCAAATATTCCTGCAACTTTTGTGCTGACCAAGTGTTTATTAATAGAAGTTGAATCCCCAGTGGGTTTTTTCTTTGGTTAACTGGTGAGCTTGAGAGACATTACAATACCAAGAGATTGACTGTAAAATAATTATTCACCATGGCCTGCTGGGCAGAAATTTCTGAACAGGCAGCCTCCATGGCGCCTTGGAGGGAAGAACGCAGGAAAAAGGTGGCAGCGAAGTTTGGCTGCAGCCTCTGCACACAACCCTTGGTTATCAGGTAGAGGTAAACGCACGGAGGCCTTTCTGTTGGTGTAGGGCAGAGCTATTGCAGCAAATGCTGGAAATGTCTTGAACTGATCACAGATGCCAGTTACATCTGCCTTTTTCTTATTTGGCATTTTTTTTTCTTCATCCCATGGGGAAACACTTTTCTTCCACCAACATGCTATTTGCCAGCCAGCAACCATCTGGCAGGGGTAACTCCAATCTTAATCAGATTCAATAGTTCTATTTCAGTGGTGACAAGAAGTTTTCTACCTTGTCCTGCTAAACATAGTAAACATACTTAAAGATGAAAATGTACTTGAGTTACACATGCATTTGAAGAGTTGGGGAGTTCTGGTCCAGATAATAGCTGAGAGCTTTTTTCTTCCTTTCTTTTTGTGCAGAGGTCGAGAACTTCGTAATACTGCAGTCCAGGCCAAAACAAACTCTATATGATCTACTACTGATTTCCTTTTAAGTTCCCCTTTTTGCTAGGACTGACTTCCTTTTATTTTACTCCAACTTGCATTAATCCCAGTTATAGAAGTTTCTTTCCTCTCTCCCTTGCTTCCAACTTCAAACATTTCTTATGTAGGAAACCAGTGCCTTTTTTTTGTTTTGTTTTGTTTAAAGATCTACTTTAAAAAAAATATGAAAGACACATGACTTTTGGAATATGTTTTGGCAGCCGGCAATTTCAGAGTTCACTTCCGAACAGACAGAGTTAGACGGGGAGCTGAAATGCCTACGTGACCACTGTGGTTGCTGTGAGCCAAACCACCTGCTTATCTGATCTCCTCTGGGAATGAAGT
Source organism: Vicugna pacos (assembly GCF_048564905.1). NCBI lineage: Eukaryota > Metazoa > Chordata > Mammalia > Artiodactyla > Camelidae > Vicugna > Vicugna pacos. Next base: position 49,890,763 of record NC_132996.1, on the reverse strand, counting down.
GGTTGACACCTACAGGGGTTATTTAGTAATTAGATGCTTTATTTGCCAGGGGCCATATATTCCATGACTGGTGCTGCCTCTTTCCGTGGGTTTTCATGATGAGAGCTGGGAGTTGACCAACTGCCCAAAGAGATCAGAGCTTGAGCATGCTGGGGCCCAGTATTTTTAGCTTGAGTTCACATTTTGTCCCCTCCCGGCAGTAGCTATTGTCATTGCTGTCACTGACTTCCAGTTGAAGGATGGTGCCAGCCAATCCGACTGACCGAGCTGCTAGGGAGCCCCAGCCAACAGAAGGCAGGATATGTTTAAAATTGTGCTTCCATCCCATCGCCAGCCTCAGGAAACCTGTTTGTTTGTTTGTGGGGGTTTTTTTTTTTTTGTCTTTTGGGGTTTTTTTGTCTGTTTTTGCTTGGGGATTTTCTGAAAGTCTTTCCCCATCAGCCCATCCCACCTTCTCTCTCCTTTTGAGGCTTTGCAAGCTGAGCTGTCAGGACCACTAAAATCAAGAAGATCTCGGCCCATTATTCTTAATCAACTGAAGGGGGCATTGTTAGGCATCTTGTAAATTTCTGGAGACAGAGTAATTCATGATGCTGCCTTGAGCATGTTCTCTTTCACCTCCAGACTCCTGTCTGTATTATGATGATGATGATGAAGATGATGTTATATTACTATTATTTAAATGGTAGTGAGAGGACAAGGCTCAGAGGCCAAATAATGCCAGGAAGCCTTTAAGGGGGCAGGTTGAGGTGGAGGTGGAGGCATCAGGCAAGTCAGCACTAGGCACCTCTCTGAGCCCCAGTCCTCCTCAGATAAACGGGGATCATTATTAACCCTGCCTCACAAAGTTATTGTGAAGCGTATTGAGGATGTGTGAATGTACTCTGCAAAATTTGACAGATTAGAAAAAATTAAAATATATTGTCTGTAGAGTCTTGAAAGAGCCATTATTAGAGCTTCACAACATCCCTATAAAGTTAGACGGATTGAAACTCATATTCCCATTTAACAGATGAAAAAACTGAGGTGCAGAGAGCTGAGCTGATTTGCTCAAGGTTCTAAAACTTACAGAGTAGCACTGTCCAATAGAAACATAATGCACATCATCTATGTAATTTGCTGATAGCCGCACTAAAAGAAGAAAATAAACAGGAAATTAATATTTTAAAAATTCTATTTAACCTAAAAGCCCAAATGTTATTTCAGCATGTGACACTTGCCATAATTTCAAGTGCTCAGTAGCCATGTCTGACTAGTGGCTACCACACTGGGCAGTGCGGTATAGATGTTTAGCAGGCACCCATTGGAAAGACACATGTGTAAGACACAGACCCTGTATTTGAGAGAGGTTGCTTTCTGGGGGCCAAGAAAATGTCCTTAAAATTATTTTCCCTTTGGGGAACTTCTTTATAGAGACCCATAGGAATCCACTGGACTATTTAAGTCTGTGAGAAAATTCCTGAATCATAAAGTTAGATATTTGGGACTCATTGACTCATGTGTGTAAACTTGTGTCATTCATCTTGCTTCTCAGACCTCTTGAAAATTATGATGCTCTTAGTCTTATGCAAAGATGAAGTAATTTCAGAAAGATCCCACATCCCAATAGGACCTCGGAAAATTGTCAACTGGGGTTGAGTGATTTTAGTTGGTGAACAATTTTTTAAAAATCAGTGACAAAAATAGAGACCTGCCTGGGGAATACAATGCCTGTTGGCTGAGATTAATGGCAAGATTAATAAATGGATTGCTTGATGAAAAGGCGCAGGAGAACAAAAACCAGTAGAGATTGTGGAGGAGGCCGCTTTATTAATGAACTGTCAGCCTAGAGAAAGTTCAAGAAACTCTCCCGTGTTAAATGCAGCAGGCTGGCACTTCTAATAAAAATTGGGGTCCTTCAGGAATTAATTACACTGGCCTTACAGCAAGAATTCGTGGAATTGCGAAACGTAGTGGCACAGACCAGCACCGGCCGCTGCTGCGAACAAGGAAGCTGCAGGAGAAACTAATCACGCTTTTTTCATTGATATGTAGGATATTGTGGTAGCATAATAGCCAGTCAGACACGGGGATGAATGATGGGGTCCAGATATGCACTGACTAATGAAACTACGCATACTTTGAGTTTGAAGTCACTTTACATTTTATATGTAAAATTCCCTCCTGGAATCTGATTTCCTCCTTATCCTAGGTACCCACCACTGAGGAGTTCCAAATAATTTTCAGAGTGATTATATGAGAGGCAGATGGACTCCGCCATGATTTATCAAGCTAGGCTGAGAGAGAGCACAGTGTTCAGTTATTCCAAGGGGTAAATGCTGTAATTTCCCTCATCCCCAACAAGTTCTCAGCCTGGTTAGCCTGACGAAACCTTCTCTTAATTAAACTTCGGTGTTGGCCTCTGCCCGATGGATGAAACAGCCCAAAGGAATGTCGTGACAAGGCAGACATTGGCGATCTGGTATAGCATATTAGGTATTGAAAGCTTCTTACCTTCTTTCCCTTCTGCCATGAAGGTGGAGGGAAAATGTTCTTCTGTAATGTGTTTAGACCAAGGATTTCCAAACAAAACCGTTAATCTCTTGTGTCTCAAATTTCATAATTAACCATTTCAGTTCAGGACTGAATTTACTCCTAATGGTGCTTGGTTATTTAGACGATATCTGATAATTGACTTTATGTGCTAGTTTTCTAGGAAGGAGATAAATAGTAAATAAATAAATAAACAAACAAACAAGTTGGTTAATAAAAATAAAAACGTAATAAAGATGTTCATGACTTGTACATGCAGAAAACTGAGAAGTGTGTCGTTTCACGGAATAGACGTGATAGCTCTTCTATAATGCACTTAGAGAAGTGTTTTAAAACATGTAATAAAGATATTTATTAGAGTTGTAAGTGCAAAAAAAGGAAAAACAAGGGAGAGTTGGTTGGTTCATATGGTAGTATATTTCTCGTTTGTGGTCTTAATGTAAATGATCAGCCATTGTTTTCCCTCATAGAATATAGAACTGGGTTGGGGCTTTAAAAAAAAACTCCCTTTGACTTATACCAGGATTATAAAATTTACAGAGAATGATTCCTTCAGTTGTGTCTAAAGTTTATCATGCTCTTTTTTTTGCTTGTCACATCCTTGAGTATTAGACCATCCATCATCCATCATCCATCTTTGACTTTTCAGGCCCTCATAATCCACATGATACTTATCCTTTTGATTAAAACAACTTAATGGCCTTTTCACGAATAATTAATCTGCTGTCTTTTTACTTTCAGCTCCAGGCTTTTAACTTTAATGTTGAGCTATCCAGCCTGTGTTGCCTTTCAAAGTTTCACTCCCTTTAGCCTCTTCCCTTCAAAGGTTTAATACCTCTTTAGAAACTTCAGTGTTTGCTCTACTAAGATTTTTTTGTTTTTTTTTTAAAAAGGCTTCCAAATTACTCTCACATCCTTTCTGCTGTGTGTGAAGTGAATAACTGCAGAGATTGGTGAGATGAAATGAAAATCATTTCAGACTCGTGTATTTCGTCATCCTGGAGAATGTGGAAGCTTTCACTGTAAAGAAAAGTTAAAAGTCCGTTGCTCTTTGAAGAAACAATTGCATATATTTTTTTGTCTTGTGCATTTCTAACTCTGGATGTTTTTCTAACAGCGACAATTTATACCAAATGACCTCCCAGCTTGAATGCATGACCTGGAATCAGATGAACTTAGGAGCCACGTTAAAGGGGTAAGGTCTTCTCTACTCCATTGCCCTTAAATGGTAACTTACACCTGTTTGAACCATTGTAAATGTCCTTATAATGTGTGAAGCGAGTAGTTTTAGAAGCAGAAGTGTGGCTCTCTGTAGAAATAAGTTGCTTTCATCCCTCCCCTAGTTGGTCAGTTGTGTTCATATTACATTTTCAGGAATATAAATAGGGGATGCTTTTGTCTGGAACAGGGGAGTTGAGAATATTGGGAAAACTTAATCTGGCCTTTCCTTATTGAATGTTTTAGAGTTTTTCTAAAGTTGTGTCCATTCAACCGTACTTAATGTTTATTTTTCGCTAGTGGTATGACAGTTGTTAACCATTACTTTATCTTATCACGAAATAATTTGAGTTTACAAAGTCCAGGATCCAAACTCCTATTTGAGAGAAGATGAGTTGGAGTATCCAAAGTCAGATGTGCTCATTCCTGGTTGCACCAACAGACTTTTACTACATTTGATACTCGACCAGAATAGGGAGAACACAGCAATCAAATATAGGTAGGGTCAGTTCTCCGCACCTAGAAATGAGAAGAGAAAGCAGGTAGAACTTGCTTTAGACAGTAAAAGAACTCACTTCTAGTTTCAAATCTGAGGTGATGAGCAGTTGACTGTGGCGCTCACGAAGCACCTGTTGTGTACCCGGTGCTCTTCTAGATCACCGCATCTAATCTTCCTGACAGCATTATGATGCCTAGGAACTGTTATTCTGTTTTCCAAATAAGTAAGTCAAGCTCAGAGAACTAAGTATCTTCCCAGGTTCACACCATACTACATTATAGAGCCGAGATTCTAAGCCCTGATCTGATTCCAGTCCCCCATATTGCCTTCCACCCCACCATCAGCCCTGGGGGGTTGGAGGCCTCAGTTTAGTGCTCTTGCCTAGACAGCTGGCTTCATGTCTCTGTGTATTTGGTGGCTTCTCATTGGATTCTGGGATCTGGGGGGCTTGCTAGAGCCATGCATGCTCCAGCTCCCACTGCCCACCTCTTCTTCTCTTCTAGAGTTGCTGCTGGGAGCTCCAGCTCAATGAAATGGACAGAAGGGCAGAGCAAGTGAGTGGACAATGCGATGATGGCAGAGCAAATGACGTAGGCGTTGTTGACTGGTATCTGGGGTGATGCAGGAGTTAGGACTGACACTGGGTAATCAGGGTAGCTGTTGGTGCAAAGGGATGGGAAGAATCTATCCATTTCTTTCTCTGTCTCTCTCCGCCTCTTCTTGTTTATTGTAGACAAACCATGGGTAAAAATGGAGGTGGTGACATTTCTCATCAACATGCTCCAGGAAAACAATTTAAAAAATGATGCAGTAGGAACCGTGCTCATTTCCTGGCGAATGTTTCAAAAAATACTAAATTTGTGGCATTACACATATTCCTGTTAGATCAGTCAAATCTTTGTCATACTTGATTTTTCTCTATTTACCTTAAAATCTCTCAGGGAAGACTTAATTTTTACCCCAAGTGAGACTTTCTGCAAAGACTTTTTGTTTTCATTCCTAAACATCTGTTTCCCCAGCCTTATAGCATCTACTCTGGGGTGTTTCTGTTAACTGTTTCTTTTGATTTTATTTTCTCTGCTTCAGCAGCAGAACCAGCCTCCTTCATCTCATCCTTCTTTTTTTGTTGTTGTTGGCTTGGTCCTGTTTTTTGGATCATCCTTCAGTGATCAGCAGAATTGTTTTTCATTTACTAAGACTCACTATTAGATCCTTCTCTCCACCCACAGCTCCCAACTTTTCTGCTATTTTAACCAAATCTCCACTTCCTTTCTTTCTCTAGACCCACGAGTAAAAAGCCTACTGTTGATTTGAATTTTTTCTCTCCCCACTTCCATCCAAGGGGCTGTTGACAATTTCAGCATTGTGTGTTTCCCCTGACTCTCTGTGCTTCTCACCCTTTCTTTCTGGGCCCCATCAATTTTATTCTCTCTTCTCTACTCGCAATTCAGGAACTCTCCCCAAACTATGTGCCAAGAATAGATAGAACATGATTGTGAAGTGAGCAGTGCATTTTAATTTTTTAAATTTCTTCATGCTGGAGTACAGAGTTGGTTTATTTGCCTTTTTCAAACATTTCAGATAAGGAACCTTGGCATGTATTTGAATCTAGGTCTTTACATAGGTGAGATAATTTTGATATCTGTTAAGGTCTTCAGACACATGCTATTAGTCACTTGCTAGGGGGTCAGAAGCTATATTATTAAGGATGAAGCACTAAGTGTGAATTATTTGTTTTGTTCAATCCTGTATAAGAAAAAAACACACCTAGAAGAGCTCTTGTTGGTCTGGTGCTTACATTGTAGAAACGGGTTTCTGAAGTCAAAATGGATTTCTTGAATACTTTATTCAGAGAGCTGTATAAAAAGCATCAAATGACTCCAATAGTTAGTCTTGCAGAAGAGTAACTCTTAGGAGGACAAAAACAACACTTGTCTGATTTACTAACATTTTGTCTCACACTGGATTTTTCTCCTTTTAGCACATACTGCAAATCAAATAACGTTTGCTTCCATTTGTGAACTGAACGTTTATCTAAAGCTGGATGCTAACATTATTGGGCTCTGTGTGAAGGGCTTTGTATGTGTTTCCTCTTTGATCTCTGGACAATCCTAGGATAGTATGGTCACACCCATCTTTCAGATGAGGAGGCTTGAGAGATCAACCCACCTAACCAAGTTCAGTTAGTGAGTAAGTGGCAGAGCCACATTGGAGCCCACTTCTGTCTGAGTCCAGGATCTGGGCCCTAGATTTAGAGTTTCTTAAACTTCAAGTATTTTTTACACTGAGATCCAATATACACACACGCATACACAGTTTCCACAAAACAATACTTACCCTTACTACATGCTGTGCATACTGATGTTTTCTACTTTATTCCATTAAAAAAATCCTGATTGTGATGTGTGGATTGATTTTACAACTCACTAATGTATCGTCAGCCACAGTTTGCCTCTCTTTTAGCCGTTAAAAGTAAGCATCTCCTTAGCTCTTTCCTCCAAGCCCACAAATAGCTGAAAACTGGATTCAGTTGAACCTGTTATCCCAGTAGAAAGTGGTTTTCTCCCCAGGGAGGATATAATCTGGGTAGTTCTCTTTCCTTTCTGTGATACCAAATTTACTTTCCTTTGCCATGGTATGAAAACACTGTTAACATGGAAAATACATTGGAGGAAAGATTTCATGAAGACATAGAGAAATAACTATTTTTGCACTAACCTATAGCTAGTATCTTGGCACCACTTGAAATGAATGGAAAGAAAAATCATGGTGACAAGGTAGATCTGTAACAGTAAAACTGGAGGTTTGAGTCATGTTTTGGAGAAAAATAATATAGTTTCTAAATTGCTCATCAAAGAGAGGCATTATTATGTTTTTATTAAAAGATCATGTACCTCAGACTAACAGCCACAAAATACTTGTTCTTGTCTTCTTTCCTGGGAAATTTTATTTTTTTAAAAAAGGGTAAGTTTGTTTCCTTGTGTCCTAAGCATGTCCACAGACACATCTTTCCTTAGACGTTGGGGAGCAGTGTGGTTATTCTGGGAGGGGGGAGGATGTTAGGGAGAGCTTGGGCAAGAAAACATGATACAGTGGGGAGGAGGGAGTCTTGCCACTGATCTGCTCCTCCCTCCTCCTCCTCCCTTTACTCATTTTCTCATCTCTGCGTGCCCCCGGGGATCAGAGCTACTTTTATGACTTCGAATGGAGGAATATTGCATTTCACTTTAAGTCAAAGAGAAGGTTCTTTATGAAACCACTTTCTTAACTCTGACCCTTTTCCTCACCCACCAACAAATGAAATTAAATTTTCTAAGTGGGTCACTGGGAGGAAAAATTGCCAGGGACTCTTTCTAAGCGCTCGTCCACCTTTAGGAATAATTCTGTGTATGGCGCCCTGCGTTGTTGTCTGCTTTGTATTTCTTTAGAAACATTTTCTGTATGTTTCTAATGCCTGCTGATTTCCTAACGCGGCTCCCAAGCCCGGCAACCCTGTCAGCCTCTGTTTTGTCTCTTCTGAAGAAAATATCCTGCAAAATGGAGAAACACATCAACCTTGACTGTGGTCCAAGTTACTAAAACAAGGAAGAAGTTATTCTCTGGGGACTTGGGTAGGGGGAGTGGGAAATCGAACACAATAGAAATGTGAAAGGAGTGCTGAGCAAAATGAATGTCCCTTTGCTGGTCCAAGAAGCTCAGAATGTTGGGAACACGTAGTATTTGACCTGAGGATGCTTGCAAGAAAAACGAAAGGCTCAGGATGAGTGATGTACGGTGAAAACAAAGCTGCGTGTTTTGGTAGGGCCAAGGCTGTCGAATCTGGAGAAAATCCCCACTAGACATGGTCTCATCCCTGAGAACCTGTGCCAGAAGAGATAGCTGTCTTCGCTGGCTGGGAGTTCCAGCATGCAGCCCGGCACCTTCCCTCTCCAGCTCGTGAACAGAAGGTATTCGTCCAAGAGATTTACTTCTTGAAAATGGACAGCCTGCTTTTAAGTGGCTCTTGGAGCTTGTGATGCAAACACAAAGGTGGAGAGAAGCAGCTCTGGGAATATCAGCATTCCCGAGGTTACTCCTCCACCTCACTCCCAGGATAAAGCTGTTAATTTCTTCTTTTATATGGTTACACTTACGTGTTGTAACTGCTTGGGACTTGGCTAGGCTCTGTTGGCCATACTTAACCAGAAGAAAGCATGGGGCTCTCCTGGATCTGCAGGACAGAGATGGGCACTCTGATTTAGAACTGTGCACCGTTTCTCTCAATGTGAACTAATTCAACGGCTTCCTTGCTTTCGATTCTCACGTCCCTGCAGCTACTTTCCCCTCCCTGTTGTTAGTCCTTCCCTCTTTATCTCTTTGGGCACATATTCAATTAACTTATTTAATTTCTTTGTTATGTGATTAATATGTGTAAATTATAGAACAGTTGGAAAATACAACTTTATAGGAAGGGAAATTAACACTCCCCCCAGTAGTCCAGAGGACACCACTATTAATACTATGTTGCATACACTTCCAGACCTTTTTCCATGCATACATATACATTTGTGTCCTTCTCTTTCTTATACCAAATGGTTGGCTTCTGCTTAGATCTGTTTCAGCAAATGTCTATTTGTAGGCCTTTGTGGAGTTCTGTGTTTTGACTCTCAGGAGAGCATTTTTGAAAATATTCTCAAACTCAAAAAAATACTTAACGGAGGAAGGGTATACAGCTCAGTGGTAGAGCGCATGCTTAGCATGCATGAGATCCTGGGTTCAATCCCCAGTACCTCCAGTAAAAGTAAATAAACAAACCTAATTCCTCCCACCAAAAGCTTTAAAAAATTAAAAAAAAAAATTCACTTAAAAAGTCTACAAAGACTTACCATCTCCACACTCTGTTTCTCATTATTCTGTTTTAAAACAAGGAATTAGTTTACCTCATAAAGGGGAGGAAAAATGACAGGTTGCTTCAGATCAGAAGAAAGAAGCTAAGCAGGAAAGATAGAAAAGGAAGGTGGTGATGAAGGACCCATGCTGGAAATGAGCGTGGTGGATATCTTTCATGACTTCACGGAGTCTTTTGGACCTGTCCCGTCTATGATCCCATCTTGGGCCCTTCTGAGACCCTCTACTGACTGTTTATCCTTCTCCCTGTCATCTACCCAAGGAAAATTCATAACCTTGAGCTAGGAAAACATTGATATAGAAGCTGCGCTCCTCACAAGTCATCCAAATAATACTTCTCTCAAATGAGGGGCTACTGCCTGTTTTAGTAGGTTTTTTTTCCTATTAAAAGCTAACAAGTTCTTTTATTTTAGTTTTATTTCTAACTCTTCATTTTCAAAGTAAAGCCACAGATGTAGTGTTCTTAGGGCTTAGATAGTGACTTTATCAAAATGAAAACAGCTTTTTTCCCCTTGATTATAAAAGTAACACAGGCTTATTATATATTGAAAAAATTCAGACAGTACCAAAACACTATAAAGGAAAAAAGAAAAGCAGTCAGTTATCTCACCACACAGAGATAACCAGTTTTTAAACATATTGGGGTATATTTGTATCTATAGAGAAGAAGTTCTAGAAACATTTACTGAACTATTAACTATAGTTGCCTCTGGAAAGACTAGAAGGAAAGGACAAAAGCTTAATAGAGATGGGTTTAAGAGATCATAGGAGGAGATAAACTGGAAGCATTGTGTTGAGACAACACACTTTCATGGAGTTTTGCCACAAAAGGGAACAAAGAAATGAGGTTCTAGTTCAGTGGGGAGAAAGGGTCAGGAGAAGGTGGGTTTTATTATTTTGATGTATTTAATTTATATTTAGGTAGAAGTACCTGCATGTTTGTTTGCTGATGAGAATGATCAAGAAGAGAGGAAAAAAATTAATGATGAGAGGGGATAGAATTGCTGAAACAAGGACCTTGAGAGACAAAGGACTCCATGGGCAACTGGAGACTGGTTAGCTAGGAACTGGGATAGTTCGCCCAGTAAGAATATTGATGTGCAAGAGTTGTTTCTAAGGATATTAACCCTTTGCTTGCCATATTTACTGCAGATGTATTCTCTGGTTTGTGTTTTAATCTTACTGATTTTTTTTTCTGCCAGAAATTTTTATTTTTGTAGTAAGAATTATCAGTTTATGTTTCATAGTTCAAAGCTTTTGGCTTTTCTATTATACCTAGAAAGATTTTTCCTATCTCAAGATTTTTTTTAATTCACTTATTGGTGTATTTTGGTATATTTTTTGATTGACTTCTTACATTTAAACACTGAATTCATTCTGAATTTTTTTTGGCAATTGGATTCCACCTTGATTTGCTTCTAGATGTCTAGCTAGTATCCCCAAGCTATTTTGAACAATCCATCCTTTCCTCATTGACTTCACACATTACCTTTATCAATCCTTGGACCCTATCAAATTCCTTGGATTCATTTCTAGACTCTTTATTCTTTTCTTTTGATGGGTCTGACTCTTTGCCAAGTATCAGACTATCTTCTTTGCTGTAATTTTATAGTCTGTTTAAATATCTGATAGGAATGTTCCCTAACATTGTACTTCTTTTTTCAAACTATTTCTGGCTATTGTCTCTTATTTATTCTTCAAGATGAACTTTAGATTCATTTTGTGAATTTCAAAGAAAGTTTTTATCAATATTGGCTCATTAACTGTGACAAATACACTGTGTTAATGTGAGATGTTAAGAATAGAGGAAATGGTACAGAGTATGTGGCAACTGTCTTACTGTCTTTAGAAAGTTTTCTGCAGATCTAGAACCTTTCTAAAATAATAAGTTTATTTTAAAAATGCTTAATTGGAATTTTTAATGAATTGCATCAGGTTTAAAAATTAATTTTGGAGAAGACTGACTTTTGAAAACTTATTAATTCTTTCTTTAAGAACATGGATGGTATTTCTCAAACTTTTTTCCAAGTCTTGTGTTTTATGTCAGATGTCCCTATTTTGAATTTCCTTCCTTTCAGGATTTTTAACACTAATGCCTCTGGCTTCAAAGTCTCTTTGAGAATAAGTGTAATTCCTTTGAATATATTATACAGTTTTTCCTTTTCTTCACCTTGAAATACTTTGTAGTGTCAGCCTGGAAGGTGGTCCCTGTGGAAGAGGTGATTGTGCACGTGGCCGTCACACTTGCAGACCTCCACTTCAACTGGAGAAGCAGGAAAGGGCTTGGTCTTAAGAGCCCTATGCAGGATGCCAGGGTTTCAGGGAGGGCTTTTTTATGTCATTGAGCATGGTTGAGTAAACCTTTTCAGTTTAAAGAGTGTGTGAGCAAGCTGGGTGGGAGCCTTTGAGAACTCAGGCTGAAAAGCTGCTCATTTTTCCTGTGTAGGGTTTTGTCTATGTGGATTTGTCTTGGGGTGAGACTCACAACAGTCTCTTGCCATAGAGCTACGGCATTGAGAATACAGAACTGCAGAACCCAGTGAGTTAGATGAAATTGAGATTCTGATGAACTAGCACCTATCTCAACACCAGACACATGTAAGGGGAGCTCCAGATATTCTTGCATGGTCTGATGAGGTGGTCTTTGAGAATGTTCCTGTTTGTATGTGTTGAAGTAGGAAGGAAAGTCATGCCTTAAAATATTGTTCCTAGCAGTAGGGACCAGTAAGCATTGTGGGGTTTTTTTTGGGGGGGGGAGTGCTGTATTCTCCCCAAACTGTCTTGGGAAAGTAGATTTAAAATTTCTTTTAGTTCTGTTCTGAGTGTAAAATAAAAGAAAAAAAAGTCAGTTGGAGGAGGTTTGTGTACCATTTCGAATGCTGAGGAAAGCCTGATGGTTCCTAATGGCTGATTTATACAAGCGTCGTTATCAGGCTGTTAACCACTCAGCCTGTATTCCCGATTAAATAGTGGCCAACGGCTAGGATGCTTGGAAGTGAAGACATATGAGCTGTGACTATAAAAAACTTTCAAAAGAGGAATACAAACAAGTTTTAGTAATAATGGTTAGCATGGTTGGAACAAGTGGGAATCTTCCAAAAGGGATCTTTCACAGTGCTTATTTATAACTATCATGTTTTGATATATTTGCTGAAAAAGAAATCTAATTACCTTTAGATAACTGTTATGTATTAATCAGGATTCTTTCTGTAGCAAGTGACAGAACCCCAGTTATAACTGGCATAGATCAAAAGGAGAATTTAAATTTAGCAGCTTATTGTATGTATTTTAAAACCCCTTGTCTGGCTGAGACAGTGTCATTAGAACACTGTTTCATTGTCTCTTGTCTCTGCTCTCCTCTGTGTTGGCTGCCTTCTCAGACAGGCTCTCTCCACTGTGGCAAAAAGAGCTCTGTTTTTTGGCACTTACAGCTTCACAAGAAGACTGCCTCCCTGTTGGTTCTTCTCCATCAAAAGACCCAAGGAGGGCTCTGATTGGCCTGTATTGGGTCGTGTGGCTAGAGAATGCAGTGATCTGATTGGCTAGGCATGTACTTACCCCTGGAGCCTGAGGGTGGGATTAAAAAGTATTGGTTCCCTGAAAGGGAAAGAAGACTGCATTACCAGAGGAAGGTTGGGGTTGGGGGGAATATATTCAATAGAGAATTTAAAAAGTCAAGAGTTAGTGAAAGTGGAGTGAGTCCTTTTCCCCTCCAGAAATGATGTGGAGCTGGATGCTGCAGAGATGTACAATGCCTGGATAGAAAATGAATGAAGGATGGAGTAGGGGGGGAAGCCTTCTTTCTAATGTTAATGGAGAAAATGTTCATTAAAAAGTTCAATAGTTAGAATTATTACCATAGTATGATTTTTAATTGAAAGTGACATAAAAGTATATTATATTTTAATTAGAAGTAAAAAATGTTATCTTTTTCTTGAGGTCTGAACTGAAATGAAACACCTGAGGCAGGAGGAAAGTAAATTTTTGAAGTAAAAATATGGCTAATTGTTTTCTGTAGACTGTACTTCTAAGAAAATTTTATACCCATGAATTACCAGATTACAGACATTGTTTGTGTTTTTTTTTTTAAACTCATCAAATTTAACTTAGTTACTTTATTTTTAGGTTCTGCTTTCTGTGCTGGATTAGTAAAAAAAAACTGCATTTTTTGATGTTTACATTCTCTGGAGCAGAGTAAATATGTATCTATACAAAACATACATTATACACTTATATATAATATATTATATATTTATATACACTGATTTGTTATAGTTCCACTATAAAAGATTAAATCACACAAAGAAAAGAGGATGGCTATATGGCATTCCTAATGGTATTTGTGCAGAATTTTATTTACGTATTACCCTTAGCTCATCACCCTCAAGCAAAGAATAAAAGAGCATTCATGTTGAACTAAAGGTAGCTGTGCTAGGTTGCCATCAGCTTTGAATATGTGCAAAGAGATTTTAATATCTATTTTTTTCCCAAGTCAAATTTTTTTTAAGCCCAAGTCAGATCTTATAAGGGGATATGAAACGGGTTTCCAAATTACTCTGACTACAGGGAAATTTGATTTTCATTCAGTGAAGCTTTAAACCTAAGCATTCTGGTGTGATCACTAAGGCTTCCTAGAGGAAGTTCCTGGTTCTTTTGGCCCCAAGGCTTTGAGGACTGATTCCTTCAGGTCCAGCTCTCTCTGGCTCATCATTGTGCATGGTGAGCATTTGCGTGAGGCTTATTGTTTTGTTGATTTTTGTTTTATTCTGTTGGTTGTCCTCCTGTAAGTCTCTTTTATACTGTAACTGTCCTCCCTGCCCCACTCCCTCTGTTTTCTCATGTAACTGTCCTCCCCACCCCACACCCTCTGTTTCTCATGCTCTGACTTGTTGGAGATAGCAGGTCAATAGGTCAGTGGAATATCTCACAATCAGGATTTGGCATATTGCTTCCTCTTACAGTCTTAAATTTAGCCGTCGATCGCCTGTATGTTCTATATAAATAGACTTGATTAGATTTGGGATTTTTTAGGGGGGCAAGAATAATTGAGGAGCAGTGGTATGTTCAGTCTCATCTCTTGTGTTTAAACTTTCAGAAAGCACACACTTTCTTAACATGGTTCCATTGCTCTTTTCCACAGAAGTGGCACACTAGCTGGGGGGATGGTTCTCAAGGCCAGCAGCAAAGTGTATTTTCAACCCCAAAAGGAATCAGGCACCTAAGATCTCACATATAGCCATAAGTGTCAAGGATGGAGAGAGAAGAAGGATGGATGGGGAAAATTCCATTTTCTGGATGCACAAGAGTGTGAGGTTTTCCTGGGTGCTTCCCTTTAATCTGACTTAACTCTGTAGAGGTGAGAAGACAGAGGTGAAGATGGAGGGATGCCTACCTGGCCAAGGATTAGAGGTGGGAGAGAGAAATCACAGGTGGAGGTTTCCCCCTTTTGAATATCCATATCAAATGCTAATTGCCCTCCAAAGGTGCTTTTTAAAGAAAAAAAAATTTTTTTTTTACCTCTTCTGTTGATAAGGGATTTCAGGGCAGCTCTGGTTTTCCTCAACTGTAAAGCCTCAATTCCTTTTTATTAATCTTCTTGTGCCTGCAGAATATCAAAATTAATCATTTCTAAAGAAGCTACCCTTTAAACATTAAGTTTTTTTCTGGGATGAACCTCAATGTACAAGTTTTTAGCATGAAGAGGGCTCATAATTTGTGTTATATGAGGGACATTTTTCTCTTTTTGCCAACTTTCTAGGGACACATGTTTATGTATTTTAAAGCTGTCTAGGAAAAGCAAACTTTCTCAGGATACATTTTAATGCATTTTAAAGCTGTTTAGGAAAATGTACAGTCTACATCACCGCCAGAAATGAAGTCATGAAATGTATGCTCTGCTGATAACTGCTTCTGCTTAGTTTATTTTCCCAGTTAGGTAGAAAGAAATTTTCTTGTAAAAATTGTGCTTGGTTTCGACTGCTCTATCACATATAAGCAGGCCGTTTCCTGCAGCGTTCCTCACTCTTATACCAAAATAAATACTGTGCCTCAGAGCAGAAGCCAAAGGGTGCTAAGAGTGCATATTTTGAACTTGCTCCTCCTGGCAGCCCCCATCCTCTTACCCTCCCCACTCCTGCTGCATTTTTCAAACCTTCTGCATGCCTAATTTCATTCATACCCCTGGAGAAAAGAGCTGGGAGTTATTCAAGTGTCGTGATGATAGAAGCGAGCCCAGGACGGGCTTGCCCCACCGGAACAGTCTAGCTGGTTTTGAAGGAAGAAGAGCTCCCCCCGACCTGGAGGCAAACCCCATTTCTGCCACTTGCCGTCTGCCTGACTTTAGGCAAATAACCCAACCTCCCCTTAGACTTCAGTATTCTTTGCTGTAAAATGGGTAGAATACCATTAGGTAACATTTATGGAGGGCATACCATATGCAAAAACACTGTGCTTTACTTGCCGAATCTCATTTGACCTTGTTAACAGTCTGATGGAGAGATGCTGTTTTTCTCATTTTACCGGAAGCTTAGGCCAGGGAGGCGAAGTCATTTGCCTCAGGTGATATCCCTTGATGACTCCTAGGACTGTGCTAAGGATTAAAAATGTACATCCTATAGATCTCGATCACCCAGCTAAAAGAAGCATACAGGACTTAATTTCTGTGGTTGTTGGTCACCTGATGCATATAACCATATACCTGAACATTTTGTTAGGATAAGGTTACTAAGGGATATATAACTTTTACTCCCCAGGTAGCTAAGCTCTTTGAGTTTCAAACAATGTATAAAATAGGTTTCATTTTACAGAGGATGAATCTCAGTCACAGAGAGGTTTAGATGACTCACCCATGATCACTGAGCCAATAAATGCTAAAAGTGGGCCTGGGACACAGGCTTCAGATGCAGAACCCATGTTCTTGCAGACTAGTGCTTCAGATTAACTTGGAGATAAAGGATCCAGGGTAATTCAGCTCTTTCAAATGTATCTGTAGGAAACCCAGTAAATCTGGTATGGTAGGCTGGATAACGAGCCCGAGAAACGTCCAAGTCCTAATCCCTGGAATATGTGACGGTTGCCTTATGTGGCAGAAGGGACTTTGCAGGTGTGATTAAGTTAAGGATCTTGAGATGAAGAGATCATCCTGAATATCTGGGTGGGCCCTAAATATAATAACTGTTCTCGCAAGAGGAAGGCAGAGGCAGATTTGACTGCAGAAGGGTAGTAGGAGATGCAACAAAGGAAACGAGGTCAGAGATAGGTGAAGAAGGGGCCAAGGACAGCAGATGAGTTCTGGAAACCGAAAAAGGCAAGGAAAGAGATTCTCCCCACAGCCTTCAGAAGAAAGTAGCCCCACCAACACCTGGATGCTAGTGCAGTGAGGCTCATTTTAGACTTCTGATCTCCAGGAACTGTAAGAGTGTAAATTTGTGTCATTTTAAGCCACAAAATTTGTGGTTATTTGTTACAGCGAGTGTAGAAAACAGATACACTGGAACTTACTGCCCAGCAACTGCAGTTTTCTGTCTGTAATTTCAATGTTAAACCTACTTTCAAGTGGGCCAGTGACACTGAGAGGTGAACCCCAGACCCCTGCAGATGTAACTTCTGGGTTTTGCTCCAGCAGCACTGGCCATTCCTGCTTTCAAGCTTTCAAGGTCTGGGAGATTCTGATACTCAGTTCTCAAACTTTGTTGCCATGTGGGAGGAGGCATCAGAACTCAGATGGAGCGTTCCAGTTTGCAGCTTAAACTTCAGTGCTCAGCTTTTAAAGCAGAGGTTGCAAATTGGTGACCCTTAGCCCAGAGGTATGTTTCATTTGACCTGATGGTAATTCTATAAAATTGTAATTATTTGCCAGAATTTAAAATTCAGGCGACTTCAGTGGTAGAGTGCATGCTTAGCATGCACAAGGTCCTGGGTTTAGTCCCCAGTAATTCCATTAAAATAATAAATAAATAAATAAATAAATAAATAAATAAATAAATAAAACTAATTACCTCCTCCAAAAAAGCAGCCCCCCCCATTTTTTCTTTTAATCCTTAACTGATTGTACATCAAAATCCTGATTTCCAACTTTTCTGGAGGAGGTAATATTATTGACAATACTTTGCGGGTAGAGCAGAGTCCTAGTCTTTGGGCAGAGGGTAAGGTGGCCAGGGTGGCTGTCTCTGCCAGTTCAGTGCCGTCTTTCTCTCCAAGGCCTTCATTTATTTTTCTCACTTACTTGGCCCCTGTAGGTACCTGGATTTGTGGCTCTGCTTTAAAGAAAAAAATACCAAATCTGTATTCTCACCAGTTTAGCAAAATTGTTGACTCTTGGCCAATAGTCTAGAAATTCATGGAGAATAAGAGAGTGGACAGAGGAGTTGAGACATTTGTCTTAGTTTTAGTCTTAAATGAGGTAAAGATGTTAGTGTTTAAGTAGGGGGGAAAAACCCCAATAGATTCTGGAAACCACAGAGCAGTGAGATTAGCATGAGTTCTTGGTAAAGCTGTTAAGCTGGCTTTTGGGGAGCACAGAGGGATGAAAACAGAGTGTTAGGAACTAAGGTGTGTTAATCATATATAAGGCAGTGCTCAAGTCTGTTTCTCTTTGTGGTGGAATCACTAGTCTCAGTGCAAGGGCACTAATGTAGTGGATCTTTATTGCCAAAATGCATTTGGTAATTATTTGTGATGTCCTTTGAACAAGATAAAGAATTAAAGGCTAAGTGCTTAAATGAATGATCTGTGCCTGGTTGAACAATAAAACCAAAGGAGCTGTCTTAAATATGGCAAGTGGTTGCTCACTCTGTGCTCTGGGGCAGGAAGGAAGAAGCAGTCACATTACTCTGAGCCCCGCCTCCCATAGCTTTGCCTGCCTGCACCTGACCTGCCAGCTCTCCTCTCCACCTGCTGGACCCACAGCTGCCCTCATTACACCTCACTGTACATCCCTGTATTCTCTCTGATTATCTTGGCCAAGGAGTCATCAAATCCTTTTTCCCTGTCATTTAGCCAAATCCAATATCTTACTGTCAAAGAGAAGTTTATGAGGCAAGAAAACAGAAAAACGTGAAAACATTTTATAAAGCACCAGTCTTTGTCCTAAGAAAGTCCAGCCTTGCCCAGGCTTGGGGCACGTGCCTTGCTGTGTATTATGCCACGGTTCCTTTACTCTCCTCTCATTATCTGGGTTGGAAGGTAGCTTAGTCACTGCATGCATTCCTACCCTAAGGGAAACGTGGGTCTCTCAATTGCTTGGTCTGGTGGGATTCATGTTCTGCTCTAGAACCTGCTTTCAAGGGCTCTGTGATCCCTTTATTTGGAAGGTGCTTCTTTGGCCTCTCTTCTCTAGGCTGGTAGCTCCTTGCCCTTCTTGGAAGGCTCAGTGGTTTCAGACGTCTAGAACCCTACCCTCACTCCTATTTGATTCATCCACAGTGTGAAACTTTTAAAGGCTGATGGTTCTTGGGGTAAAACTTGGTTTCACTTGACCATCTAAGCGGGCAGCTGGGTCTTAACAATAGCTATTGGCCCAATGGCAGCCACTGTATTCCTGAACCTTTCTGTCCTAGATTAAGGTTTGCTGAAGACTTATGTATGCTCTGTTGCACTGGAACCCATCCAAATGACTAGATTCTTTATGATGGCTTCCCTCATGTTGTCCCATGGAGAGACCTTCTAGAATCTTATCACTGTCTGAACACCAGAGAACAGTTACACATATTGTAAGCGTAATAGTTCCCAACAACAGCAAGGAAAATCCTTCCCTCTTATGAAAACACGATACAGGTACAGATACAGAGATAACATGAAATGGGATGGAAAGCAAATGTTTTGGAAGCCAAATCAAGAGTCAAAAAGTTTTCAACAGTAGGGGATGGCTCCCTAAAAGAAATAGAATGAAATCTGAAGGAGAAATGTGTAGTACATTGCAGTGAAAAAAAAAATGCCTTCAAGCTTAAAAGTTGGAGATACCTGCCTTACCTACAGTTCGTGCTGGGATGGGAGGTGGAGATTCTATCTGACTGAGGAAGGCTCACTGTGACCTGAGTGCTAAGCAGGGAGGGGCTCTTAGGTGTGTTAATGGCAGTACTCTGCCCAGATTGAGAGGGGAAGCCCCAGACACCCCGACTGGGAGCTGAGCCCCGGCAGCTTGTGGGCATAATGCACTGTGTTGACTAATGCTCTGATTTTTAAACATTTGGAATGGAATCTCTTTGGGTGAGGCCTTAGCTAGTTGTTACTTCCCTGGTTCCACTGGCTTCAGTGTTTGTGGATGACCCCCCTTTTTCAGTCCCTTATGTAAATACTGTTCTCAGGTACTGAGTTTCGTGCTAAGCACACACTTGGGAGAGGAATTTAACAAAATGAAGGGGCTCAAGAAGATGATGATTTTGATAGCAAATAAACTGGACACCAGTTCACACTGTCAGAGCTGAGAGCGCCCCAGCTCTGTAGCCTGGAGAGCTGTCTTCAGACGCCTGAAAAGACTATCATGTGGAAGAGGCGTTAGATTCAGCCCGTCTGGCGGGATCCTTCTGGACTGTGCGTCTTACTCCAGTCAGAGTGGCGAGAGTACAGAGCGGAGCGGGTCGGTCTTTGTCCTCAAGGCCAAGTTTGCCACACAGCGGAGGAGATACTCAAAAATGGCTGTTGAATAGTAATATTCTCTGGTTCTCCAGAAAACAGAAGTGAGGAGGCAGATTTCTGTTCAGCTTAGAAAGGTCTTTCCTAACAATTAAAGTTCTTCCCAGATGGGATGAGCCGCCTTGAGAGCTGGTCACCAGTCATGTCCTCCAGCTGATGAGGCTAAGCTGGAGGAGCTTCTTGTGGAGGTCAGGGTAGATGACTCTTCTGCTTCTGTGAGCCTGTGGTTCCAAGCCCCTCAATTTGCTTTCCTTTTCTTATCTAGAGGGAGTTATTACCATACTAAATGGCTCAGTTGGACTCAGTGTTCTGGGCAGAGCACGCTGGGAAGTGCGTGGGGGTGCAGGGTTTCCACCGTGTGGAATTGCATTGGTGTGTTTGTCTTATAAGAGCCAATAGGCAGGGTCCCGCTGTTTGTCTTGTTCATGGACCTGGTAGAAGAATCTAGTATTTGGCAGGTGCAATCTTGTTGCTTCTTTTGTTGGTTGGTTGCATCTGGCTGGAGGGTAATGACATTCCCTTTGAGTGCTGCAACACTTCATTTCCTGGGACAAGTATCCTGAGAAAAGTCTATTTCCCCTGTCTCCCACCTCCAGGAATCCATATAACACCCCCAGATTAGCTGCCAAGACAGGAGATTCCAGACTCATCCCCTCTGATGGCAGAACTTTAAAATAATTCAGATTTCTATTGTTGGGTCCCTAAAAAATCCCTAAGCCCTAGAAAATGTGTAAATCACATTTTAGCTCCATGAAGAAGGTTAAACCAAGCAAAGTCAGCATCTCTTCACAGCCTTTGAGGCAAAATGTCCTGGCAGCACCCTTCTTGTCCTGTCTGTCCTCTTTCTGCCACCACATTGCCACTCTCGTCAGCTCTGCCTTCCCCACCGTCTATATGATATCACTGTAAGGAGGGCAGGCGGGCCTCTTTCTCTCGGCAAGCACATGCTAAGGTTCTGAAAGGCAGACGCTATCTGGGTTTGGCATTTCTTCCCAGTTTCCTTGTGTCTGACCCTGGGTTAGCTCTTTGGGACATTTTCCCCCAGAGATGTCACCTGAAGGACGTGGAGACAAGGTGTAGGACATAAGAGAGAGCAGAGCTGCCACCCACCTCCCCCAGCTGCTCTCATTGCTCTGCAGAGGAGACAGGCAATTCTTTCTAAAAAGCTGGGAGCCAGAACCAAATGTGAAACGCCACAGCTGCTGTGGCCGCAGGATGTGTGGACATGTCCGGCGTCCTGGCAGACACTCTTCCCTTCAGGAATTCTCTCCCCTGGGTGAGTGAGAGTTGAGCCAGCCTCAGACAGAGTGGGCCACCTGCCTCCCTCACCCAGACCCTGGGAACCTCTAGAGTAATGGGGGCAGGGGTGGAGGTTCTCAGCCCTGACAGCCAGTTAATTGCACCCAGAGGCTTAAAAAATGCATTGACCCCAATCCCCAAAGATAATTTTTCAAGCAGCTTTATATATTTCACATACTGTAGCTTTCACCCATTTGCAGCATACAAATCAATGGTTTTAGTATGTCATACAGAGTTGTATGACCGTTACCACAATTTGAGGACATTTTCACCAATCGTTCTCCGTTTCCCCTCACCTTCCCCAGTCCTCAGCAACCAACCACCTATTTACTTACTGTCTCTGTAAGTTTGCCTCTTCTGGACGTTTCTTATAAAGAGAATCACACAGTAGGCAGTCACGTGTGATTGACTTATTACCCTTAGCATAATGTTTTCAAGGTTTGTCCACTTTATCATGTACTCCATTCCTTTTTATGGCCAAATAATATTTTGTTTTGGGAATATACTGTATCTTTTATCCACCATCAGCTGATGAGCATTTGGGTTGATTCCACTTTATGGTTATTATGAGTAATGCTGCTAATAAATGATGTGTACAAGTTTTTGTGCAGACGGGTGTTTTCATTTCTCTGGGAGTTTGTATACCTTGAAGTGGAATTTTGGGTCCTGTGGTAACTTTGTCTAAACTTTTGAGGAATTGCCAGCCATTGTCCGAAGCAGCTGCATCATTGTACAGCCATTTCATCAAAAGTCCCCATGGTGATTCTAGATGTGATTATAATGTGCTGTGCATGTGGATTAGAATCCTCACTCTGCCTTGTTTGGAAGTAACGGCAGAACAGATACCAGCTTTTACCTGAAGGGGAGGATACTTTAGAGCAGAACGTCCACCCCTTCCAAGATGCTCTTCTCAATTTTCTACATCCGTCAGCTTTCCCTAGTAGTCCAAAGTTAGCCTGAGTTCTGACCAGTGAGTCTAATGCTGGAGAAAGATTATCTACTCAGTGTCCACCTATGGTACAGGCTGGCTGCGAAGAGTTAAGTTGATCTGGAAAACAGATCTATGGGTTAAGTGGAGCAGGGCCACAGGTGTGTAATCCCCTCTTCGGAGGATGAGATCTCTTCTTGTAAGTGTCATCACTTTCTTGGTGCTATTTGGTAAAAACTGAGTCATGAGGTGCTGACAAAAATTCCTTGCACTCAGTGTGAAACTTGAGGCAACTGCTCATTCCTAAGATATTCACAGCTGTCAGCCCTGCTGTGTGCTTGATGGTAAACAACTTGCTGGGGATGAAGTCCTGCCACTGAGACTTTCCCTGGCTTGTCTGAGAGGCATAGACCCAGATGGTGCACCTGCCGGAATCGGAGCGTGAGGGGCTGCATGGTGGAGACGCCAGGATTGGGCAGCCCCGCCTTCCCAAACTCCGGCTTCCCAAGTAGCCCCAATGGAGGGAGGCAGAAACCAACTGTGTAATCCCGCGATCCTTTAAAGAACACTCCTTCTGCTGCAGATGCGCGTTTCCAAAGGGTGCCTGTGATCCAACCCGAGTCTTGTTCTCCTTTCTTTGTGTTCACAGCCATGGCACCGGGTACGAGAGTGATAACCACACCACGCCCATCCTCTGTGGCGCCCAGTACAGGATACACACCCATGGCGTCTTCAGGGGCATTCAGGTGAGTATGCAGGGGGCCGGCTGCCTCTTTCCTTCTCAGCACCCTTTCACTTCCTTGCTGATGGTCATTTGGCTCTGGCAAGTCTGTTCCTAATTATAGGCTTCTGTGACAGCAGGGACCCCCTCCTCTTCCACTGGGCCAGGTCAAGGGGCCTCTACTCCAGAGGCCAGTGTGGATGTGGCTGCCTCCCTGACTCAGACCAGGATGCTTCTCGCGGAATCCCCCTCTCCTTTCCTGCTTAATTCACCTTCTCCAGGCTGGGCTGCACACCTCTTGTTCTGGGGCTAAATGGACTTGAATTAATGACCTGGACCTTCTAAGAAGAGACTTCTAAGAAGACTTGATCTGCGTGGTAAAGTGCCCAAAGATAGACTCTACTGTTGCTAATAATGACAGTAACAGGAACATCAGTACCACGTATGGCTGGACACTCTCTATGGGCCAGGCGTGGTGCTAAGTTTTATTTGTGGACTTTTTAAAAATAGAATTAATGTTTTCTGAGCAGTTTTAGGTTTAAGGAAAAACTGTCCAGAAAGTACAGAGAATTCCCATATCCGCCCCCTGGCCCCCTCCCTACCCCCACACAGTCTCCCCTGTTGTTAACGTCTTGCACTGGTATTGCTACAATGATGAGCTAATGTGGATACATTATTAACCGAAGTCCACGGCTTACATTAGGGTTCACTTCCTGTGTTGTGCATTTCTGTGGGAGAGTGAAGAGGTAAAGTAAAAAGGTTACCATTTCAGAGAATTCAGAAAATGGAAGGCCACCTCTGTGGAGTCTCTTTTGGGTACTGGGAACCATGTTCCATTCCCAAGGGTTTGCGTTTGTGACTTTGGCATGTGACTCAGTGGCTGCAACCTGAGTAAGGCTGTGCTGCCCTCACCAGGCTAGTCGGTACCCTGGCAATAAGGTGTGTGTGAGCCAGGCAGCTCTGAGATGTTCCAATGAATGTTTCCAGAGTGTGGGGATAGAACAGCGTGCTCCCTCATCCCACGCTTCCCAGTGGCGAGAATAAGGGCAGGGTTACAGAAACACGGACACCTGCTGGAGCTACAGAGTGATCCAGTCTCTCCTCCGACAAGTGCCGGAAGAATCCTTCCCCAGGACCCTGGCTGACACTGACAGCTCGGTTTTATGTCTTACTGCCCTGTGCGCCGCCTCTGGGGTGAATTAAAGGAAATGAGCAAAGCTCCTTTTGCCTTCCTTTCCACCAGGCCCAGTTGTCAGACTCACTGTCATGGCCTCTGACAGACTCCAGACCAGACAAGTGTTCATTTTCGCCTAGTGCATGTCGATCGGACCCAGCTGGCTGACTGTTTAAATTTATGCCACATTTTGCCTTGAGACACTGGGGCCTATCAGTAGCATACAGCTTTGTATGTCACTACAGTACCTTTTCTTCAGAAAAGATCTCACAGTGCAAGGCAGTGCGAAATAGGAACTAGAACGTAAGCTTGTGGGTGTGTGGAAAATGCACAGGGCAGGAGTGGGTTAAGCTCAGGAGTGGTTCCAGGTTTTAACCCAAAACATGGCTGTGCTCTTTGTCCTTGACTTGCACACCTGTAAGAGGAAGAGGGGGTTCCGTGGTCCCTCAGGCACTGCCACTGCTCGTGTCTATGACTGATGGAGTCTGAGAGCAGGATGAGGAGTTGGCCTCACTGTTCTCTGCTCCTCCTGGAAGACCAGCCTTACCTACACTTGCTCCCACAAGATAAAGGGGTTAGCAGGATGCCCTGTGATGGACGTACAGTGCACAGAAGGCAGACACAGCGTTTCCTTGTGTCTCTGTGAAAGGATTGCACTGGCTACACCATGGGCCTTCTGTGTGTTCAGCTCCCTTCACAGACAGAACCCCAAGTCCCAGGGGCAACTTCTTCCTGGTCATTTACTCACACAAGGAAGGTCTGCTCAGTTGGGGGCTCACTTAGTATCCCATGTTTTTCTCTAATAAGGACTTGCCCACCCACTGCAGGTTGAGCCCAGGGTCATGTGGCTGTCCATCCTAGTGGGAGGGAATGGAATAGAATCTGCGACTTTGGACTTCTAGACCTCACTGCCTCAAGTGGAGAAGCTGAGAGACAGGATGGACCGGGAGTGCTTCCAGTCACCAGCATTTCTTTTCCAGATGCTCTGGGTCAGCAGCCCCAGACAGACTTCAAGTCCCAGTTCTGGTTGATCAGCAGTGAGGATGTTAGAGCTTGCATTGTAGAATGTCCTCATCTGTCATCCATTAGTGATGTCTACTGTGGGCACCTGGGGTGTGGAAAGGAGTGGTTTTAGGCCTCCTAGCCACCATCTCTTCTTTGGGTATACTTCAGTGCTCACTTTCCTTGAGACCAGCATGAATGTGTTCACATGTGGCTTAAAGCCTCCATTTCTCTTAATGCTCTGCTTGTAGGACGTGCGGCGTGTGCCTGGAGTAGCCCCGACTCTTGTCCGGTCGGCGTCTGAGACCAATGAGAAACGCCCCTTCATGTGTGCTTACCCAGGCTGCAATAAGAGATATTTTAAGCTGTCCCATTTACAGATGCACAGCCGGAAGCACACTGGTAAGTGTGTCCACCATCCAGCCTTGGTTCCGGTGGCCTTTGGGCAGGAGTGACTGAGGATCTCCTGCTCCCCACAGATTGCACTGTGAGGACACAGGTGACTTCTGGGATGGAGAGTGGCACTGCTTTCAAAGGTCTGGCCCAGGTGGTGTAAAAAGGCTGCCAGGCCATTTTATATCCTGATTGTCCATCCTTTATTAAAGAAGGGCAGAGCAGAGAAGGTGCTGAGAGAATTTCACAGACTTAAAGGGACCTGTGTTTGAATTCTGGCTTCAAGAGCAAGTGATCTAACCTCTCTTTGAACTTTATTTGCCTCACATAGAAAATGGAGATGATAACCTACCTTATACAATTGTTGAGACTAGCTTAACTTTTTAAATCAAATTGAATTAAAAGACTCAGAGATATGAAACATTTAGTACAGTATTCTATATCACCAGGTTTAAATAAATGATAGTTGCTGTTATAACACTGTTAGCATCTCTTAAGAAAGAGGAGTTAGCCTGGGAGTTTGGTAAACAGATATTCTGAGAGACTGATGTGCAGGGTCGTCCTAAGAGCTAGGAAGAGATGATTCAAAGAAAAGCTTAACTACTCGAGTTGGTAATTACCAACCGGGCAGGAATGGGAAATGGATTATAGGTTTAATTTTTGTTTTCAATCTTAAAAAAAAAGAGACAGTGATTTTTGATGATGTGTTAAAACTGGATTTTCCGACAGGTCAAGGGGTCCGTCTCTGGGAAGGAGAGGATTGGCCGTGTCTGGCTGTGGCCATCTTGAATGTGCACAGTCATTTCACAAATGTCTGCTCTTGGCCTTGTGGGCAGTAGATGGGAGTGTGGCTGGGTCTCCACAGGGAAGCAGGGCGAAGCTCAGACTTTCCTACTGGGGAGCTGGTACAGTTCTTTCCACGACTGTGAAGGGTAGCTTCATTGCAGTGTTTAGCATTATTATTCTATTGTTACTGCGGACTTGGCTTTGGGGAATCTAGAGGAGAAAGTGAGCTGCGTTCAGCTCTTTAGACCATTGGTCTTTGCTAAGCCACTGCGTCCAGAGAATGCAATTCTGGCACAGACCTGAGTTTGCACACAGTGGAGGCTGAAGATGAGAGAACCAGTGGCATGTTATATTTTTATATATTTCCCCAAGTGGGATCATTTAAAAAGCATCTGTTAAGATTATGAGGAAAATGATCAAGTAAAAGTCTGCCTGGAAAAATGCAAGAGAATACACTGAAGGCAGTGTGATGGTAGAAATTTTACTAGAAAGGTGGGACTTAGAAAACAGTGAGTGTAGATGCCTCTCTGTTTGAAGGGAAGGCAGTGGACAAGATGCATGACTCCCAGGTCTTCTGGAGCCTTCAAGAAACTCCTCCTTGCAGAAAATGAGGAGGGGAGGTTGGCATTTAGCAACACTGTGGCCCCCACCTTGAAAGAGTGCAATCATTTTATGTTTATTTATAATAATAGTACAGACTGTTATATTAAGTACTTTTATATTAAATACTTTTTATGTGCCAGACTCTCTACATGCATTATTCCCTTTAACCCTCACACATAAAATGGTTCTCAGGTGGTCAGGATATAGGGGAAGCAGGACTCAAACTCATGCCTTTTAACTCTAAGTCACAAGCCCCCTTCATGGTCTGTTTTGGAGCCAGGACATACACAGAGGAAAAGGGACTGAGACCGTGTGTGATGATAGACTGACTCTAGAGGCACGAGAAGAGATGTTCAGAGGCCATAGATTTGAGTGGAGTCATCTCAGGAGGTTACTTGGAGAAGGAAGGGCTTGGGTTAACCATCAAAAGGTTGGCAAGGTCGGGCAAAGGAAGTAAAGGATGAGCAGGAGCATAAAGGTGGGGAAGAGAAAGGAGAATGAAAGGGGGCGCTGCTTTCTGCAGGTGGCAGAGGGGCAGCGTAAGGCACTGGGCTGGGTATCAGCAGAAGGTTAAGGAAAGGCTCCTACCCTGAGGATTTTCCAGCCCACAGCAGAAGGTAGGTCTGGACATGGCTCACCACGTTAGATGTTCTGTAATAAATTCTGTAATGAGGGGGGAGAGGGCTTTCAATCTGAACATGAAGTTTCCAAGAAGGCATTGCAGAGGAAGCGGCATTCGTGAGGGACGTACAGTAGACTCTGTGACGGGTAGGGGTTTGGAGAGAGAGACGAAGTGTGAGCAAAGTACAAGGCAGATTTCAGGAATGGTGAGCTCTGTGCAGCAGGAATACAGATTCATCAGGGAGACGGAGGAGGTTAAGCCGGCTGATCCTGGGATGGCTTGCTCTCCATTCCAGGACGCTGATGACTCAGAGTTCTCATAAGAAGGTGGGAAGACCCAAGGTTGCTCAGTGCACTCATGGGGCTCAGTTCCCAGGAGTTGGCTGAACTTTCTCTAGCGAGGGCAGGGGTGGGGCTTCTCTGTCCTGAGACAGGAGGTTGTGTAATCCCACTCCTGACTTCGCTCAGATAAAGGGATTCCCAAAACTCTGAAGCCTCTGGATCCTGGTTTGACTTGAGCATCTCACAGCCACGGAGCTGTTTGTGCTTGACTTGGGCCTGAGAAGTCCGTGGCAGCCAACGCCAGATCTTCAGGCCATAAGACATAAAGCACTTACTTCACAGGGCTGGCTCCAAGGCACGTCCAACTCAGAGTTCGGCCTCAGGCTCAGTCCAGGAGTTAAAACTGCTTTGGTTTATTATTTGTTTAAATATTCTCTGCCAGTAGTTTTTGAGCACTGCCTCTGTGCTAGGCACTGGGTTAAGCCCTTTATGTGGGTGGTTTGTTGTAATCTGTTGATAAATCCATGGAAGTTGTCGGATTACTGGCCCCGTTTGACAGTGAGGAAATAGTACCTCACCCAGTGCTGTGAGTGGAGAGCTGGATGTGACCCCAGTGTCAGACTCGAAACCTGAGTTCCCGTTCACTTCTACCTCGGGGGTGAGGGACCATTTTTATTCACTTAGCCCCTGTTCTGCGCCTCCAGTCCACGAGCGTATGTAGCGGTGAGCCTTTAACCCCAAGCTGCAGCACATCCCTAAAAACCTCCACACGAGTGCCTTTGGCATTTTGGGATCCCTTCAGTCCCAGTAAAAGAAGTTGCCTCTAATGAGATCCCCACTTCCAGTATCATTTTCCAACGGCATATGTGTCTTCCCCAAGGTGAGAAACCATACCAGTGTGACTTCAAGGACTGTGAACGAAGGTTTTCTCGTTCAGACCAGCTCAAAAGACACCAAAGGAGACACACAGGTTTGTAGGCTCACTTCTCGCTGCCAGCAGTGTGTTCCCTCGGGTCATGGTTGATTTTGTGATGCTCTCTGTTGTTCCATAAGGATGGAGAGGGTCAGCCATTTGTTTCGTATCTCCAATAGTTTTTTGCCCCCTAATCTTCTGGGGATTTACTTTCTCTTAAGGAAAAAAAAGAAGAAGAAGAAGAAGAAAGGAAAGAAAAGGCAACATCCCACATTTCCCCTGCAAACCACAGAACCATGATATTCCCACTGGCAGTTTGCTGATGACACACAGAGTGTCAGTAAAGAACACGGGTGGGTGGTGGAGAGCAGAATCCCCTTTGTAGCCTGTGATTCACTTTTTCAGTCTCAGACACAGCTGAGGCCTTGGTGAGAGGCTGGACGTTTCTGGTTAAGCAATAGTTGTTCCCAAAGCAACAGGTCTTCAAGGATTACTGTACAGAATCAGGTGATTTCCTTCTGGGCCTGGGGTGTTGGGGAAATCTGAGGGCAAGGCAGACATTGCAGGTGTGGCTGGAAATGCCCGGCTCCTTGGGCCACCGGGAAGCAGGCCTTGTGGGCCTTGCTCTGCCCCCACTTGGTTAGGGCCGCGGCTAGACCTTCTCTGTCCGTTTAGGTGTGAAACCATTCCAGTGTAAAACTTGTCAGCGAAAGTTCTCCCGGTCCGACCACCTGAAGACCCACACCAGGACTCATACAGGTAAAACAAGTGCGTAAACTTTTCTTCACATTTATTTTTCATTATTTTTTTAAACTACTGTTGAATGGAGTTGCTTGTGATGAGCGAGATTGGAAGAGATGAGTGTGAAGGTTCTAAGCAGGTTTAGACTCAGAGGAGAGAAAGAAGAGTGCATGGCTACCTTTAAATAATAACACTGTTTAAGAAGGGATGGGGGTGGGGGGTACAGAACAGAGGAGATGTGAAAAGAACTCCTGTGAGTGTCCAGAGTGAAATGAAGAGATAATCCAGGTTCCTGTTGTTCCCAATTTGTGGCGTCATCTTTTTATCACTCAGTTTGATACAATAATCAACATTACAGAAAAGTAGCAGAAATTCTAGCAAGCCAAACATTTATTCTTCTGAAGCTCACGTTTCATGACACTATTTTCAGAGACCCAGATCCTTGCTCTTTTAAAAGTTAATGCCCCACGAGCAGTCATGGTTTCTGTCAGACTCCTCTCAAAGCATAGGTATTTTTTCCTTTGTACTAGTATAGAGAGGGGACTAGGACATTTATTCACTGGCTGCTGAAAGTTTTTGCTTCTCACAAGGCTGGTGTGATTTGTAATGAAAATACCATCTTTGTCATGTATTTTCTAGCTTTGGAAGGAGGGCCAATGCTTAGGTTACCTCATTTTATCTTCACAACATCCTTGGAAGTAGAGTAGAGTAGATATGTTTTATCCCCATTTTATAGATCAGGAGACTGAGACACACAGTGACAAAATGATTTTGTCTAATAAAGTCCCAAACCCAGTAAGTGGCAAACCCGGTTCTGTCAGCTCCCAGCCCACCTACCTGCTGCCTTCTTTGTTGGAGAAGGAGCGTGGGTCCACCTTGCAGCCCAGGGAGGATAGAGAATCAGGAAGAGAGCCAACATCAGCAAAGTTGAAGTCCGTTGACAGGCTGGGGAGGGTGATGACGACAGGAGGAAGGGTTGGGATTTGTCCATTAGGAGGTCCCTTTGACAGCGTGGCGTGGCTGATGGAGAGAGGGAGCCAGATCAGGCAGAGCAGAGGAACAGGGAGTGGGAGGTGAGGGGAACAGGAGGTCAGGAGCCCCGTGCAGTCCTGGATTCTCAGCTCCCACAGGCTGCACTTACACATGGAGTCCAAGCACCTGTGCCCCAGAGTTGGCGGAATGGGCACCTCGTTCCCCTGCTCGCGTGCTTTTGGTGTCACTTCTTTGCCTTAGTCTTGAGCTCATAATTCGGTGGAAAGG
Source organism: Vicugna pacos (assembly GCF_048564905.1). Taxonomy (NCBI): domain Eukaryota; kingdom Metazoa; phylum Chordata; class Mammalia; order Artiodactyla; family Camelidae; genus Vicugna; species Vicugna pacos. The sequence continues at coordinate 49,860,272 of NC_132996.1, read as the reverse complement.
AGTTATCATTCTTGGTATCTCGCCCCCAACCCTGTGCACATCTGCATTTGTACAGAGTGACCTATGTCACCAGCAGACTGTTTCACATAGTATTTGATCGGCCCCCAGTTCTGACCCTGGGACAGCACCTCCCCAGGACATTTCTCAGGGCTTCTCCTGACTAGTCGTTCTCAGAGAAAGCCAAGTGGGACTAAACCATATCCCGGGAAGATCCCTGGGTGGTACAGGGGTTGGCTCCTGTGGCATTTTCACTTAAGACAAAGCCACGGCGGCTCTATTTTCATTACGCTGAGGCCCGAGAGGTGTGATGCAGCAAAGTGTGTGGGCTTTGGATTTAAGTCCTGCGTGGGTCTGCCCTCACCAGAGGTCCAGCCTCATCTGTAGAGTGGGGATAATAATGCTTCCCTTACAGGTGGTTATGAGGAGTACATGAAAATATATATATTTATATATATATATATATATAAAATACCTAGCACAAGGCTTGGGGTCTTTTAGGCTCTTAGTAAATGCTCATTATCTTCCCTACCCAGAATCAGGCTTGGAAGGAACCTCTGAGTCCTAGGTGGAGAAGCCTCAATTTTGGGGCAAGTTTGTTTAAAAAACTCAAAACTGCCTCAGCTAGAGTCTTCTGTATAATAGGTGTTATGCTCTGAGTAACATTTTAGGGTAAAAGTCAAAAATTTATTTAAAAATACCCAGCTCCCCCCACCCCAGCCAGAATATCTACAGAGACAGAGATGTTAAAGCCAGTGTCCCAGCTCCGCTCCTGGGTGGCAGTCAGCAGACATCTCCAGGGCAATGATCCTGAAGCCCTCGCCTCCCAGTGGAGCTCGGTTCCCTCCTCACACGCACAGCTCACGGAACAGCCTAACAGAAGAGGTGGAGCCAAACGTTTTTCCCCCTTATTCAAATACGAATTGCCCAGACATTTCCATTAACTCGATTCACCACTTTTCTCCTATTTTCCAAGTCTTCTGACTTACTCATAGTTTATAATTTTCACAATATTTTAACCCTTAAGGCCCCAGAGGTGCTGCTATTTCCAGACTGCCTGTGAGATGAGCCCGGGGTGGTAGGTGAGGGGAAGAGCTGGAGGGAACCTGGAGTGGGTGCCTTGTGATGGTTTAATGCGGGACTTTGATAGTTGAACTTGCTCCCAGTCTCTCCGCCGCACGTGTCTCTGACTGGCCGTTGTGTCAACAGGTGAAAAGCCCTTCAGCTGTCGGTGGCCCAGTTGTCAGAAAAAGTTTGCCCGGTCAGACGAATTAGTCCGTCATCACAACATGCACCAGAGAAACATGAGCAAACTCCAGCTGGCACTCTGAGGCCCCCCATCCCGGGGCACCGCTCTGTGTCCCAGGCAGGACTCAGAGCTGACTTTAAAATTCCTCTCTCAGAAGGAATTGGCGGTTGACCTTCTTCATCCAGCTTCCAAGACAAGATGTCTGTGCTACTGGATCCTACCAGGTTTGCCCGGAGGGAGTTGGTCTCTTCTTGGCCAACTCTTCGTTGACTCAGAAGGCCCTGGAGAAGTGGCTCACAGTGTCCGGTCAGTTCAAAGCCCATCACCATTTGGTCTGGATTTTCCAGTGTAAGAAGAGCCATTGTTGAAGGTGTCCCCCCGCCCTCCCCTTCTCCATTTTACGCTCATTTTCACGAGGAATAGAGTCGTTGTACCATTTTCCATCATAGAATATTTATAGGCCAGGGCATTTGGATGTGTCTGCTAATGTAAACTTTGTCATGGTTTCCATTTACTAACAGCAACAGCAAGAAATAAATCAGAGAGCAAGGCACTGGGGGTGAGTCCCAGCCGACATTCCGGAGGTTAGGCAGGCTGCTGCCCTGGAAGGCAGGATGTAGCGCTACCAGGCAGCTTTTAAAACTCAAGCGTTTCAAGCAGCTGAAAAAAGAATCAGAACTAACCAGTACCTCTGCAGAGTTAGCTAAAAGAATCTTACCATTCAGTCAGTTCGATGTTAACACTAGCACAGTGCTCTTACGAAACCGTGCTTGAAGATCTGAGATCCTGTTTTTGTGTTTCTTTCTGAATTGTAATCATACGCATCTTCAGAGATGTACAAATCTCCTCACACAAAGGAAGTGGAGTTCATTTTTCTCATTTGGGGTGTCCTCCATAGTGTACAGACCACGCTGGTTATGTGGCTTCAAGTTGTAAAAATTAAAGTGACTCAAAAGAAAATAAGGGCTGGTCCAGGATCTCCACTGATAAGACTGTTCTTGAGTAACTTAAGTAACTTTGGGTCTACAAGTTTATGTGAAAAAAAAAAAATGAGGCTTACCTAGTGTGAGGAAATCCATTGTTTAAAGGTGGTTGGGTGTGTGTGTGTGTTTTGTTTTTGTTTTTTAAGGGGGGAAGTTTATTATGTACTGTTGCTTGAAATTATTGTGTAAATATATGTATCTGATAATGATTTGCTCTTTGACAACTAAAGTTAGGAAATGTATAAATGTTAGATGTGTCACTGGTGTTGATCTTCCAACATATTGATAAGAACACTAAAAATGTAACCTGCATTTTTCACTTCGCTCTCAATTAAAGTCTATTCAAAAGGAAAGTGGTAAGACTCTATCAGCTGTATTGTGTTTCAATTTGAGGACAGTTGCGTCTTTTTTAAGCAGAGAAGTTGCCACTGACATCAGTGACCACTAATTAGGTGTGTCCAGGTCCTGACCACTATTTGAGGCTCTGTTGAACCTCAGGAGGCAATTACTGGTCTTAGATGCAGCCAGAGAGCACCGCCTTCACCGCTCATCATGAAGTGACATTGTGCTACGGTCAGATAGGCTTGTGGACGGCACAGGGGGAATTGTGTTCTCAGGTTCATTTTAATCGGGCTATCATTACATCACTTCTTACTCCAGGTCAGCAAAAGAGAATAGAGAGATGCAGGTGATAACTGGTCTTCGCTGAAAAGTTCACAGGCACACACTGCAATCAGGAGAGTGTCAAATGAACACCTAGTACAACCGAATTTAAAACCACAGTTGCTGTAAATCAGCTCAGCAGGTTGCAAACTGCTCAGACTTCCAGGGCAGCCAAGTGTGAAAGCAAAGATCTGTGAACTAAACTCTCTTTCTGGTCCCAGTGGAAGGTTTTTCAGTTGTAAATAAGGAGATTAATTTGGTGCCGCCCCTTTGGGCTCCATTATCTGGGAGCTCCCGTGCGTTCCAGGCTTCATTTGTTCGTTTAAAATGTGTCTTGAGCAGACGGCACCTCAGCACAGAGCCTTCTCTGCGTTGAAGGGTAGCTCAGTTTGGGCTGCCTAAAAGTCAGGTCCTGAGGGCCCCTCTTAGTTTGCATCTGGCTCTTGCATCACTGTTAATTATAGCGAGTGTGGTGACTCATTTGTATCAGCAGTTTTTATCTTTTCCTGCCAGAAGACAGCATTTCTCTGGAGAAGCTCAGGACTTGCATGGCAAACATCAGGGAGTCAGAGCGAGCCAGGTTTCTCAACAAAAGCAGTCACATTGTTTCAACTGCAGGAGGAAGAGCAGAGATTCTCACACTGCTTGGGCAGGTTAGCTTGCAGTTAAGGTCATGGGCTTTGGAAAGCAGACCAACCTGGGTTCAGAAGCTAAGTCCCCAGTTTCCTCATCAGTGAAATGGGGACTCTTTTGTCCCTATCTGCCTGATAGGGTTGGAGTGAGGTTTAAATGAATAAAAAAGCATGAAAACATCTAGCACATAACAAAGATCTGATCACCATCTGGGAAAATGATGCCCCTGAGAACTCACCTGTTGATTTCCTTTACTTCCCACCCCTTCCCGGGCATCCTCTTGCAGTGCTCGGACATCTTCACGGGTCAGATCTGCAAAATGACAAGTCCATTTCCATACGCTGCAAACAAGAGCTAAGTTTGCAGCAACAGGGTTCATGTAGACACGTCTGTTTGCTTTGTGTCTTTTGTGAAGCACCCATTGGCACTGAGTGTGTGTTCCTAGCCCCACGGTGTGGACCATGAGCAGATCGTCAGAGTGAAAACTGGCCAGAGGGAGCTCTGTAGCTGGGGCTGGATGCTCTGTTAGTTGCAAATGTCAAAACGTACACTTTTACACCTTGCTTTACTATCATGTGTGGTTCAATATCTTTAAAAGGCCACCCAGCCTGTGCTGGACCATCCCAGACTCTCTCAGCCCAGAACCTCTGTAGCACTTCGAGTATGTAACATTCAACAGTATCTTAAATGGTTGTAGTGCTTTCCCATCGAGGACCATCTGTAATGTAGACAGGACAGGTATTGTTCCCACTTTACAGATGAGAAAGCTGAGGCTCAGTGACAGTAGTGGCTGAGGCAGGACTTGGTCGTGGTGTTCTGCATCCAAGTTTCCTTCCAAAGCGAGCTTGATGTTGTAGATGTGCACCCTGCTCCATAGTTTTATACCTACATATCGTCTTCCTAACCGTGTGCGAGCTCCCAGAGGGAAGGAGCAGACCGTCTCCCTGTCCCATGTTATTTCCATGAGGACATCCCCTCCGGAAGTTCCGGGGCAGGGCCTGAGACTGCATTCCTAACAAGCGCCCGGCTGATGCCCACCCTGCTGGCCTGTGGGCCACACTTCCCAAAGCAAAGACCAAAAGGCTGGTCTCAATAAATACTTGCTAAGAGGCGACGGATGAGTTGTGCACTTGACAATCCTGGGACCGCCCTGAATCTTAGCCCATAGAGAGTGGCCGTGAAGAATGGTGTGGGGCTCTGCTGCGACGGTCCCTGGGGCCGTGGGGCAGGACATGCGTGCTGAAGGTGGTCAGGAAAGCCGCCTTGCGGAGGTCTGTTGTCAGACACGGTGACTGTGTCCTCTGTCAGTGACTTTCCACAGCACGGAGACCTGTCCAGGTAAGGAGAAGGGTGGTGCGAGGCCCCACCTGCACATCCAGTCCTTGCCCTCACCCAGTCCGCATCTCTGCTGCAGGCCTGCACCTCCCTGCCGCCCTGCTGGCCGACACCCACAAACGGAAGTCCTACAGCTGTGGAGCCGCTGGGTTCCCTGAGAGCCAGGCAGGAATTCCCCACGACTTGCTTCTACCAGGAGCCACTTGCTGACTGAGCTCCTTCTGTGGCTGCCAAAGGGAAAAGGCAGTGTCTTCCAGAGCCCTGTCCTCCTGAGGGTGTTTGCACCCCTGATTCTGGACTGATGGGTATGTCAGGGACGGAGTGTGTGTGTGTGTGTGTGTGTGTGTGTATAACAGTGGTTCTCAACTGGGGGCATTTTTCTTCAAAGCCTTGTGGCAGGCAGAGTAGCTCACAGGAATTTCTCACAGTAAATGTGTGAGAACCACAGTAAGGAAAACAAATCCCCAAGAAGATAGGAGGGTCTTGGCCCCTTTTTTTCAGGTCTTTCCTTCTAGTGACCATTTTATTTATCAAGTGATTGAAATCTGTGCAAAACTTACAATAAATAAATTTAAACGATCATGATGATGATGACCATACCTGGTTCGGTTTCTTGCACTGAGAAAGTAGCTGCTTCAGTGGAGGACTCTGGGCTTTTCTCCATTTTTCAAGCGAAATCCGGATTCTTTGTGTTCTCAGACTCACCTTGAGAGGGAAGGAGAGAGCCAGGCAGCACAGGAAGGGTCATCTCTCAGAGGGCTGGAATCCCACCAGGCCAGCCAGCAGACAGCCATACGCAGGCACAACCTCCTGAATAAGGTCGGGTTTCAGGAACTGGCGAGGGGACGAGGATGAACTCCTCACTGAGGACCAAGACTCTGGAAAGTCAGTGCTTTTAAGCACAGACTGAAAGTCAGCCAGCTATGAGTGGAAGCCTCACACAGGCAGATCTCAGATGTAAGCAGTTAAGGCAGACCCAATTAGCAAATGTGAATTTAAGAGAGAAAGAGATATTTTTACGGCACGAGAGAGGATTGAAAGGTGATCCAAGGGAATGGGGCTGAGATCAACGTAGAGAATGGGTTGGTAGAAACAAGGGGCTTCTCCCCTTCGCAACATCCTGGGAGCACTGGTGATGTTGACACTGGGCGAGAAGGATTGCCTGACACAGCAGGGATTCTCAGAGCCACTGAGGAGGCAGTTGGACTCCAGGAGAAAGAGGCAGGAGGGGCGAAAGAGGGGGACAACTCGGAAGAAAGACGAGACAGATGAGGGATGGAGTGTGGATGTCAGGGAGGTGTGACAGGAAGAGGGGGCTTCTGTCTGATGGGGCCTGCCCCCCGCATGAACCTGTACCAGCTCTGTTAACACACACCAAGTCTTTTCTGATGGGAGATGCTCAAGAGCTAACATGCAAATAATAGTAATGGGTGCCATTTGCTGGACCTTGATGTGCAGACTCATGCCATTTTTTGTGCATTCTCTTACTGAGAACGTTCCCAGCCTACAGATGAAGAAACTGAGGCTCTAAGAAATACCTCACACAGGGTCACACAGCTTGTGCATGGCCGAGTTGAGACTCTAACTCAGCTCTGACTCAAACCCCCACTCTTAACTGCTTCATTCTACAGTATTTATTCCCCTCGTCCCAGGGCATGTTGGCCCCACCAGCCAGAGGACCAGAAATGCCAAAAGAATGCGACAGTGATGCTCTCTTGCCCACCAGCTTGTTTGGATACTCGGAATGGTTGCCAAGTACCCAGAGGAAGGACAGACAGGATTGGCAAAATGTTCCCTCCACCCATAGCCAGTTGTAGAGCCTGTTTATAAAGTATGTTTTCATTCAATATTTTATGTTAAATACCGGAACTTAAATGACATAGCATAATGTTAGCCGGACAGTGATAAAAGGGGAAAATTGAGAAACACATTTAAAAGTTCAAGGTCAATGAGTACTTTTTAAAAGCAGCATCCTGCTTTCCCAAGGAGCTCTGCGTCAGAGGGGGCGGGCGGAGGAGGAAGCTGTCAGTGTCTGGGGACAGTGGGGGAGGGGGGAATCTCGTGATGGGGCCCCTGGATAGGATTGCCCCTTGGTCCCAGCAGGCAGCCTCCATTTTTCTAAGATGTCTCTAGGCCCTTACCATCCAAAGGAAGAAGGCCAGGGAGCCTGTCACAAGATGTCTCTTCTCCCAATTTTTCTGAGGTCTAAAAATATAATGAGCCATGTCAGTGGCCTTTGTCATTCGAAGTGGGCACAGCCTTGTTTCTGGCCCCCACTGCAGGAAACCAACCCCTAGGAGCGGAGGCGAGGCGCAGCGACCTCGGTAAGGGAGGATGGAGAGCTCATGGGGGGAGAAGTCACAGGGGCTGCATCTGCCTTCATCCCAGCAGCAGGTGGACTGAGGCAGAGTTTACCCTTTCTCGTAGACTCCTCCTGATGATGCCTCTGAGTTAAAGCGTGTTCTGAGGAAGGCTCCTGATGCTGTCACACAGAGACTAGCTGCCACTGTTTTTAGGCCGGGACTTCTAGGCCCTGGGAGAAGCAGCTGGGGAGACGTGAATCTTGTCAGCCCCTGCCCCTCCTCTACGTGTCTGGTAAATTCCAACTGCCGCCACAAGATGCAGTGGTTCTATTTGCTGATCCAGCCCCTGGCCGGTCCCTCCATTCACCTCTGACAGGAGCGGCACAGACGTGCTCAGAGCAAAGGATGAGGCTTGCTGAAAGAGGCCACGGGGTGGGCATGTCCTCCAGGAGGCAGGAGCACCCCAGCGCTGGGATGCAGGCTCTGCCACTCACACTATGAGACGTGAAGCACCTTCTGAGCCTCAGCTTCTGCTCAGATAACAACACTGTTCACCTCCAGGGTTGTCCTGAAGACGAAAGGGGATGCTGCAGGGCCTGAGGCCCCGTGCCCATCAGGGCAGCCAGGTCTCCAGCTGTGTGTCGAGCAGGGCAAAGCCATTCAAGAAGGGCTGAGGCAGAGCCTGCCCCCAGGTCCCGGCCTGCACTGACCCTGGGCCGTCCCCACCAGCAAGCTGTGGCTCACCTCACTGCAGAGATGAGAGGTGGGCCACACGGGGCAAAGCTGCAAGGAGCAGGCAATTGGTCCCTGCCAGACTCCAGTTGACCCACAGTTGTCCCTGTGATCCTCACTTGAAGTCCCCAAGCCAGGAGACTGAAGGGACTGGGACACAGCATCACCTCTCCACCTGTCAGTCACCTTGGTGAGGAGGCGGCTGGCAGGTGGGACTGGCTGGGACCCACTCTCATCAGATATTAGGCCTGTGGCCCAGGTGTCCTGAGGCATCTTTCATGTAAAGATCCTCTCTGAAGCCATGGAAATGCCACCTGCTGGGTTCAACTTCCCAAATAAGAGAGGAAGAAAGTAGTCAGAGGCAAAACTTGGAGTGTGTCAGCAAGAGGGACAGTATCAAGGAATCGAGAGATCTGTGGGTCTCAGTTTTGGGGACAGAACACATCCTTGGAAACACTTTGCTTCCTAATCAGTTGGCTGCATTCCTTGGTTGGTGTACCAGACAGGAAGAACAACAGCTTACACAAAGGCAGAGGCGGTTAAAAACTCCTGGTTCTGGGTCCTGAGACCCAGAAATTATAGTAGGTGGGTTTTTTTTTTAAAACCACAATGATCAGCTCATAGTTTACCAATGTTTTACTGTGATCGTCTCCAGGGTGCTACTAAACCTGGAGGAAACTGAAAAGCTTATCTGATTATCTACCGCAGAATCTCCAGGTATTTCTTTCTTTTTGCCTGTTTACCTCCACACTAGCCCTTTTAGGATCACAGGCTGTCTGTCAGTAGATGAAACTGAGCTTCATTTCCCAGATCTGCCACTTACCAGCCCCATGACTGTGGACAGCTGGACTGAACCCTCCATTTGCTGAGGTTGTGAGGTGTGGATGGAACATGACCTCATGGGACAGTTGTATGGGATAAATGAGGCCAAGTGCCTGGTGTGGGGCTTGCATGTAATAGGAAGTTAGTTAATAAATAGCAACTTATTCTTGTCATTTTGTCTCTGACACTGTGGACACCCACTGGGTGTGTGGCTTAGCATGCCCTGGGGCACCTCTTGGCCTTTCCTGGGCACGCCTCCTCCCCCCCCCAAGTCAATGAGTCAATGAGGGGCGCGGGATAACGGCAGGATGGCCCGGTTTAGACAGGGCATTCAGTCCTGGTGAGTCTGACAGCCCTTTTCCTGCTGCAAGAATTCCTTGCCCACTCCGACTCCAAGGCGGAATGCAAACACCAGGCGAGTTCGGTACCATGCCCCAGCCCGCCAGGGTGCACTCCTGGAAGCAGATATGCGCAGGCTCCAGCCGTCAGAAGAATTCATTAGGACAGTCTGTGATATGGTGCTGAAACCGGAGGCTCGTTCAGGCAAGCCGGGGATGGGAAGTCTTGTCCCTGCTGAACTTCCACAGCTGATAAAGGCAGCCTCCGCTGGCAGATTTCATTTTTCACTGGGCCATCTGCATCCAGTCAAGGATAACTTGTCTTTCTGAAAAAGCTCCTCGTCAGCATCAACCCTGCACCACCTCCCCCCACCGTGAGTCAGGCACCATTCCTGGTGCCCGGGGTCACGGGGACGGTGTGGTGTCAACAAACCAGTGTCATCGTAATATACACGGAAGCATTGAAGTGGCCGGGTGTTTATGTGGTTGATGCCCTGTTGCTTTTTATCAGCTCAAGTTATTGCCAATTTAGCTCTGTGTTAGCTGGTCTATAAATCTTCAGAGCAGTGTTTTTATTTTCGTAATTTTGTCATTGCTGTTATCAGCTTTTATCACCTGTTTATGCAGAGAACGTTACTACTCTCTCCAGTCATTCTTATTCTTTAAACTTTCCCTCTTACTCTCCCCCTTCCCAGTCCCTCCTTCCACATTTCTCTTGCAGATTGGAAATTCTCAGTTTGAGAGAGTTGGTCTGGTCCTTGCCTCTGATGCTGGGGTTCTCACGGCAGTCCTGGGGGCACATCCTGGAGGACGCAGTCCATCCTGGTGGAAAGCTTATAGGTTTGGGGTGGAGCTTAAGAGAAGGCTCAAGTTATGGCCTTGAAATCTACCCCATCCCCAACCTTTTTGTGATTGCCAGAAAGTTCCAGCTCAGCTGAAGTGAAGTGGTTTGGGTCTTTCCAGAACATCCCTTCAGAGCTGAGGTTGGCCAGATAGAGCTCTGTCCCTTGCAGTGGTCAGTTCCTGCCCACAGCTGCAGAAAAGACATACCCTACCAGCCACAGTTGCCCAATGACTCCGATTAGAACTGCCTTTATCTGGAGAGACCTGGACCTTTAAACTAGGTTAAGGAGTGATGTCATTCACTGCCTAACTTCATATCAGAGACTTGGAGAGTTTATAACTTCATTCATTTAACAGTCATATATCGCGAACCTCCTATGTGTCTGGCCCCTAGTTCAGAGAGGAAGCAAGCATGGTCCTCTCCCCGAGGGCCTCACAGTCTAGTAGGAGAAGCAGAAACTTAAGCAGATAATACAGGCCTGGGCAAAGGATCAAGAATGAGGTTTGCCTAAAGAAGCTAGGGAAGGGTTAGCAGTCAGAGTAATTTTCAGCCTGAACTTGAAGGACGCATAAGAGTTTCTCAGAAGGAAAAGAAGGGGAAGGATGCTCTAGGCAGAAAGAACTGCAAGAATTAAAAGGACCAGGAATATCTTGGTAAACCTGGAGCCATAGTGGGGAAGGAGGGTGCTGGACCATGTCCTAAAAGACTCTCGCTTTCTCAGAGTGGTGTACCCTCAGGGCTGGCTGCCCAGCACTGTGCAGAGCTGGCTTCCACTGGCTTGGGAGAACCAGGTGTTAAATAGGTAGGACTTTTGCAAGCCAGTTGTCAAAGCATTAGTAGCTTGACTTGGGACTGTTTTTTACTGTGGAAATTGGCAAGCGCTACAAAGCAGGGCTGCTCTTGTTAGTCTGTTTTTCAGAGAGCCAGTCCACACACACCACTGCAGGCCACTCTGGATGGTGGGTGCAGAGCTACGGCCCAAGAGCGTCTGGGCAACACATTTCTTTGTACTCAGAGTCAGTTCGTCCCTTCTCCCAGGAAGTCAGGGAGTCCCTGCTGTGCGGTTCCTCTTAAACATCTTCTCCTCAAAGATGAGGCCAAAGAGAAAGAGAACAACAATCCGAGGCTTTCTGATTTGAAGATGGTTTGGTTTGTGAGGACTGTGTCCCTGCCCGTATTCTTGTGTTTCTTTGGCTTCTTAAGTCAGTCCCCAGTGCGACCAGGACCATGGCCTTCATTTCCTTTCCTGTGGGTGGGACAGCACGTGTCCAGGAGGGCATCCTTGCAGGACAGGGGCTGGGCCTCACACCCTGGAGCCCCCAGCTCAGCCAATGTCAAGAAAACTGACTTTGTAAAGAAACATTTGATTCTCCTTTTCACTGAATAATGGACCAGTTATTTCACCGTCAGTTCACATAGTCTTGGCCTTGGTAACTCTGTGTGTAGTTGCTCAGGCCCTGAAACCTCTGGCCACAAAGAGCCGTCCCAGTGCAGTGAGACTGAAGGAGTTAAACAAAACGCGTTCATTTCGTGGCCTTGCTGCTGACCAGTGGTGGCGAGTGTGTACAAGCTACTGAATTTCTCTGAACCTCATTTTCTTCGTCTGTGTGATGGGAATAACAAGCTCACTTCACAGGGCTGTGTAAGGATTAAACTAGACTGTGTGTGCAAAGTGCCTGGCTTCGCCAGTGAGTGTCTTTTCCCTCCCGTATTGCCCTGACTGCTCCCACCCGCTGCCTTACCCTCATTTGGTGAGTAGAGGTTGATGCTGCCTTTCTTAAAAAAAAAAAAAAGAGTAACGGATCTACCCACATGTCTTCTGCTGGACCCCATCTGGAGCATAGTCATCGGGTTAGGGGACAACCAGTGACCCCCCTGGGGAGAAGACCCCCAGCTGTGGCTCATCATCATGCGCTAATCTCTCTGAATCTGTAAAATGTGGGCAGTAATGGGTTTTCTGTGAGAATCATGTAAGATAATGCATTTAAGGTGCTTGGCAATTTGCCTGGCGCATTGAGAGACCTTGACGGTGCAAGTGACTGTGGCTTAACTTACTGTGATAAAATGGAGTTGAAAGGATTCTGAGTCCAAGGACCATAGAACTGGGAGGGAGCTTAGAATCCACCCTTCTTGTTGACAGAGAGACAAAGGGCCACACAGTGATTGGCAAGACCAGGACTCAAATCCAGGTATCCTAGCCCAGAGTTCACTACATCTAATCAGCAGGAAATGGTTAATCCTCACACCGGATTTTTTTTTTTTTCCTACCAAAGCTGGCAGACAGGAACAACCTTCAAGGAAGATCATTAATATTGGGGTTTGTTATTTTGAGGCTAATTAGGATTCACATTGCTGTGTTCCCCAAGGGAGAAACTGTAAGAGGAGGCTGGGGCTTCATTTCCAGGAATATGGAAGCTGTTACATGTTGTCTCTGAGCACAGCCCCAGTGGGGACCACAGTCCCTGAGAGCTGATGGGACATACATCATCCAGAAATCTGGCTGCTTTGAGCCTAATACAAATAAGGCGAGACCCCAAACTGGGATTTCATCTTTCTCTTTAGCAAAATGAGGCATTTTCGAAGATAAGACAAAGCTGGGGAAATTGGCAAAAATCAAATTTTTAGCCTCAAAACAAATGTATTTGGAGCACAATATTGACCATATGTAAAGTTGTGTAAAAGTGATGTTTAAGTAGATTTTTTTTCCTTTTTCTTTTTTTGTGTGTTTATTTTGGCCACTAGCTCGAGATGACTATTGACATTCTTGAGTATTGAAAATCTTCCTCTAGGAGCTGGCCTCATTTTTGCATTTTTTTTGCTCTTGTTTTAATCTGAAACACCCAGGACATATAAGCATGGGAGAGGAGTGGGGGAGTGGAGGTGGCCCACCCATCACTCTGTCTCATGTGGTGTCTCTACACTGACACTTAGTGTGGCAGAGTGGTGAGATCAAAGGCTTCAGGGTCATGGGTTTGTGTCCAGCTCTGCCATACTCCTCATGCACCCCTGAGCGAGTCATGTCACCTCTCTCAGTCTCCTCCTCTTATTTCTCAGAAGGAAATAATAATAGTGCTTGCTTGTATCATTCCAGGTCCAATCAGGAAGCAGAAACCATGCAGTGACTTGAACAGGGGTGGTATAATCTAAAGAAGTATTCAACTTGCTTAGGTGAATAACTACAAAGATGTGAAGAGAACCTTAAAGGCTGAGGGAAACTACCCAAGGAAGGACAAATACGGGATGGGAGTCCTTCCCGAGGCTGAGGTTCAGACTTGGTTGGAGAAGGTGCGGGTGGTGCCCACCAGATGGCAGACAGGTTTGCTGGGTTGTTTGGCCCAGAGCTGGTCCACAGTGGCCAGGCAGTAGGAAACAGCCCAGGTACAGGTGAGCAAGGGTGGGGGCGGAGGGGAGGGCAAAGGGAAGTGGGGTGTTGGGAGTCCACTTCCTGGCAGGTGACACTTGGCCTGGAATTCATGGTGTTGATGCTGGGAGGCCATGGGAAACAATCGTCCAGGGTGCAGTCAAGCTGAGGCTGGCGGGCAGTCACAGGACGGATTAGGAAGCCTGAGGTGGGTGGGGAGGGCCTGGAGTGTTTGCATCAGGAAGGCCAGAGCGAGGTGGTCACTGGGCTCCAGCCAGGGCTGTGAGGTTGCTGAGGGACCGGACACCCTAGGTAGGATAGAGCCCCATGAGCTGTCCCCACACATGCACAAGCAGATGCATGGAGCCCCAGGAGCAAGCAAAAGCGAAAAGCACACCAAAGCCAGGAAGAGAAACTTCTTTCTCCTACAATGTCTCTCCATTGCCCTCTACTGACAAAGCTGAACATCGTGCTCAGTGTGAAGAAGAAATGCTTGAAGAGTCCGGTCTAGCATTGCAAAGCAGGTACTGAAGGGTGAATTTGGAGCTGAGAGGCAATAAACTGACTAACCGAAACAAGACTTCAAAGAGTTGAGAGATTAAATGAAAGACATCATAGGGGCCCTTATCACAATGCCTGGTAACTTTCAGTAAATGGAGTCTGTTCTCTTGATTCCTGCTGGGGGTATCAATCCACATTTTAAAAAATATGTACCAGGGTCTTTAATTTATATAGCAATAAATTCCATTGTTTAATGAGAAACTGGCTCAGAAGAACAGCCTAAAATCCTGTAAAAGCCCCAGAGGAAAGTAGTCTCACAGGCCAGAGGCTTTGTATGGTGAAAATTAGCAATTAACACCTTGAGAGATGCCTTCTGTGCAGCTGCAGACTGGGCTGATCTGGAGTAGGATTGCAATGACCTGCCCCCACCCACCATGAGCTTCAGTGATGCCGAGATGCTCCCCAGCAGGGACACCGGTTTGAGTCCATATATACCCTCTCCTGGCCTCTGCCATGGTTTCCTGATGATTCATTCCCATATTTCCCTGCGTGAAAGAAGCTTCATTGGTTCCCCAAATCTTGTGAATAGCGAAATTGAAGAGAACCCTAGAGGACACTTATCCTGACTTCACTTTTTGGATGAAGCCTAGAAAGCTGAAGTAAATTTCCCAAGGCCCTCCACTCAAGGCAGGCCAGCAACTGGAATCCAGGTGTTCTGAGTGCATCAGTGTCTGCAAAGGGCGTACAAGAAATGAAGCATGTGTTTTATAATTGGAAATTGAGTTTCCCAAGATGAATAGATAGGTGTGTGTGTTGGTTTTACCCAAAATGCATGTCCTTCCCAAAACCTCAGAATATGACTTTATTTGGGAAGAGGGTCACTGCAGATACCATTAGTTAAGATGAAGTCATACTGGAGTAGGGTGGGTCCTCATAAGAAGAGAGACAGAGATAGAGACGCAGGGGAGATTGTCAGATGAATACAGAGTCAGAGACAGGAACAGTCACAAGCCAAGGGATGTCAAGGATGGCTGGCAACCTCCTAAAGCCAGGAGAGGGATGAACAGAGTTTCCCTCTGGGCCCTTAAGAAAGACCCTGTCCTGCTGACACCTGTATTTCAGACTTCTGGCCTCCAGGACCGTGAGAGGATGGGCATTGGTGGAAGCCACCCTAGTTGTGGGAGACTTAACGCAGCACGTGAGATGAGTGCCCAGCGGGTCTGTGTGCCAGGAAGTAATGTGCCAGACGTGTGCCCACAGCGGCTTTGTTGTTTTTTTTTTTCAGTGATACATTTCAGATGTTCCACTGACTTGTTTTTGTGCAATGACATAAAAGTGAATTATAATTGTTTAAAATGAAGTTAATTTTACCAAAGTAGTCCCTTCCACCATAACATTAAAACATTTGGTTTCTTAGAAAGCACAAAAATTAAAGCAGGCTTTAAAAACAAATTTCACAGAAATCTTTATCTCATATCCTCTGTCTGCCATCAGGATTCAGCAGGTGTCTGTCATCTGTCCGTCCATTCGCTCTGTGCTGTGGGGGATGCTGAAGTTTAAGGAAAGGCGAAGCAGCTCTATGGTGATAGAAACCAGAACAGTGGTCACCCGTGAAGCATGGAGATTGACTGGAACAGGGGCTAGAGGAGCTTCTAGAATGATAGCAATGTTCTTTATCTTTATTGGGGTTTTGATCACTTGGGTGTATACATTTATCAAAACTCACCAAATTGTACACTTAAAATTAGTACATTTCATTGATTTTTACCTCAGTTAAAAAAAAGACTCCAGTCTGCCTCATCATTTTTGAGGAAGAGGAAGAGAAAAGAACATTTGGAGTAGGGTCAGCAGGTAAAACAAGATCAGAGACGTGTTATAAATTGTTGCAGCTGGGTGTTGGCTGGCTTAGTGTACATAACATTTCCATAACAAAAATTCCAAATTCCAAAAATTCCAAAACATTAAATTTCCATAACAAAAAAGAGTTTTAAATTAAATGCAAAAGCCAAAGCATCCTCAGTGTAGAAACTATGAAATTCTCCTTCGTAATGGAAGCAGGTGAAGATGTCTCTTGTCATCACTGCTATTTAACACGAATAAGCAACACCGGCAAAACTATTCAAGGAGAAGTGGAGACAAGAGATAATGGTATAATACAAAACACAAAAATAGAAATTTTTATTTTTACACTTTTTTTATTGAATTATAGTCATTTTACAATGTTGTGTCAAATTCCAGTGT
Source organism: Vicugna pacos (assembly GCF_048564905.1). Taxonomy (NCBI): domain Eukaryota; kingdom Metazoa; phylum Chordata; class Mammalia; order Artiodactyla; family Camelidae; genus Vicugna; species Vicugna pacos. The sequence goes on along the minus strand of NC_132996.1, from coordinate 49,844,270 downwards.
AGAGCACAATTTTTCAGTTATACATGAAAATACATATATTCATTGTCACATTCTTTTTTTTTTTTTTTTTGCTGTGAGCTACCACAAGATCTTGTATATATTTCCCTGTGCTATACAGTATAATCTTGTTTATCTATTCTACAGGAATGTTTTGAACAGACGTTTAAGATTTATAGGAAAATATAACCAAAGTATCACTGATTTGTAGATTACATAATTCTATCTTCAGTTGATCTCAGGAAAGCACCCAAGACTGACTAGTGAGAGAAAATGACTCTAGGAACAGAAAATATAAGAAAATTCATTAGAATGGATTTTATTTGTGCATTGTATCTGAAATGCAATTCTAACAGAACAAATCCTCTTAAAACATTACACTTTAAATACCAAATATGTACAGATGTCTTAATACAGAAATATTGGTATCTTTGTTTGATGCGCTTGCCATTTTTATACTTAAGTATAAAAAAATCTCCCCAGTTTTAGAATTAAGGAAGTGTTTACCCTCCAAGGAAACTTTCGGGGTTCCCTTTGGTATGTATGGTTGAGTCTAGACGCTGACTAAAACTTGCCATGAGTGATAGGACCTACTGGGATTTATTTACGGTCCTGTATCTGAGTCTCCCCTGGATACAAGTCACACAATTAATTCCTAACCCTTGTGTCTATTCACAGAAGTCTGTATACCTCCCAATCTGCTACTTCACTTGACTGGATTTTGTATTTCTTTGATTCTTAAGATACTTAAATGTCTCTGGTCTAGTTTTAAAGACCTCGAAACTTAGTAGAATGTTGCATTCTTTTAATATTTTTCCAGTGTTGGAGTCCAACAGCACATGAAAGATATTAAAACAACACCCAACTGGATTCTGGATATTTCTCATTGCATTGTCTGACCTTGTGGTCACAACTTCCAAAGTTATCCTATTGACAATGAAGACAGCACAGGAATTTGAAATGCTGTAACTGTTTAGAGGTTAATGTTCCTTGAATTCCATTTTTCTCTTATGAAGTTGCTATGTTCATAATGATAATATTTAAAGGAAATAAATTGCCTCTGGTGCCTCATAAATCAGAAGTTTCCCTTGTACCAAATGGTACTTTTGCCCAGGGAAATTAATTCCTCTCTCTGAGGGGCAGGTACTAATTAATTCCTCTCTATGAGAGGCAGGTATTAATATTAAAACCCTCAGAGAAATTGATTGCCCCAGTCTTCTTACAAGTGCCTGTGTGCCCAGATGTGTAGACGAGAACCCTCTTTGATGAAAACACAAGACTGAAATCAGAGTGAAGGGAAGAATCAACTCTTTGCTGACGTCACTGCTGTTGATATTGCCGAAAAAGGACTGCTCCCACTCCTGACGCCCACCCAGCGTCTCATTAAAAACAAAGCAGCCTGGAGTTAATCCTAGCAGTCGATCTGCGTTCCCTCCTGGCTCCTCCAGGGGATACTAAAAAACTCCTAAAAGTGCACTCAGGGTATCTGGGTTTCTCTGTTTTGGGTTAATGCTGATTGATGCCCCTGCTTCACCAAGCAAACTGCCTCGTTCTCCGTTAATCCAAGGGACCCAGAATTGGGGCATGGAATGGGTGTAGCCACAGAATCACCCTCTTCATTGCTCTCCTCTCATTTATTTGCCTTTTTTAATCCCACTTCTACTCCTCCCCCCAAAAATGGCTCTCAGAGCATGGTTTATTGAAGCACAGTCCAGACCTGAATATAAAACTAAAAAGTAACAATAACATCTCATATTTATTAAGCACTTACTATGCGCCAGCCACTGGGCTAAGTGCTTTCCATGGTCCATTTTGTTTGATCCTTACAAGAACCCAATGACATAGCTGCTTCCCAGGCATCTCCACCTGGATGTCCCACATGGATCAGCAAATCAACGTGTCCATCATCTTCTTCCCCACGCCTCCTCCTCCTCCCCAGTGGCCCCAGCCAGAAACCTGGGAGCCATCCTGGGCGTCTCTGCTCATATGCCCCGACCTGGTGTCCAATCAGTCACGGAGCCCTAAATCTAAACCTAAACCTCTCTCCACTGCCTCCGCGTGTCTCCAGCCCCACACCGCCACTATCTGTCTCTGGTTTACTGTCCCATAACTGCTCTCTCCATCACCAAGCTTGCCCCCCTGCAATCTATACCGGCCCAGCCGCCACAAGGGACTTGTATAAGATGCAAGCCCTTTCACCTCATCACCTATTTCCCTTAGGGTAAAGCCAAAACTTCCCTGGGTTTACCAGGCCTTTGAACACCTGACCCTTACCTTGTCCAAAAACTCATCACTTCAAAGACCTACTTTATTCTCTGTCCTCTTTAAGCTTTTCTCCTAAACTTTGAATACCTCCTCTTCCCCATTTCTCCCAAATCTCTGGCTCTTATTCACCCTCCAGGTTTCAGCCTAAACAGAGAAGCATTTTCTGATCCCCAGACCGGCTCTCCCTGTGACCCCTCACACAATCCCACATCTCTCCTATTATTGTACTTACCGCACTGCTCTAGACGTTAGCCCCCTATGGCGGGCAGCATAATGGCTCCCCAATGACGTCCCATTCCTAGAACCTGTGAGCATGTTACCTTTCAAGGCAAAAAGGACTTTGCTAATGTGATTAAGTTAAAGATTCTCAAATGGGGAGATTATCTTGGATTCTTGAGGTGGACCCTACATATAAATAGAAAAAGAGAGAGATGGGAGAGTCTGAATCAGAGAAGGAGATATGATAAAGGAAGCAGAGCTCAGAGTGGTATTGAGACATGAGCACAGGGATGTGGGCAGCCTCTAGAAGCCCTGAAAGGCATGGGAACAGATTTCCCCCCAGAGCTTCCAGAAGGAATGCAGCCCTGATGATACCTTGACTTTAGCCTAGGGAGAATCACTTTGGGCAGCTGATCTTCCCAAGCGTTATGCAAAAATATTTTATTGTTTTAAGCCACTCAGTTTGTGGTAATTTACTAGAGCAGCAGTAGAAAACAAAGACATCCTCTGTGTAGATTTTTTCCCTCTGTGTATCACTGGCACCCAGAACAGTGCGCCGCCCACGGTTGTGCTCAGAAATGCATGATGGGATGCTTTTTCAGAAATATTGTCCTCTTTTATTTTTCCCCCAGCACTCTGTTCTCCCTCTCCCTGCTCCAGCAGTCAGTCCCTGGGCCCCTTTCCTCTGGAAACAGGTATGACGAGAAGAAATGACCAGCTGGTCCCTCTTTTGAACTTTTATATTAATATCTGTATTTGCCAAAAAATCATAAAGGGAATGACTTTAGGAAGAAATTACCAAGATTTAAAGGAAAGAAGGATTTCTTCTGAAGACCAGAAAAACATTCCCTCAGGCAGGAGGAGGTGGGAAAAGAAAATGGGGCTTGAGAGGGGAGAAGGGAAGGCCCTGGGAGGGGATGGCTGAGAGACTGGACTTAGGTAGGGTGGGTGGTGAAGTGCCCTTGGCGGCCCGGTGAACGTCGAGCCCCCTCCCAGCCTGCACGGGGCCGGCAGACTGGGGACACCTACAGGCACACATTCCTGGAACAGTGGAAGGACCACCTTCCAGGCTTTGGCGGTGAATCCCCTGAAGCGTAGACTAGAACCTTTAACATCGACCACGGTTAGACCTCAAAGACTTAGGAGTTTGATATAGGAATTAAGTTCCATTCTAGGAAAATAAAGTTTTGTTTCTTGTGCTCTTGAATGCGTGGGTTGAAATTCAAACCCACCACATGCACCCATCAAATGAAAGAACCGCCCCACGGTTTGCTGTTTCTGCTGACCGCCTTCACATACCTGCAAAAGCCACCCCTGTTATGACTTTAGTAACTACCCTGCCACAATGCAAAGCTTTCTGAACTGTCAAAAAATATACAGTTTAATACCCCAAACCACGGCAAGTGTTTTAAGCCTATTTTCTTGATTTTTGAAATGAAAACTTGGATCTCCAAGCCTAATATTTTTGTGTGCTCATTCATTTGCTCAATACACTCAAATAGTAAGGTTATATAGCATAATGCTTAAGGATATTTAAACCCCATCTAAATCCTTACTCTGTCTCTTGCTAGCTGTGTAATCCTGAGCAAGTCACTTAACCTCTTTACAAGAAGCCTGTGAGTTAGGGTAATGCGTAGACTTCTTATCAAGATTATTTAAGATATGGAGAATACTTCTGTTTGGGTGAGCTGCCTAATGTCCTTTGTGTTGGACCTTTTAAAAAAAAAATCTGATACATGCATAGAGACTGAACTAATGTCCCGAGCTGTAGTTGGAGATAAGAGAGATGACAGCTTGAGATGAGAACCACCCTCTGGTGGGTGAGGCCAGTTGCTATTAGCCTTGCAGGCTCTGTTCTAGTTGGTGGGAATGCCAATGAACAAAACAAACATTCGTGGAGCTTACATTCTATTGGAGGAATTAGAAAAACCAGTAACAACTAAACCAAAAATTATTTTCTAGGTCAGGTGAAGAATAACAAAGCAGGGCAAAGGGGCTAGGTGTCCAGTGTCCCATTTTAAATAGGGTCGTTTCTTGGAAAGCGACCTGAGGGAAGTGAGGGAGGAGTGAGCATTCCAGGCAGAAGAGTCAAGTGTCGGGGCCTGGGAGGGGGCCTCGTGGTGACTTGAGGGCTAGTAAGGAGGCCAGTTTTTTGGGGCCAAGTGAGTTAGTAATAGATGAGTTCAGAGAGGTTGCAAGAGCCAGAACACAGAGGGACCTTGTAGAGAGTTGAAAGGATTTTTGTTTTCATTCTAGGTGGGAAGCCATTGGAGAGTTTTAAGCAGAAGAGTAACATGAACTTACCCAAGAATTAAAAGGATCATGACCCAGGAATTCCATTCCTAGGTATATACCAAAAATATTGAGAACAGATATTCAAACAAAAGCTTGTATGAGAATGCTCACAGCAAAACTGCTCCCAGTGGTCAAAATGTGGAAACAACCAAACGTCTGTCAACTGATGAACGGATAAACAAAATGCAGTCTATCCACACACTGGAATATTATTCAGTTATAAAAAAAAGGATGAAGTGCTGATACATGCTGTAACATAGATGAGACATGAATACATGCTAAGTGAAAGAAGCCAGGCCAAAAAAGGTCACATATTGTATGATTCCATTTAAATGAAATGTCCAGTGTGAGCAAATCCATAGAGAAAGAAAGCAGATTAGCGGCTGCCAGGTCTGGGGGAAGGGGAGAGTGGGCCGTGACTGCTTAATGCGTGCGAATTTCCTTTGGGGATGATGAAATGCTTTAGAACAAGACAGAGGCGATGGTTGCACAACATGGTGAATGCACTAAAAACCACTGAACTGTGTACTTTAAATGTTTAATTTTATCATATGTGAATTTTAACTGAAGAAAAAAATTAAAAGATCCCTCAGGTTTCTGAGTGTGGAATAAACTGAAGGGGATAAGGACGAAGAGAAATGAGGAGGCTCCTGCGATGATCTAAGAGGTGGCTTGGACAGGCTGGGAGTTGTGGAGGCGGTGAGAAGTGGGCACGCTTGGATATATAATCTATAAAAAAATTCCTTAGTGTCCTTGCTGAGGCTCAGCTCTCTCTCTGAGAGCCCTGGAAGTTACTCTCAGCACTGAGCAGGACTAGACTTAGGAAGCCTGGCTGTTTGTCATCTTAAGGCAAATATGGAGCCGAAGGCTGGCCGCAGTGACACTGTGCTGTGGACCACAGAGACTTTCTGCCTGCGACAGTATGTTGGGAGTCACGTTACCCCGATGAAGGATTACACTCCACTTAAGACTGGATACCCTGTTTAATCTCTGTATAAACTGTTTTCTTCCGTCCCATCAATAAACATTGCTTTGAGAGAGAGAGTACCACCATGCACTGACGGATCTTAATTGTTCAGAACGGTGACTAAGCCCCACTTGGTCAAGATTTTCTTGACTTAGCAGCTGTCCAGAAAGTGACAAATTTATGATTTGAGAGCAGTTTCATTCTTCTGCCGGAATCACACAATAATTTGTGGGAATTAGCTACCTGATAAGATAAGGGGTGGGGGAGGGGGGCTGCGGAGGGGAGGGGAGCCGGGCATTCAATGCCCCTCGGTGTTCCAGGGAGGGCTGTGGAATTTTTGGAGCAGACCCGGACACACTGCAGGGACCATTAAAGGATTAACCGGCCCTGATGGGGCGGCTGCACAGAGGTGAGGTTAGTAAATCATGGGAGGCCGGGTCATTATCCTGGGAATTCATTCAAGTTGTATCCAAAGAGACAGCAGCTATCATTCGGAGTCTCCGGGGGGACAGCAGAACCCGAGGCTGAACTCCGGGACTTGAAGGGCTGAGACTTCCAGGTCACAGGCACCGGGGATTTCTTTCTCTTTTTGGCAAAAACCTTCTCGAAAATCTTAAATCCTGCCTTCATTATCAGCACAATTTTGGGGGGGGGGGTAATCCATTACAAGTTTATTTCTTTCCACCAAAATTGTATCAACTTAGCATTTAGTGCCTTTAGAAAAAAGTTTTTTTTTTTTTTTCGGCTGAAACACGAGAACAAGCATATTGGATAAAAAGAAAACTTTTCATCCGTGGAACTTGTCAACAACAGGGGCTTAGGTTTTTGCCTTTCCCTTTTTCTTCGTATGTGGTTTTTCTTTTTATCAGGCAGAGGTTGGAGGAGGGGGTTGTCGTTCTCTTAAACAAGGAACCATTAAAAAAAAATTCATCTGGTGCAGGGAATATGGAGGTTCTTGACAAAGGCAATAAGTGGAAATAAAAAATGTATTTGAATTGCTTGTGTTTCACTCCCCAGATGCCCAGCAAAACGGCAGCAAATCTTTCCCCTGACCCTCTTCAGGACGTTTATTAATTATGCTGCCGAGTGAGACCCTGTTTGAGGAATCTGTCTCTGTGTCCTCGTGGACTTTGACCGGCATCTGAAAGATCAATTTTGCAGAAAGAAGGGATTTGTGTTGCTGGTTTAAGGGCTCTTAGGGCCCGAGCGCGCCATTGCTGAAGGGTGTTAACAGATGGGGAGGAAGCATTCAGCTCGATTCAATCAACTAACCTGCTACCAAGTGAAGGTCCTGAGGGTGTCGGGCTGGGGGTGGATGGCCTGATAAATGGACTGAGGAACAAGCCCCCTGGGACAGGGAGGCAAGCGTGGCGGTTAAGAGTTGGGACCTTAGCAGGCCCACTGCCTGGATGAAATCCTGGCACCCAACTTTTTATCTGTGACTGTGGACCAGTCATCTGATGTCTCTGAGCCTTGGTTTCTTCATTAATGAAATGAATCATGATGACTTCTGTTTCGGGTAGTTTGAGGACCAGGAGAAAGACTGTTCATGGTGTGTCTGAACAAAGTAAGAGCTATGTACCTAGCTATTATTATCTTTGTTTGGCAGGTAAAGGGCTGCTTCCTTTGCTATGTCCAGGGCAAACCCAGATCACGCCCAGGGACACTTTCGGGTTCAGAGCTGGACTGTGCTTTGCTTGAGGTCCCTTGCCTAATCTCACCCGGTGGAGGGGAAAGAACATTGGACTTGGGGTCAAGTGTCTTCTCTTCCACTAATGAGATGAACAGACTTGTGAAAAATTCCTTATCCTCTCCAAGCCTCAGTTTCCTAATTTGTAAAGTGAGGACACTCAACTAGGGCTCACCCAGGTATTGTAAGGGTCAGATCAGAGAACTGCTCCACGTGTCTGTGCTGCGTAGGCTGGAAAGCACCCTACAAATGGAGGATGGTGGCACTTACAGCTGCTAATATTGAGTGAGCGACTGGATGATGGGCTATTGATGTCATGGGCCATCCTCATGCCCAAGATGGTCTTGGCCTCAAGGAGGGACTGGGAATGGAAGGTAAGAGGGGTCAGAATGATCCCAACCCCATAAATGCTCTTACTCCCCGGAGGTGGGACAGAAGTGTCACCTCGCCTGAGATGCCAGGTAGATCTTTGCAGGGCTAGGCCCTGTATTGCAGGAGCTCTGCCTGTACTGCTAAAATCAGGTTAATAATAGCTGACTTAATCATCTGACTCTCCTGCCTCCCCTGGAAGAGCCGTTGTGAAGTGTGATGATTAACTCTGTGCAGCTTAAGCTGAGGAGGCCTGGCCAAGTGCACAGCAGATGGAGTGGCTCCAGTAAATGTAACTGGCCTCCAGTCCCCAAGGCCAGGGAAAACAGAGCAGACGCTGACACAGGCCTGCTCTCAACAGCTCATGGTTTCACAGTGGGAGGAAAGCAGCAAAAATGGGCCAGGACCTAACTCAGAGGAGGGCGCAGTCTCTTTCTTCCTTGCATGGCTGAGCTCCCTTTTATGCACTGTGTGATATAAACCCATCCTCAGAGCAGTAAATGATTCCTGGATGGAAAGTGTCTTTCTTAGTACTTTTGTCTGTTCTACTCACAACCTTAGCAGGAAGCAGCTCTGGGTCAGACGTGATGGCAGAGGTCGGGGGTGGGTTATGATTTAAAACATGAGATACCCAACTTCTCTACATCCACGTGTGTGTGAGCAAATACTCTCCTACATGTCAGCCTTCCCTGTGAACTGTGCCCAGGTTTGGAACTGGGGAAACTGGGTTCATTACTCCCGTTTCCTGGGTCAGCCCTGCTTCTTTCTGATGAGGACTCATCATGGGCTCTTACTGGCATCAACCTCCCAGGACAGAGACCTTTGATCAGAACGCTATATGTTGCAGACCTCTCCAGCAGAACCTAAAATGCTCTGAGGAGCCCATTCCGCATGCTCAGTTTCCTCTTTCCTCACTTAAGACAAGTGCATTCAGAGATGTATTTCCCAGTTATTCCATGGCTTCCCAACTGAACTCCTAAATGAAGCAGCCCTACCTCTAAAGTAGCCTGAGACAGACCTTCCACGTGACCTCACATCTGGCCCTTTCTATTCTGGTCCATGCCACAGCCTCCTGGAAGCACTGGTTCTCACTCAAGACCAGTTGCCCAGAAATGGTTAAGTACATTGTCTGACTCAGTCATGGGCATGGTTCCTATTTTTGAAGGCTGAATGTTCCCAAGAAATTACTATTACAAAAGTAACATGTTTGCTGTATGAAATAATTCAAAATGAAGTATATAAAATAAAATGTAAAAATCATCCTTTCCCTTGACCTCACTCCCCTCAGGTAAATATAGCATTTAAGAGAAAAATGGAATCATGCTGAATATACTGTATGCAATTTATTTTTTTTTATTTAAAAATATCTTGGATTTCTTTCCATGAGTATAAATTTTAGAGCAGGAAACTAAGGTCCTTGGATCCCCACGGGGAATCCGTGGATGGACTTCGGGAGTTCATGGACCCTGAAATTTTATGTGAGTGCACGTGCAATTTTCCAGGGTTCACGGTGTCTCACAGGTCTCAGGGGGTTCAATCACCCCCATAACGTATAAACAAAATACACCCAACCCCATATTCAAGGGGTTTTTTTGTGCTGGCTGCTCTAAAATCACAGTTAACAACTTTTAGACATCATTGTTGAATTGCCATTGTGATATATTAGTCTAATGATGACTTTTATGAAATTGCTTTTAAATGCTAAGTATCTTCAAGCACAGAAACTCACTCTAACTCAGCAACTTGCTCAGCAGACCACACTGTACCTCTCTCTGCCCTGTAAATTTTTCAGCAGCCTTGGGCCAAAAGCAATAAAACCTGACCTGGACAAATCTGTGTAGTAACAACCATGCCATTAATGGGGTCTCTGGGCTGGCTGTGAGGCTGCTTGATGTTCCATCCGAACAAAATGGAAAGTGAAAAGTGAGTGAAGGATAGTCCTTAAGCCAGGGAACCATTTCAGAAGAGAAATAAGAAAAAGAACTGAAAGTCTAGGTTGCAGATCAGTTTCTAATTTTTCGCTTTCTCCAAACACAGCACAGGTTGATTGATGCCTGTTAACAATTCTCCTAGCCACTTCCCAAGCCTGCTTCCTCACCACTGGAAGTTGTCTCATTAATTTCCACGTTTCCTTGTGTATTATTTGTCTCCACCAGCATCCCCCCAGAACGTACGCTCCGTCATTGGTCTTGGTAGTTGCTGTTTACCCAGTTGCCTAGGAAAGTGTCCGGCAAACAGCATGTCATCAAAATCAGCTAAATGAATAAATCAGTGAATGAACGCTGCCCTGCTACCATCGGAGAAAGCGGAACGCTTGGACAGTCAGGTTGGCCTTTGCCGGAACTTTCTCATTGTCGAGAGCTGGATGAGACACAGACTCTCAAGTTCCCAAAAGAAGAACAAAGACAAAGATGCCCGTCTGCAAGTCACGACCCAGGCCTGCAGCAGCTCTGCCCTCAGCGAGCCATCAGCGCCAGCTGTTGGGGGGATAAGAGGGACAAACGTTTTTTCCGTTCTCTGGCTACAGAAGGGGAGAATGATGCTTTTTTATTTTTAATCCAGTCTTCGTTTTGGACTGACAAAATGCACTAGGGTGTACCAAGCGATGAGTCTTCCCTCTGGCATGAGTGGAAGGGGTGGGTGGAGACACAGAGCAGTGGTCTTGCTCTTCGCTGGCACCTTGACCCTTTCCCAACCCAAAACAGCAGCCTGTCTTTGGGGCCTGCCCGGCGGCCCGAAGCTAGGTAAGGCAGCCAAGGCTCCAGGGGAGAAGAGGCTGCCCCCCACCCTCCACTGCCCCCTTGCTAGCACAGCCATGTCGTTCCTTGGACTCATAAATCCTGAGCCAGTATTTGATCCCACAAAGCAAGATTGCGGTTATCTGGGTGGATGGGCCTGTCACGGGGCCTGCAGACAAACCGCAGCCAGGCTAGGCCACGCTGCATCATTAGTCACCAGGACAGAAGTTCTGCACCGGGTCAACCCTGAGGCCAGTCCAGCTCTGGCCTCAGACGGGGCCCCAGGAGGACAGCTCATTATTGTTCTCAGGAACTCAAAGTCAAGCCTTCCCGTTCTTTGGGAGGTGAGGGGGGAGGTAGGTGAGCAAATAAATCTCTCGGATCTGTCTGCAGTGCTTCTCAAAGGCTAGTGTGCACAGGAATTATCCTAGAGAGTGTGTTATAAATGCGGATTAGCAGACTCCGTCTCCAGAGATTCTGATTCAGCAGACCTTGTTCTAAGATGACTCTTAAAACCTGCCATCACTACCTTAAGGCTGTCTGTGCCGCGGCCCGAACATTGGTTTCATGCCGTCTAGGCATTCGCTCCTGTCCCTTCCAGCCACTCACCCACCCGCCCAACCCCTGTGTGGGAAGCTGGAGAACAGGAGGAAGGGAGGGCTCTCGATAACCCTGGCACAGTGTGGTTCACACCTTCCTGCTTTACTGGACAGAAGGCCGCCTGCGCTGAGCCAAGTCAGGGACCAAGGAGCAAGGAGGGCCAAGCCCAGAGCCGCCTGCACCTGACACTGAGGAGCAGGTCAGCTTCTCGAATGATGACATCATGGATAATGGTAACGTTGGTTACCATTAAATGAGCACTTCTACACATCAGGGCTGTGCTGAGCAGTTTCTGTGCCTCATCTCATAAGGCAACAACCCTTCATGACAGGTTCCATTGTGCCCATTTCTCAGATGAGGTATTGATGAGTCACTGAAGTGACTTTCCAACCTCAGTACTATGACTATGGGGACTGTTCTAAGCCCTTGTCTCTCCAGGTACAGACCAAGGACCAGCAGCAGTGGCATGTGTGATGGTTTTTAAAATATGTCAACAGAGTGTTGATTCTCCTCCTATCAAAGGGTGGTGCTTAATTCCTCTTACCTTCAGTGTGGGCTGGAGTTGACGACTCACTTCTGACAAATGGAATATGGCGAGAGTGATGGTAAAAAGTCACTTTTGGGATTGTGTATAATGAGACTGTGGCTTCCATCTTCGGGGAAGACACACCCTGAACTGCCCTGTGGAGAAGCCATGTGGTGAGGAACTGAAGCCTCCTGCCAGCAGGGACTGATGTTCCTGAGCCTGGAAGGGTCTGCATGGTCCCTTTGGAGTCTGCAGCCTGCCATCACTTCATCAGCTGGCTTGTCACTTCACCCCAAAGCCCAAGCCACAGTCATCCAGCTAAGCTGCTCCCAACTTCCTGACCCTCAGAAACTGTGTGCATGAGAAGTATTTGTCGTTTCATACTGCTAAGTTTCGGGTAATGTGTTAGGCAGCAATAGAGAACTAACACAGTGTGGTCGTTTAGAAACTTGGACCTCAAGCCTCGCCTCCAACGTGCTGCATCAGAAGCTGCAGTTTAGCAAGACCCCAGGTGGTTCCCATGCCTGTCGCATCTGAGAAGCACTGTTCTAAGCCCTGCCATTCTCAGTCAAGCATAGAGATAAAAATGCGCATCTGTCTCCCAAGGAAAGCCTTTTAAGCTGGCTCCTGGTGTGTCGTCCCTCTTTTGCCCTGTGTCTCTCACTCCAGTGGGGAAAGCCAGCAGCCTCTGCCCATTGCCCCACCCGGGCTCCCTGCCGTGTCGCTCGGTCTGCTGGACATCCTTCCCCTCTGCCCCACACCCAGCACGTGACAGGTGCCTCTTGCACGGAATTCTCAGTAACAGTTTACGGGAAACAACTCAAGGGAGTGCCTTAGATGGGAACCTTGGGAGAATCACGGAGGCCAGATAACACACAAATCTGGAAAACACCCGAGGGATGTGAAGCCATAACATAAAAGCGCGAGTTTGATTCATTTCCTTGACATGGGGCCAGCTCGCCTCTAGGGGTCTCCTTTCTTTGGGGAATTTTTAGTGACTTCAAAGGCCAAGTCAACATATTGGATGGAGAGGAGGAAGTGGGTGCAATGGGGTGTTTTGATTTCAAGTTGTGAACTTGGGGTCACTGAGAGAACCCATATTTTGGGGTAATTGTTTACAGTGTGTGCCTGCTCTAGGTTTGGGGGCACAGATGCTTCCTGGAGGACTGAAACTGGCTAAGTCAGGACTTCAGCCTGGGGAGGCAGCCTCACAGGCAGTGAACATTGAGGAAGGAACCCCTGCTGTTCCTCAGCCCCCAGAAGGTGGCACGCACAACAAGGTACTTTTACTGTTTCAAACAATTGTTTCTTTGCCTTTTCTCTTGAGCCTCACGCCGGTATTCTTGGAGTGTTTCGGCCAGTTCAGGAAGACCACAAAGTCGTTTGAGCAGGTGGGTGACATGTGTCTGCAGGCAACCTTTTTAGCTGTATTTCCGGCCAGTTTCCATCATGCACTTTTTTTTTTTTTTGAACTACACCCAAATGGAACTATTTCCCCTTCTGCCAAAACACTGTGGGTTTCACACCTAGCCCTTTGAAGCCACCATTCCCTCTGCTTGCTGTCTCCTCTTGCTTTTTATGTGGCTAACTTCTACTCATCCTTCATTTCCTGGCTCTATCACCTCCTCTGGGAAGCCACCCTAGATTCCCTTACACCGGGTTGGGTTGATAGCACCCTGTGCCGTCCTCCCTGTCACTGTTTATCCTCTGTAGTTGCTGATTTGCGTCTCTTCCCTCCTAGACTGGGCACTCCATGAGGGGCTGTGTCTCAGTCATTGTTCCAGTTATCCGAGTGTCTGGCAAAGAGTAAGTGCTCAATGTTTATTTTTTTGAATCAATTCATAAATGAAGATTCTCTGTGCCCAGAAGATTCCCTGTGCCCTCGTCTGTGTTCCATAAATGTTTATGGAATGAATTGGTGTCTGCTGATGGTGTCTGGAGAGGTAAGGAAAACGCTCCTGAAGGAAGACCCCACCGAAATCCTTGGAAGCCCCCAGGAAGCAGGAGGCGCTCTGCCTGGCTCCCTCCCTCTTACACTGGGGCCGGCTGGAGGCCGGGCTAGTGCCCTGCTCTCATCATGCTTGTCGCTCCTCTCACGTCTCCTGACTTGATAAATAGAACTGAACTCTCTGGTCTGAAAGGTGCTGCCTTCTTGATTCAAAAGCTGGCAACAGTGACCCCAGCACAGAAACATTTCCTGGGGATCAAATAACCGGCTCCTCTCAGCGCTCATCAATCTGCAGCCCGGCTGCACGTCCACTTACTCTAGGACTTACTACCTGAACCCTAACCCTAAGTCCCCCAGGCCAGGGGATGGCCCGAATAATTTACTATCATCTTGATTTCCCAGGGTTGTAATTTAGAAGGGCTTGCTGTTTGAGGCAAAACAAAGCAATACTTTGGTCCCCTCAAGGTTCAGAGTGGTGCTGCTTTCATGGAGTGAAAATAATAATCCCATATCAAAACTGCTTTTTATACAAATTGTCTTATCAGGCTTGCATAAACAGCTAGAGATAACCATTAATGTCTCCAGCTCACAAATAAGGAAATAAGCTAATGGAGGTTGAATAGATTGTTCTCTGGCCATGGACACAATACTACTACACATGATAGTAATAAATAAGACAGTAATATCAGCTGTTAGTGTTTATCGTGTCAGGCACTGTATTTTATGCTTTACTTTTTTAGATAATCTGATTAAGTCGCCACACCAATCTTACAGGTTCTGCATAATTGTTATTCTCATCTGACACTTGCAGGTATTGAACCTCAGAAAAGTTAAGTAACTTGAGCAGGATCGTGAAGCATGTCCGGTTCTCCCAGGTGCTCCTCTGTAACCTCCGTTAGGGCGGGGACAGCATCTACCCAGCCCTGTACCGTGCCCCACGGCCCGCACAGGGCCAGCTGACGGCAAGGAGTCAGTGCCTAATTCTTCTGCTTCTGCATCTGACGTTCTTTCTGATTTTCTGTTGTGCCTCAGCCATGAAGAAGGCAGGTCTGTGCCACTCTGGCAGGAGGCCAGTTGGGCCCATTTCCCATCCATCATCAAGGCTCTTTACCCTCCGAGCCTCAGTGAGCGCACCGTCAGGATGGTCACAGTCACAGCAGCAGGTTTTCAAGTGCTGACTACACACGCGGCGCTGTTCCAGGCACTCTGTGGGCCCTGACCGTCCCGCTACACCACCTTGCAAGCAAGGCTGCGACTCAGAAAGTTGAAATAATGTGGCTAAGCTCACACAGTAAGTAAATGAACCCACATTAATGCCAAAAGCAGACTCCACAATGTCATCTCTCGTTTTAAAAACAGCTTTATTGAGATACAAGAAATCACACAATTTAATGTTTAAAATTCACTGGCTTTTAGTACACAGAGTTGTGCAATGGTCATCACAATCAATTTTAGAACATTTTTACAACCGCTCAAAAGAAATCACTGACCCTTTGGCTACCTCCTATGCCAACCCCATCATGCTCTCTCAGCCTTAGACAATCACGAGCCTACTTCCTGTCTGTAGATTTGCCTATTCTGGACACTTCATATAAATGGAATCACACGTAAGGTTCTGTGTGACTGGCTTCTTTCAGTCAACCTAATGTTAAGGTTCGCCTGGGGTGGAACACATATCAATATGTCGTTCCTTTTTATGCTCCAATAATATTCCATGTCATGGTGATACCACATTTTATGCATCCATTCAACAACTGGTGGACATTTGGGTTGTTTCTGATGTTACCTCTCTCACCCAGCCTGTTTGCCTCCCAGGGACGTTCTGAAGACCAAGTAAAAGTTAGGCAAGAAAGCATCTTCTGTTCTAAAGAGCTGTGTATGTAGGAGGCAGCAGCTCTGTAGGGCTGACGGAAACAAATGAGGGCAAGTTGGCTTATGTTTGTTTATTTGTTTCCAACGAAGCACAGTGTTATCCTGCAGCAGTAGTTGGAAATTTAATAAAGGACTAAGAACTGTTTGTGTTCTTATCACTTCTGGTGCCTCTTCAGCATGCCATTCCCCGATAATAGTTTCTATCTTGACTTTTATTTTTTGCTATAAAACAAGCGATAGCAAGTGGCTCTTTAAGGGAATGGTTTTTATTTGGAGTGATTCAAAAGTCTGGCATCTAACTTTTATGGAAAACAGATCTATCTTCTGCCACTAAACTAGGGAATTGTTGACTGGAAATAATCTTTTACTAAACCAATTAAAAAAAAACTATTCGTGGATCTTTCTCATCAGCAGTTCAGCAATTCATATATCTTTCAGATATCTGAAGGGGCTAATCATGTGTGTGTTACTAAGGAATCCACTGTGTATATTTTGTAAACACACTTAGATGAATCCAAGAAGAAAACCAGGGCAGTTAAGGAAACTTGCATCCTCTTTTCTTCCTTATCCTGGGGTGAAATGAAACAGAAGCGGGAGATTATGTTCTTTTCCCCACCTTAATCTAGCAAAGTAGGAATTGTTTCGCCTAAATCCTATAAAGATTGAATATGCTGCACAAATATTCCCGGCATATAACATACTTTCTTTCGGCTTACGTTTTTCGGCAGCCAGTCTGAAGGCAGTGTAAAAATGTGCCTGTAAAATCTTTCCTGTTTTCAGCTAAAGGCTGCTTCCACTATTTTCAAAGGGGCCTCTACACAATTCAACAGATTTATTGAGTGCTGACTGTGTCTGGTGAAGGACACGGAGACAGCAATAGGAGAGGTGCCATCCGGAGCATGAGAAAGGTGATCATCAAGACAGGAAGAAAGCACTAGAATGGGGGAGGGGGGCAGGAGAGAGAGAGAGAGAGACCGTATTGGGACAACAAGTAGAAGGGCCAACAAGATGTGCAGGAAATACTAACAGCTAATATTTTTGTTTATTCATTTACTGTTTGCTTGATACTATGCCAAACACTGTACATGTATTTTCTCATCCAGCCACCACAATTTAATTTAACAATGGTACCTGCCACAAGTGGGTACCACAAGCAGGTATCATTATTAACCCCCCCTTTTAAGATGGGGACTTACTTGCCCAAGTCATACCCTTCATAAGTGATGGAATTCAGGCCAAGTTCCTAAGCACTGCTCTAAACCACCCCCTAATCAAACAGAAACCAGCCTACTCAGGATGCTCCATGTAAGAAAGTAAATATGATTTTTTAAATGAAGTCTAATTTTCTCACTACAAATTAGACAATTTAGCTGTGAAATCTGAGTGTTGAATATGAAAAGACTGGAGTTTTACACTTTCACCGTCTGAGCATTCTTGGGTGGCCCCAGGTGAGGCTGAGAAGAAGGGGACTTTTATCTGTGATACTTTCACACACCATTCCTTCTCCAGTGTTCAGGGCTGCTAGCACACTCTCCACCACTTTTCAAATGCCTATTTGGCTGTGCATTACATCCAAGCTGTCCTATGTCCCAGATCTGATATTTGTTTTCTGAGGTTATAGACGAAGTAAGATCTAGAGCTGGTAAAGACTAAAAGACATGAGCTGGTCTAACCCTCCCATTTCTCAGATGAGGAAAACTGAGGCCCAGAGAAGTGAATTACCCCAATTTACAGGGCTGGATAAACAGGTCTTCGATGAATTGTTCCTTCTTTTGTATAACCAGTGTTGCTTTTTGGAGAAACATGAAAGAGGCCCACAGAATTCCCAAATGTCTGGTGTGAAGACCATGGCAGTTCTCAAGACGATTTAGGTGTTCAACAGCATTTAACTTCTCTGTCAATCCTTCTCATTCAGGGCAAGGAGATAATTTCCATTTGGCCTTGTGTTTAACACCTAACACTTGGTAATCTTTTTTAACAAATAGAGAAAAAAGCTCAGGCTCAGAGCCTCTGATAGGCAAGTAGCCAACAAGAATCTAATAACCTTGTTTTGTTTTCATTGTATTTATTATTATGGCAAATGATACTGAGTTTCTGTTTACAGTACTGAGACAAAATTTCCCCTAAAATTCTATTTCTGTTTTTAAAAATTGATCTAAACTCTTAAGCAAATAATATTGCAGATAGTTCAGAAATATGACAAAAATCTTCATAATGGTAAGTAAATGACTTAAAAGCACAAGCTGTTGCTGTAAACCCTTTAGGTGGCAAAGAGTAATGACCTGGGGTCCCATACAGGCCCCCGAAGCCGACGTGGGTCAGATCACACTGCCTAGCTCCTTGCCTACTTTGAGAAGGGTCATGTTTGCATTAGGATTAGGGATAAATTCACGATGACAAATCCCTTAGTGTCATCCACCCCCTGCCTCATGAGTCTAACATTCCTACTATCTGGCTTCTCCCTGGTTGTGTCCATTTGTTCCTCTACCCCCTCACTCCCCACTTTTGCCTCCAGTCCTGCAGTGACCTCCAAGTTCCCCTCTCCCATGGACGCTGACACTAAAGATGCCAGATGCCTCACAGGGAATTACTTCACGTCGAAGAATGGTGAGTCACTGTGGCCTTCTCGACCAGGCTTCAGTGAATGAAAAAGTGCTGTGTGCGGCAGTGGAACAAGGCTGGTCGGAGGAGCTCCTGGCCCTGCCTCTCAGGAGCTGGTGGGCCTCTGGCGGCAAGGCACTCTCCGTCTCTAGGCCTCAGCTTCCTCATCTCTCCAGCAACTGCCCTACCAGCCCCGAGGACTCTGAGTGCAAAGGGTGCTGTCCTCCATTCACCTCACCTCTGCTCGCGGCCAGGGGGGCTGAAGACAGGGAGAAGGAGGAGAGAGGAAACAGGGAGGGGAACAGGGGCTCCTGAGCTGGGAAATGAGAGAGAGATGTGTAGACAAGTAGAGGCCCAAACTCATAGGGCTGATGTGAGGATTAATGAATTAATGTCTGAAATTAATTAATTAATTAATGTCTGAATGAATGTCTGAAAATGTCACACCACAACACCCAGCACACAGTACGTTCTCAAACCTGGTAGTCATCTCTTCGTCGTGGGACTGGCGAAGAGGTGAGCCAGCTTCTAGAGACAGTGGAGGACGCTGAGAGGGGACAGGCTTCATGCAGGGTCTTTGCAGGGAGGAGTCACCTCGCAGCCCGGACCTGCCTCTCCCCGGCTGGACTGGAGAACAGGCCCGTTCCTTTCCCCTGGGTCTGACCTAGGACAGAGGGCACAGTCCGAAAATAAACTCGACGAGGAGAGTGAGGGGATTGGAGGCCCCTGTGTGGAGAGAGAAAAAAAAAATGACAAGGAACCAGTTAAAGGTCAGGAAATCAATTTTTTTTCTCCTTACAGATCTGTAAGTTTAGAGGCTTGTAAAGGTCAATGTTGTTTTTTTTTTTTAAGTACCTCCAGGATTTACATCCCGAGTAACACTTGGTTTCCTCCATAGTAAACATGAAGATCCAATTAGTTTTCCCTATAATTCAAAGAGATCCGAGAAACAGAGACCTTTCCGGTTGGAGTCAGCTTGGCTATAAAGTTTCTTGCTACATTATTCTGAGGATGAACTTTAATCCATATCTTATCTCCTGTTTGAAAATGAACATCCCTTCTCTTCTTATCATAATGTTTCTGCTTTCTTTTTTCACTTTTACCCCCCTTTCCTTAGGAGCCTTGGACATATTCCTTTTTGGCAATTAGAGTGAATTCTTCATACTTAGTTATTTGCTGCACTCAGTTACCTTAAGAATTTTGTCTCCCTGACTTGACTCCAGAAGGCATTTTAAAGTCCTGTCAAAGCAGAATGTTGCTGGAAGCCGAGCTTTCTGGGCCCCGATTCTAAGTCTTTTACAGCGACGTGCAATGGCGATCACTGAATATTTCTCTTTTTTATGGCACCCTTGGCCAGGGATGAAATCACCGTTGCAGCCGTTCCATGAACCCTGTTTATAGAGGCTGCATCTCAGTCTCTGGGTTTCTCCCTTTCCCTCTGGGTTTACTAGTCCATCCTGGTCCGTCCTCAGGGATTACGGGGTGGGGTGGGCAACTGCCAAGTACACCCAGCCAGGGTGGGCTCTCTCCTCATGCTGGGCTGTGCTGCTGGTGTGCTGCTGGGAACAGGGCTAGCTCTGGACTCCTAGGGTAAGGGGAGGGGGGGTGTTTTTCATCTTCTTTCACGGATGGTGAGGGCCAGTGCTCCAGGTCCTCCTGGAAGGCAGGGGTGAGGTTTGAGTAAGAGGTCTGTGTTTGAGCTCAGGAGTTGGGCCATCTTGGTAATCTGCAAGAAGAATCTTATTTTGCTCTCTTTGACCAAAAGAAGAGGCTCGTGAGCTCTTGTACAGAGATCATTTGGAAGATTTGGCAGGAGACGTCTGTCCTCTCTCGCACGATCCCTAGTTGACCGAGGATTCCTGATAATCACAATAATTAGCATCTACTGAGTGTTTACTATGAACAGGCCCCGTTTTATATGTATTATCTCATTTAATCTCAGAGACTACCTAAAAGACAGGTGCTATTATGGTCTCCACTTTACATATACAGAGACCAAGGCACAGACAGGTTAAGTAACTTGCCCAGAGCCCAGCAGAGCAAGTGGCAGGGCACATTACAGGGGGCAGTTCAATATATCACTTTTCCCTCCATCTTTGATGAGGGAAGAAAGGATGGATGACCACACACGTACCTAATAGGGTTCACTTACAGAGAGGTGTTTTTGCTTTTGCCTCTTAAATGATTTCCATTTGGTTTTCCTCTCTGCCTATTGCCTAACTGTCCAAATGGGAAGTATATCAAATCAGAAGGCATTCTGAAGTTGCAAAGAACAGAGACTCCAACTCACACTGACTTTAATAAAAGAGATTTATGAGCTCATGTAATAGCAAGTCCAAAACCAGGGTGATCCTCAGTGACTTTATCACAGACTTAGTTTCTTTCTGTTCTGCCTTCTGAGGCATCAATTTCTTCCAAAGGCTGACTTACTTCACAGTGGCAAATGGTTATAGCGTCCTAGAATTCATATGTGAGTAGTTGAGAAGGTGAGAGAACACTTCTTTTCCAGCATTCCAAGCAAGAATCCAAAGATTCACCCTGGATGGACAGCTTAAGTGGCAGCGAACCCTTGACGCAATCCCCATTTAAGGCCAGGGGAGTGGAATCTATTGACTGACCCAAGTCAACCAACCAACGATCACCCTTGGAAATGGGAGCAGAATGTGCTTGCACTGGCCACGTGGGATACTTAGGGAGACTAGATACACAAGTACACCCAGGTACAGTCAGGAAGGGGAGAACATAGAACAGTTACCGGATAAATAGTTCATACCTTTGAATTATTTAAAGCTAAAGTGTGCCTTGGTTGAAAGTGAGAGAATGCCCAAAGGCTGAAAAGTAGGAGATGATTAATGTTATTTTACATGAAATGTGGAGGCAGGACATTCCCAGTGACCTGGGCTTTTTTTTTTTTTTTTTTTTTTGTCACACTCAGTGTCTCAGCAGTGGTTGCAAGTGGCAGCTAGAGCTCCTAGCATCACCTTCTCAAATGTGAACCAAACAGGAGGGAAGCAGGAAGGATGGAAACAAAAAGGCTCCCTTCCAATGCATCTTGTCTTTTACGGAGGTGAAAAAAAAACACCTCCCCTTGAATTCCCCAGTCATCTCTCTCTTCCATCCAACTGGCCTGACCTGGATCATATGGCCATCCCTCGCTGCAGAGGAGGCTGGGAAAGTGAACACCTGCAATTTTCAGCCTCTGTCGTGGGAAGCTGGCAAGGAAAAATTGGACTGAGAATGGCCTTGGGTAAATATCTAGGAATGCCTTGTTTTGGTAATTTTGTGCTAACGAAGTGAAGGCTGTGTCTTAAGTTTTTACTAATCCATTACAGAACAGTATTATGAAGATGTGGCTTAAGGTCTTCTTAGCAAAACTCAGACTCACAGGTAGTTCATCCACCCTGTCTTCGAATACAAAGTTCAATGTCGCATTAGGTACTTGTGATGACAGCAACTAGAGGTTTATCAGAAGCACATGCAGGCAGCAGCCTACTTCACATTGTCAATGTGAACACCTCACACCTAATTAAAAATCAAATGTCTAAAGTAGGCTTATAAAAATTGGAAATCCCAATATAGACAGTTAATTAATCTGAAGTTTGTTTTTTCTAGATGGCAAAAATATTTCTCGACTAATTAATTGCCTAATCTTCAGGGCTATAAGCTTGGTCTCAAAGTACTTTACAAATATCCCATCACTCAATAAATTGCAGCTCGTATCAGCAAAATATTTTTGGCTTGTTTGAGGACTAGCTCAGCGAGGCCAAGAAAATGACTCAATAGATTAGAGAAACGGTAGAGTGAAAGATGCTGAGAACAATCTGATTACACACACATACATCCATTATGTTTTCAGTTTCGAACTATTTCAACTTTGGACTTTTTTTTTTCCTCTTGACTTTCTTTGAAAAATGACATAAGCAAATTTTTTCAGTGCAGTTGGAAGCAGACTCTGTTAGAAGAAAGAGGCCAATACCCGGGGAAACTGTGACAAATGAATCTGCTAGGAGGAAAGAAAAACTTAAAACATTCAGAGAGCTAAGGATCCAGGAGTAATTGCAGTTTGGTGGGGCAGGGCCAATGTAGACTTACATTTAGTACTGACTCACAACCAACATTTCATGGTGCTTTAGCATTTATGAGGCATTTTTACTTACACTGCCAATTGGCCCAGGCTCTAATAAATCTCCACTAGAGCATATTTGGTATGTACAATTACACTGGATGTAATAGGTATTACTTGGGGCAGCCCAGGATTTATTCCCCATCTCCCCTTTTTGGGCAGCTGACTCAGGCCTGGCCAATCATAGTACCCATTCACCTGAACCCATGGAGGACCAATCAGGGTCTTCCCCTGGGATTCTGACGTACAGCCAATCAATCTTAGCCACCCACCTCATCAGCACCCCATGCTGCAAAGCTGCAAGGTAAGACTGGAACTGTAGAGAACAATGGAGATAGAGAAAGTTTAGCAACACTTTTGGACCCAGGATCAATCTTTGCCTGAAGCCAGATCCCTTGGGATATCCTACTTAAGTGAGCCAAAGAATTCCATTTTTGGCTTAGCTAGTTTGGGTTGAGTATCTGTCACTTGCATGGAAAGTCCTGATGGATACCACCATTTATACAAGCTACAATCCATCTTTGAAGGTTCAGCTTGAATTGGGCCTCTTTGACAAAGTCTTCCCTGATGACCCTCCCCTGACTCTTCTTTCCAGTAGCCACATCACTCACTGACTGTACCAGGTGGCACAGTGTTGAATGCAATTGCAATATTCTATAATTTTTCAAATGTCTTTTCAGCTGTTTTGTACGTAAAGTCTAATGGGAATGGATCATACAGTCCCCAATTAATAAACAGGAGAAGTTTTCAAAGGATTTTTGGAAGTTTTTTGGTTAGAATTTGAAATACACGTCTCCAGAGAAGTAATATGAGCCATGGTCAAGTTCTTAGGCTAGCTCACAAAAGCCTATTTCATGAAAATGTGTATACAAATGGCAGAGAATCACAGAGGAGTTGTGCAGAAAACTACTGCTTGGAAAAAAGCAAGTTTGATCTGAGAAAACAAGGAGGTAAAAACAGACTTTTCTGGACTACCTGGAGAAGATTTAGAGTTGTGTTGGTCCTCTTTATTAACAATTAGTTTTGACTTTTACCAAACTTATATATCCATGGTTTAAAGAGTCAAATAGTTCTCCAAGATTTATTACAAAAAATAGCAGTTTCCAAACCATTCCATCTCCTCAATTTTCTGCTTTTTCAGAGACAACTGCTTTTAAATCTTGTCATTGTTTATTTTGGTATTTAATACATATGTCTAAGCCACTTCTTGAGTTTACTCTTTTAGGCATTACCTGTTGATTTTTATGAAGGTATGTAAGAACGTAGCTTCCATCCTCACCTGGCCACCCAGGTACATACTGCTCACCTCCCCCCATCTTCTTGATGTAGTTCTATCATAACTTTGGTTAGATCAATATTTAGTGTTCACATTACTATGACTAGATACATACAATTTACTGCTGAGCCATGTAGTATAAAAAAGTATAAAGATTACTTTTCTTTTTTTATCACAACTCTTGTGTTTTCCCAGGAATAATCATCACCTATTTTTCGTTTGTTTGCTTAGGTTCTTATATAATTATTAATTTATCCTCAATTTTACCCCCAGTTGGCTGCATATCTTTTCAATAAGTTCAGGAAATCTTTTTTTCCTCTTTTTGGAGACATCACTCCCCAAACCTGACCTGCTCCAGTCTGAAGTGGTTGTATTCTGAGCCTAACGGACAGCCGCTATCCTGGGATCGCCCTTCTTCATTTTCCTGGGGCTTCCTTTTTCCTTGCTCTTGAGTCAGATTTCTTGCTTCCTGAATCCCAACTTTCTTCTTTCCGGCTTCAATCCTTCATTTGGGTGGCATACCTTTCCCTCTAGTAGCTTTTCCCCCTTTTGTTAAACATAAAATGTATCATTTTAACCATTTTAAGTGTACAGTCCAGTGGCATTAGGTACATTCACATTATTGTGCAACCATCACCACCATCCATCTCCACTTCGTCATCCCAAACTGAAACTCTGCGCCCATTCAAAACAACTCCTTTCACCTCCCCGCAGTCCCTGGGAACCACTGTTCTACTTTCTGTTTCTACACATACTGTTTTATGCACCTCATAGAAGTGGAATCATACAATATTAGTCCTTAAGAAAGGGTGTATAAGATGAATATTTTTTTGAGAACACGTATATCTAAAAAATTATTTACTTTTGCATGTATTGATAATTTGGCCAGATACATAGTTCTGGGCTGGATGTGCTTTTCCCTTTTAATTTTGAAGGCACTGCTTCAGTATGATAGAGCAGTTAGGACCATGGACTCTGCAGCCAGACTGCCTGGTTCAAATCCCAGCTCCACCATTTATTACCTGAGTCATCTGGGTAAGTGACTTAGTTGCTTTGTACCTCAGATTTCTCACCTGTAAAACAGAGATAATAGTAGTACCTATTTCATAGGATTGTTGTCAGGATGAACTGTAAAGCACTTAATCTACCACAATATAGTTAAAATCTACCCTAACTATTAGCTACTATTGCCTTACAACTTTTGTGCTGGGTCAAAAAATCTGAAGCTGTTTTGATTCTTGATGTTTTCAGGGTCACTCATTTCTTTTTCTTTAGAAGTGGCTAAAAATCTATTTGTACCAATATTCTGAAATTGTATAATGATGTTCCGTCATGGTTTATTTTCACCCATTCTGGACACTCAAGAGGACCTTTCAATCAAGAAACTGATGTCCTTCAATTTGAGAAAAGCCAGTTGATTTAATCAATTAATTATTTTAAAAAACATTTTATTTATTAATTTATTGTTTGTTTTTGTTTGGGGGGAGGTTAATCAGGTTTATTTATTTACTTATTCATTTTAATAGAGGTACTGGGGATTAAACCCAGGACCTTGTGCATGTTAAGCACACACTCTACCACTGAGCTATACCCTCCCCTCAATTTATTTATTTAATGATAGCCTCCCCTCTGTTTTTTCCTGTCTTCTCTTTCTCTCTTTTTTGAACTCCATCCATTTAGCTGATCTAGTCTGTACTTTATTTTCACATACCTCATCTGTATCTTTTATCCCTTAGTCATTTTTTTTCATATAGTTAAATGTCCAAGAGCTCTGCCTTGTTCCCATTTCCTTTTTTTTTTTAAACAGCTTGTTCTTGTTTCTTAGATGCATATATTCTTTCCTCTCTCTGAGAATTTTAATTAAAAAAAACCCCTGTTTTTCTTCTTGCTTGATAATCTTGGTTTCTTTTTTCTATTTGCTCTTACCATCTCTTTAACATTAGAATATTTCTTCTAGCAGCTGGTGACTCTTGGTATCTGCCAGGTGGAGGGGAACAAAAGCTAACTGGAAGCTGTGTGTGTGTGGATGGGGTTTGCTGACTATGGGCTTCACCACAGGGTGATCTTACTGGATCTGATCAGGAACGTGTCACTGTGCTTTATGTTTTCTCTTCGGCTGGCCAGATTTAGCAGAGAAGAATCTTGCAACCTCCTCTCTGGAGGATGTATGTCAGGCTTCCAGCCCGCTGGAGAAGAGGGCTTGGGCAGTATTTACATTTTCATTTAATCCTCCTGTTTTTAATGCACTTAGCCTCTTTGGGGAATAAACTTTCAGTGCTTTGCTGGGGTGGGGCACAGTCACCCAGCTGTAATGACTTGGAGAGGATCTTGAATTGCTTCTTCAATAGACTTCCAGCTCCAGCTCTGTGTTTTGCTGTTTCCCAGTTCTGCAGTGCAAATTAGGATTCTTTTCTGTGTTCACCATCATCAGTTTAGGAGTCTGTTTCTTGGGTCTTCTGTCAGTTACCACTAGACTTTTTTTTTTTTTAAACAAGAAGGGAGCAGTTGTTCATGTTGCACTCTTTATTGATCAAGAACATCTCTCCAGGTCAATAAATATTCTCTGAACTATGTTAACAGTTGTCTTGTATTCCTTCAAAAAAAGGTACCATAATTTACTTAACCAACTTTCTACTGCCTGATAAATTTGGATTATTTCCAAATTCTTTGTATTATAAGCAACTGTGTCGAACATTTTTGTTGTAAATGCTGTTTATACCCTTAATTATTTCCTCAGATTCAAATCAGAGCTACTTCTGACAGTACTGCTTTTGATAGCTTATTAATCCCATAAGACGCTTTGTGAAATAGGTTCTGCAAACAAATACGCTTGGGACTGCTGAGATTCTGTGTGGGTCAGTAGTTTAAAAAGCTCCAAAGATGCTTTGGTTGCGCAGTTCAGTTTGCAAATCATCTTAATCACAGACTCTGCTTCCATTTTATCCAAGAAAAGCTGTGCTGTGGGGGCCTGAATGAAGCAGTAGAAGAAAAATTGGCAGGTGTCTTAGTCCCTTTGGGCTGCTGTCACAGAATACCAGAAACTGAGTGGCTTGCCAACAACAGAAACTTATTTGTCACAGTTCTGGAGGCTGGAAGTCCAAGACCAAGGCACAGGCAGACTCGGTATCTGGTGAGAACCACTTTCTGGTTCACAGACAGCCATCTACTAGCTGTGTCCTCATGCAGGGTGATGGGTGAAGAAGCTCTTGGGGGCCACTTTCACAAAGGCAGCAATCCTACTAGGCTGTGCTTTCCTGACTAGTCATGTTCTAAAGGCTCCACCTCTAGATGCCACCGTACTGGGGATAAGGTCTCAACAGACGAATTCTGGGGGACACAAAACATTCAGTGTCCAGAAGAAGGACGGGACTGTGTGTGGCTCAGAATGAGAAAAAGCCCAGCACTAGTAGAAGGCACACAGCATAGCCCACTTACCTACCATCAGGATGTGCTAGAGCTCTACAGAGTGGGAAATAATGCTTTCAACATAATTTCATTTTAAAAAATTCATGAAATAAGGCACAGTTTGTTTGGAAGCCAAACTTCATAGCTACAGTTAGAAAAAAAAAAAAAGAATGTTTAGGACTGTTGACAGTTTTGAGCAAGAGGGTTCTGATGGAAAAACAAGCACCATTTCAGCAATGCCAAATGAAGGGCCAAATCTAGTAATTCTCAAATTATAGTGAGCTGACGTTTCACAAGGCAAGCCTGTTAAAAATACAGATTCTGGGCCTCATCACTCTTAATCTAACTCATCAGCTACAGTGCAGGCCCTAAATCCTGAATCTGTAACAAGGATGCCCTGGGAATCTGATGTAGGTGGTCTGTGGACCAAAATTTGAGAAACTGGCTTAGACAGTATTTTGCCAGAAATTACTAGGGTTGCTCGAATCTGTAAACTTCTCTGGAGTTTCTTTGTTACTTGTCACAGGATTTTAGGGTTGAGACTTGAGAAAACTTTTTCCCATCAAATAGGGCTCCAAGCCCAGAAAATGTGCTGGGGTGACCCACTTTGGAGAGGTTTTTATGGAGCCTGGTGTGTTAGGGCAAACGTTTGGGATGGCAGGGCTTTCTAACCTTGTCTGGTTATTTCCCGGGCTCACTTAAAATTCATGCAACCCCTTCAGAAAGCAAGGCTGTCAGGCTGTATGGCTGTACAGACCCTGGTAATGGGCTTAAAAAACCAGCAATTGGGGGGGGGGGAGAAAGAAAAAGGACATCTTGTTATTTGGTCCAAGGAAAAAGAAACGGCCACTCAAAATTTGGAAGCACTTTTTGTGGTCTCTTTTCCTCTGCACCTTAACTTTTTGTGAGCTAATGCAACTCTTTCTTCTGAGGCCTGTCTCCTACTTTGAATACTTCAGCCTTTAATCAAAGCGCCAATACTCCAATCTTTGACCCATACAAGTAGCCAGCGCTCTCACAGAAGCTGGGCCGGAGTCGCGGTGCAGGCTTCGGGGTGAGGCTGTCATAGCCCTCGCAGGAATTTTATTGCGACCTCGAAGGCCCAACTGCCCCCACCCCTCCCGGCCACGGGCTGCAGCCTTGCCTGGTGCCTAGTCTCTCGGGTCAAAGGTCGCGGGCAGAGACGCCCACGGGGGCCCCCGCGTCCCCGGAAGCTCAGGCTCTCCGGCTCTGGGTTCTTGGAGGGCGCGCCGAGCGCTCCGAGGCCCGGGCCACCGGGCCTGCCCCCACCGGACTGCCCGGGTCCCCAGAGACGCGAGCGACACCGGCCGCCGAGGGTAAGCGCTGCGTGACCCGCGGGCGAGCCCAGGGAGGAAGTCGGGGTCGCCGGCGGCTCCTCCGCGCGCACGGGGCGCAGGCCGCCGTCTGGCCGGAGCCCGCCGCCTGCCAGGGCTGCAGATTCAGATACGCGCGCCGGCCGTGCGGCTTCCTTTCGGCCCCGCGGAGCGCGGAGGGGCCGGGGGCCTTTCA
Source organism: Vicugna pacos (assembly GCF_048564905.1). Classification (NCBI taxonomy): domain Eukaryota; kingdom Metazoa; phylum Chordata; class Mammalia; order Artiodactyla; family Camelidae; genus Vicugna; species Vicugna pacos. The sequence continues at coordinate 49,815,849 of NC_132996.1, read as the reverse complement.
GTGCGCGCGAAAGACGCTCCTGCGTGGCACGGAGCGGGAAATGTCCCCGGTCACCAGCTGCTTACCCCTCTAGTCTCGCTTCCCGCCCTTGTTCACCTGTCCCGGCCCAGCCAGGCCGCGTGCCCGTCTGGACTTCTCCACCCTCACTAGCCCGGCAAGGACCTGCCGCCTGCCTTCTCTTCGCTCGGCTCACGAATCCCCTCTAGAAAACACACCGGAAGGGGGAGCTTTGGGCCCAGAGAAGGCTTTTCTGTTCAAAAAGGCCCGCCTCCTGCGCACCTGGTTTTAATAAAAGCCTAGGGAGAAATATGGCCGGGGGCCTGAAGGATCCCCAAGAAATTCTGTCCAGAGAGAGAAAGAAGGGGGCACATGGATTGTACGTGAGCAGACGCACTCACTCTAAAAGGGTTTGCAAAGACCTGGTGCACTTTTCAACTTTTAACTGTGGCTTGGAGAGGATATAGGTGGTAGTGATGTTAGAAATGGAGTATCAACAGCCGTTAAAAACACATCTGTTAACACTGAGGACCGGGAGATTGCATAGTTGTGCACAATGTATTCTTTTCTTCCCAGTTTTAATAACAACAACAAAAAAGAATATTGAAAACAACCGCGCCCCTGTCCTGCTCCCCACGGCCTAGTCCACATACACACGTATTTTTTACATAGTTGCATTTAGAGGTACACGGCATGCTCACTTCAAATTCTGGAGCAAGAGAGGTGAATTACATCCCAGCAGAACGGAAGTCTTCATCAGTTCTGAGAAAAAGATCTCCCAATATATGAGCTGGAAGTTAAAGATTGTATCACGCTTCAACCTATGTTATAAAAGTTTAAAGAATAAAGGACATGAAAGGCTTTTTTAAAAAGACCCTTGTGAGGCATATAAATATATATTCACACAACATTCTTTTTGCATCTTCGGTTAAAGCCAAGAACAAATTTTCCAATATAGCACTTTGATCTTTGCACTCTTAAGAACTCAACTGTACCTTGTACTAGAATTTTGAGAACACTAATTTTTCATCAAACATTTCTTAAACCCCTAATCAGCATTAAATCAGAGACCTCAGGATTGTACTGTTGTTTCCTCTCCTTGGAATGATTTTCTCTTGCTTTTGCTGTGCTAGCTTTTCCCTACTCAGATCTCTGCTCCATTTCCCTGCCTACCCCCATGCAACAGATATTTTATTTTCTTCGAAGCACTTACCATGATCTGAAATTATTAATGTGATTATTGCCTGCCCCCACCTCAGTAATATAAGGGACCTTGCTGTTTTACTTCCTGTTACAGCCTAGAACCATACTGGCCCACTCCCAGGTTCTACCAGGACTCCTATTTAGTAAATACAAAGAAAAGAAGAAAAGGAAAGGAGAGGAGAGGGGAGGGGAGGGAAAAGAAAAGCGTGCAGTATAGAAAGTAACCTTGGGAGCATTTGCTAAGTGAATGTGACCCCCAAGGAAACGTCTCCTGTCCCCCACCCCTTGTCTTTCCCCCTGGCTAGCTTGGGTGCAGCTGCTGTGTGACCTGCTGGCCCTTCTAAGGTCCCACCCACAGTGACCCACCAGCCCTAGGAAGTAGGCCCTGGAGGCAGCTGGGGCCTCCGGCAGTATTTTTATTTTTCTTTGGGTCCAGTTCTTGGACTAGAGAGCGAGTGGGATTCTCCCCCAGAGGCCTGGGACTGCTGGCCGCACAAACTCCCTGACCCTTTAGCACGTCCTAGTGCTTGGCTGCATGCATGAGGTTCCAAGGTTCGTGGTGGGAGCTGCTTGTGAAAGTTGCGCTGTTATTCTTGGACTCCAGGCACAGGGAATAATTAGGGGAGTGACATGCGCTCAAGTCGAGGTCTTTCCTTGTGGGCTGGGTCACTCACGAGGCTGTGACTGGCCTCTTGCTGGCAGAGGCCGTGGATTCCAGTGGATTGCTACGTGGTTCACTTCTCGGAGGAAGCCTTAATGAGGAAGAGGCTGGGAGTCGGGGCAGAAAGGTTTGGGATTTCCCGTGATTCTTTGGGGATTGATTGTTGTTGAGAACCATCCTGGGCAACACCCAGGTGGGGTCTGGGTCTGTTTGCCTTTACTCAAGGCCACACTGTCCTCCCAGGGTCTTCCGGCTGCCCTGGAGGTCGGGTGGGCGGGGCCAGAGACCACAGCAGTGCGAGCCCCCTGAGGTTCTGGGAGCTGCCGGTTGCCAGCAAGGAAGAAGTTAAGTTCTGTGGTGCCCAGCATGGTGTTCGGCCCATGCTGTGTTTAGTAAGTGTTCATTCACGTATGAAGCGTGAGAGTGTGCTTCGAAATGTGTTTCAAGCCTGGCTGTGTCGTGGACAGGGACTGTGGAAGCCCACTGCCTGGGTTCAAATCCTGGTGGCTCCACTTGCAAACGGTGCGCTCACCCTGAGCGTGTTCCTACGCCTCCCCGTGGCCCACACTCACCTGTAAGATGCAGATAATGTTATCCACTTCATGGGGTGCCTATGAGGGTTAGATGGAGTAAATTTTGGAAAGCATTTAGAGCCTGGCACATACTAACAGGGTAAGTGCTTAAAAAAAATAAAAAATACAATATGGAAAAGGTAGCAGTTACCTCATGGGGGAGAAAAGGGAATAGGATCAAGGAGCGACACATCGGGGATTTCAAAAGTAATTGTCCCTTTCTCTTTCTTAAACTGGGTAGGTGTGTGGGTTTTGTGATAATGCTGTTCTTTATACTTTACACATATCTTATAAATGTTTTAGTAACTGCTTGATATATGATAAAACAGTAAGACTGTGCACGCTGATGTCTCCTATACTGCATTTAACACACTGAAGACCATGGCATTAATTTGTGTGTCCTGTCTTCTTGCACAGCCTTAAGGGAGAAGAATTATTTCCAGTTTGCAGATGTGCAAACTGAGGCTGAATAACTTGTGTGAAGTCTGCACAGTTAAATAGGAGATCCCGAATTTAAATCAGAGTCTGTGTTCTTAACTGCTGTGTGTGGCTTTCTTATGTTTTGCTGAGATAGCAGGTTGTATCTGAGCTTTAAAAATAATGAAACTTTTTACCTTCCCAGTGGCCCACTGACATAAAGTTGCACACTGTGACTTATCTGTGTGAATCAGGATATTCTCCTGATAGTGTGAAGCCAAGTCAAAAATATAGAAATAACCTGGATCCAGAAATGGCTGACTGCAAATTGCCACTTCTAACCGTCTACTTCAAGTTTTATATTCATAAAAATTGCCACTGTTCTCAGTAGTTCACTTTATAGTAAGAAATGCTATACACTTTAATTTAAAATAAATGCGTGTAAAATGAGATGCCACTTACACGTGTTTTAGTTACTTAGTATGTAAGACATATAAAATCTCTCTACAAAAGATATATTGAATTCTACCTAAGATTTTAATAGAAAAAAAGATCCAGGATGCAAGAAAAAGAAAATTGACTATTGCTGGCTTAAGAATACAACTGAGGTTAGTGTTTCACACTGATAGTTTGAAACAGGGCTAAATGTCATTCAACAGACATTTATTAAATGTTTTTGTGTGTCAAGTATTGTGTTAGGCACTTAGGGAAAATACAGAGATGAACAGGACAGTTAGATAGTTTGCAGTCCTTCAGTATGTCACGGGCTAATGTACTACTGATTGTTTTGAAACTTGTGACACTAATCAGAGCTGTATTATGAATTATGAGATTCAAACAAGTGTTTGGGAGAGGGCAAAAAAATGATCAATGATTTCACAGCAATTCCAGCATTTGTGCTGGACGACAACACTGGATAAAAACAAGGGGAAAATGAGGAGGCTCAAACCTGATTAAGGAGAGCAAACAGGGGAGATGGTGGTGGTCGGAAATCTTGGGTCCTTTAAATAACATGAGGCTCCCTGAGATGAGGCTAGGAGGGCAGGTTGGAGTGAGAACTATGAAGAATCTCACTTGCCAGGCTGAGGATCTGGCCTTCCTTATTCAGTCAGCAATGGGGAGTCACTGAAGTTTCCTAAGCATAGTTGTCACATGCTCAGCACTTCGATCTCGAAGCATTCTTCTGCTGGTGATTGTTATGAGGGAAGAAATCAAACATGTGGAGACCAATGTGGAGGCTCTGGGGACAGCCAAGGGGGACACTCACAAGGACTTAAACTAGCATGACGGCAGGGGACACAGGAAAAAAGAAGTTGATGAAAGAGGCTGGAGCCAAATTTATAGTTTGATGGCTGATGGAATGTGTTGACAAAAGGAGAAATTTAAAAAAAAAAGACTGAAGATTTGAGATTGGGTGCCACTGAAAATAGAGGTGTCAAGAAGGGGAGAAGCCAGGGATATTTTGAAAATGATCAGTGCCCGAGGATTTGAGAAAGCTGAAATTGAAACTTCTATACTGCAGGACTTCTCTGAGCCTTTAGAGAGAATATATCATATCCTCCAAACATTTTTAGAATATAGTTTGGAAATGTATCAACAGACTAGGCCTGCAAGTAAGGAGCAAGCCGAGGGCTTCGGATCTTCAACGTCAGTCCTACATCGCAGCCAGCAGCTCTCACGGGAACCTCGCGGCCAGGACACTGGGTTCTGGAACCGAGGTCAGTCTGCATTTGCCCATCTCTTCAAGCTGCTAGTCTAGGTCCTGTTTCATCATGCCTAGGATTTATAGCAAAGGGAAAGTGCATTATCCAATTTGAAATGAAGATAAAGTGAGAATTTCAGTCTTGCCTGAAGGGTTGGGAAATTTGGGGGAGATGCTAAATTTTCTTAGGAATACTCTTTTAACTACATCAAATATGGCATTGGCGATGAGATGACAAGAGAAATAAACACTTTGCTTTGATATTTTTCTGAAGTAAATAGCTTTTTTTTTTACTATAAAATTAATATGTATTGGTTATTTAAAAAATCTAGAAAGGTACAAAATAGAACATAAAAACTTCCACATTACCACTTTCTACCCCTCACCAAGATAACAGCTGCTAACCTTTTGGTAGGTGTTCTTCCAGACTTTTATTTTTCCTGTGTTTATTTAAGAATAGATATTTTATAAAACTTGGACCATACAAATTCTGTTTTGCTTATTCCTTTTTAAAATTCACGGCGTTACAGCTATCTTTCCATGTCAACATGAATAGATTTGTAATCACACATAATGCATATATATTTACTTTAAACAGATTTACAAATACACTTTCAAAGGAGAAAAGCCTTTCAATTCTAAAGCCATTATTACTAACTGTAGGACGATTCCACTATTAGAGTAGCTCAACCATGCCCCCTGGTGGCGTAGTGCAATATTTAACATTTTTCTTTAAATTTGTGTATAAAGCCTATTCTGACATGGAGGATAGGAAAGTGAATGAAATAAGATCTTTCTTTTAGCAACTTACCATCTATAAGAAGAGATGAAATATATAATTAAATAAATATGAAAGGAAACAAAATGTAATTAGGTATATCATAAGAGAGCTCCAGTTAAAAATCCCATAGGAGGAAGGGGTTAGTCCATCCTTGAAGATTAAAGACTTCATGGCAGCAGCAACAATAACAGATAACATTTATTGAGTGCTTTTGAACCAGGAATTGCTCTTTTCACTTTTTATAGAAAAGATGGAATTTCTCTCCTATAGGCCTTTAAACATGGGCCAAATCTTGACTTAGACAGCTGAAGGGGAGATGGAATGAAGGCAGGGGATAGAACTCCAGGTGGGGGGACTGAAAGAGCAAAAGCAGGGAGTCTGGACAGAGAGGAAAGCGCCTTGCTGATTACCTGGAGTCAAGTGGGAAATGACGTTAGAAAGAGGCAAGTGTGTTGAATCCCAGCCTAAGGAATGTGACCTTCATTCTGTTGACAGGCAATGGGGACCAATGATTCAAGTTTTTTGATCTGGGGAGTAATTTTATCAGAGCTGGACTTTGGGAAGATTAACTTTTCAGCAGTGTGAAAAACAACAGACTCAGGGTGGAAGGGCCAGTTAAGAGGCTACTGCAATAGTCCGTGCTACATATAATGCCACTCAAGAGATGCAGCAGAAAATGGAGAGGAGGGAGTGAACCTGAGTTTGATTAGAAAGCTAGCAGGACGTTTTTATTATTATTAATGTAAAACCACAGTAACATTTGGTGAACTTGGAATGGAGGTCTTTATAACCCAATGGGCTTACTCTACAGAACTAAATAGATTAGTTTGCCAGTGTCTTCATGCTGATTTCCTCCCTCTCCTCCAAGAAGCTAGTTTTTTTAGAGACACCAGCTGGATCACATTATTCAGCCTCTAATCTGGTAGTTTTGGCAGAGCCCAGGTCCTCTGGTAGGGCACACTGTTCCTAGCCATTCTCTAAGTTTGCTGCAGTGGCATAGGATTTGGAGAATGCCAGTGTCACAAGATGTCCCTTTTTCCAATGACTGTAAAACCAGAGGGAATTTGCTGAACCCAGGCAAACAGAATTTGGCTTAGATCCGAGGAGCTGAGTCTAAGGGCGGGAGACAGGTGAGAAGGCACGGTCAACAGGGCTGCAATACACTGTTTTGAAGCCACTTAAAAAAATGAGACAGTTAATTGAGATGTTTGTCTTCCAAAATAATCAAATCTTAATTTTTATTTATGAATGCTTATAGAAGAATCCCTACCTTTAATATCATAAGCTCCTGGAGCAGTGATTCTCAAAGCAAGTTGGCCAAATCATTGGTGAACCATTAAGATCTTCTTGATGGGCTCACGTCTATCCCAGAAATGTATAGGGTGTTATTTTATAGTAAGGAATAAGGTACATAAACTCATATTTATCTCTAATAAAGCTAATAATAAATGGTTCAGATATGTTCTTCCCAGTCCTTCCTTATCACCATCTCTCCTGTACCCATGTGGGCCTGTCCCCACAGAATCTGAGGGTCACTGATGTGGAGAGAAGTGATTATACTGATGGCTCTTTGTGCTCTTCCCCAGTAACCATCGAACGTCTCTGAAATCATGGGTCCTCTGAACTACTGTTCCTTGAGCAACTGTCTTGAGTTAAATCACATTTTAAAGACAAGTAAGTTGAATATGGAAAAACTATGTCGAAGATTTCTAGGGCATCCAGGGCGTAGAATTTTAAAAGATTCACGTGGCTTTTTTTCTCTAAATGTTAGAGAATCTGCTTCTGCTCAGGGGCAAAGAGGTGTGACTGAATATAATATATGACATAATATAATGCAGTTCTTGAATTTGTGGATCACTAATTAGCATGCTTGAGCTATTTCAAACTTTGCTGGAGTTGTAATTCAAAACTGATTTGTCATCAGTATACAGTGGTATCATATTTCAAACCCTATCAGATTATAGTTATGTACTTTATCACTTTTTAACCATTTAAATTACATTCCTGTTAATAGGATCTGTGTTTTAACGTCAACGGGCAGATTGGTGGATTGCATGGTTCATGTCTAGTTGAGTTTTTATGGCTAATTGGGCACATATGTACTAAAACTGAGCCCTCTATTTAGAAGTGAAGGATTTTACTAAAAATGAGCATATTTTTATTTCAGGCAGCTTAGTTTCATCTGCTTAAGTAGTTTTTAAACATGAACCATTTTTCAGTACAACTGTATCTTTATGTGTTAACTGTATTTTTTAAATGCAGATTTCTTTCACTAGCTTAATGGGAATTCACAGAAATCATAGCCTTTTAATTAAAGCCAATATGTTTCAGTGCCAGACATTCTGAAGGATTCCAATGAACCAAAAAAGAACACATTTCTGCACTGGAAGTGTGCATATGGGACCCTTCACAAGCCTGACAGAAATGCCTGATGGAAGGATTTGAAACAGGAAAAAGATTAATAAAAAGAATGTCAGAGTAAGTTTCAGAGTAGCTTAAACAATGTGTGTAGCAAAATAATTTTCTACACCAAAGGATGGTTTGATTGAAAAATGGTGGCTCTTGTATCATCTTAAACTATGAAGTCTAAACCTAATTTCAATCCACTTGAACTAAAGAGTCCACAGTTGGGATGTTTTTCAACCCTAAAGCTGATACATATTGACTGTATTTTCAGAACTAGTTCAGGTGGTCTGATAAGCAAAGTTTGGAAGACAAGGGAACAGAATATTTGAAAAGATCCTTGAAAGTCTGGGGTATACAGTCATTATAATGGCATCTGTAGGAAGTCACAGGATACATTTGGTTACAGTTTGGTCAAACGGAAAGGGCCTGGGATAGGAAGTCAGATGACTTCAGTTTTAATCCTTCCACTATCTGTGGGACTAGACAAGTCACTTAACCTTGCAGACTTGTTTTTTCAGTTGTAAAATAGTGATTATATCTGCCGTAACCATCTTATGGTTATTGCGAGGATCCTAATGAACTATTGTGTATAAAAGCGTCTTGAAAAGTAATGCTAAAGTGTTATACAAATGGAGTTACTTCTGTGGTTTGGAATAACCGTGGCCAAATGCATAGGAGGCTTTATTTGCCACCGCCTTGCTCAAGTGCCCCACGTGAGGAGAGGTTCCACAACCGGTGCTGAATGCATGCATGAATGAAGGAATGGTTCTTTTTGCTCTAGTTTTATTTTCTCCATCAGTGACTTGGGTCAAAAAAATAAAACTGAATGTGTGGTTTGGGATTCTTTAGGGTTTTACACAGGTGCACATGCTGGTACCCATCCAAGTCTGAACCACATGTAAAAACACTAATACAGTCTGGTAGACATCCTAATATTACACGTGTACAGGATGTTTGGTAGGATTTTTTTTTTTTCCTGCAGTATTAGATTTGGCAACTAGAGCCCTAGTTGAGAATGCAGCATTTTAAAGAAAGCCACTGCCGGTTGAGGCCCCTCTCGTTCCCTTCTCCATCCATCCTCTGCCTCCCCTTCACCCCCTACTATGGGGAAGCCTGCTTGGTCTTCTGCCTCCACTGGTTGATCCAGCCCCTTTTCTCAGCCTGAAGGCCTTTTTTGGAGGTTATGGGGGGAGGGGGGAGAGGGAGAGAGTCTTCTTGGCCACAGCCTTTTGGAGGAACAGCGTTCATATTTTCTCCTCGTTCCTCGAGGGAGAGACAGAGGCTAGGAGGGTAATTCCTGCAACAAACTAAATGAAGGGGAAATTCCTTCCTGCTTAAGAAGGGAGACTTGGCTTTAGATTTCCCTACTGGACATCTGCTTGGGCTGGCGGGTCTGTCCCCTGGCTTGCTGGCGGGCTGCTGGGGGTGCTGGCTGTGGGGCGGCCTCCACACGCACTGGTTGAGGTGGCAAAGGATGCCTGAGTTTCTTGTGGTCAGGTGGTGCAGGGCTGCAGCGTCTGACTTGCTTGCTGGTGTTTCCACCTACGAGGGCAGCCCACTGGGTGAGGAAGCATTCTGAAGAGTCACACTTTGCCCTGCAGTTGGGGGAGGTGGTGAGATTTCAACTAAGTCAGATTGACACTTCAAGCTGAACTAACTGGCAGTCAGTGACAGGTACCCAGAGGTGATGGAACTTGCTTGAGATGCATGCTTCAATTGGGAAGGAGATTTGACAGCAGTGATTAGAAGGAAAAAAAAAAAAAAACAAAGCAAACCCCAAACTGTTTCATGTTTGTCTGGCACTAAGCAGAGACACTTCCATAAAGTTATTACACTAATTAGAAACTGTCTTTATGCGGTTTGACTCCAGTTACTTAATCACAGAGTCCAGACTCTGAGCAGAAAAGACCTTAAAGATAATTCGCCCTAGGCCAGTAGATTTCAAATGATGTTCCAGGAAGTCCTGGGTGGGGATGGTATCGCACGGAGGTTGCTCAGGACTGACTGGGGGAGGAGTAAGGATGGGTTCAGGTGGGGGGGGTCTGGAGGAGGGTAGAGATGCCGACAAGGTAGGTCTTCTGGTCTCTTTCACCCACTTTAGCTAGAAAACATTTGCTTTTATCTGCTTTATATATCGGTTTTCATTGTAAGATTACTTTTGCCCAAAGAATTCCTTGTTTAGGAAAAAAAGCCTTCCTTATGATCATCCCCCTTATTTCTGAGATAAACGGAGGCTCAGACTGGGGGAGTGACAAGCCACAGGCCACAGAGCCTTGAGTGGCAGAGGCAGGAGACAGGTCATCTAGTTTGACACCTGGTCCCAAACCAAAGGGTAGGGTTAGCCTGTTGAATTCAAGATGCATTTATTAAGCAGCTACTAGATAGAGTCAAGCCGTAGGCTTTTTCTTCTTCTTCTTCTTCCTAAAAGATTAATGCAGTTATTGCATCCATTTGGTGCCTTTACTGCCGGAAAAATAACAGCCAGCAGAGGCTTTCTTGGGTTACCTCGGTAAGAGATCTCTGCAAGTCAAACACTATTAACTTTAATGAAGCGGCTTTGATGGTGGGGAAGAGACAGCTGACACCACATTTCCCTAACAATAAACCACTCTGACAGATAAAAACAAACAGGCTCAAGATAACATATAGCATTTCGAGAACAGGGCCAATAATGAATGCAGACGGATGTGAGCTGGGGTTTCCTCTAAAGCTGTGTCCCTCCATCTGTTGTGGAAACTTCTAAAAGGCAGGGCAGGACGATCTAATCTGGCTTTTACAGAAACCACTGCCTGGGTTATTATAAGAATGGCCCTGGGAGGAAATTTTAAATAAACCTAGTATTACCCTGGGCTCTTTCTGAAGACCCTTTTTGCTCTGTTCCAGCCATTGGATCTGAGTGCTGATGGTTTGTTTATTCAGTTCCAGCAACCTGGGTCACATACTCCCCGCTTCCCGGCCGTGGGGTGACCGGCCTGCTGCCGGCCTCTCCCTGCGGTGCGCTCTCCCCAGCCAGAACCGAACCTGTGGCCGGCAGTCATTACACCCAGAGCTGCCCAGCCTTACTCCATCTTGGCAGATCCTGATGAGAATCTGGCCAAAACCCAACAAAACCCAGAGTTGGACTAGCCTTGGTGCTAAAGCCAGTTGGAGGCAGCAGAGAGGAAAGTGGTGTATAATTTTGAGCTCTGACATGATTGGGTCATTAGTCCTTAGACCCAGATTTCATTTAGACTATGGTGAGTAACAAGTATTAGTTTAAAAAAAAAAGTGTATTTCAGTTCCCTCACCAGGCTGTGTCACTCAACAAAACACCCTATATTATGTCCTTTCATTGTGTCACTCAACAAAACACCCTATATATGTCCTTTATGTGTGTAGTGGAGGAGGAATCATTATAATAATTGTACTTTTGTACATTATAATTGAATGTTTAAGTCATTTTCTCCATGTATTTCATGTTTCTCATTACTGAAGTAGATTTTTGACAGTTTCCCTGATTTACCCAGGTTTATACAGGCAGCATCACTGGATGGGTTCCAGGTTTTATTTTGTCTGATGGAAAGCTCTTAGTTTTCTCGGGGTGTGTGTGTGTACATCTGTGTGTCTTGGAGGTGGGGGGTTGAGAATAGTGGCTAGAAAGCAAAGAGCCCACCTGAATTACTTACTGAAATCCACTGATAATTCTGGAACCCTAGTGCAGCCTTAAATGCCACACTCTTTTCTCAGGACTATCTTTCTTCTACTCAATTAACAAGTTGCCCAAGTACCTGTTTTTGTAACGATGATAATTATTACCTAGCAAGTGCCCATTACATTAGACACTTGTGCAAACTTAATAATTATGTCTTTACTACCCACGCCAGTTCTAGAGGTGCTCTTATTACCCTTGTGTTATCGATGAGGAAACCGAGGCTGAGAGACATTAAGTAACTTACCCAACATCATGCAGCTCCTGGTCCTGGGTTTGTCTCACTGCACCACACTGTGCTAGGGTCTGGTTGTGAACATGCAGTCAAAGCTGAACAACAGGAGAAAAAGTGGCCCTAAATTGACCGAACTATATGTTAATCATAGTAAAAACTAATAACAATAGTTATCATATGTGCTGGCCCCTATGCTAATATTTCACACACATTGTCTCATTCACTTTGATGGTGCACCCTGCCAGTGGAGACTCCCATCACCCATCACTGCCCTTCACCCCTTTGTCCCTTGGTACTTAGCTTCAGATATAAAAATCCCTCTCCTCTTTTGTGGTTTGGCCATGAAAATAAATTGTATGTTTACAGCACATAGCCTGGATACTCCCTGACCCACTGCAATCTAGAGATGACTTAAAACTGGGAGGGAAGCAGACTCAACTGGAGATTCAGAATGATCTTAACAGGCTGAAACCTGCACTGAAACCTACAGGAAGAAAAACATGAAATTCTATGTTAAGGGCAGACATTCAGTTTGGGGTGATGGAGGGCTGCTTTATGGATAGCCCTTGTGGAAAAGATCTGGGGTCTTTGGTGCCCACAAGCTTAAGATGAACCAGCTATGTATGGGGCACAGCTGCTGAAGCAGTAGATGCAGTCCTAGAGATCGTTTCTAACCATGGATTGTCCTGGGATCCTTGAGGAAATGAAGATAAAATTACATTATTCTACAGATAGAGAAATCTACTTATGAGGTCACACGATGAATCTGGAGTCATTTCCAGGTGATAGGCAGAAACAGACTTGCTTAGTCTGAAGGTACCCTCCTTCCCTCACAGTTTTTGGTGGAAAAGCAGGTCATCCCATGAGACAGTGGGCAGACAGAGGTCTGCAAATAGAGGCTGACCAAAAAGTAACCAGCACTCAGGGCTTTGCAAGGATTACCTCATTACCACATTCCAGCCTCTTAGTGATTCCATGAGGTAGTTAATTCTATGCTCACCTTTTAACAGGTTAGGAAACTGAGGCTTGGAGTGGTCTGGCAGAGGCTGCCTGTATGACAATTTTAATTAAACCTGGCATAGGACTCTAACTCAAAGTCTGAAAGAGAGAAAATTCCCACTGCCCCTTCCCACACCCTCAGCTGAGATCAGATTTCTCTCTGATAGACGTGCTAGAAGGGCGTGGGTTAATGAGGACCTTACTGCAGGGGTGGGTGATGATGACTGGGAATTAGCTTGAACCCTTGTGTTCAGGTCTCCAAGCAGGGGACAGGAGCAGTGAAGGGACTCGGGACCCCAGGAACACACTCCCTTGTTTTCCAGCATGAGACTGCCTCTTAGAGGCCAGAGAGACAGGGTTTGGTGGGATTTTGTGGGGGCCATCTGTGGCAGCCTAGGACTGATTCATTGGTGCTCACTCAGATTTCACCCAGGCGCTGTTTCTCTGCATCACTGCAGCCCTCAGGATGGTGCCTCCAACGTTGAGTCTGGTCGCTCCAGGATAACAGCCCAACAGAGGATGGGGAGAGTTTTAACAGAAGGCTGCAAATAAGAAACGCATTAGGCCCGGAGTAAATTTTCCTGATATCCTGACTTTTCTCACCCAATATTTTTCTATGCAGATGAAATCACAGTAAAATGAACACAAGGGGCTTGCTTGGTCAAGGGGGGAAGGACTGCAACGGAAAGTAGTCCCAGGCATGTGAGTGGAGTGCGCAGTGGGGGAAGCCCCTGCCAACCCCCCGGGAGGATGCTGGGCGCCTTAGGGGTCTCTGAGCCTCAGCTCCATCTTGATCCGCTTCAATGTGGAGCGCCCCCTTCTGGGCTGCCCTGTATCGGCGGTAATTGAGCCCTTCATTCTAACAGGAGGGATACAGGGCCCTTCAAGGGTCTTGACTATTTTGTTTTATGTGCACTTTGGCCCAGGGGAGACAGTCACAGGCTTTACAGAAGTGTGGTCACAGCCATTTTTGTGATTACCTCTAGTAGCAGCCAGGAAGCTGGGCTGGTTTAACAGTTATTAATTTCAGAACATCACACAGTCCGCCCTCTAGTGGATCTTTGGGAAACATTCACATTCTCTGGGGAAAAAGAAAGAAAAGACAACGTTTAATGCTAACATGCTAACAGTATTTTAAACAGAATAGCCAGAGAGCACGTTGACTTAAGAGAGCTGAGTCCCGGGAGCTTCACAATTGAACACCTCTTTCTGCTTAAGTAACAATTTCCTGGCCCTTGACAAGTTTGGTAACCTTCCAAACCAATTTAGATTATTTTAATAAAAAATGAAGTAACACATCCCTAAAAACAAAACTTGGTTTGGATTCCTTGTTCTTGCTCAGGACAGTGCTTCTAAAGTCCGTTAGCTTGTAACTGTGGTTCGTTTACATTACTGACTGATAACACAGTTGATTCTGGGATCGTATCAGCCTCCTCTCTGTTTTCTTTATGAAACATCCCATTGGCATTTCTCATTCTATAACAAAATTTCCTATTTTCTTGTGTGTGAGAAGAAAATGCCTTCAGTAATGTATGTATCTTAATGTTCGAATTTTTCCATTTTTTCAAAGTGAGGACAGATCTTAATTTATATGGCAAGCTGAACTGTGTGCTCCCTTCCTAGAGTTTTTAACTTTACCCTTAAGTTGACTCTTGCCTACTCGGTGACCTCGCACCCTAATTTTTCCGTTTACTTCCTGTACTGCATTTGAAGTGCCTATAAATCACATCTTAGGTCAACCCTTTCCTTAACATGAATAATATTTGTATTCTCGCTGTGCAACGCAATTTTACAGCAATGCCAGTTTAATTCTTGGCAGTCTAGACTCTCCTTCGTTTTTCTTTTTTCTTTTTCTTTTTCTTTTTCAAAGCCCTATTAAATTTCAAGCCTCTCTTTTAGCACTGGTGGTGATAACTGCTTCAACGCACTAACTTTTCACCTCTCAAGGCGTATTTGGAAAATGTCACAAATGACATTTGAAAATGTCAATTGTGAGGTTCCAGGTGGGCTGACCCAGTTTGACGTGTGTTCAGAGCAGAATTGGTTCCAGTCAGGCTGTAATATGGAGGCAGAATTGGTGGGACCCACTGAGTGGATTCTCACCTGGTACTTGGGTTGTCCACTAACAGGCTTACTGCCCCTCCCCGCTCCACGTAGGACCATCCTTTAATTAAAATAACATACTTTAATGATCTTGTAATCATTGGTTTGTTTCCAGAAGCTATCGGGTTGCATGTGGAGAAATCAGTGGAGCAGAAACAAGATCCACTGACCTCATCTTCCAAGCCATGGAGGAGGGAGTTCAGCGTCTGACATAGGGGAGGATAAAAGCAGATAGAATTTTTATTTCAATGATATCTTCTAAGAGCTTAGCGTTTTATGATAAACTCTGGCCAGTTCCCTTCTTACCATTCCTCTCCTTTATGAAAAATCGTTCAGTGGTACCCAGTTTTGCTTGTGTCTTTATGAGTTGTGAGTGTTTGTTGAATGTTCTCTGTTGGAGGGCTTAGAATTCTAATTTTCTGTGCCCTACACAGTGTGAAATCATTGAGCACCTACCCAGGCCATCAGCAGTATTTACAAATCTATGGGAACTCAGAATTTCAGAGTATTATATGTCTCATAGAATCATGAATGTGGCCCAGTTTTTTTTCTTTTTTAATTGAAGTATAGTTGATTTACAATCTTATGTTACAATTGTGGCCCAGTTTGCCTTTCAGGGAGAGGTAGAGTGCTAAGAGGAAGGGCCCTTCAGTCAGATGAATTTTATCTGTGATCATGAGCATGTCACTTATCCTTTCTAAGCCTTATATTTCAAATCTGTAAAGTGGAATTAAGAGCAACATTGGGTGGGGGTGGGGGTTACACCATATAAAACTCTTAGTACATGGTCCTCAGTAAATGGTGGTTAGTATATTTGAGGGTGGAAGATCCGATGTAGGGGATCAGCCTGTGTGCTGTGAATTTGGACTGTGGGTCAGAGAAGCCTGAATTTGGACTCCTAACTCCTTCATGTCAGCTCAGGGACTCTGGACACCTCACAGAGCACTGGAGCCTCTGTGTTCTCTTATGTTGATGACCATGTCCCTCCACCCCAGGAGTGTCATGAGGCTTCTATTAGATGCAGAAAGTACCAGACTTGGCACATAGATCTTATCAAATGTTAGCTGGTCTCCAAATCCTGTCTCCTAAGGTCACGTGTATTGTCTCTAACAGGCATTTCAACTTGGTTTTACTTGATATAAGTCAGAGGTAAAGAAAAGGCGACCCCTTAGAATGACACCAAAGTTAACACTTCCTTTCAGACATCTTCAGAAACCCAGGAGCCTTTGGCGACCCAGTTTTTAAAATACTAACTTAACTGAAACAAATACTGCTGTTCTGTTAAAATTCAGAGGATGCATATCTTATTACAAAACAATGGATTGAGTGTTCTCCTAATCGTTCTGCTGTAGAACAAAACTCCCTGATTGGGAAGTGGTACACAAGTTCTTTGGGGGCACCAAGAGCTTTGGATGTTAACAGTCTGCCTGGAAAGATGCCATCCCCGTGTACCCCCGTTGTGCCTCAGTCTCCTGGCTCATACCTCCTAGCACGGCTCTGGGCAGAATTTTTGTTTGAATGCCCAAGAGGACTTTTTTCTTTTGTAAATAAAAATTCAGCTGGTAATCAGTGCTTTCTGGGGGTGGCAGCGGTGAGAGAAGGGGTTCAATGCCATGGGAGCTACATGAAAGCTTCTTTCTGCTCTGCTCAGACGTAGGGCCTGTCTGCTTCCCGGGCAGGTCTGCGAGGACCGGACCTGCCAGAACACCCGCCCTTGGTGTGAGCAGTCTGTTTTCTGCTTACATACACAGACTTGATTTATAATCCCAGTCCGGACAGCATCTGAGTCTAATTACCTGGGTATATGAAAGTTCAGGAGATCTCAACTAAGTTAGCAATTCAGGGATGCGCTTTACCAGAAGCAGATGGAAAAAATAAAACACTTTAGTTTATGACTATTTTTCTATTTGGGGGAAGGACAAAGAACAAAAAGAGTTGCCAAATTGATCCTTGTCAAGCACTAATTAAATATTATTCATGATTAATTCTGATGTTGATGTGTTCAGTGTTTTAGCGGTGTCATAAATATCTGAAAGAATGAAATGACTCATTTTGTGTAGCTGCAATAAATCATGCATACCACAGTCCCCACGTGGCCTCCTGAGCCAGCCCCTTATTATTATTTTTAAAGTACATACACTTGTTAGTGACTTTTATGGAATGTTATTAGAGACGTGAGGGAAGTTTCCTAATTATGCCTTGCTGCTGCCATTTCATCTAGTTTAAAAAAAAACAAATATTTTAAAAATTACAAAGAATGAATGGTTTCTATTACTTAGAGATAGATACTGAAAAATTTATAGATGAAATGATATGAAACCTGGGATCTGCTTTAAAAAAAATCCAGGTTGTCTGGAAGAGGGGTGAGTGGGTGGGGATGTAAATGAAACCAGGGTAGCCATGAATTGATAATTCTTGAAGCTCAGCGAGGGGTCCGTGGAAGTTCTTTATAATATCCTCTATTTTTGTATATTTTTATAGTTTTCTGTAATAAAAAATCTAAACAATAGTTCCTTGGGAAGGGGCTCAAGTTTATTCCTCCAGGAAAATGATGGTTGTCAGTTTTCATTGTAAGCATAAGTTCTTGAAGTTATGAACCACGGGTCAGGAAATGTTGTAAATCCCATTTGGAGGTGATAGACTAATAATGATGGCAGTGATGAAAGTACCGACAGTTGCTTCCACGTAACTGAACATCAGCAGCACGCCAAGCACTGCGTTACGCATTTGCTTAATCCTTAAGATGACTGCTTCTATCCTTGCTTTGTAGATGAGTAAACTAAGACCTAAGGAGATTCAACTTCTTGTCAAAGGCCTATGACAGAAATGAGGAATCCAAGGTTCCAAAACTAATTCTTATTCTCTTTCTTTTTAACTTATAAAAAGAGACTACACTTAGCCAGGGAGGCTGGAACCATGAATTCAAGTAATTTGAACAGGGAGGCACCTTAGAGATGGGGAGTAGGTGACATGCCTACCCCCTGCTCCTGGGCCCTTGATGGAGGACATTGCTAATGGATCGGGGCACGGATTCCCACTCAACATAGTGCCCCAGACAGCTCAGTGGACTCAGAGTTGGCACTCATACAGAAACCTATTCGTCTTCTCTCATTCTGTCACCACCTTACCCAGTGAGAAAACAGGCCCAAGGAGAGGCAGCTGCCTCCCTCAAGATCTCACAGCTCGTCTCCCGAGATGGGTCCAGGGTGCCTTCCACCACACCAGCTGAGGCTCCTTCCAGGTCAGACGTCTAATGATTCTACAAGTGTTCATGCTTGGATGTGCTTAGATCAGTGCCTGGTACATGCTGAGAACTGAATCAATATTAGCTATTATTACTATAAGGAAGGAAAATGTAAAATGTACCAACTCTAAGATGTAAGGGCTATGAATAAAACCAAGTCAGTGTGCAAAAGCATCCGCTGGTTTCCTACAGTGGCAACAGAGCCCCGGGCTGAAGCTGGCCCCACAGCCTAGCCTCAGCCCCAGCGCCCCCGGCAACACAGGCGCCTCAGTCTCCCGTCCCCAGTCACTGCTCCTCAGGAATGTGTGTGGAAGGCACCGTTCGGGGGGCCCTGTCCAGTCTAGATTGATGGCGTAAAGCAGCCGACCTTAGCATCGCCTCTGTGCGGCGCCAGCAGCCCCACCTTGCCTGGGCTTTGGCAGCCCCACCGAGCACTTGGCCGATGCACTGAGCTCCTGCCCTGAGGAGGCGTCCAGGTTTGGGCTTCCCTCATAATCTTGGGTCTCCCACTTCTCTGAAGACTTCCCTATCCTTGGACAGCTCTGACTAACGTGATTTCCACCACACACAGCAGAGTTTCACACGCAGAGGAAATGCTCTTCCCTCAGCCTTTATCCTTTTGGGGGTTTTGAGGGTGTGTGGTTCTGCCTTCCCCAGGAGATCCAGGAATGAGGCAGGTATTGTGAGTGAAGTTTTTTTTTTTAATCTGTGAATTAAACAGCTAATAGAAGCCCATGTAATTTGTGTGACAAGTGACAGCTTGTGTGAAAATAACTTACCCATATCCTGTTACACATTTGCATCCATTATGTTGGGAAAAGCCATATGTCACTGGTAGACCATTAAGTCGTAGTCACCAGTATTTTCCTAGGTGAAAGGGTAATTATTTTTGCTGTTTGTTCGTAATTTATTAATAGTCAGTGAAGAACATTAGGGTAAAGGATTATTTCAAACAAAGTGACAGATCAAATGTGTGGAAGGCACAGTGATCTGGAGGTTGATAAGAGAAGCTGTTAGTGGGAAGAGAAGAGAGACATCAGTGTGGGCCCTGCATGTGCTGCTGCTGATTGGCACTTCGATAAAATAGGTGCATACAGGCTGAATACAGACCCTGGAGAACAGTTTCACTTTGGATGGAATCAGCTGTGATCTAGAGTAAAATCACAGTTCCTGTGGTGGGGTTTGCATGCTGCTAGTGGTATGCAGATTGATTCTAATAGCTATGAATTCATCTTAAATGTGCTAGGAAGACACCATACTATACCAAACCTGTGATTTCTTGGATTATTTGTTATCTATTTTGCTTAGGCTAAGGTTAAACTGGATAGTTGTGTTTTAAAAAGTGAGTTAAGAAAAAAACTGTCGAGAATGTAAAAAAAAAGTGAGTTAAGGAAAAGCGAGTTAAAGTAAACATGTAGAGAAATAATAATAAAAGTGGAGTTCAAGTATGACAAAAATTGAGGTGATGATATGTGAACCAATGATGTTTAAGGAACATTAGACTAAAGACAAGTTGCCTTGGCACTTCAGGATTAGTCTTTGCTCACTGGGGATGGGCCCATATCTTGAAATAATATGTTTTACGATGCATCTGTCTAGAACTCTTACAGCGTTCTACTTTCGCTTTAAATTTTTAGCATTATAGTGTGATTCTTTACCTGGTATGGCAAAAAACAAAATAAAGCATGGAATACAATTCAAAGCAGGTACTGGGAGAAATTTACAGGATTTTTATTCTGAGTGTGGGATGAAAAGATAAATGTCTTGGGTGGGTAATCAGCTTAAAGATAAACTGAAGTCTTGTCTGAATGCTGCCACCACCTTCCTGCTTGAGCTCTGGGATGACTTCAGCCTGGACGTCAGTTTCCACACCTCTAAATTGAGGGGTTGAGATGATCTCCAGGTTACCTTCCAGCCCTGAAGTTTTTGATTTCAGTCAGAATCCTGGGAGATGGGAAGAGTGATGCCACCCTTAGTGGTATGATGTTCTGGGAAATTTAATGTATTTCTTAGCCTTCTAAGAGGGTTACGAATACCATAAATCCAGCTGATCTCTCGAAGTGGACTAATGACTTCTTTAAAGAGGACATCACTCATTCAGAATGTAAATTTGATGTGCTTGCTAAAGCACAACCAAGTCCCTTTTCTTCTGCATCAGACCCAGGATCTTCTTTGTAATTGCTGTCCCTCACCCAGTTCAGAGAGAGGGTCAAAGATGAAGTGAGGAGAACTCTAAAGCTGGTTCTTGTAAGAAGAGAGGCAGTTAGTTAGGGAAACATGAAATAATTCCATCAACGAGAGTAGCTTGAACCATGACCTGGAGATGAAAAAGAACATGGTTCATTTAGGGAGATACAGGTATGCACAAATATGGTAAATGATGGTTGCGTGGCCTCCCTATGCCAGGCACTGTGACTTAGAGCAGGCATCAGGACAGGCAGTGGTTTGATCAGGCTGCAGTATGGGTGGTGGGGAGGGGGGAGCCCAGAGAGACAGTTCAGAGGGGCTGGCTCATGAGGGGCCTCACGAAGGAGACTCCCACTTCGGAAGCTTTTGCTGAGACCCCTTTTTGAGGCTTTTGCAGAGGGCCTTGCTGAGGGTGGGACTTCCAGCAGCCACTGCCCATGTAAGGAGGCAATAGTTAAGAAAGCTTTGCAATCACAGCTGTGGGGAAGATGGAGGATTTGGGATGTGTTTGCCCTTGTTTAAAGGGTGGGCGTCTGGGTCTCCCCCCAACAGCTCACTGCCTGCTGGGGCCTTTTCTGTGGGGGAATCTTCCTGAGCCCAGTGACTGGAAGGCCCTCTTGAGCCTCTAATGATAAATGCCCTTGTCCCCGTGGCTGGGGGCAGCAGGGAGGAGTAATGCCTGTGTTTCCATTGTGGCCTTAGATGCTGATTCATAAATCACTTACTTTTTTTTTTTTTTTTTTTTTTGCCTTTGGTGAAAGCTGACTCTTTTCTTTGAGCTTCTTTACTTGGAGATATTTCTGAGGATTAAAAAATATGGGCGTGTTTCCTCTTGTAAAAAATTCTTCACTTTGTAGCAAATTTGAACAGCCCATGTAAGGTATCGCCCTAGTGACAAATGGCTTGTTTCTCCTGATGATTTTGGACACAGCAGCCCGCTCCTTGCCATCAAGCAGATCGGGATAAGCCATTGTCAATTTGATGAAAGTGCAACGCTGGAGCGCAGGAGACAGCTGCAGAGCCAGGCGGCCAGAGGTGGGCAGGGCTTTCCAGAAAGAGTTAGCCACAGCATGGAGGGAGGATAAAGAGAACCTGAGAGCACAGTCTCGGGCAGGGATTCACACAGCTGTTTAAAACTGCAGGAAAAAGGAACCTGCCCCCACCCCCACCCCCCAGGCTACCAAGGCACAAAATCATAAAGAGTTCCACCACCACCATTCATTTGAAGCTTTGCATTTGATATCCATACATTTGAAGAGTTAAGAAACAAAGGGTGACTGCTTGCCTGGTGGACTTGATGGACGCCTAAGTTCAATGTCCCGCTCGGCGGCTTCCCAGCCGCGGGGCCCTGTGCACATGGCCAAACGCTTCCTCATTTTCTTTCCCGTCTGAAAACGGAATGATAATATACTTTCCTTATAGGATTTTGGGGAGGAGTAAATTTAAAGGACTTGGCAAAGCTCTTGGTAAGTGTTCAATGAGCAGTAACCATAATTGTTACTATCTGGTGGATTTTTTTTTTTTTGGTAACTATCACCTTTCCCCCCAACCATACACAGTGTAGTAACAAGAACAGCCGACTTGCATAGACTATAGAGTTTAGCAAAGTTCCTATTTTTTTTGCAAAGGTGAGCTCACGGAGGCTGGAGGTAGGACATCCTGACTGTCCCTCCGTTTTACAGGCTAGTAACGGGAATCAGAGCACTTAACTGACCTGAGCAGGTTCTCAGAGCACAGAGGGAAGAACTGGCCCGCAGACTTCAGTTGTCTGAGAGGAACCTTGTGCTTCCTTTGTACCAGCGTCACTCTTACACCAACTTGTCCTTGAATGGCATTTTCCTATAAACTCTGCTCACTTCCTGTCAGTGGACTGTCCTTATTCTTATGAATTGAAGCACCGTGAACCACTTGCGTCCTGACATGAACACTCGCTGGGGCTCACCTGCTTTCTTAGTTTTGGGGTCACTAGGCAGGCAGAGGAGTTGCTGGGGAGTGTAGCCAAGGGGAACCCGGCAGACTCGTTACTGACATGCCTGTAGCAAACCTCAGAAATCCCAAACCTGGTATTCATGCAATTTGAGTTCAGGGAAACTCCCCTTGCTGCTACCTGGCTGCCTGGGAAAGGCTATGTGTGGGGTGACATCAACTTGGACAGTGAAGGTGATTAAATCTTTGCAGGGGCAGCAACACCTGTAGTGATGCCCCCTCCACACCTCCTGTGTGATTCACAGGGGATGTAAGTTTTGGGCCTGGAAGGGTTAATAAGTCATCTTTCTCCAAAGACCTTCATTCAAGTCCTGGCTTCCAGCCTTGTGTTTTGTTGGTTCTTTATGGTCTGTGGAACTAGGTTACCTGTTCTTTGTAGATTTTGGTCAAGCAACCTATAGATTCCTTCTTGTTAGAATGGGCCTAAAATCCCATAGTTGAGTTATAGCTTAAATGGCCTTCCTTCTTACCTGCGGGGATTAATTCTACTGCAGCCGCAGACCCAGGGTATGCTGTTCTTGTAGAACGTCGTAGGATGTGGCAGAGCGAGGCCTGGACGGTGAACCCACCCACCTGGGTTCTGATCCGGGTCGGCCCACGGGGTGAGCAAGACACTTCATGTCTGTGGTTGACGTCTCTTCTTGTCCATGATGAGATAGTTGAAGGAATGTGCAAGGCTCTTCAGCTTTTAAATTCTATGATATTTAAGCAGTGGTTTAGGAACGATTTAGAAGAATCGATTGGTTACCTGACTAAAACTGAGAATTGCTAAGTTGTGGAGACACGAATATTTTTATTCCTCTAAAAATTTGTTGTGCAGCTATACCAGGGATTATAAAAACATATTACTAAGCAGTTTATATGTATTCTCTTTGCATGAAAGCTTAAGGGTTTTTTAAAAATTAAAAATGTGTTTATTCTTATTTCCTTTTAAAATATTTTAGGAGGAGTCACCATTCATTTCAGAAGTCCCTATGCCTGATTTACAGCCAGAAACATGGGGGGAACATTTAGACAGTACAGGATTCCAACCTAGCTCCCAGAACTGGGTTGTGGGGCCCAAAGTCTCAATTTCAAAACAAGCAGAGAGTCAAAGAAACTCCTTGGGTGATTCTGATAAACATCCAGGTTTGGGAAATCACTGCCGAGTTAGCCCGAGCTGTGAGATTTTGGTGGAGTCAGCTTCTGATTCCTGGCTCTGCCCTGCTCGTTCCAGCGTTTTCCTAGTGCCTGGACGTGCCTGCCTAGAACCTACGCTCCCTCAGCCACAGTGTTTTCTAACCGGCAGCCAGGTTCTCAGACGAGCACAAGTCTATTTTAGCTCCCGTAATAAAATCTAAATATTATGGAGCACTCACCCTATGTCAGACTTCCACATGGATTACTTCACTTAGTCCTCACAACCACCCTCCCAGGCCCAGTTTATCACTGCCCAGTATCGTGGGTGAGAAAACTGAGGTTACATGGCTTGGTCTGGCTGTGGACTCTGGAGTGCTGGCCTTCGCCAAAATGGTACCTGTCTGAAACTTGTAATAAAACTCAGCAAGAAAGCAGTATGACTGAAGGAGAAAGAAGGTTTGCTTATCTGGACCGCCTGTGCCACTCCCTGCCTCCGAGGCCCCCCCTCTGTCTTCTGTTGGATGTCACACACTGGGCTGCCCGAGGGGCAGCATCCCTCTGTCCACCTGCCCTTTGGACTTGGGAAGGAGGTTTAGAAGCAAGTGCAGTCAACCTCTCCTGCAGGGGCTTCACTCCAACAATAGCCTTTTGACTAATTAAAGTGCTTTTCCTGTGAACACTCTTGAGGAGTAAGAGGGAAGCTGGGATGATTTCAACTCCTTTTTCTTGACCTCCCTCCTACCTCCATCCGCAGGTATAAGTCATGGAAGGAATGAAGGGCTGGGGAGCGGGGGCACGGCGATGGGGTGGGAGCCATATGTGAATGGGGTGGGAGCCCTTGGGAAGGCTTTGTGGGAGGGCTGGGAGGATGTGAGTGGTCCAGAGCAAAGGGGCAGGGACACGTTTACTGCCAGCCCGTTGTGAGCCAGGCTCCGTGCTGGGCTCTTTATGGAGAGTCTCTCATA
Organism: Vicugna pacos; assembly: GCF_048564905.1. Lineage (NCBI taxonomy): Eukaryota > Metazoa > Chordata > Mammalia > Artiodactyla > Camelidae > Vicugna > Vicugna pacos. The sequence goes on along the minus strand of NC_132996.1, from coordinate 49,791,584 downwards.
ACAAGTGCCACTGTCATAAATAGGTAGTGAAATTATGTTTTATTCTGACTACCGATCAGTGAAGTAGGTGTTACTAGCTGCCTTAAATCCTTTGGGAACAAGGCTGGGTGTGAACAGTGAAGGCTGTCATCCTTGTTTAAGTGAGAATTTGTAGACTCAGAGAGATGAGAGGACGAGTTCAAGTGATGAGAGGACAATCCCCAGATGACAGAGGCAGGGCTGCAGTTCTGCCTTGATTCCAAAGGCTATGAGAGTATTTATTTAGTTTATTTTCTGAAGCTTAGAATTCTGGGTCCTGTGCTCTCTCGTGGGGCCGTGGGGCGGGGTTGGGATGAGCAGGCCACTGGCCTGGTAGGAAGGAGGCTGGGACTCCAGCCAGGGTCCTTGGTGCAAGGACGAGTGAATGCTGCAATTGCTGACTTCATGTCCCACCTTTTGCCAAAAAATAACTGGAGTGAATTAAGAGTTTTTAAAGCAGGCTTCCTCAAGCCTTTAGTGGTTAGGGACTCGGGTTTAGGGTCAGTCTGGGTTGGAATTCAGATCTTGGGCTGCTTGTATAAACCCCCTTTGCCTTCATTTGTGAGGAGAGAATAATGCTGCCTGATTAGTAGGTTTGCTGGGAAGAGAATGCTTGGTATGTGGTAAATGCTCCAGAAGTGTTAGCTATTTCTGTTACCAACATCCATCCCCTGTCCTCCTCCCCCACTGTCTTTTACACCCTTGGAAGTGCCTCCTTGTCACCCCTCTACCTTCCAACCCTATTGGGACCCGTGAGATTCAACTGTTTTATGGAAAGTTACTCATTGATGCTGCCTTTGTTTGGCATTGGCTGGTGGATGGGGGCCTTCCCCATCCAACTGGGAGACTCGTGTGCTGCCCTGGGGCTCCCAAGGCTGCGTGTAGCTTCCCCATTGACACCTATTTGGGGCCAGAGCTGCTCTATCAATTCTTTATTAAGACCAGTTATTTTTTATTTATGATGCTTGCAGGTTCATTAAAAATGGCACTCCCTGTTGGGGATACCGCAAGGCTTTTAGCCAGTTTTTATCAGGTTGTTAGAGTAGATATGAATATTTTAATAGAGGGAAAGAGCAAAGCCTTCAACAAACTTAATTTGTTCTAGAATCTAAGTGACAGGCTTAACAGGGGTGCCAAGTAATTCAGTATAATCAGCCCAGATAGTGGAATAAGGAACACAATTGAATGGACAGGGAGCTTTTCCAGAGGGGCCACAGGGGGATTTTCCACCACCAAGCAGCTGTAAATCACCATATCCCTGGATCCTTTGAGTCCAGGTACGATCCAGCGTAGCCATGGGCAGCTTCTGGGCTGAGTTAAGTTCCCAGGAAGCCAGGGGGAGTGCTTTTGCAGATTCTCTTTTAACATTTATAGAATTCTTTTCCCAAGATGAAAATCTTACTAAATTATGTACAAAATGATGGATAAGCTGGGTCACTGCTGCCCATCAAAAGCCTGTTTGGGGCTGCAGTCTTGATTGTGATCCTAGATACGGTGGCTGATTTCTTCATGCAGTTTTAAAAATATCCACTTGGGGGAGCTTTATGATTGAATTTTAAATTCATATCAGATTTTAGATGTGACATGAGCTCCAGACGACTACCCCCTACCCTGCACGCACACAACCACTATGGTGACAAGCTACTGAAGCAAGCAATGGTTGCAGAAATACAATGATAAATCAACGTGAGTTGTTTTACTTTATTGGCAATTCCTCCCTCTGGATTTTGAAGTTATTCTTGATTTTTAAAAAGCTTCCCCTTCAAACTAAAATAGTTCAGAGATAAAATAAAGAATAGCAGTACTTTCTGTTGTTTCTTGGATGAGTGTTCTGCAGAAGTATGCAGACATCATTGCATACTTAAATGCATGTCCCAGTTCATTTTAAATAGCCGAAGCACCAGAAAAATCTCCTTTGAAGTTTTATGAACATGGTCATTTGCAAGGAAGATACGATCGTGAAACCAAATGTCTGAGCAGGGAATGCTGTTTTCTAGTATTCACCACGTAACTCTCCATCACCCTGCCTCTGTCTCCAATAGGTGGGGCATGGAGAGGTCTAATGAAGGACAATCCTTTGCTGCCTGGGCAGAGGTCCAGGTTCCAGATGGCCTTAGGGGTCTACCCAGATTTGGACAGTTTCGATATAATGGAAAGCTAGTTAGGGTTCCTAATTAGGACACTTGCTAGAGAATGTTGTCACAATATGGATGTACTATTTACCCATTTTACTATGGAATAAAATGAAACCAATTATAAACCCACGTATACAAGTATGACTCTACGTGTCCCCCTGCCGGCACAGAGGAAGCTGGAGTGTTTCTCAGAGGGGGGCTGGCTTGGTTATTGTTTGAATCTCAGTCTTACTCTGTTCTCTTTTCCTTTGTCCTCTTGAGTTGTCAGGGCATTATGAACTCTCTCCTCATTTACGTAGTGTCCAATGATTGGATTAATAAGGCTTTGCTATTGTGACAAAGCCTCTTTCTTGTTTTTCCTGCTTTCTTCCCAGAAGAGGAAAGGAAGAGTTCTGGAGGGTCACTTTTCAGCCTTTTGTCCCTTTGGTGAAGGGCGTCCCTGTACTGAGCAGCTCTGCCTCTTTCTGCGTTTGCTTCCTTAAGTGCCACTCCCCCCGCACCCCCCCCCCCCCCCGCCACCGGGTTGGCTCACCGGCCCCACCTCCCTCTCACCGGACAGCCTGGCCTGCCAACACACAGGCAGCCCACTCTCTGTCGTCATTGTCCTATGAGGACAAGTCTCAGGTACCTGCTCCAGTGAGGCCAGGCCTCCACTCCCCCGTCACTTGTTCACCATCTTCATTGGTCACATTGATATGACTTTCACTGTCTGCTCAGTGGAGGAGAAATCTTGTGTCCTCAGGAACCCTGTTGCTCTCATCAGGAAGACTTTTCTTCAGAAAAAAAAATGCACCTCACTCCCACTTTCTTAGTATTTCTGTCCTTTTTGCTCTAATGGAGTGGTTTTTAAACTATTGACATTTTTTTCTTAAGAAACAGATCATATGTAGCAGCCCAGCCCAGTCCACGCCTGACTTCAAAGGGCCCCGTGGCAGGCGGTTTCCTAAGACACCTCCGTCAGCCCCTGCCAGTCCCTCTGCAGTCGGGCTCTCCCACCAAGGGGTGGAGTCTGCTTCTCCTCCCCTTTTTGACTTGCTTTGACCAACAGAATGTGTGGAAGCCTCTAGATGCCTCGCAGCCCCTACTCCTCCTCTTGGGTCCTTGCCCCGAGACTGCCAAGACTACCAGATGGAAAAGCTGTCCCTATCACCAGAGGATGAGAGGAGACCTGGAGGAGAGCTGAGGCCACCCAGCCAACATCCAGCCATGAGGCCGGGCACATCGGGATGGCATCTTGGACCTTCCAGCTCAGGGGCCCCTCCAGCTGGCTGCAGCAGGAAGCAAGCCCACCAGAAAGGCAGAAGCGCCACCCAGCCAAGTGCAGAGTCGGGAGAAACGGGCAATTCTTGTTGTTTTCAGTCACTAAGTTTTGGGGGTGATTTGCTATGGAGAAATAGATGACTGGACGAGGAGCCCTTCAGGGAGAACTTATGTTAAATCTGGTGTGTCTCTGTGTGTGAAGTCAGCTTCTTTTAAATTGTGAAGTTGTTCCTGCATGATGGCCATGTAAACAGAGGAGAGACTGCTTCCAGCCGCCGCATGTTGCTGCCTCCTCCTGCCCTCTCCCAGCCCCCGCGTCCCCGCGCACCAGAAACATCGTGCCTGAGCTTGTTCGTGTGTTTATTAACCATGAACGTTTTATAGACACCATGTGGAAAGCTTTCCATAAAATCAGATTTGTGTTCGTTAAGTCTTATATCGCTTACATTAATTAGCTAAGAGATGCCTGCATCTCCGGGCACAGAAAGGCCCATCTGCTGTGATGGCAGCAGAGGAAGGATCTGGGTGCTCAACCGCCCAGTCTGACCCCGCTCCCTCGAGGGACTCCAGTGAACCCTGACAGCAGAGTGGAAGGCCACTGCTGTAACACACTCCAGTGCCTACTGGAAGACTTACAGTCACCAAGATCCCAAACTGACTAGGTATACGTCATGTACACACGTGTTGCTTTCCTGCTGCAAGTGGATGAGTTTTTAAATTCTAGGGAGACAGCTCCTGGGGTTACTGTTGCATATTAACTTATTCTTGAACATTAGACTTAGTGTCCATTTTCCTAGTACTGCCTGGATAATAATTACCATGTTCTCACTCCTTACTGTGTGTTGGGTTCTGTGCTATGCACTTCACATGCATTGTCTCATTGAATCTTCCTAAAGACCCTGTGAGGCAGGTAATACTGGGCTCATTTTACAGATAAAGAAATGGGGACTCAGAGAGGTTAAGGCATGTATCCATCAGGGCTGGGACATGGCACAACTCCAGAGGGCGCCAGTCACATTGTTGCCTATGTAGATGGTGCCCTCTGGGGTTGTCCAGTTCACCTGGTGGCCTTGCCCAAAGTAACAGTCTAAGGGGTGGCAGAGCCAGGATTTCAGACTCCAATGCCAGAGCATTTAATTTTATACAATTCTGTTAAAACTTTCCACTTCTATAAGCTACTTTATTTCTTCTGCCTCTGTCTACTTATTTATTTGAATGTCAGTCTGTCCCGCCACCTATTCATCTGTCTATCCATCCATCCATCTATCCATCCATTCATGCATCCCTGCCTCCGTCCATCTATTCATCCCCTCACCTAATCATCCATTTAGTGGAATCAGTGAAGTTACTAAGTATCAGTAAAAGATCTGGATATACAGTTTCTTGAAATATATCTGGAAACATTAATTCTCTAATATTTATTCTTATTTTAAATTCATTTGACATAAAAACTTAAATCATCGACTATCTAAAACTAGAAAAGAAAAATTTCTAGAAACCCATGTATCAACAATTCAGATTTCATATTATGCCATATTTACTTCAAATTTCCTTTGTCCCTCTTTTTTAAAGAAAGAAAATAGAGCAATGAAAGTCAAAACCCACCTCCTCTCTTTCACCTCTTTCTGTTGCCTAAAGATGGCGTGTCGTATGCATGTCCCCTTCCCATGCCTGGTTTTATACATTTACTGCACCTGTATGTATCCGTAAATAATACTTACTACTGTTTTGAGTTTTACAGTTTGCACTTACCATCTGTATGCTTTTGCACCTTGCTTGTTCTTCAACACTGTATTTTTTGAGATTTATTCATTGTGACACATATACATCTAACTCGTGTGCAGTTAGGTTGTTTTTTTTACTTCTTTTGCTATTACAAACAATGCTGTCGTGAACATCTCGGAATGTGTCTCCTTGTTCGTGTGCACACAAGCTTCTGTAGGGAAGACACCCAGGAGTGGGATTACACATCTTCGGTTTTCCTTTTGGAAATGTTCTCCATGTGGTTGTGCCTGTTTACCCACTCCAGCCCGAGACAAGGGTTTCTATTTCCCCACGTCCTCAGCTACACTTGGCGTTTTCTAGTGGCTATCAAATGCTATCTCTGTTTCCCTGAGAATCACTGCATAGTTATATAGGTCATTCAGGTTTCTTCTTCTGTGAAATGCTTATTCATATTTAATAGCCGTTGCCTGTTTTTCTACTGGGGAGTCTCTGCCTTTCTTATTGATTCATAGGAGGGTTTTTGTTTCTTTCTTTTTCTCTTTTTTCAATCTTTTCTGGAAACAGATCTTTTGCCAGTTAATTGCATTGCAAGTACCATCTCCCACTACTTGCTTTTTTTTTTAACTTGGTTCTGCCTGTTTCTGTAGGTTTTTGTCACTTAATTTTATCCTTGAACATTTTTAAAGAGACAAGTCATTTAATTATAATACCCTTACGCAATATCATGGAGGTGTATGTAAGTAAGTTTTTTCTACATTTCTATAGGAGAAATTTTTAGGAAACCATTTATAGAGCTCTTACGATGAGTAATGCACTATCCTAAGTACTTTACAAGTACTGATCAATCCTTTTAATAACACAAGGAGATTGACATAGTTGCTATTCCATTTTAAAGATGAACAAACAGAGGCCCAGAGAGATTGAGTTATTGCCCCAAATTATGCAGTGATTAAGAGATGGACCTGAGGTTAGAATTCAGGGAGTTAGTTCCAGGGCTTGGGTAACCACTAAGAAGAACCACTTCTTGAAGTCACAGTTCCTGCTCTCCAGAGCTCACTGGAAGAGAGAGACACGCGAGCAGGCTCCATTCTGCAGTGAGACAGACTTGCGGGAACACATATAGGGGGTTGGGGAGGACTTCCTGGAAGAAATGGCCTTTGAGCTGAGTGAATGAGAATGAGATATTTGTGCTGGAAGCTGACAAAGGGAATGGTGAGAGACAGTGTGTGTGTGTGTGTGTGTGTGTGTGTGTGTGTGTGTGTGTGTGTGTACACTTCCTATGGAGGGTGGGGAAGGACATTCCAGGCAGAGAGAATAGTATGTGTAGAGGCCTGGAGTGAGCACAGCGTGATCTGGGCGCTATGAGCAACCCGGTATATTTAGAAGGTGGAATTTAGGGGTGGGGTGATTAGAAATGAGGCCAGGAATAGTGCCTGGTATTTGGCTGCCATTATTATTTAATATATGAATAGATGAAAGCTTTTAGTGTTACAAATGCAATCACGAGGCAAGCTCTTAATTAACTGGAATGCTTAAGGCATTGTCCTTTATAATTAGGAAGGCTGTCTCCCCCAACCTCTTTGGTTTCAAACTTTGTTCGTGAATGTGTGAGGAAATGTGTGTGTCTTCCTTATATCAATAAACACATTTTCACAAGCCCACTTCAGTCTTTTGCAGCTGAAGCTCTTTCAGGTCTCCCACGTAAGCATCCAGAATATTATAGGTCATTATCTATTACTGGTCATTACCTATTTCTAGGTCGTTACCTAAAGGTCATTACTGGAGCTGGTGATGTTGCTGGTTGAGAAATGTGAGTTAAATGAATTTATTCCCTATAAGACACATATGGTGTAATGTGGGTTATTCATGCTTAGGATTGGCTTGTTTTCAGGTAGGCTAGAACTATTATGAATTAGAATTTTTTCCCATTGATTCAGCTCATTAGTACCAGGAACAGACAGGACTTTTGGCTCCTTGTGCTGATCTAGCAGTTGCTAGAGTGTTGTTTTGTTAGGCAGAAGTTAAGGAAAGGAGAAATACAAGTCTGGCAAATGAAGTAGTTAGCAGTGCCTTAATTCTTACCATAGTGGTTTTTTGGCCTCGTCTGGTTGGGATATTGTAGTCATGAGGCCAAGAACAAGGTCACCGCGTGGATCTGCTTTAATCTACGTCCAGGGCTGACTCCACAGATGTTGCTCTGCCCTAGAGATCATGGGGATGATGCATAGCCAACTCCTCACAGCAGGTCAAAGCCCGCACTCTAACATCCTGTGCTGGCAGTGGTCAGTTGCTTCCTTTTTGCATGTAAATTATTTATTTATCGGGGCCCTTTTTGGTATAGCCAGGGCTGGCATGGGGGGGTTTCCTAAGCCCCGGAGAATCAGTGCGCCTAGTGTGCCTTTGCTGTCCCTTTTGCTGGACAATGTCCAGCCTTCGTGGCCACTGTCAAGGGTGGTAAGGGGAGGAGGGAGGGACTAGGGATTCCCTTCTGGCTTCAGGGAGAGTTTCCTTTATTCCAAGCTGGGAGTCACTGCAGTCTTATGGATGGGTTGAGGGCATTCAGGGAGGCAATAACAAATCCCATCTCGCTGCTCAACCCGTGGGAAGTTGCTGGTGGGGAGGGAGATGTGTTTTTTGCCATCTTGAATTCAAATTCATGAGGTATTTTTCCACAGGATCTATGTTATAAGTGATATTTAGATTTTTAGGGCAGCCCACAAAGCTCTGTTTGCCTAAAGTGTAGCTGAAGAAGAAATGTGTTTTGGTTAAGTTACGGTTTATAAAAGGCAATGTTTTTCAAACTATTTTCCCCCTGCAGTGGAATCTCTCCTTCAGATGAATGCACAGGGAACTGCAATATATATAACAGATAAATGCAGAACTACTCTGGTTGAAGCAAGATTCGGCCTCATGGTCACTAAGTGTTGGTCCCTGAGATTCACTTTCCTTTTGGGTTGACGTCACTGATCACTGCTGCCATCATCCCTTCTTTCCAGAGAGGGCGCTGTCCACCTTTCTGCTGCATTGCAAGGGGGAGGGGTGGGTACACGACTCTGTGGTCAAGGGAAAACTAGTGGTTCTAAAAACTGGTCTGTGGATCAAGTTGCATAAGAATCACGTGGGAAATAAAAAACAGATTTTAAAAAAAAGACAAATAACCAAAACGATCTAGGGCTATTCCTCAAAATTCCAATTCAGTTGCCCTAGACTAGGTCGTGGAATCTTTACATTAAAAAACTACTCCAGAGGATAAAGATGTTTGGAAGCTTGGACACCAGCTGCCTTCAGTTCCTGGCTACCTCCTGGCCAGAGGGTGTCCCTCCCCACCACAGAGGAGGAGGCAGATCCAGATATGGGAGAAGATCTGAGGGAGGGACAGGAGTATCTTCCTTGCCTGTGGCCTGCCCGGTACAGACTGGCTGTTGGTTGGAAATCTGTTTCATTTCCATTAATTGCCAGGAGGAGTCTTCACAGCCCTCTCCACGCAGGGCTGTGGCCTCACCCTCCGGCTTTAACTGAACCAGTGCAACAGAATGCAATTCATTTAACCTCCCCCAGAGTGAAACCACAGATGGGAGCTGAGGGAGTCTTTTCATATTACTAATCTGGGAACTGGTTCCCTGATGTCTAAGGTTTTAGAATTTATTTATTTATTTGTTTGTTTGTTTGTTTTTAGAAATGTGCTCCAAGTCTAATGATCCATTTAAAGGAACAATCATAGCCACTAAAGCTCTTGGAAAGAACCCTGAAGACTTTGTGTGACTCTGTGTTTTGTTAACGTTGTCAGGATGATCCCCCTGATCCTGGATTGTTCCGAGTCAGGCCAAAGGCAGCCCGGGGGAGGCTCTGAAGTGTGGGGCCCTTCTAAGCACAAGACCCTGTGTGACTGAACAGGTCACACACCCATGAAACTGCAGAATCCATGAGGTAAGAAGTTTTACTATTACTCTTATTATTTCATGCCTTCCACTTCCTTTCTGTACCCTACATTTGCCAGTAATAGCCATGCACGCCCTCCCCCATCAAAGCACATGCACAGGTATTCAAGTGTTCTTAGGGTCCCTCAGGTCTGTGGAGTTTGCTTTTGCTTTTTTTTTTTTCTTTTTTTGGTTAATTTCTTGCTTGAACCTAATAACAGAAATCGCTGATTATAAGGAAAATCATCCAGAATGTCTCCACTTACATATTCTGCTTTTCCTTTCCTTTTCCATGTCCATATCTGGGTGTAATTATACCAGTTAATTTTGTATTCTCTTGATTTCCATGTTATTCGATAGTTTTCCTAAGTTAGTTTTCAGAAAGAAAATTATTTTAAAAATTAATGAAATGTTAGTTCATTGTTAACAATTACAACATAGGTTCTAGATCTTGAAGAAGGAAACAGGGGCTGGGGAGGGAGGAAACAGGAAGGAACCAAGAACTGGAGAGAAAGACAGAGGAGAGACTTAAGGGGATTAAGGGTTTTGGGGAGTGGAGTTTGGGGTCCCAGATGCATGAAGAGCATACTGGTTGTTAATAATAATAATAACAACAACAACAACAACTTACATGTTGTGCTGAGTACTTTATGGAGCTCATCTCATTTGATCTTCACAATAACCCAAGACAACAGATGTGACTGGTATCACTAGGAAGCAGAAGAGGAGCCTGAGGCACTGGGAAGTTAAGTGACTTGCCTTGGGTTATATGACTAGTTAAGTGTTGGATCAAAATTGGAACAGCTCAGGCGGGCTGCTGCAGAACTTGTACTCCTATGTGCTTTGTGTTTTGTTGTTATGGCTGTTATTGTGACTGAAGTATTTTAAAGCAAGTTCCAGTCATTAAGGCATTTCACCCCTCCATACTTTATTATGTGTTTCTAGAAAATATGGATATTTTCTTATACAACTATAGTACCATTGTGATATTTAACAAAATTAGTAGTAATTCCTTGATATTGCATATAGTCCAATCATATTCAAGTTCCTCTAGGGACGAACCATAATTTAACTATTTTTCTCTACTCTTTTATATTTTGTTTAATTTTCTCTCTTTGTAAAATACGCTTCAGTGAACCTCTTTGCAAATAGAATACTTCCTATCATTTCATTAAAATAAGCACCCAGATGTGGAGTTAGATTGTCAAAAGTTATGATCATTTTAGTGGATACTGAAATATTTGAAAACTATTCTCCATAGGAATGCTTTTTTTAACATTAAAAAATTAAAACATAAGGTTTCTCAGATTCAGTCGGAAGATCCCATGAGTTCTTTGGGTAACCACAGACTTAGGGGTGGGTGTATAATTGAAGGTTGGTCCCTACAATATTTTCTGATATCTTTCAAAAAGGTGACAAAGGAATTTGCATTGTATGACCCAGAACAACATGTCCAAGAGAGGCAACCCACAGTTCAGGGAAGAAATGAAGATAACTGAAGTGATGTCCAGATAGAGTGACTTAGTCTGTCACAATATTGTGATTTGGACTCACTTTAATACATCTGTTTTATAGGGGATTTTGTTTTTCTTTTCTTATGTTCTAATGGATTCTAGCTTGGCTGTTCTAATGATTCCACCAACAGCCACTTTAGATATCCATTTCAAAATGACTCTTAGTCAGTTTAAGTGTCATGGAGCAAAGTAAAAACAAGAAATGAAAGTCTTACCACTTTCCCCAGTGCTTGCTGTTACATGCCAGGTGGTTGTTCTTGTCCTTGCTTTGCCTTTTTCATTAGATGATGTTTTGCAGGTGTCTTCTGTACGGAGTACTTTGTTGTCTTTAGGAATGAAGAATGTATTACAATGGTAATTTCATAGAAAGGATAAGTATTTAGAATAGTAGTCTCACTGGTTCCCTCACACCCTCATGCCTGCCTCCTTACCTAAGTCTGTAGCATCTTTTCTTTGCTCATCAGATAGTACTTGTTGGCTATATTAGTTAGGGTTTGACTAAGATGCTGTAACAAAGATACTCTAAAAGTACAGTGGTTTAGAAAGGTAGAAATTTCTCTCTCATGTAACAATTCCGAGGTGGTCCAGGTAGATGGGGCCCTTCTGCTCCATACAGACAATTAGAATCCTGGGCTCCTTCAATTTTTAAACTCTGTCATTCCCTTAGGATATAGTCATTGTCTGCATGATTGAAGCTTGGCCCCTACTATTCTGAGTTCCAGTTTCTGGGAAAGAGAAAGAGGAGGTCTGGGACCACGGAGTTCCTTTTGGTTCAGAAGTCATACACGTCACTTCCACTCATATTCCTTTGATAAGAACTGAGTCACATGGCCACACCTAACTGCAAAGGACGCTTACAAGTGCAGTTTTGGGCTAAACAGACTTGTGTCCAGGAAGAAGAGGAGACCAGATTTTGATGGGCAAGTAGCAGTTTATGACATTATCTATGAACATAGGTTCTAGAGTCAGACAGACATGAGTTCCAATTTTGATTCTGTCACTGACCAGCAGTGTGAACCTAGAAAAATGATCTATCTTCTTGATTTTCTTATTAGAAAAGTGGAGATAATAATTTCTATTTTATGGGGACTGTTATGAGAATCAAGTTGAATGAGTGATTTAATTACAAAGCACTTGAGAAAAAGCGCTGGTGGTTAAAAGCATAGAATTAGGAATCGGACTCGCTGAATTAAAATCCTGGCTTTATCTTTACTAGCTGTGTGGTTTTCAAGAAATTATACAAAATTCTCAGAGATTCACGTTCTTCTTCTCTAAAATGAAGATACCATTAGAGCCTACCTATAGAAAGAATTCAATGATGTACTCCATACTGGGTTTATTAAATGACTTATTCATGCTCAATAAATCATGGTGGTCTTTTTGTAGTTATTATTATGTCTGTTCATTTTGAAAACTCCTGAGTGTGTCCCCCAAAAAGAAGTAGTAAGTTTAATTTGTGTAAGCATGCACCTGTTATGAGTTGCTGCATTCTCTTACACCTCTTGTTACTGCTTAGCTCCTACATCCTGTTAACATGTTCACATATTCAGCTTGTAAACAAGTTCCTGTTTGATTTCTTGGGTAAGCATCCACTGATGACTTTATATTCTAAGTCATATAGGCTAGGCTGTTTAGTGTGAATTCCATAGCTTGTCTCAGAAGTTGAATACATTTTTTCCATAATGGTCTCAATCCCATCAACCATTCTGAATGGATTAAGCTGGCCTGAAGAAATCTCTCTGTGGATAGCTAAGCAATGTAATAAAAATGGAAAACTCAGGGATGATACACGGCTGTTTTAACCTCAGGATATCTCTCTCTCTCATATCATGGCAATGACCCTGAATTATAATTTTCAGGTCTGATTTTGAGACTTATTTGCAGAATTCTGCTTCTCTGATTTTATGCAGATAACCTGAAGCCCTGTGATTGCTCCTCTTCTCTCCCAGGGACCTTCCACGATTCCCATGTGACTGCAGGGACACTTGCCTCTTCCCCAGCTTGCCACCCCCTACTTATAGAACTGACACACCGCTCTGTTGTACCATTGTGCTCTCCTGAGTACTGTGGCATTCAGCCTGGCTCCGGTGATATAAAATGAGGGGGTATGGATGCCTTTTTCAAACTTGAGACTAGCAAAAGACAAAACCCCCTTTTGTTCAAAACCATTAGAAGTGCAGTCTTGAGTTCCTGAGAAACCGTAGGATGGGTCCTTTTCTTCCCCACACCCCCACCCGCTGGCTGCTGTAGTTTTGCATGAAGTAATTGAGCAAATCAAATACCAAACCTATAAAAGGTAGCATTATCAAAGTGAATGAACGAACGCTTACCTAGCAGAACTGTAAGACATGGGAAAATAGGAAGACAAGTTAATGATCTAGAAATTGTATAGCTGTGCTGTCTTAGAATCATGGCAAATGGAACATATGGCATTGGGTCATTTTTTGCATTGATATGAAAAGAAAATGAGTTTATTTTACAAATAAATGGAGTTTGTGTTTCTGTTTGCTATTCATGACAATAATGTTTACCTCTCTTGAAATAGAAATATGTCACCTAAATATTAAATATAGAGAAAGATTTTTTCAACTATTAATGAATAATTTTTCTTTACATACCGTGCCTTCATCCACTTCAATTAACACTTTGTGCTTTTCTCTTCATTTGCTATTACTTTGTCTGATGAGGCTGTCTGTGAACAGAGGCATCTTAAGAAAAAAAGAGGGAATTTGTGAAAAGACAGACATGTTAAAGTTAGTATTTGCCTGAGTATTAGAATTTTAGATTAAGGTCTAGAATCAAATTCACTTCATATTCTCGTGGATTTTAAGATACAACAGTTTTTCTATTTCCTATTTTGAGATTCAGAATAGGCCTAGGATTATATTAAAGTTGCCAAAAATGAAAAAAATATGCCACATTCATTGCTGTCATTATGGTGGACATTTATTATTTTTATCTTCACAGCATCCTGATATCAGAGGCCTTCTTTTCCTTATGGAAACCACCCTGCCCTATTCTCAGTTCTTGTGACCCAAGTGTGGCCAATCAAAGTTCACAGTAATTGGGTAAGAAATGGGCTGTGTCTGAAGCCAGGTTAGTCTAAGTCAGCTTAAGACTTTTGAGAAAAAGAAGTTCTCTATCCATTGAAATTTCTAGGCTAGAGAATGAAGTATAAAGCTGACAGAGGCCATGTAGTCTTCTCCATGGTAAGAGTCTGCCTGAGACTGAAGCCAGCTGGGGGAAAATTAACTCAAGAGAAGGAGACAGATTTCTGCCATATTGTCTGAGCCTGAAGTGAGATTTAACCTACTAAATTTCTTATATCACCCCCTGCCCCTGACTATTCTGAACTGGTTTTATCAACTTACAGGTGGAAGAGTTCTGGCCACTACAGTCATCATGATTTTCCTCAGGGAGCATTTGTTCGACACCTGGGTCATTGCGTATTAACTACTTCACAGGTAACAGGAAAATACAGTATTAGTAGAATGGTAGAATGGATAGGACTCTTGGTCCAGTTTCTCATCTAATGCAGAACCCCTTTCCTCAGTATTCTTCATTGATAGTCATCCAAGAATCAAAATCACTTCATTTTTCCAAGGATTTCCAGATGCAACAGTGTTTTCGTTTCCTATTCTGAGTTTCTGAAGAAGTCCTGAATTCTATTCTGGTCCCTACTTTAAAAAAAATCCACTCCACTACCTTGTCAGATAGCTCACTGCTTTACAAAGTAGCACATTCCAGTTTTGGAAAGCTTTAATTTTCAGAAGGTTTTTCTTTTATTGAGTTGAAATATGTTTTATTTTTATATCACTCATTGGTTCTAATGCTTAAAACCATGCTGATTAAAGAAAAACCCTCTTTTACAAGATAGTATTTCACGTATTTGAAATACCAGTCACATCTCTACTTTGCCTTCTTTGCTCCCAGCTACATAACCCCAGTTGCTTCTCCCACCCTTCACGAAATGGAGATAAACAGACCACCTTGGTTGCCCTCACCTCGATTTACTTCTGTTTGTTAAGTATCCATGGTAACCCAGGACCAGCACTGAGCTAGGACCGCCTTTGTTTTCCTCTAGACACTTATAATGAGGGCAGCCTATCACCCAATTATATTTGAGGGCTTCTATTTCCCACCCAGTTTCTGGTTCATCACAAGCTTGTTGTGAGCTAGTACTTTCTTTCCCTCCCTCTTTTTTATTTTATTTTATTTTATTTTATTTTTATTTTTTGTGCAAACAGTTTTTAAGACAGGTCTGTGTGTGAGTTTTGGTTATTTGAGTCTGTTTTAGGACTTTGCAACAACCATGAGCTTTTGTTCCCCTAAATACCCAACACCATGTGGAAAGTATTGTTTTGCCCATGTGTTCCTGCCTCATTTGGGACCTTTGTTGTGTAGAATGATGTAAGAGCCAATCACCGTTACTTGGGTCACTGAAATAGCCCATTGAGTAGATAAGAATATTCATTTTATCCATTAGGAGCTGTATTCAGATGTGGATAAGAGAGAGTAGCATAAATACACATAAAGTAGTTTGGAGGGAGGCAATCCAGAGCTGGTATGATGTTTGCATAAAGCTGTGAAGGACTCAAGTCCTTCTGTATTTATGTTCCACCATCCCCGTGCCTGGCTTCCATTCTCAACATTGCTTCATAGTCTTAAGATGACTTTCTAATATCTTGTCCACATTCTAGACAATAGGAAGGACAAAAGGTTGCTTCTCCTAATAGAATAAGCTTTTAAGGAGTTCCCCTAAATCTCCCCAAACCTCTCCTTTATATTGTTTTGGATGGTATTAAATCATGCTGCAAGGGAAGTTGGGAAATATTGGGTGTATCAGTATAACCAGCCAGAAATTGAGGCTCTGCTACTAAGAAAGGAAGGAAAGTGGGTATTAGGAGATTAACAGCCACATTCCTAGAATGCTATATTGAAATATTTCCTTATGACCTTGGAAGGAAAGAGCAGCAAAAAGAGCCACTTAATTTGGACAACTCTTGTGTGACCTTTGGGTTTGGTCTGCTCTGTTTTCCTCTCCAGGAGTTCTCCTCTAGGCCTAAATGGAAAGGTTAAAACACAGTTGTTTTTTCAGTCCTTCCTCCTCCCCTCTTGTTTGCTTGCATCTAGTAGTAATCTGCCGACCTTGCAGTGGCAAAGATGAAAACTGTTGGAGCTTAACAGTGTTTGACTTAAATTGAACTCCTTCTTTAATACAGTGAGAATGAGGTCTAGTCTTTCCTTCTTTAATAAAACAACTGAGGGAATAATTAAATTCGACATAATATTTAATACAGACTATTCTTGCTTTGCATAGTTCTGATATACACAAATTTCAGTTATCACAATTAAATAACACCAGTTTCCCAACAACAGGGTTCAAATCTCAGTTACCAAACATATTAACTGATAAGTTGCATAACGTACAAACTTTGCTGCTAGATTTTTAGACCACAGGACACTACAAAAGTGACAGATGCACATCATGATTGATGACCAATCTTGTCACTTCTTTCAAAGTCTGTCAGTGATTGGTCACTGTGCATCTGTTACTCAGTTCACGGACAGGCAGCAAAGTGTGTATTTGTGTTGCCTCCTTGTTTCCCAGTGATAAGCACATATGGCACTTAACAAATACGGATAATTAGAAAAGAGTATTGTTCAACAAAAATGACAATGCAACAAAGAAACAAAAGTACTAGTGGTGAAAGTGAAGTTCAAATCAAACATAAATGGAGTGTAGAAGAAATAGCTAATTTTGGGAATGTCAACATTACTGTCTTTTGAAAGACATGCAATCAGAGGAACTTAGTGAAGGCAAATTTATTGACATAAACGAGGAAAGTGGTTGTATGAAAGGATAAAAATGTCCCAGGGAACGTGACCCCAGCAAAAAGTTCACATAGAAGGAACTCTTGGAGATATTTCATGACCTTGAAAATACAAGGGATAAAATGTTGGGAGCTTGATGTAAACTTAGATGGCAGTGTGACAGTTTGCCGAGGCACAGAAACGATGCTCCCTCCCCACTGTCAGTTATGTGATGACAAGAAGGCAAGACCCACTTAAGCTAATCTTGGTAAGTTTTTCACAAATAAGACATTTTACTTTCAATGTTGTAGTACTTTAATAATGTACTAAGTAAACATCAGCTTTATTTTTTTCATTTCCTTATACATTTATAACCAATAGTGAGAGAGTTTTTAATGTTTTGACAAAAATTTGTTAGAGGTCATAGAACAATTATGAGACTTCCCATTAAGACAGTTTTGCACAGTCTCAACTTACATGGTCATTTTATGTTCCTGTCCTACATGCAAGATGAGGATCGCCTATAGTTCACAGAGTTACACAATTTAATATCCACAAAAATTTTGTAGCTTAAGCAAATATTATCACACCCATTCCATTCATTCATTCATTTGTGTAAATGAAGTCACAGAGATTTGGTAGGTTCAAAATTACATAGCTAAATAACTGACAAGACTTGAACCATGATAATTTCACTTTAAATTCATTGCTTCTTATAGCCCCATTACCATGACACCCACAGTCTTTCCAGATTATTTCATGTGAGGTATAAACACAGAAAATGTCCTAAGTGGTTAGGCCCCCAAATCTAATGTGTTCCATGTCACATGCCACTGATTGGCGGACTGGTTATCAGTTTTAGGTTACAAGCAACATAAACCAACTTCAACATGGTAAGTTAGTACAGTAATGGTCCCCAATGAATCACATCTCCCTGTAGCCTCTTTTCTTGGCAGGGTTTCTTTGTCACTCCTCCCATTAACAGATGAAGTCTATTCTCCCGTCCCTTAAATCTGGTTTTGTTTCAAGCTATCTAACCAATAAAATATGGTATAAGGGAGGGTGCAGCTTCTTTTATTCTCTCTGAACACTTCTCCATCATTTAAAGAAGTCCAGTTTAGCTTGCTGGAGGATGAGATACCATAGAGAGAACTGAGGTGTTCCAGCTGGTGGCTCCAACCAGCTTCCCAATAAGTAAATGACTGAGGCAATCCGGGGTCAGTCAGCCCCCAGCAGATCTACCACTGACCACAGATATTTAAGTGAACCCAACTGATACCACATGGAGCAGAGGAACACCATTCCAACTGAGCCCTACCCGAATTGCCAATCTATAGAATTGTCAGTAAATAAATGGTGGTTATTTTAGGCCATTAGCTTTTGGAGTGGGTTGGTATGCAGCAAACCACTAACTTGCATAGGAAAGAATTTATTGAGAGGATTTGAGATTGTTTTGTAGATTTGAAGGGAAAGTTGAAGAATAGAAAGCCTTATAGCAGGAATTACTCAACATTCTTGCCTGGGTATCACTTCTGGAGTGAATTATCTCTGGTTATTTCTCTTGTTCTTGTGCTGTTCTGCTAAAGATTCAGAGTCTTGAGGGAGAAAATTTGATTCGCCACATGTCCATCTTACGGATGTATTGATTTATGAGAGGAGAATCTGATAGAAGAAACTTTCAGTTTCCTCTTAAGCTTTTGTAGTTGGGGAGGCAAACACTTGGACTTACCTCCCTCAAACTCTTCACAGATACTTCTCCCAGTCTGAACCTGAAAACTCAGCTAAGGTTGGTATTTTAGAATCCAGGCCAGCTGGCACTTGAATCAGGATAACACTGTCCTGCCAAGACTCAACCCCTCTTAGAGCTTTGGTTTGGTGGCAGTTACACATTGTATTTTCGATATACTTTCAATCTCTTGGTTTTTTGAAGGATTTTTGCATAAAAATCACATTTTTGCATTCTTGTCAGATTCGGATGCATAGTTTTTCTAACGTCCTAATCCTGTTAGTGAGATATGGTATCCAAGAAGAAATAGCCAGTTGGAGAATCCCAAACTGTATGAATGTTGACCTATCAAAGAGAAAAGACTCCAATTATTATCAATGAAAAACTGTTCCAAGAAAATATAGAAGGAAAATTATTACATAATAAATTTAGTTTAAAGAATATTTAGATCTCTGATCTGGAAGGAAACATAAGAAACAGTGGTTGCCTCTGGGAAGAGGGATGGATGGCGGGAGACCAGGGCAGGAGGGAGACTTCAAAATTTTGAATGTCTTTGAAGGCTTACCTGTTGAAAAACAACTAAATGAAAACAACAAAGTAAGCGTGAAGTGCTACAAATAGTTCCTCTATCTTTTGTTTTGAGAACTTCCATTGTGTTTTTTAATGCTTCAAGCAAGTTTTTGCAGGAGAATAATAAAGACATCTTCCTTAGCCTTATTCCCTTGACTTAGTAATATGGGTTTTTTTTCTGGCTAAAATTTTGGTTGTTGCTACCCTTAAGATTTTTCTTTTTTCACTCAACATATCTTATTTCAGTATTTTCTATCCTGGTATTAATTGATCTTTGTCATCCTAAACTCTTTTAACTAGTAAATGATATTCCATTTTTCATCTTTGTAGTCTTCTTGCATAATATTTGATATTTTAAAAACAGCCTACTGCTTCCACTTATTATCATCACTTTTCTCTTATCTTTTTAAAATGTGGTCATTATATTTAATGGATAAATTTTGCTCGCCCTAAAGGTAGATTGTTGCATTTGTTGGCTGTTTGAGTGTGTAATGCATTAAAATCACGGTTTGTGACTGAAGGTTTCACATTGGCAAATACAGAGATAGCAGTTCTCAGCAGCAGCTTAATGGAGATTTTTCTATTTTGAAAGACATGATTTTTGATGTTTCTGCCATGGTTTTGCCTCTTCTGGAAATAATACCAGAGCTGCATTTATTTGTGATAGGAGAGAGACTGTAGAAAGAAAGGATGTTGGCTTCAAGGTACAGGTTTTGGCAGATCCAGTGCCATCTCATTGGTTACAAAGCCTTTCTGGAAAGCGTGCAATTATTCAGCTTGCACAGCACAATTAAGTAAACAATTCGTTTAGTCTCTCTATTGATACTCCACTGCAGCGGGACTGGGGTGGCTCGGGAGATTGGAAATGGGAGCTGTAGCCTTTTCCCTCCACGTAGGGGGTTTGGATCTGTTTTTTGGGGTAGTGACCACACAGTGTCTCCAACTGATGGCTGTGCAGCGACCCAGGTGAAACAGATTGGTGGTTTCAGGCCCATGGAGAGGTGGTCACATCTCAACATCCAGGATCCCAGCTGGCAGGAGTATATGAGGATTATACTGACATGATTCTATTCAGTTTGTGCTTTAGTGAAATTCGTATCTTGAAAATCCTACTTGCAATAAAGTGAGCTTTAGAATATCTTTATAAAGCTCTGAGTGGAGGTCTCAGCCTTCTACGTTTGTCCGATGATTAGCACGCTTGGCCTGTTTACTTTGGCTTAGAGGCTTTAAGAGACTTTAGGGTCATAAGATTTCTCCCAGTTCTCTCCCACATTTGTGAATGTCGGGGATAATGTGTCTATTCACAGTTTGTACAAATTGCCAGAAGAAACACAGTCCTTGCATATAGGATTCTGTTTCCAACTTGAACTAAATTGTGGCACATCTCAATAGTTTTAGGCTGAATGAGGCTTCTTGCAAAGAAACAGATGTGTTTATAAATATCTATAAAGAAATTATTATAAAGTGCCATTCAGACCTAAGATATTTCTTAACGTAGGCCTGGGGGTCCGTGGTGACCGACCCATTGGTCTTCCCCAGCATTTTCATTTTCTAATCCTAACATTTTAACAACCTTTTCCTACATTTAGTGCGCGCGGGCGCGCACGCACACACATGTTCTATTACTCTTTCTAGTGGAAGGGAGGAATCCAGATCTGAGCTTCCGATAGATAAACTTTTCAAAACAGAATGTAAGTAGCCCGTGATTGGCCACCTGACGGACTACTTTTCTGAAGTCACTTTACAAGTCAGATCAGTGCGCAGCACCTTCTGTCCTGGCCGCGGGCTGGGCAGTGGGGTGGAGGTGGGGCTGAAGGATGGGTCTGGGTGGGTGGGAGGAGCCCTTGAGTGGAAAAGCGGCTGAATAAATAAACGCCTGCATCTGTGAAAGAGGCGCTCACCTTAGTAACTAGTGGTAGTGTTTATTTCTCTCTGTCGAAAATAATCCTGGACTCTTTCTTTTGGGTCCCTGTAAGTAGTAGGTCACTATGATGAAAATATTTTTAAACCTCCTTTGCTTTCTCGGCAGAAAAATAGAACACACGGGAGAAAAGCATGGGAGACATGGCAGGCTTGGACCTTTCATCTTCTCCTTTTCCCCTTTCTGCCCAGTCTGACGGGATTGGAGGCCCATGAACCCCTTGGCTGTGGACCGAGTCTTTATACATAGGTCCTGAGATAGTCAGGGGACACGATGGGGTTGAATTTATGACAGCCCCCTTAGTTTATGACATAGTAAAATGCCTTGTTTCATTACTTGATTAAGGTTTATTGTTTAAACTGCAAGGTATCACTTAAATACGAAACTGAATTGGAGAAGAGTGAAGTTGGATTTTTCCGTTGACAAGAAAATTATCAACTCTCATAAATTCATCAGTGAATTACAGAAACACTGGGATGTTTTTTCAACTCTTTTGGCGAAGGCTCTGTTAATTCTTTTTCAGACTATTTGAGAAGAATCTTGTGGGAGGTTATAGAACTGATCCACTGGCTTGCGGGGAGACTGATTTGACTTTTATCTCCTGTGGTTGGAGATAAATAAATAAATGCATGCTTTTATTTAGTTTAGAAGAGAAAGGCTTTATATTTATAACCTCCTCATTTCCATGACTCATAACTTTCTGAGCAGTTACATTGTGCTTTACACTGAGAGGTGTTTGGAGGAAAGTGTTACCTAAATTGAGCCAGCCATTTTGAGTGTGAGAAAATGAAATAAAAGAAAGAGAAGCAATTGATCTTTCCGAACTTCAAATTTGCAATGAATCCAGGCCCTAAGAACTAACTGTCCTGTTAAGAGGGAAGAAATTTGGTGGCTATCTTCAAACAAGCAAAATTAATTCTGGCTTTAAAGATTTCAAAAGGACATTTTCAACTTGCATAGAGTACCCATAATTTCAGGAAAAGTGGGTAGCTTTAGGCTAGATTGTTTTCTCTGTTGGTGGGTTTAAATGTGTATGAAAGCTATTTGTTTCTCATGTAAAATTGGATATGTTGACAGAAGCATTTTTTTTAAGCTTGAAGATATAAGTCTGCTTGAAAGGCTTCATTCAAAGTTGTCTTTTCCTAAGAACTTGAATTTAGTCAAACATGTTACTGTGAGATGAGTAACAGTTTGAAATATTTTACATAGATTTCTCTCTGAATTTGTATCAGAATGAGTTTGTAGAGTTAAAAGTAAATGTCAGTGGATTGGGGAGTGGGATGGTAAGTCTCCAGGGCTGAAATGTCATTTGGGAAGGGAATACTGGAACTAAAATAATGGTATCTTGGCTTTATCTTCTCTCTTTTCATTTAGTACCTCTTTCTGAATTCATAATCTTTTTTAATATTGGAAAAAAAACTAGAATTGGAATACTAGAAAAATGTAGGAAAGATTACAAAATCAGATGTTTAGACTTAGGAAATTGAAATATTTAAAGTTTTCACACAGATTTCATTATCATTTATAGCCTAGTAAAGCAAAAGAGGCATCACATTAAAATCCATATTTGGTCCAAATTTGTTCATTTTCAGCAACGCAATTTGAGGTTAAAAATTCCAGCTTTCTCTCTTTCTCCTTCCTCCCTCTTTTGCTCCATTCTTCCCTCCCTCCTTTCTATCTTTCCTTCCTTGTCCTCAGTAATGTTTAGGGCTATATACAGTTTAGTGTCCCTAGCATATGTTTAGCAGACTGTCTTCAAAAATTGATGAAAAGATTTAACTGCCTCCTCCCATTATGCATTAAAATGTCACATGTCTTCCACCAAGGATTGAAGGAGGGAGGAAAGGAAATTATGAGTACATGGTTATTAAAAAAAAAATCATTGTACCCATTTGTCATGTTGCTTCATTCATATTTGGTCCAGTCAGAAAAACTGGAGTCCAACCTTGGTTCTGCCATTAACTGACTGTTAACTTGGCCCAGCTCCTTACCATCCGTGAATCATGCTTTTCTCCTTTGTTAAAATAGAGTGCTTGGAATAGGTGATCAGTAAAGACCCTTTCTTGATTTCACACATTCTCTAACTTAGCCCTCTTCCTGGAGGTATTTTAGTTTGTTTCCTGTCTGATTTCCCAATTAATGGAGGATTTTGCCCATGGCTGCCAGGATAAAAAGAAGTGAGAATTTGGTTCTTTAGAATTTTTCTCAAGGCACATGGGAAACTTTTCTCAAAGCCAAAAAAATGGGTCACGTTTAAGTGTACTGCCTCACCACGTTGTTAAGCCAGACACATGGAAATCGTCCACAAGGTAGTCCATCTTTCTCTGTCTCTCCTCTCATTCTCTCTCTCCACCTCTTTCTCACCACCCCCATCCAATCTCACTGGTTATTTTTACTTCCTAAATATTTCTTGCTTCTAACTTCTGTTTCCATTAACAAGGCCCCAGATCAAGCCACCATCATCTCTTACCTAAATTCCTACAGCAGCCTCCTAGCTATCTCTCCACTGCCAGCCCTGCCCCGTGCCAGGCTCTTCCTCTTTCCAAAAAACGTGCTATTCCCTCAGCCCTACTTTTTACGTACCCCTAACCTTCTCCTCCATCACATGTCAGCTTGAATGTCACCTCTTCAGAGAAATCTTCCTTGACTATCTCTATCACTCTCCCACTATCATTTTCCCTTCTTTCCTTTTTGGCATTTATTACAGGCTGTAAAGTATTTATTTGCTTGTGTAATAGGTCTTTTCAGAAACTTAGGTGTGCAAAAATGGAATGTTATTTCTCTGTAGCTGAACCTAAGCCAGCTTATCAGTCCCCAGTTTGTTTGACGGCAGGGGATGGGGAGGGAAAGTCTTGCCAGCTTAAGGTAAATTCAAGTAATTCTGGATTTTCTCAGTTTCTTTTTTGGTAAATCCTCTCTATCAATTAGAAAATGTGTTCTTTTTACCTTTCTCCTTTTCTTCTCCCTTGAGGCAATTAAAATTCCGGAGAAGCTTAAGTGTTTTCTTAGCATCAGGGGCGAGGTGTCTAGTTTGTGCCATCTCTTGTTGAAGCTCCCTACTCAATGTGTATTAAATTTTGAAGGGAATCAATAAGTAATACCCCTCTTCTTCTCCAGATTCTGATCAACTGAGTTTTATAAGACAGAAGAGGAAGGCATATGGCGACTCAAGTAGCACTACCACCATTATTAAAGCTGATGTTAGAGAATGTGTTTTATATCTGTGGACAAGTGGATTTGCTCATCATTGCTCTAGCTTCAGAAAACATTCTTAAAGTAGTCTGTAACAGTAAATGGTGAGGGGGCTTTAATTAGAAAAGAACAATGATTGTCTTAATCACTATTCTCCTGTGTCTCTGCCCAGGGGGAAAGGAGTGTAGTCATGATCTTAGTGAATTTTTACAATATAATTTTAGTTATTTCTTTAAAAAAAAAGTTCTAGAACAGTGTCTGGTCCTATAAACCACTCTGTAAATACTTGTTGAATGATTGAAAGCATTTGCTCTATATGGTGGTTGGGAGCATAAGCCCTGGAGTCAGAAAGGCAGGGTTCGAATCTGGGCTCCCCCAGTCCACTTACTGATCTCATGACCTGTGGCACATTGCTTAGCATCTCAGAGCCCCAGTTTCCTTAACTTGAACTCATAATAATGGTACCTACTGGGAGGAATAGATATCCATGTAAATATTTATCACAGTATCTGTCACATAACTAAATGTTAGCTGTCATTGATGATTTTTGTTACTGTTACAAGTACTGAGCCCTGTGGCTGGCATGTGAGTAGGCTTGCAATTAATATCAACTTTCCTGCCCCTTCTTGTTTTCCCCATACTTCCTGATGTCTAGCCCATAATATTTTTTGCATTCTGTTTATTGATTATCTTCCCAGTTCAATAAACATTCTGATTTTTATAAATGTTATAAAGAACATTTTAAAATGCACTGCTTATTTAAGACTTCATTTCTCCTTTTACTCCTAAAATTTTGAATGTTAGTGAAGACTTCTGAGATCTTTCAACATGAAACTGCGGTCAGCAGCTTGAAATCACTAGGTAACAGAAGATTTTTTTCTTTAAGTTTAGAAGTTAGTAGCCAGCTGAGTTAGAGGAGAGATTTTTATCATCTAGTTATTCTGGGTATGTAGGATCCAGTGCCAGTTTTTTTGTCTTCTTTATGAGTATCAAATTAGCAGGAAACGCTATAGTTGTCTGAAATTGTAGGAGAAAGTTGAGTGAACTCAGTGCTGTATCAACAGGATGGAGTATGGTAGGAAAATTATGTAAGGAAAATGAGCAATTGTTTTGGACAGAATGCACAAGGGGTAACCTACATTAAAATAATTGTTAATTTTTCCTATTAAGTAAAACTTTAATTTTAACAAGTTTAACATTGAGATTATCAATAAACTCTCAAAATAATTCTGCCTTTGTAAGTTTTTGCACTTAAAATAATTCTGTTGAAAGGAGTAATTTTTCATCCTTATCACCAGCTCAATGCCAACGATTGAGTTGAATTTGTTACTTAGATCCTAGGAAGAGATTGTGCATATCAAAGACAAATAAATTAGGATATTGCCAAGGAACTGAGACATTTACAAAATTCTACAAGATCAGGTTTTCATGATATGTAAAGGAAGTGGGGCTTGTCTAGGGTATTTAACAATGGAGAAAAGTTTAAATGCAGAATCAGCCTAATATAAGGAAATAGCACCTTGAAAGTAAAACTCTCCAAATTCAGTATTTGATTCAAGTTCCTTCAGTTCTTCCTTAGTATGGAGGTGATTTTGTTCATTTGTTCTTTAATAAAATCTTATCAGTGGTCAGGTTCAGGTGCCCAAGGATTTTCCCTAAGCAAAACCACTGGGGGGGGGGTGTCACTTCTTTGCTCATTTATTCATTCATTTGTTCCTTTGATTCATTCATTCATCAAGTACTAATGAGTACCTACTATCTGCCAAGCCCTGTATTAAGCCCTGGGATGTGGTGATGAACCAAACAATCCTGGGTTTTGGTAAATGCTGCCTCTTATATTGAACCCCATCCTCTCTTCTACAGGAATATTCACAATGCTTGTTAGCACATTAAAGGCTATGAGAAGTCCTACAGTGAAGAATCCTGTTTAACCTTCTTTGACATAATGTTTACTAGACTTTTTTCATCTTCAAGGGACTATTCTTGGAACTCACTCTGGGAAATCTAGGTTAAGATGAAATATGCTGCCGAGAAAGACAGGATGGCATTGAATAACAAGTCAAATAAAACACTGTTTTAATTCATACTTGTTGATTGCAGGGACTCAGTCACCAAGCAGCTTGGCACTGCATTTTATGAAGAGGGAGCATGTTACTGCCTTGATTTTGTTCAAGACTCTTTCTAATCTCCATGCTTGCAATGGCCACATTTTTCAGCTTAGGAAATCTTGCAGGTTCAATGTGACCAGGGAGATTTTTCAGTTTGTTTAGCTATTTGCTAAAGGGAACCTCCTTAATATTCATGACCCACCATTTTGGGGGAAATTGATAAAAAATATTGAATATATGGTTGAATTGGATTCTTTAAAAAACATTTGAACGAACAGAACTGATCTGAAAGAAGAGATAACCTGCCTTTTTTAAAGAGCTGCATACTTTCATAGAGTTAAAATACCCATCAGAAATATATTACTACATTGCAAAAAACTCATACATGCAAAGAAATGTAAGCACACGGTACTTTTAACTTTTCGGTGGCCCTGGGGCACCGTTATCTGCTCTTTTCTGGGAAATCACTCATCGTGTAGCTGTTCAGAAAGGGAGCACTTTGGCCTCCTTTCTGGGAGCAATCCAATGCAGTATGGATATTAATTAAATTTATTAAACAAATAACACAGCAACTCGGGGAAGCAGGGGTCCATCTGCCAGTTCTGCAGACAGATCTCTGCAGAGACGCGAGCTGAATGGTAGTTACAGCGAAGTTGCCGAGCTCAGCAGATGGGCTCTTGTCTCCAGTGGGGGAGATTTGGTGGCGGTCCAACAACTCTTTCCCCCCTCCAGGTTTTTGTTCCTTGCAACTGTGATTGAAGAAGCCCTTCTCTGTCTTTTCCCAGCCTTGTGCCTCTCTCCCCCACCCCACCCCCTTTGTTTATGTGAGCAATGTTTAAATCTGAGTGATTTGTTAGAGAGGCAAGTCCCGGCTGATCTCATTTTGTGTATGTGCTGTAAAGCTCAAGCAGAAAATAATTAGGAAAATGTAATCCCATTGACTTTACACCCTACTTGTGTACATTACAGCAGCTCAGCCTCGTGCCCTGGAATAAAGTCTCTGAAAAGGCTTGAATTTAGCCAGCATCCCCGTTCTCTGCATTTAGAAGTTCATGTTATTCTGAGGCTTAGATGCTTATTATTCTTGAAATTGTTCCTTGAAATACTTTTAGACCTATGTGCCTTTTAAATAATGCAATTTAAGGATTATTTTTCTGTTTTTTGTTTGTTTTTCCTAATGTCTTCATATTTTGTTGAAAAATGTCTACGTGCCTTAAATCCCAGTGTCTCCTTCACTTGCCATCTGGGATGAGATGTTATTGACATTATTAGATCAGCACATTTGTGATCTGCTGTGTCTTTCGGAGATGCACTTCCCCACCTCCTAACCCACTTCTCCCATTAAAAATTTGATGAATTGGAAACCTTTTGGTGAGGAAGGACCACTTTGCTTTCAGTTGATTATCACTTCCCAGCATTTGGTATGATTTTTTACAAAAGCCTGCTTGGACTGAATTTAATGCTAGGGTGTTAAATTACTGCAAATTACCCCACCCTTCCTTATCACTACCTAAACCTTTGCAAAAATTATTTTGTAGAAGGCTCTTTCTCTCGTCTCTGGCTATGTCTCCCCACCTGGGATCAGTGCCTTTCACCAGGGAAGGAGTTGGGGTGGGGACTGGGGAAAACACACAAGCTGTGATAGGCAGATTGTGTGTGCTCTATCGACGGCAAAGTTTTGTACTAAATAGATGCCACCGTGGGCTGAGTCCTGAAATGTCCTTGCCTTGGAGAGATAGGTCTGGTTCCAGCCAACCTGCCAGTGGGACATATTTGCAGAGATAAGGCATCTCTGTGGAGCAGAAACTCCTCCAGTCAGAATGTGTTCCCTCCCTCCCCACCAAACCCTCAATTCTCTGCCAGCAGAGATCTCAGCTGGTTACAGAACCCAAAGAGAAGAGAGGGCAGATCTGGGATTATGATTCTCCCCAGGTGTACTGACTTTTATGGGAATATGGACTGGAACCCCTTAATCTAGTTTGTAAGAAGAACCAACAAATGGCTCCACTTCCCCACAGCACAAAGAAATCTCAGCTGTCCAAGTCTCTATCTGACCAGGATGATCAGGTCATTTTTGCTGCATGTGAAGGTGTTTGGCCAAGTCCATCCTTGGTATTGATATTGGTCCAAATGTCTGCCTTCTGAACCCAACTTGAAAACCAAATCTCTTTGGGTTTATCCAGGAGGTGCAATATTTTAGCTGCTGTTGTCAGTCCTTGCCCCTCACTGAGGTTCTAACTCTTCTCAGGCCATGCTAATATTAATAATAGGAAGGCTTTGTTACTATGGCAAATTGTTGGAATTAGGTGGAGATTTTTGTTTTTCATTAGAGCCCTGCCAAGGATTATTGTGAACTCCAAGAGTTATCGTTACAGCCCAGTTCTTTATGGAATTTAAAAAGGCTCAGCTCAAAAGACGGTCATGAAGTAGCTGGTGAAAAATTTGTTTTCCATTGAATCGTAGGTGAACTGCCAATTTATTTCTCTAATTTGTTGGAAGTCAAAATTGGCTGAGGGCAGGGAGAAGTCTCCACATTTTGAATTCATAGGCTATTTACCAGTGTCTGGTCTGCCTCTTCTTCCACCCTAGCGTACCTGGGCTAATTTTGTCCTCTGATTTAAATCTCAATCTCGTTTCTCTGGCATCTCAATTTAAGGGAAGATTGGACGTTGTTTTTCAAAGGGAATTGCAACTGTTTTAGTCTTGTCTGAAAACAGATTGGGGCTTCTTTCCCAAGGATAAGCTTAGAAATTACATATAAATCTCAGGGTTTCATTCTTAGCAAAATGTTTTCAACCCTCTTGTCCACACATTAGTATAAATGAATAAAACAGAGAAGAACCCAGAAAACACGCTGACAGACTATGTGTGAATACTTCTGATCTGCTTCTTGAGCCTGCCATCCGACTGAACACATTTTGTTTACCCTACAGCTTCTAATTGCTTTATTGCAGATTTTGTAGGCAGCATGACAACTCGGGACTAAACGCATGAAAAAGCTTTTGATTGGGAACAAAGTTAACATTCCTCTGTAAGGAACTGGAAGGTAGCTTTAAAAATGACAATTTATTTTAAAATAATCTGATAAGGTTTTTTCCCCTAGATTTTAGAAATTTATTTGCCTTTGATGTATTTTTCTTCCAAGAGCTCAAGTGCAAATTTAAAAATGTTCAGTCCAACTATGAACTCATCTACAAGACAGAAACAGACTCGCAGACATAGTAACAATCTTATGGTTACCAGGCAAAGGGGATGGGAAGGGATAAATTTGGGAGTTTGAGATTTACAAATGTTAGCCACTATATATAAAAATAGATTTTAAAGAAGTTTCTTCTGTATAGCACAGGGAACTATGTTCAATATCTTGTAATAAGCTTTAATAAAAAAATATGAAAACAAATATATGTATGTATATGCATGACTTTGACATTGAGCTGTACAGTAGAAATTGACACATTGTAACTGACAATACTTCAGTTAAAAAAAGTATATATATTTATATACATATATACACACACACACACATATATTTTATGAAGTAAAAAAAAAAGACAAAGCAAAAAAACAACAACAACAACAAACCATCACCAGCTTTATACAGTAACTGTCTCCAGAACTGAATGCTGTGGCTCTTCAAAGGTTGTGCTTCACTGTCTAGTGCTGGGCCAGCCGACGTCCTTCAAAGTCCAATGACCCCCATTTCTGGACTCTCAGATGTCCGCCTTTGATCCCTCAACAGATAAAGTACATTCTTTACTAGGAGTGTTTCCCCTAACAAATTAATAGCCCTAGGTAATGCCTAATGAATCTCACAATAGCTGGCTTGTTTCAGCCCACCTTATCAGAGTGATAAACCCCACCACCCTTCATGGACCCTAAACCTCTTACCTCACCTGCAACCAATCAGAGACTTGTGCACAAGCCAGTTAGGCACCTTGTGACGGACCTTATAAAAGACCTCAACAAGTGGCCCTCAGGGCTCACACAGGCACCTCTCGTCTGTGTGGCCTGCTGTTGTCTATGACACCGTACCCCTAAAAAAACTCCTTTTCTAATCTCATACTTTATCTCTGGTAAATTCTTTTACCAACCCACACATCACCACATCACAAATGGGCTGCCATGCTGTGCCCACAACATTAGGAGAGGAACTGAAGAATGGTGTCTCTGAGCAATTTGAGTGAGACGCAGGCCTGGCAGCTTTCAACTGAAAGCACTGCCATTGACCTGTGCCTCAGAGGACACAGCCCAGATCGTGGGATGCAAAGACAGGTTCATGGTCATTGTTATCCTTAATGATCTCATATGCTATTTTGGGACCATGTCTGGAGCTTTTCATAATCCTGGATATGATAAATATTGATTGATTGTTGATTAGATTTACATTTGGTTTCCAGGAACCAAGCAAAATAATCCAGCACTTTTTGTTTTGGCCTCTGGCCACATGAGGCTTCCAGTTCCAAGAATCCCCTGATCTTTGCAGTGCTTCAGAAAACTGCCTTTAATTTTTCTAGTCCTGTCTTCTGAGGTCAAGCTAGCATGATTCTTTTGTTCTCATGCTACAGTAGATTTAATTCAAATTCAAGGTCTTACAGTAGGAAGGAAATTTATAAGATACTAGCCCAGCTCCCTCCTGGAGACCGTCATGATAGAGATGATCACACTGCTTGTCCACGCACCAATGGAGAGTTTACCCCCACATTGTTGCAGTTGTTAAATGTTTTGGTGCTTAGAAACTTATTCCTTATACTGATAAGTAAAAAAATCTCAATCTAAGGAAACCCAGATTTTGTTTCTAGAGGTGATGGTAATAAAGAAACAATTCAGCTCTGGTATCATGATTTCCTTTTCTACATAATATGTTTTCAAATTGCTTATATTTAATGATAACTAGCTACCATGGCTTGGGCACTTACTAGGTTTCGAAGTGCTTCACACACATCATGCCATGTAATCCTCATAACGTATTGATATTCTCTTCCTAAAGATGAGGAAACTGATGTTAAATACTTGCCAAGGTCTAATCTCAGTTATCTAAACTAATCTAATCGTAAGTCATAGCTAATAACCAGGCCTGCTTAGATTTGAAACCAAGAGACCTGACTCTAAAGCCTCTGCACTGAACTGCTCTGCTATCTTGCTGTCCTGTGGTCGCTCATTTCTAATTTATAACTTACTCAGAGCCAAATGGAAGTTGAAGTCTCTTCAAATAAAAGTGCACATAAAATAGCATAGTGAAAAAACCAAAAGAAAGAGATAAACCATGTCGGAGCCCTTCAGATTTTGGAAACAGCGATCCAGTTTCCCTAAACTTGCACTTTCTAAGTGACGCTGCCAATTTCTTAACCTTTCTGTCCATTGAGAAGAAAGTGGGCTGCTGGACTGTGCACTCATTATGGGAAGTGGCCTTGTCTTGCCGCTGTTGTGTTTCCGGTTCTTAACTGGCTGTGTTAAGTAAGGATGGAAGTGAGACGGGAGGGAAGGGGGCAGGGCACAGCCACTCAGGGAATGACAGCAATTTAACACCAAGATGGTGGAAGATTCACCAAAATGGTGGAAGATTCAACTCCTATTTGGCCTTGAGGATTAAGAGGTTTGACTTCTAGTAGACCTTGAGCTTCATTATATGCTCATTGTAACAGCGTGATAAATAACATGCCCACAGGTGCCATGACAGCCCCAAGGCTAACCGCAAAAGGCCAAGGAATGGGTGGTGGCCCAATTCCTGGGAATCCCAGCCCCTTCCCCAGGGTAGTTGGAATGGTCCCACCTGTAGCTGACAGCACCATGCCTAATGGCCCTTTTCTTGCTCCCTCCTCTTTGGAGACGGCCCACACTGTGGAGTGTGTACCTACTTTTACTTTAATCTGAGCACCCAATTCCCACACCTCTTGCCTCCCACTTCCTTGCCTTTCTCTTGCCTTACACTCTATGCAGTTTGTATCTCTCTAAATAAATCTACCCTTACTCAACTGTGGCTCGCACTTGAATTCTTTCCTGTGTGAAGCCAAGGACCCACACCTGACGGGGCACGTCCCAGGGGCTCAACTGAGACCTGGGACACGGCCCTTCTCACTCCCCATACCTGTTTTCCTGCATCAGAAGGAGGGAGCTGGAGGGGAAGCTGAGTACACAGACCTGACTCTGGCTGCTGTCGCTGAAGCAGGCTCATTTGGAGCAGATGTTGGGTCAAATTGGACAGCAGTTGTGACTTGGGAACCCAAAGCAAAGTGGGGGTAGGGGAGGAGAAGAGGTAGAATAAGAGAATATTTATCTTTCTCAAAACTGCTCCCCGCTGTATGCTACTTTGCATTGCTGTATGTATCACTGTAAACAACTTTGAATCCCTTTTAGAATGAGGCAGGATATAAACAAATGCTTCCATATTTAAATAGACACACATACGTACACATAAAATTTTAGGTCAGATTGACCCGTTTAGTGAAATTCTCTGTTGTCTGAGGGTGGTTTCATAATCAGGAAGCAGCTAATGATGGCCGGATTTGCATAAAAGGCGCTGAGGCAGAGCAAGGTGGCCGGCAGGGTTGGGTTTCTTTGTACTTACCGTGGGAGCATCCCTGCTGGTTTCACCACAACCTTCCCAGGGACCTTTACTGAACGCTGTACCTCAAAGCCATGCAGAAGGAAGAGAAGTGTCTTGCCATGTTTATTGCAGTTTTACTTCTATTCATGCAGCTGGAGACTATATTTGCGTGTGTGTTTTTTTAAACAATTGTGTGCATCATGCTGTTTGTCATATTAACCTTGTAGTCAACTCAACCCCTGATTTTCATCAGAGATTCCCCTCCCTATATTTGTGCAGGTGACGTTTTACACTAATTCAGGACTTTACATAATTATTCCCATTTTATAGATAGAGAAGCAGGTTCAGGGACGGTAAGTAAGTCTTTCCTCTCTTAATTTCCTACCTTTTCTCTGCGTCCCTGGTGCCCTCTTCAGTTTTTATTTGTCTGTTTCCAATCCTCAGTTTTACCTCTTTCTGTTCTGGTTGTTTCTATTGTGTTCTTGACCAGATGGTACCAGGGCACTGAATGATGGACTTAGAGGGGATGTTCACAATGTCTTTTCTGAGTGGGGAGTATTTGCAAAATATGACAAACAATTTGTTGGGTGTCTCCTATACTGTCATTGTGCCAAAATGATTGTTTTCCTCTGTCCTCTTCAAGTACCACATCTCCAAACCCAGGAGGAAGGGAGAAGGAGGAAGAAACTCTACATAGTTTGATCAGAACCCAGTAGCCCAGTGATCACGGGGTGCCCTTGGCACATCCTTGCTTTGTTGTCCCCAGAGAAGGTTTGAGGGAGAGCTTGGCGAGCCTGTACCACAAGGCTACTCTGACTACCCATCTCTAACTACCAGCCCTGCCTGGCCATGTCCAGGGTGCCAGAGTCAAGTGGTGGGGTATTGCAGCGTTACAGACAAAGGCTTACTACTGAGGTCGCAGAGCATATTACTTACTTTCCACGAGGACAAAGAGTTGGTTCATGGGTGGCCCTTTCCCCCCGAGTCAGGCTAAATGAGTCCTAACTCAACGCAGGAGACTCTCAGGTATCTGAATCTTGCTTATGAGGAAGGAAATGTTGGCAGGTAAGGAAAAGCCTGATGAAAAAGCTTCTTCCTTTGGACGGGTCACAGCACAAGGAGGAGGTCCTTTTTTTCCCTTTCTTATAAAACTTTATAGACCAGGGCCACTGTTCCTTGGCTGAGGTGACTCAGGTAACAGGAAAGTCTTGATTTGGTAATGGGTGCGGCCCTTTTTGTCTCTGACAGCTTCGTCCTCCCCAGCCCTTACGTGGGGTCACTGAGGTGCAGACAAGTTTTGGTTCAGTTCTCCAGAACTTTCACTATTTGTAATTCTCATTCATTCATTTATTCATCAAATATTTGTTGAGAGCCTGCTAGGATGAGAGCATACTGTAAAACGGTGTCAGCAGTGGGCCCTGTCCAAATGGGGATGCCATTCTTAAGTGAACCCCCTTTTCCTTAGGACATCTCAGGTCTCACTGTGAATACGGGTATCAGCATCAGCCCATATATTGTATTTCAGTAGTACTTATTTTCTCGCTTAGCTTTGATATTAAAAAATTAATATGTATAGAACTTCTAGTGTTTGTTTCCTGCCTCTCCAAGCTTCTCATCATTGGATCATCCTGGAAAGCCCTTGGCGCACATCCCACGCGTGGATATCACTGGTTTTAGAGGACAGGAAGATGATGTGGGGATACTAAAAGCAAACAAAGTAAAGCACCATTTAAAAAATGTAGGGAAAGGAGAAGTGACTGATTCCCTGACTGTGGCACCTGTGAAGAGTTTACTTTTTTCATTTGTTCACTCAACAAACAATAAATTGAGCAATTCCTCCCAGGTGCTGAACTGTACACTGGGGAGGAAAAAGGTAATTCACTTAGTTCCTGCCCCTGGCGAGCTCCCAGCTTAATGAGGAAGATTGAAATGCAGATGAGAAATTGCAAAATGGTAAAGGGGGAGAGGAATTAGGAAATGTTCAGAGGCCCTCACCTTCTGCGTGTTCTTTGTCACTTTCTTAATTGGCTCTACTTTGACCACTGCTTTTAATTGCAACTCCTCCTGTGTGCAGCCCTCCCCTGGAAACCTTCATCCTCACTCTCCTTACCCTACTCCATCTCTTTTCATGCCACTTATCAGCTTATAACATTCTGTATAATTTGCTCAATTATTACATCTATTTTCCCTGTCTGTCTCCCACCACAAAACTGTCAGCTTCCCAAGGGCAGGGATATTGGTGTGTTTGTTCACTAATCTGTCCCAACTTCAGGAATAGTTTGTTGAAAGAATGAGCGAATTATTCAAGGTTGTAGACAGTAAGAGAGGAATGATTAGGGAGGATATAATAAAGAAGGTGATGTTTGAGCTGGGTGGTACGTGGTGATGGATATTCTAAGGTGAACAGACATGCTGTGTAGAAGGAACAGCTTGTGCACGGTATAGGGGGTGAGAAGGAGCCCCATGTGTTGTGAAAATCGGAGTGGTTCTCAGCATGGTTGGAAATTAGGGTCTGTGGTGGAGAACAATGGAAGATAGTTCTGGTAAACTGAGGAAGGTTGTGAAACCCCTCATATGTGTTGTTTAACGCTGTGGAATTGCAGGCGGCAACAGTGCCCAAAGA
Source organism: Vicugna pacos (assembly GCF_048564905.1). Taxonomy (NCBI): domain Eukaryota; kingdom Metazoa; phylum Chordata; class Mammalia; order Artiodactyla; family Camelidae; genus Vicugna; species Vicugna pacos. Next base: position 49,756,517 of record NC_132996.1, on the reverse strand, counting down.
ACAGGCTGGAGAGAACTTGATTAACTTGTATAAAACGTAGAAAATCTTACTTCCTTCATTTCTAAGTCCATTGTCCTTGTCCAAAGCACGGCAGTTGAGGAAAGGACTCGTAGTGGATGTCCCTGGGCTCTGGATGAGGCCTGGGAGAAGCACCTGAGACTCCAGGTTAGGAAATAATAAATGAAAGAATGAACTTGCTAGGCAGTGTCCAGGTAACCCCAAGGTAGAAAGAATAACCACTTAATTGGTGTCCAATTGTGACCCCATCGGAATTAATTCTTGCTGATGTAAATGCCCCTGGATGTGTTTGCTGATAATCTCTGTAACTTCTTTCTGGTGTTATGGTTTTATGATAAAGATTATGAGGTTTGGAGTCAGACCAACGTGAATTTGAATCCTAGTTCCATCACTTACTAGCTGCATGGCCTTAAATAAGTTGCTTAACCTCTCTAAGTCTCTCTCTCCTAATGATGAAAGAAATGATGTCTGTACCTACTGTCTAGAATTGTTTGAGGATTAAATGCGATAGATAGTCTATTAAAGAGTTTCACACACTTCTTAGGACTTAAGAAGCATTCAATAATGATTGACTACTAAATTTTTATATTGATGGGGAGGAATGAGGTATTCTGGTCAGCCTTGATAAGCATGTATAGGGCACTGATGGTTTCATTTGCTTTAGATAAGATCAGAGTAAAGTAAATATGGCCCATTCCAATACTTAATAAATTGGTAAACTTCTCCTTTGTGTCAAATTAATATTAATAGATATATCAACCCAGGAGTAGAATTTTAGAAAAGGGGTAGTTTTCTGATGACCCATAATGACCAAATGTACCACGTACTACATTTCTTTTAAATGCTGACACTTTGGGGTGAGGTCTAATAAAGAGAGCTGGATGTGCTGGGGTGATAATAACAAGGTCAAGGTTGTAGGTTTGATGCTTGAAACCAGCCAATTAGTGTAGGGAAATGGTCTGCGATTTTATTCTAGACCAGCCAGGAATGTTGAAAATGACACAGAAGGAAAAGTGGCTTCTCACTCCTGGGAAATTCCCCAAGACTCATTCCTACCGATGATTCATTAATCTCAGCTAAGTTTCTGAACCCTGAAGATGTGTCAGGCCCTGTGTTAAGTGCTTTCCACCTGTCATCTTACTGAATGTTCATAACAGCAATGTAGGTATTCTTTCCCTCGACATTTATTCATTTTTGCATCTTAGAGAAGTGAAGAATCTTGCTCAGTTTCCCTTGAAGAGTAAGTGGTGGAGTTGAGGCTTGAATCTCTGTCTTTTCCACCCGAAATTCTTGACCTCCACGCTATGCATTTTTGCTTTGAGGAGGTTCTGCTGTGTTTACAGCTTTGTTAATGAAGGATAGCCATTTTCTTAACACGGGTTAGAGCAATTGGAATTCCTGCTGGACACAAGATGTATGTTTTTTCTTAGTATCCAATGTCTAAAGGCTATGAAATGCTAGCAGAATCATTCATGAAGGTGACTCTTACAACCATCATCAGCTGAGTTCATACTAGACTGTTGTTTGTTCATTCAAGTGAGCCTTTTAAAAGTTGCATGTATTCATTTAAATACTGACCTCATAGAAACGGTAGGAAGAAGTGACATGTTTAAGTAATTTTACTTACTCCTCTGATGTTTTGCCTGGGAGTTTGCACACAATCTGCATAATTTATGCATCCTAGAGCTAAAATAATTTCTGAAGTTTCTAGTCTCAGATAAATATATTTTATAATAAAAATAAATTTAAAAAATCAATGAAATGATTATTTGATTCATAGCCAGATATAAGATACCCAAAGTGTCAGATTACTCTAGTTAAAATTCTTCTTGGAGCATAAATCAAGGATTTTAGAAAATGGCATTAATTCTGTTAGACTCTTTCAAGATAATCTTTCAACAGATTAATACTCTGTGATTCAAAAAGCCCAAAACATCTGATATTCCTAGAAGTCCTGGGCATAAACCTGGCCTATAAACAGGCTTGATTCTTAAATGATCACTCATCCTCATGTTATTCTCTGGCCCTCTTCTGGTTCTAACCATGACCAGGGATGATCAACATGTGGGCTCTGGGTCTCACAAGGGACTGGGTAAAATAGAATGAATTCCTTATGCAAATTTATCACCACTTTTAAAAAAGAGAGTACCCCCGGCCCCCAGCAAACATCCATTTGTTGGTAAATTCAGCGATTGTTCCTAGAGAGCAATTGACATCAGAAAATTTAAAAATTTATATAATGTGCTAGACTTTAGCCTTTGTTTACTTAAACATTATTCAACCTAAGTGTAAAACACCCTGCTGGGGCCCTTTAAAAATTTTTTTGTTAGATTTTTAAGTCAACTATAAAGACAATTCAAGTGAGAAACTTCAGTGCATTGATTTTGTTCTTTGAGTCATTGCACTGTAATTAGCTGAGTTGCGTTTTAAATGCAGCACAAGAACATCTTTCTTGTCTGTTTATGTCAGAAAAAAATGGCTAATGAGCACTTATCAAAAAGATGAACATTTTTTCATTAGATTAAGTAAAATCAAAACAGATTTATAATGTACTATTATGTTTCAGCTTGGAATAAATTGAGTAAAATAGCTAATATCTTCACAGCTTCCTGAGAATTTCTTTGCATGGCAGGATCCTCCTCCCCCACACACTTAAACTTCAGGAAAGTGCCCGTTCTGTGGTGACTTTCTTTGTTGAGTCAAGGCACATTCCCAAAGGCGATTTAGAGTGCCCTTAATATTATTTGTAAAATCTGAGTATTTGTGATGCAGATGTCAAAATTGATTTCCTTTGGATTATGCCAGTGTGCTTTGCTTCTTCATAATACAGTTCTTTAAAATGATGACTTTATAAAAGGTGACTTCCCTCTCCTTTCTCTTAGTGGTCAATCAAAATGCCAACTGGTACTCACTATCATGCAGAGTGCTCTTCAGTTTTGAGATTTTTGTGTGTGCTCAAGTGGATATTATTAGCCTTTGTGTTACCAAGAGGTACAGACAATGACGGCTGATTCCTTAGGAAAGCTTGATGTAAAGATGTGTAAGTTAAGAACCTTCTCTTTTTAAATGTCACTTGGTAGTTTATTTTCAGGTCATCAAAGATTCTAAGTAATTACTTACTCTCCTACTGTGTAAGAGTTAAAGTCCATCTTAATCAATGCCTGCCTAGGGCTGTATAATTATGCACATATCCACAAAGCAACCAATATAACAAGGCCTTATGTGGATAAAGAAGACGCTTGACTCCCTCAAGTTTTCTGAGTTTTTATTAGGGTGAATGCACAAGAGATAAATTCCCTGTATATAAACAAATGAAAAATAAACTGTCCTGGACACTAGAAATTTCACAAGTGTTGCACACTTTTGGGGAAAAAATTTAATTGAAGTATACCACATTTATTGATGAAAGAAGCTTGATGAATTTCTACAAAGTAATATACCCATGTAAATGCCACCAAGACCAAGGTGTAGAACATTACTAATCCTGCAGAAGCCTTCTTTATGCCCCTTCCCTGTCATTATCCCCTACCCAAAAGTAACCATCATTCTGATTTCTATTACTATAGATTACTGCTGATGTTTTAGAGCTTTATATATATAGAATCATATAGCAGTTGCTCTTACGTTTGGCTTCTTTCCCTCAAAATTATGTCTATGAGACTTATTAATGTGACTGTGTGTAGCAGAAAGTCACTTTTCAAGGTTGTGTAGTATTCTGTTATATATATATGGTATATATATATATATATATATATATACACACACACACACACCATTTTTTATTTATCCGTTCTACTGTTGATGAGTATTTGTGTTGTTTCTAGTTTGGGGCTATTATGAGCAATACTGCTATGGATGTTCTTGTATGTGTTCTGGGGGGGACATATATATGCATTTTTATTGGCTATATACCAAGGAGTGGAATTGCTGGATCATAAGATATGCAGTTGTGCAATTTTAGTAGATGTTGTGAAACATTTCTAAATTCTATCTACCAATTTACACTTCCCCCAGCAAAGTATTAAAGTTCTAGTTACCCCACATCCTCATCAACAAAATAAAGTGTTAGCCATTATGAGGGGTTTAAAAGTGAAATCATTATGGTTTTAATTTACATTTCCTTGATGGCTAATGATACTTAGCTTAGCACCTTTTATTACACTTATTGGCCATTTGGATATGCTTTTTCATTATGTGCCTATTCAAGTCTGTAACTTTTTTTCTTTTTAATTTGGGTTGTCTGTTTTTTTCCCTCATTGATTTGTGAGAGTTCTCTACATATTTTGGATATGAATTCTTTTTGGTTATATATATGTACTGTATACCTTACTGGTGTCCTTTGATAAACATAAGTTCTTAATTTTAAAGACATGAAATGTATTAATCTTTTCCTTTATAATAAGTGATTTTTGTGTGCTGTATTGAGAGATTATTTTGCTTACCCCAATGTTAATATGTAGCCTGTATTACTTCCTAGAAACTTCACTGTTTTTCTTTTACATTTAGGTGTTTAATTCATATGGAATTGAGTTGTGTCCATGCTTTGAGGTGGGATAAAGGTTCATTAAAAATATAAATAATTAAAAATATTATCTTTTCCCTCATTGCATTCCAGTGGCACTTTTTTCATAAATTAGGTGGTGGCCTGTTTCCTAGACCGTCTGTTCTTTTTCATCAATATATTTGTCTATCCTGTAACAACGTACTGTTTTAATTACCCTACACTTTATAATAAATCTTGGTATTTGATAATGTAAGTTCTTCAACTTTATTCTTTTCTCATGTTTGTTTTGACTGTTCTAAGTCTTTTATAGGTCTATGTAAAATTTATAATCAATTTATTAGTTTTCATAAAAAAGCCCACTGGGATTTTGATTAGAATTGCATTGAAGTTATAGATCAACTGAAGAGAACTTATATCCTCCCAACATGTAGCCTTCCAATCTGCGGATATGGTACTTCCCTCCCTTTATGTCATTCTTCTTTTCTCTTAGCAGTATTTTGTAGTTTTCAATGCACAGGTCTTGCACATTTTTGATTAGTTTTATTCCTAGGTATCTGGTGTTTTTGATGTGAGATACTCTTAGATAGTTTCTATTATACTAATGTAAATGGTATTGTTTTAATTTTATTTTTCAATTGTTTATTGTTAGTATCTAGAAATACAATTGATTTTTAAGCATGATTTTTAAGGGACTTTGTTGATTAACTTTTCAATTCTTTATAGTTTATTTGTAGATGATCTTGAATATTTTTCATATACACATATCATCTGTGAACAAGGGTGATTTTTTTTTCCCCTAAAGTTAAGAAAAAATAATTTAAATTTCTTTTCTTACAAGATCTGGTGGTAGCTTACAGTGAAAAAGAATGTGACAATGAATATATGTATGTTCATGTATAACTGAAAAATTGTGCTCTATGCTGGAAATTGACACAACATTGTAAACTGACTATAATTCAATAAAAAAATCATTATAAAAAAATAAATTTCTTTTCTTTGGGCCACAGTACAAAGTTTAATAGAAGTGATTGCAGACATCTGATTTCATTATCAATTTCAGTGGGAAATCTTTCACTATTTTACCATTCATATATTTACTATAGATTTTTTAAAAAGATATTCTTTATTAGTTAAGGCAGTTCCTTCTATTCCTGCTTTGTTAGGATTTTTAAACATCATGAATGGGCATTGAATTTTATCACATGCTTTTTTTTTTTTCATATATTTAGTGACTATATAACTTTTCTTATTTAGTTAATGGGGCTAAACTATATTGATGGATTTTCAAATGTTAAACCAGCCTGGCATTTCCTAGTGTAGGTCTGCTTGGGATAAATTCTCTGTTTTTGTTAAAATCATTGTTTATTTTGCTTTCATTTTTGAAGGATATTTCTTCTGGGTGTAGAATTTTAGCTCTGCAATTACTTAAGAATTTTAAAGTTGCCACTCTTTTGTCTTCTTTTATTGTTCCCATTGAACAAGTCAGCTTATTGTTGTTGCTTTGAAGGTAAAGTGTCTTTTCTTTTTGCTTAAGATTTTCATAGTCTTTATCAGCTGTTTTCTTATGTTTGGTTTTCTTTAATTTATCCAGCTTGGATTCATAGTGATTCTTGAATCTGGGGCTTCATGTCTTTTAGTTTGGGGAAAATTTCTGCCAGTGTCTCTTCAAATACTGCTTCTTATCCATTATCTTTCTCCTGTCTATCTAGAACTTTAATTATAATAATTGTTACTTTTTTAAAAAGTGGTGTCCTATCTGTTGCTTATGTTATTTTGTATTTTAAATCTTTTATATGTTTGTGCTTCAATCTGAATATTTACACTGATTTATCTTCCAGTTAATTAGTTCCCCCTTCTGTGACTAGCCTTGTTTAACCTATCTATTGAATTCATAGTATAATAATTGTATTTCATAGATTCCAATGCTCTGGTAACATTATCCATTTTAAAATCTGTTTTTTGAATATGTTAATGATAGCTTTTTGGAGGTAACTTGATTTTTTTTATAATTTCAAATTTACAGAAATCTTGTAGGAATAGTACAAAGCATTACTGCATGTCTTCTACCTGGATTCACCAATTTTTTACATTTTTTTCTCACTTCCTTTATCATCTTCCCCTCCATGCACATGTATTATCCAACCCTCCCCCCACCCGACACACTATTTCTTTCTGAACCATTTGGCAAGATGTTGCAGATACCATGTTTCTTTATTCCTAAATTCTTCAATTTGTATCTAGTAAACACAAGGAATTTCTCTTATATAATTAAAGTACAAATTCAAATTTAAGAAGTTTAATGTTGATACAATACTATGATCTATAGTCTAAAAAATTTATTAGTTATTCCAATAATGTCCCTTATAGCAACATCTTTTTCCTGGTATAGTATATAATCTCGGATCATGCGTTGCATTTAGTTGTCATGGCTGTTTACTCTCCTTTAATTGAAACAACTCTTCTCCCTTTGTCTTTCACAACCTGGATATTTTTAGAGAGCACAGAACAGTTACTTTGTAGACTGTTCTTTAATTTTGATTCTCTGGTGTTTTGTCATGATTAGATTCAGGTATTGCATTGTTGACAGAAATAACACAAAAGCAATGTTGCATCCTTCTCAGTCCATCATCTCAGGAGGCATATGATGTTAATTTCATTATTAGTGATATTAACTGTGATATCTTGGATAAGGAGATATATTACCAGTATGAGCTGCCATAAAATTACTATTATTAATTTGTAATGAATAAATAATTTGTGGGGAAATACTTTGGGACAATGCAACTAATCTGCTCCTCACCAAATTTGTATCCAGTATGTTTTAATGTCCATCAGTGATTCTTGGCTGAATCAGTTATTACTATGATATTTGCAAAATGATGATTTTCTCATTCTGTTATCCTTTTTACATTTATTACTTGGCAAACTTATGTAAGGGATAACTTTCCTTCACCTCCAGTTATTAATTTAGTAGACTTAAGGATTCTTATTTAATTCAAAAGGTTATTATCCATTGGTCTCATTTTTTTAATTTGATGCTCAACTGTTCCAGATTTGGCCATAGGGAACCCACTTAAGCAGGCTCCTATGAACTTTTGACATGCCCATCATTCTTTGAACATTTCTTTACTCTCTGGCAAAACAAGATACTCAGAGATCACCTTTTACTTTATCCACACCAGCAATGGAATCAGTCATTTCTTCAAGGAGCCCTGGTTCCTTCTTGTGGAGATGGGTATTTAGAAGCTAAGATCTGGACGCTCAGTGTGCTCATTTTCGCCTGCAGTGCCACTGTGTCTAGGCTCAGATAGGCTCAGAAATCTGTCTCTGTCTCTCATCAAGGAGTTCATATTCATGTTCCCAGATCTAATCTAACACCAGAAGGCTCATTTTAGTCTTTCTCTGTTCTGTATTTGTAAGTCCTTTTCCCAAGTAAGAACCCTGGCTCACATTATCCTCAGTATATTTACTCACTTGCCCAGTCTTAGATTCACAGAAAGCGTTTCAAAATTGCTAGCCCTAGCACTATAAAAAATTATACCTACTGACCAGTGTTTGGTACTTGTTAAAAGATTTTTGTCTTTATACTGAGGGTTTGTAATAAAAACCTCTGTATTCAAAAGTAATTATTTTCCCCTTCAGTGTGATTAGGTTATTCATTTGAATTATAGTTAGGCTCGCTTGTTCCTGTTTATATTTCATTTTAGGTTTCTTTCCCTTCCATCATTGTTAATTTTACTTCATCATCATCATCATCATCATCATCATTTTGTGTGAGTATGCAAAGCATTAACATGCTTTCAAAACTCAAAATTACACAAAAATCTGTATTTGGAGGAGTGTTACTTCCCCTTCCCCAGCCGATGCACCTTCATGCACCCTTACGAGTTTCTGGTGCAACCTTCCTGACTTTCTTTTTGTAAATATCAATAAATACATTTGTATTCTCTTTCTTCCTCTTCTTTCTTACACAGAAGTATCATACTATATATGCTCTTTTGCACTTTGTTTTTATTGATTGGCAGCAAGTATATCCTGGAAATCACTCCATATCACATCTTTAGTTTTTATTTACAGCTGCATGATATACCACTGTGTGAATATACCATAGTTCATTCAATCTATGTATTTTTCCCAGTGTTTTTCATTTACAAATAGTGTACCCTGTATATTTTTTTACATTCTTGAAGGTGTATCTTCAAGGAAAATTCTTAGATGTAATTCAAAAGGTAAACTCACCTGTGGTTTTTGTTAGATACTGTCAAGTCCTCCTCCCGCAAAGGTGTGGAGGACATCCCCACCAGCAAAGAATGTAAAAAAGCCTCTTTCCTCATGACTCTGTCAAGAGAACGTGCCGTCAAGCTTTGTAACTTTTACCAAATCTAATCATTGAGAAATGGTATCTCAGCATAGTTATAATTTGCAGTTATAATTTCTCTTATGACTGAAGTTGTCCATTTTTTCATATGTTTAAAGGTCATTTAAAAATCTTTATTTGTGAATTGTCTGTGACTTTTGCTTATTTTTCTGTTGTGTTTTTCATCTTTTGCCCCTTCAGTTTTAGAGTTCTTTGTGTGTTGGGGACGGATGTTAGCCATTTATCTGTAATGTATGTTAATCGTAGTTATTTTTAAATCCATGTGAGTGTTTGGGACTATTTTTATTTTATTTTTTAGAACCCTTTTGTTCCTCTTTCCTGATAAGCCTGGTATTTTTGACTGAATGCCAGCCTTTGTGGATAAAATGTTGTGGAGGCTCTGGATGGTGTCATTTCCCTTCAGAGATGATTTCATTTTCTGCTAGCTGACAGATGATGTATGGGTGGATAACCTTGACTGAGGCTGGTCAATTTAAGGTTTGCCTTCATTCTAAGGGAGTAGCCTTTCTTGGGCCGAAACTGAAAGTCTGGGGTCTCTGCCTTCCTCCTTGGCACCTCTGAAAGCTCACTTTTGGGCCCTCCTGAAATTTCGGCTGTGTATAGTTGCTTCTGCCGGTTTCTCTGTTTTCACAGAAGATGTGAGGCTGAAGAGTCAGCAAAGGCCTGGAGGGGAGTTTGCCCTGTTCGGCTGACTTCTCTGCACCTCACTCTTCTCCAGGATGTTGGCTTTTCGATTTCTGTCAACTCTTCCAACACAGCAAGACCACTGCAAGCTCTGGGCTGCTGTTATCTCTTCAGCCTTTATTCCGCTCACAGTGAATTGGCTGGCAGATGCCCTGGTGAGAAACAGCAGTGGCAAGTGTGTCACCCTGTCCCCGGGGCTGCAGCCTGTAAAGTCCTGCTGCCTTGATTATTTCCTCACACCTTCAGACAGCTCTTCTTTTACGTTTCGTCTGGCTTCGGTGGTGGTTCTCAGACAGAGGGGTTATTCTGTGCTGGTTATTTCATCATTGTTAGTAGCAGCAGTCGTCTTTCCACTTAGCACATTTCATTAAATTTGTATGGAAATGAGAGAACACAGTCAAATTGACAAAGCATTTTAAAATTGACAAGGAAATTGGCCTGCTCGTATACCACTGGGGAGAGTATAAATTGGTACCACCTTTCTGGAGGGCATTAATTTATATCAAAATCCTTAACTCACTTGTCCTTTGACCCTGCAATTCTGCCTCTGAGTATTTATCCTAAGAAGATAATTGTGGATGTATGTGAAGGTTTATAAATACAAAGATTTCAATCCTAGTTAACAAAATTGGAATCAAAATCCTCAATATACAACAGTAGAATATTTGATAAATTGTGGTGCTTCAATACAATGGAATATAACAGAATTCAACATCGCAAGTGATATAAGAGAGAATTTAAGCATATTTAGACATCATTTAACAATAGAGAGTATTGTTAAGCACGAGAGATTATAAAGCAACACGAGCAGAATGCTCCCATTTAAGAATGTATACACAGATATATAAAATATAAGACTGGAATAAAACACATAGAGGAGTTAACAGCTGGCACTGGTGGGTTGTTAGGTTTTTCCCTTTTGTGTATAATCTGCACATTTTCCATAGGACATTACTTTTGTTCTAAAAGAAAATTAATACACTTAAAGAAACTTTATAGTTGATGGGCCCAATTGATAATATTTTCTGGTAAACATTTTATTTATACTGGTTGCCTAAGCTCTATCTTTATGCCCTTAGTGGTGTTACAGATTTTGTCAGAAACAGCACCCTCCTTGAAATACTTCATGGAACAGAGTACCTCCATAAAAATATACTTAAAATCCTAATGGTCAAATTCAGACTTGTTTCTGTCAGTGTGTGCCTTGTAATTAAGGAGTCATTTTAAAAGTAAATAGGTGTGTGGCAAGGACGTCAGTTATCAGGGAAGATTTATTTCTTAGTCAAAAACCCCCAAATCTAATTTCCTTTTGAAACCAATGGCCAAAATTTAATGCAATTGTTTTTGTAAAACTAAAATCAAGATTTGTGAAGGCCATTCTTATCCTCTGTTGCTTTTTTTCTTGAAGGTACTCTCCAAGGCAGCAACCACCAACTGTGACCTCTTGAGCTTCCAGGCTGCTTCCTAGGAAAGTCCGTTCCTTGACTACATCGTCAGAGAGCCAGCGAGTTGATTTCATCGGCACCATGCAGCCTGTGGGTACTTCTTGCCCACCCAGACGAGGTGGCAGGACAATGACCAGTACGGCCATGTGAACAACGCTACAATGCTACAGCTACTTCGACAGGGTTATCAGCCACTACCTGATCAGGTAGGCATGGGCTCTGCAACCCCCGATCCTCATGTCACCCCTCTGGCACGTCCTTGGGTGGGAGTTCTTGCAGGGCATTCTAGGAAGAAATTCCTGTTTTGCTCTAGTGTTTCTGCTAGTTTTTGCCTCCAGCAGAGGTTGACCCAACTGGAATCAGATGATTCCGGAGGAGACCAGCAGGACCAATACGTGAGTGGGCACAGGGTTGCCCTGCTGCTCCTGCAGTCTCAGGTGTTTGTACGTCTTGGGCCTTTACTCAAAATTGTCAGCAATGTGCAAGCTTTGAATCTCAATTAAGCGACTACACAATAAACCACACAATATTCAGACTCGGGAACTTGAGCAGACAGCAACATCAGCCCTCAAGGCCTTTGTGAGAAAAGCAGCTGCTTCCCCCACTGAGGGCACAGAAGGGGGAGCAGAGAGAGGAAGGATGCTTATTACAGCCTCTGAATGCCATGATGACACGATGCTGTCTGAGATGTGCTTGCAAGATTGGTCAGTGAATGTCTGGCTAATATAATTCTCTATATGAAAGATCGGGCTGCACAGAGAGAGCTGTGTGAATCCTAGCTCCACCTTACATTGACTATGCGTTTGGATCAAAGTATTTAACCATATGGTCTTTTGTAAAAATAACACATTTATTGAGTGCTTTCTCTGTGTCTAGCACTGCAAAGCCTTTTACACAGACTTTCTTATTTAATCCTAAAACAGCTTGGTGAAAGAACAGCAGATTGTCGGTCCACTGCCCAAACCTCCTTGCCTGTACCTTTCAGGACACACCGACCTGACTGTCAGCTGTCAGCTCTGACATTTCTTTGCCTAAGGACTTTCTCTTTTCCCAGAAGTGCAGGGAATTAATGTTCCCTAAAAGCAGCCTTCAGTCACGGACTGACGAGAGTTAGTACACGAATACCCCAGCTTCCTTATCTCTTGGATGAGATAACTCTGAGCTGCAGACTGTACACAGGTTCCCAGGCTTCCCTAGTGGGATTGGGGTCTAGTTCCCAGACTGGTAGCTTAAAGAAGAATTGAGATAAAATTTACAGAACATAATATGTACTATTTTAACTATTTAAAATGTACACTTGGTGGTGTTTAGTATATTTACAATGTGTGCAGCCATCACCCCCATCTGATTCCAGAACATTTCCATCACCCCAAAAAAGAAACCCTATACCTATTAGTAGTTACTCTCAGTTCCCCTCTTTTCTCATCCTCTGGCAACCTTTCTGCCTCCATAGATCTGCCAGTTCTGGACATTTCATGTAAGTGGAATCATACTATATGTGATCTTTTGTGTCTGGCTTCGTTCAGTTAGCATGATGTGTTCAACCCTGATCCATGTTGCAGTTTGTATCACTATTTTGTTTCTTTTTACATCCGAATAATATTCTACTGCATGGATATACCATATTTTGTTTATTCATTCATCATTTGATGGACATTTGGGTTGTTTCCACTTTTTGGCTATTATGAATAGTGCTGCTGTGAATATGTGTGTACAGGTTTTTGTATGGACATGTTCCCAGTTCTTTTGGGTATGTACCTAGAATCGAATTGCTTGAGTCACATGGTAACTCTATATTTAACTTTTTGAGTAACCATCAAATTGTATTCCACAATGACTGTGCCATTTATATTCCTACCAGCAATGTATCAGGGTTTCAATTTCTCCACATCCTTGCCAACACTTGTTATTATCTATCTTTTTGCATATGGTCATCCTGGTGTGTGGTATTGCATTTTGGTTTTGATCTGCATTTCCCTGATGATTAATGATGTTGAGCATCTTTTCATGTGCTTGTTGGTCTTTGGTATATCTTCTTTGGAAACATATCTATTCAGATCCTTTCCCCATTTTTCAGTTGGATTATTTGTATATTTATTGTTGGGTTATAAGAGTTCTTTATATATTCTGGATACTAGACCATTATCATATAATATGATTTACAAATACTTTCTCCTGGAGATCAGGATGGCAGAGTAGAGGGATGTGGAGCTCACCTCCTCCCACAAATACATCAAAAATACATCTACATATGGAGCAGTTCTCACAGAATACCTGCTGAAAGCTGGCAGAAGGTCTCATACAACCAAAACTGCAAGAATGATCACCACGTAACCAAGTAGGACAAAGGGAAAAGCGTGAAGACAGCAAATACTTTCTCCCCTTCTCTAGGTTTTTTCACTTTCTTGTTAGTGTTCTTTGACACACACAGATTTTTAATTTTGATGACAGTGGTAACTTTTTGAAGAGCAAATACTTTATTGGTTACTTTCCTTTCCTATCCTTTTCTCACTTTTGCAGGAGCACTTAATCTACAAGAAGTGCCTTATAGTTCTCACCCCCATGGCAGATTTGCTGTGTTAGAGAAATTAAACTTCTTTTTTCTTCAAAAAGATTAAACAACTTTCACTCTAAGAGAGCCTGGTTCTCTCTTAGATGGTATATGGTCCTGAATTGTCACACTAATGTTACTTTGTGTGCATCTGTCAGTGATTCCTCTAGAAGTAGTTCACACTTGCTTACTTTTGAATAATGAACTGTCTTTTTCAGCACTCATTTTAGCTTTTAGGAGAATGTATGCTTTATACTTTGAAATCCACAGCAGGTGATAAAAACAGTATTTGAGGCTGTTTGTAATTTCACATCATTTGTCATGTAAGGAAACTTGACAGTGAATTTTCCCAACTCGCTCCAAGGCTTATTCTTTTTAGGGAAGAATCTGTCTTGCGATTTTTTTGGGTCGACTAAATTTTATTGCAGGCGAGACCTAGTGGTGTGCCTTAGCTTGGGCTGCTATAATGGAACCATAAACTGGTGGCTTAAAGAACAGAAATTTATTTCTCACTGTTCTGGAAGCTGGGAAGCCCAGATCAGGGTACCAGCATGGTTGAGTTCTGGGGAGGGCCCTCTTCTTGGTTTGCAGATAGCCACCTTCTTGCTGTGTCCTCACATGGCCAAGAGATTGACCCTTTCTCTTCTTGTAAAGACATTAATCCCATCACGTGGGCTCCACCCTCATGACCTCATCTAAACCTGTCTATCTACCAATTCCATTCCACTGAAGGGTAGGGTTTCAATCCATGAATTTTGAGGGAACACAGACATGCAGTCCACAGCATGGCTTTTGTGACTTTTGAATGTCTTCCAATCATAAATGAGGCTTCTGGGAAGACAGTGTGCAAATATGATGGTTGAGTCCTTTATCCCATGGAGACTGTGTCCGTGTGGTCTCAGTTTGCTGTGCTGTTTCATCCCAGGTCTGCTTCTGCCAGTTTTGGGGGTAGGGATGGGGGCTGGCACCACGTGAGGAAGAATTCCTGCCAGAACAGTGTCCGGTTTCATGTAGAAGTCTCCAGGTATTACACATCGACTCCAAAACTGTGAAAATACCCGGGCCATTGCGGCCAGGGACTTCCTGATCCCGACAAAAAAATGGGTCTACCTTTACACTTTTTCCAAGAGATCTGAGGATTGTTTAATATGTTGCTCACTTGACTGTCAGAAGCCGAGTCAGCACCACATGAAGGTGTGAGGACCCTGGGAAGACCAGCCAGGAAAAGGCAGCCTCGTTTCGCCTGTGCGAGGAAGGCAGCTGGTCAGGTGGAAGCAATGCACTCTCGCCTCCTTCCACCTGACCTTCTGAGGAAGGGCGGCCCTGCTCAATTGCCAGACACTCGTGGGATAGTCAGTGAGCAATGAGCCTGTCTAGAACATTCCTTCTTTGAGGGGGCTTTTCTCTAGGAGAGGAGACCAGGGGGGTAACGGAGGGCTTGGGGTGGAGACAGAGAGAAAGACAGCAGAAGAGGCCACAGTCTGCCCAAAGTTCCCATCACTTTGACACGCGGAAGGGGTTAAGTCATTCTTGAACAGTTTATCGTTCATCAATTGTAATTAAATATGTTTATATTAAATTATGTTCTGTAATTAATGTAAAATCCTTTAGCCTATGCTGTTATTAGAACCAGATGCTGAAGTACCAACAATATTTCAACATGACTGTGCTGCCTCGCCAGCTGTCTAACTGTAATTACTTTAATCTCAGCTTGTTATCTAATTATCACCTTTGTAAAGGGAAAAGTACTCTCTAATGCTTACTGATTGTTTCAGATGATGATGAAGAGCGGGGAACAGCTGTCAGGGATCCTGGGCCCTGCTTATCACAATGAAGGAACTTACCCTGAAATCTATTCTGGGCCAAACTGCTGAAAAAATGATGTCCCAGGCAGGAACTGGGGACTGGCCAGTAAGGGGAGACAGTTGGTGTGATGGTTAAGGGTGTGGCCCCTATGGTTACCAGTCAGGTGATGCCTGCTTCATCCAGTGATGGCTGGGGGACAAGTTACTTAATCTATTTAAGACTCAGTTGCCTTGTCTGTAAATGGAGACAATAACAATAGTAGAATCTACAGTTAGAGGGCTGTTGTGGAGATTAAATGAGATAAATGCATATGAAGCATAGTGCTGGACAAAATGTACATACTCAGTAAATGTTAACTCTTTTTTCTTCTCAAAAAAAATCTATGTTGGTTTTTAACATTTCCATCCTAGCCTTTATAGCCAAATCCAAAACAACTGAAAATGCCAGCAACTTGGCATTACCAGTTTGCTTTTCAAATCATGCTTAATTCTATCCTTTTGGTACTGAAATTTACCTTTGTATTGCTTATTCAAAAATGGTTCACCCATCCAGCCACAAGTATAAATGAGGATCGTCAGGGGAATCTTGCATCTCTTGAGGGGAATAAACTGTTCTGGGGCATCCTCAGGACTTTGTCCTTGTACTTGAACGTCAGCAGATGATGCGGTAACTATGTTCATTCCAAAATAACCATTAAGGCAGATTCCCTTAGGACGTTCATTAAGCTTTTAGTGTCCTCTCTGCTTTACCTCTCAGGGCTGCGCTCCCATCAGAGGGGAGCTGGCAGCACTCTCCCTGCCGTGGAAGGAGCACCTCCCATCTCCTCCGTTAGACTGTTAGCCCCTCAAGGGCAGGACAGGACCTCCGTAATTTTTATGTATCCCAAATAGACTGCCCTGCCTGGTGTGTATTTTGTTGTCCCTCAGTGAATGTCCCTGAAAGAACTAAACAAAATAACTCATCCTCAGACCATGCTGCTCACCCAGGGTTTTTCTTTTCCCAGTGGCACGAAGAAGCACCGCCTCCTGGGGCCATGGGGCAGGTCTCAGTCTCCCATGGTTGTTCTTCCCACCTGTTACTGCATCCTCATACCAGGAAACCAAAAAGCAGGCCCGCAGGGAGACGCATCCGAGCACCCAGCGAGGTCTGACTGTAACGGTGACGCGTCAGCGGTGTCTGGTTGAGCAGTGAGACGAGCAGGAGGCCTAAGCTGGCATATCCCAAGCCCTGCCCCCTGAGCAGGACAGAGCAGCAGTCTTTAATGTCAGGGGTGCCCAGGTGCAAAGAGGGCTGCTTTGTGAGAAGGGCTCTCACTGTTCATCAAGAGTGTAACTGTCACCAACTCCACATAAGCTCCCTGCAGTGGGAGGTACGCACCTGGCTCTGGAGTTACTCTTTGTTATGGTGTTATGATGACTGTTGAAGGAAATATCCTCAAATGAGAGATATAACCCAGCAGCAGAGACCTTAAAGAATCTCTGCCTGGAGCCTCGTCTCCCTTCACTCTCGTGGTTCCTTTCTCTCCCGCAGCAGTAAGCTAGCCATGGCTCCTCGCCAGCAGCGTGCCGATTCGCAGCCCTGTGCCCTTGGTTCCACTGTTCCTCTGCTGGGAGTGCCCTTGCTCCTGCTCAGCAGCCCGACCACCCCAGCCACCCCATCATGAATAGGATATGTCCCCACTCTCTGTATTCCCACAGGTCCTGGCTTTTCTGTATCAGAGGTCCACAGACTTCTCAGTAAACAGTCAGATATGAAATATTTTTGGCTTGGTGGCCTGTGGGTCTCTGTAGCAACTATGAGGCTCTTCTTTTGTAGTGGGAAAGTAACCACAGACAACACGTAAATGAACATGCAGCTATGCTCCAATAAAACTTTAGTGAAGTCCCCTGCTTATTACACTTTCTCTACACTCTTATAATTTTACAGTTCATGTCACATTTCTGGCTGCTTAATCATGGATTGCTCATGCATTGTCACTGAGCTGCTGTCCACCTTGTAATGACATGTCACCCTAATCTGAACTCAAGATAGGAGCTTCAGTGTCATAGCCTTGGTTTCCCTGCAAAGCAGAGCTGAGACAAGCTCTTGCACAGGGGTCGTTAGTTTTAGAAATGGATCCCAAGGGGGAAGAGTGGGGACCCAGGAGGAGTGAACTGGAGGGAAGGCCAATGCGGCGTCACTAGCTGATCCGCAGTGTGGGCAACAGCAGCTGGACGCCGCTGGGATCCCTGAGGAGCCATGTAGGATGGGCCTCGGAATTCTCTACCCACAGGGCAGAAGCGGGAGCATTTATCTACGGGCTCCCTCCCTCACCTGGTCAAGGTTTGCCCCATGGGGTGTTAGCTCCCCCTCTCTTCCAAGTGTGTGCCTGTGTCAGAATCACGAGCAGATTCCTGCAGCCTCCCCTGAAGTTGGGGCAGAGACGCCCTGGGGCAGAAAGCGATAGACTTTCCATGCTGTCCCGGCAAGGGGCTGCCGGGTCACACCTGGGCCCGAGCACGGCCAGTTGCTGTATCAATGGCTGGAGCACAAAAGGGGGCTTTGGAGGATGCGAGGCAGCCTGGCAGAGGCGTCCAGTACGTGTACTGTGCACTTTCCGTTGTCCCGCACAGTAAGCTGCACATGCTGAGAAGCAGTGGTCAAGAGGGCAGCTGTTGGTGCCAGACTGCCCAGGCTCTGATCCTGGTTCTGCTCCTTACTGACTGTGTGATCTCAGGCAGTCTGCTTAGGCCTTCAGTCCTTCATTCCCTCCTCTCTAGAGTGGGGATAGTAGGCTCTTGGGAGGTGTGAAGTGCTTAGAAAAGGGCTCATGTCAGGTGCTCGGCCAATGTGAGCTATTGACAGGTACTTGGTAAATACTAAAGGATTTTTAACAGTGGGCTTTTGTACATCAGTGCTTCTACCTTTATTTTTTAATACTTAATAAATATATTAATAAAATACTCCTTTCCAAATTGAACTTGAACTATTGAAATACCTTGAGAAATAAGAAGCATTAAATAAACCTTTTTCAATAGAAATAGAAAAATAAGTAAAATAGAATATAAGAAGGAAAAAGATGGAAAACATCAACCTAGTGCTGCAACTGAGTATGACGTTAACCTCTGAGCCTCCTGGCACCCAAGAAAACAAGGGGAACAAGATGAACTACGTAGTTCTCATTATTTGATAAAAAAAAAACATATTATTTCTCCCAGGAAAACAGACTTTTTTCTCTCAAAGTAAATTCCAAAGGGAATATAAAGGAATTTACCAAGGAGTCTTGTGCAACAAAACCAATAGGATGTAAATAGCCTGGAAGCGGGGCCTTTATCTCTTGTGGGTCTGACCAGTGCTTGCTCAATGAACAAATGAAAAATGGAAGTGTTTTCAGTGGTAGATTTTCATAAGAGGTGGCATCCTGCCTCTGATGACTGGGATAAAAGCATGACTCTAGTGGTAGGGTTTGGAGCCAGCATGGAGAACGGGGGTGAGGGGGTCTGCCCCTGGGGGTGTGTTTGGGGGGCCGGGGAGCAGGCGGGAGCTCTCTGAACTGCTTGCTTACTGAGAATTTGGGCCTGACCCCTCAGCCTCTGCTGCTTCCCTTTTCCAGGTCTCCTTGGTCCTCCACTTCAGGCTTACTGAGCAGACTGTTTCTGCAGCTTCCCCAAGGGGAGGTGAGAACTGTCTTGCTGTGGCCCTCCCAGCAAGAGGTTTGCCCTGCTGGGGTGGCCCTGAGCTGTCCCTGTCACAGGGCTCTGCCTTATGTCTTCTGCTGAGTCACATCTGAGACCCTCCCCCTCCACGAGCCAAGCGGCCTCTTGTGTATATTTGCGTCTCAGGATCCCTTAACATAACGATTCCTCCGTCAGTCTGAGGGCCTCAGTTAAAATATTATGATCTACCTCCTCCAGCCCAGGGAAATCTCATTATAAATAAAGTAATCTCATTTGCAGGCGCGTTCTATAACCCACAGGCTCGGAAATGTACGGATACAGTGTGCCTGGGAAGTCGGGCTGTCAGATTAATACATTGTGTGAAAATTGGGGCCAGAGGTCACCAGTCTCCTGATACACAAATCTCCCTCTGAGAATCTCATTTCATTCAGACTATCAGTTAGATTAGAAATACCCTAATTATCCCACTGAAATTAAATTGCTTTATGTTAGGGTGAAATAATGAACAGCCATAAAGAGCATATATACAACCAATCATCTTATTAGTCACAGCAAGACCAGACCATACACTAAACGGACCTTGCCGACTGTTGTCAGCTAGTCCCTGTCTCACAAGAGACGGGCCAGAGGAAGAGGAAAATGAGAGAGGTTAGCGTGGGTTCCCCCTCTGGGTGATCTCCTGCTCGGTTCCTCCACTGAGTCGCTAAGAGTTTCTCCCCAAAGGCACCGCTTCTGGTCATTCGGGGTGAAAGAGCTCGAAGGAGCTGCTGCGGTCTTGACTCACTCACCCCATGGCACTTTGAGGCCCCGCGACTCACAGGACAGGACCAGGCATCCACTGCCCTTCACTTCTTTATTCCAGACACCTTCCTGGTACCTGTCGCATGATGGGGCTCTGTTGCTAGGGTACACTGGTCCTTTTATATTGACTTGTCTCAGTTGTATTTATTAAAGTAAGTAACACTAGCTGCTATAATGAATTACCTCCAAATCTCAGGTGACTTACAACAAAGTTTATGTCTTGTTTAAACCGCTATCTAATGCAGGTCAGTGTGTGTGTGTATGTGTGTGTGGTGTTCTGTCCATTCGATCACTCAAGAACCCACCTTGTGGCTCTTTGTCTTTGTAGATCACGTTTCTCAGTAGCAAGACTGTCAACATTTTAGGGCTGGATAATTCTTTATTGTGAAGGACTGTCCTGTGCTTCGTAGGATGTTTAGCTGCATCTCTGGCCTCTACCCAAGAGATGCCAGTTGGACATCCTGCCAGTATGACAACTAAAAATGCCTCCACACATTGCCAGTTGTCCTCAGGGGAGGGGGACAAAGTTGACCCCAGTTGAGAATCCCTGCTCTGAGCTAGTGGAGCCTCCTCCATTCATCAAGGAGATGGGAAAATAGAGCCGAGAAGATTCTGCAGGAGGTTTTATAGGCCAGGCCTGGAAGTGGCACACAGCACTTCCACTCACACCCCGTGGGGCAGACATCACGTGGCCTCACCTAACTGAAAGGACGGGCTGGAATATAGTCTAAAAGTGTCCCCAGGAGAAAAAAGAAATGGGGCTTGCTGAACAGGTAGCTTTCCCTGCCACATCGACCTTGTTCAAAGATGAAGCAAGGACACACAGAACCTGAGATTTGGTCCCTCCGCTCACTGGCACCTGATGCCTTCAGGCCTGCTGGTTGCCACCACAAGGGTGCACCTATCCCACTTTTTTTTTGTCTCTCTACCTTCCATTGCCTCATGATCAAAGCTCATCTGTCTTGCCTTCCACTTGTGTAGAGCCCTGATTCCTGACTCATTAAATAACCTGTTCCATGCCAATGTGGTCAGAGGATGCTGTGGGCGTATGTGGAACCCCTTCTGGGGACCATAGTGATAAATTTTCACAGAAACAAAGGGATGGTGGGCACGTGAGCCACTCTGGCAGACTGGGCAGAGGGGAAGGGGCAGAGCTCTGGGTGGACTCTGCAACATGGTTACCACAGGATTGTTATAAACAGGAAAAGTTTTGATAAAAGTTTAAAAATTAACCCCAGTACGTTAGGTAGACCTTTTTATGAAATGATAAGCAAATGTGAAATAATTTCATAAAATGATCATGTTATGGACTGCATGATTGTATCTTCTCAAAATTCACGTCAAAATTCTAACTCCCAATGGGCTAAGTATTAGGAGGTGGGGCCTTTGGGGTGAAATTAACTTTAGACGAAGTCATGAGAACGGACCTCCTACCATGGGATTAATGCCCTGACCGGAAGCAAGAAAACCAGAGTTCACTCACTCTCTCAGCCACGTGAGGACACCGTAGGAAGGCGGCCGAATATAAGCCAGCAACAGGGCCCTCACCAGAAGGAAATCTGCCGGCACCTTGGCCTTGGATCTCTCAGCCTCCAGAACTGTGAGGAATACATGTCTGCTGTCTAAGCTGCCCCGCCTATGGTGCTCTGTTACGGTGGCCCACGCCGTGCGGACATTGTGCTTTAACTCTTAAGTAAATAAATCGCCACGTAAGGTGAGCCCTAGTTCCTAAAAGGGGTAGAGACAGTTTGGTCCTGGTGTCCAGCTCTCTTCCTCATCTCCAGTACACAAGCACAGAGGCAGTGACTGAAGGTTAAATTTTTAAATTATTATCATTTTAGAGAGCACACGCCTGAACATTTCTCAGGCAGAGGGTATATAGTTGGGAAGAGATCCCCAGGTGTGTGCTGATGAGCTGTCATCGCAGTTGGTACCCTCATGCTGATTATTGTCACCATTGTTGTCTGTGTCCGTGGGTAGTTTCCCAGCGAGGTGAAGGGATGTGCTGCCTGGTTTACTAACTCACTGCTCATCACAGCTTAAAAGTTGTGCTCATCACAGCTCATCACTGCTTAAAAGTTGTGCAACTAGGTAATGCTGTAGTGGAAAGAGTTTTGGGGTTGGAGGCTGTTGTCTTGAATTCCTGGGTTGGCCGGGCCATTGCCCGTGTGATTGTGGGTGAGTCAGGTCGCCGCCAGGGCAGGTGAGACTCTGAACACCTACTTTCCTTGATGGCTTTTTGGGAAATAACTCTTGGCACACACCCCTCCTCCCCAAATCCCCTCTAATGTGGCCACCGTGATGAAGCCAGACAGACGTTTCCCGTGGCCCTCACCCCCATTACAGTTTTCTGGGGCATGCAATTCACATCTCAAATAAAGACAAAACTCTTCTGCAGGTTCTACAAAGCCCTGCTTAGTCTCCCCTTTTTCAGGATCCTCTGGTGACACGCTCCCCTCAGTCACCAAGCTTAATGTATATGAGCCTTTTTTCCAGTTCTCACCAAGCCCCTGACCTGGTCAGGCGTTGCCTGTGCTGTGCCCTCTGCCTCGAGGGTGTCCCTTCTCTCTTGGTTATCTCTTCCTGACTTTCTAGTTCTCAGATAAGTGGTCACTTTCTCAGGGATGTCTTCCGGATGCTCTGACCAGGTCTAATTCCCCTCTCCTGGGCTCTCTCAGTGTCGCCCACAGTAACACAGTCAGAGTTGCAATTTTCCATTCATTGGAACAGTTATTTGAATGCGTCCTGTCTCTGTCCTTTGACTATGGTCACCATGAGAGCCGTGACTGATAGCTTTGCTCACCGTTGTGTCCCAGGGCTGGCATGGTGCCTAGCACATAGTAGGTGCTAATGACCTTTTTCCTTGAGTGAATGAATTAGAGGTTTGGGCTGTCTGCAAATATTAGTCGAACAGGCTTGACACTGAAATGCAACCTGTTTGATTTACTGTAGAGCTGCTGACAGTTAGGAAATGTGATTCCTATGTTCTGGAGAGGTGCCCTCAAGAAAGCTAAAGTGGTCGGTGAACATGATATGGCCTTCAGTGTATCTTTGTCAGCCTGACTTAATCATCACTGGAAATCTCATTAAACCCTGGAAACCCCACAGCCTTCCAAAGAGCCTTTTATGTAAAATGCGTGTACCTGGGCCATCCGTATGCAGCTAGCAACCCCTTGGAGCCTGACTGAGGTAGAAAGCACAGTTTGCAGGTAAATAGCCTGGTCTGGGGAAGGGGAAGACTGCTAATCATGTAATCGTGTGACTCCAGTGCTCTGAGTTCACTAATTCCCTTCTCGGGGTGAGGGATGGGGTGAGTAGGCCGTGAGTGTCTAGACGTCGCAGTCAGAGGAAAATTCAGCAGCCCTATGAGAGAGCCTCAGCCTCTTACGATTCACGGCATGTGGCTGCCTCTCAGCTCTGAGCAGAGTGAGGTATGAAGTCATTTGCAAAGCAGTGTCTATGAAATTCCATTACATGGTGCTTTTCAATTTAAGGGGAAAGACCTTTGTGGAAACTAATTTGCAGTTGCTTTAATCATGGAGCTCAGAGAGGCACACTTTCCCCATCGCTGTGGCTAAAAAGGCTCGCATCGGTTTTGCAGATTTGCCCCCCTCCCCAGCTCCTGGATTCCATCTGTAGTTGTTGTACATCCCCTAAGTTTTGCAGTTTTTGAGAGAAAAGGGAAGCCATTATATTCAGTCCTCCTGGTGAATGTAAATCTTTTGGAATCGGAACCTGTTTGAAAACACTCCGAGTCAAATCAAAACCAGTAGGACTCACTCTAGGAAAGGGATCATCCCGGGGCTCTTTCTTCTCCCCTGCCAGCCTCTCCTGCCTCCCAGGACTGTCTCACGGGTTTCTTTGGTCCCCTGTTCACTCACACCCCTGGGGTTGTCCGAAACCTGGGGAAGGGCAGCCAGGAGTCACAGAAAGTAAAAAGCACCTGATAGGGGTCAGGAAACCTGGGTCCCGTCTCAGCTCTGCTGTTTACCAAATGTAGTACCTTGGGAAACTCATTAAATCTTTCTGGGTATCTCATTTGTCAAATGAAGATAATTATACTTTCCCTGAAGGTCATCCGAGCTTTGAGGGGAAGACTGGGTGAGATCAAACGTACATCAATGAGGTCTGCTCAAGGGTGAGGGGTTGTTAGGGAGTTGGTGATACTGGTTTATCTCAGGATATTTACTGAAGAGCAGTTGCCTGAGTCAAAAGACGTCCTTGCTGACCAGGACCTCTCCAAGGTAAATTTCACAGTTGCTTGAAATCCTTTTGGGCTGAACTTTTGTGCCCCCTGCAATCTCCTGGGGGAAACAGGAAGATTCCAGAAAGAACAAGACACTAAGTAACACATTTTCAGTCAGCGCTTGGCACAGATTTGTTATCAGGTAGGCATTGGCTTCTTGGGGAGAAGAATAAAGAGACTGGGATGTGGGGACAGGTGGGTGTTACTGGTGGGAGGTTTTGTGGGGTGTTGGGGGACGTGCGGGTGGTTGTGAAGGTCTTTACAACACGGTGTTGTGACACTGTGCTCTACACAGACTTGGGTAAGATGAAGTATACGGGTGACAGATAACACATCAGATACTGGATTAAGTATTTCATTTGTTAATGAATGCTAGTCATTCTTTTTGTCTCTCAGCAACTGAACACACTTCCCGTGACTGCAGGAAACTCCTTTCTTCCAACAGACACATTTAGAAGCTGAAAATGCCAGGTACCTGTTTTCCCAGCCTCCTTTGCAGCTAAGGTGCTGGCGCAGGATGCAGGCTTTGTGCACCTGCCTCAGAATCAGCAGCTACTGACTTGTTGAGGTCAGGATGGTGCAGGATCCATTCCGGCCAACATGATGGACCTACGGCAGATACATGCTGCTTGAGATGCCGGCTATGACAGTGACCTTGTGTCAGCGTCCAGAGTGTGTCTGGGGATAGTGGCTGTGGCAGAGGTTTCCTTGGGGAATTCACTCTGGAATGTGATTTGGGGAGTTACTTCTGGCAACAGAGGCTTTAGATCTATTCTCCAGCCCATCTGGAGTTCTGTGGGCTCTCCAAAATCCTTTCAATAAATCCCTTTTCTTCCTAAATTCACCAGACTTCATTTCCATGGGCTGCAGTGGAAAATCCTGATTACCTTACATATATAATATACTTATATTTTCACAACCACCCTATGAACTAATCTGTCTATTGCTTGCATTTTATGAAAATGAGACTCAAGTGCAGAGGTGAGGGTCCTACTTTGAAATATCTGCTCTGCTACTCAGCCTTGCCTTAATATGCGAAGTTCACTGCAGACTCCAGAGGGGGCTGTAGAAATGTGTGGCATCACAAGAGCAGTAAATGCAGTGATGATGATGGTGGTGGTGTCTGGTGAGGGGCGGTAAAGGCCCCAGTTATTCCCTGGCACGTTCCACAGCAGCCGGTGTTGTCTGAGTCCTCTCTAGCCGTATTTTGCAAGAGAACTCAATTCAGTCCCTCCTACCGCAGTGGAAATTTCTGCCTCTTTTGTTTTCAGCCTAACAGCAAGAGGGAAGAGGCACCCACTCCTTGGCTGGTTTGCCGAGGTGCCCCCTCCTTGGGGGAAATCCAGGCACGGGGTGGGTTCATGTTATTCTAGAAGACAAGAAAAACTGCTTCTTTCGAAGTTTGGCTCACCAAAACAGTTTTCTTGTTTCTGAAGATTTTGGGGGTGGTTGTAGCCAATTCTGCAGAGCTTCCTTCCTCCCCACCTGACGCCCCCAAATCCTCCCCAAATTCTGAAATTAAACACACGCTTGGTAAACTTAATGACTGTGTGATAAAATATAACAAAGCAGAGTTAGAAGAAAGTAAACAGGTGACTACCAGACTGCAACATCAGCAGGGAGGAACCCTGCCCATTAATTTGGTAAGGTAGGAACCATTCGTTCTATTTGCCTGTGTGCTTTGGAAGTAAATGCTTCCTTGAACTTCTTCAATACACTGATTCAGGGAAGGCGTTCGTCCTGTAACATGTGTCATGTTAAAATAACTGACATTAACGTGGAGGTTCAGAATGAAGGTTCTGACGTCGGGGGTCTGGGTTCCGATCCTGGGTGTGCAGTTAGCACGTCACTAACTGTGCCCTGTCACTTCGGGAAGTTTATTTACCACCCCCAGGTCTCCATTTCTTCATCACTAGAACGGGGATAGGAATAGTCCTACCCTGTAGGTGTAGGTTCATTATGAGAATTAGATGAGACGGGGCTATAAGAGAGATGAGACCAAACTCAGGAGGGAGTGATGTGCTGGAGGACAGTTTTAAGGAGGGAAGGAGAACAAGGCGGGGCATTGCTGCGAGGCTAAGGGGGGTGCAGGCTGGATCTCTCGACATGAGAGCACTGGAGACGTGCACTAGGACTCTTTGTGCAGGGTTGGGTCATAACTCCTCTGGGGTGGTGGGGGCTTCCATTTGAAGAGGAAATGTCAGCTGAAGAAATAGAGACAAACCATAACCAACCCTCTTAAAAATGTTGCTATGAATTGTTCAAGAGTTTGAGAGTAAGGGGTGGTGTGCGATCAAGACAAGTCTTGGTATTTTTTTTGTATTATTAACATGGAAAAGATACAATAAATACAGCTGTAGACACAATTGAGAGGGAGAGGTTGAAATATAAAAGAGGACTGACAATGAGAGTTCCCTGAGTACAGGAGGGGATGGAACTCAAAGCCCTGACAAAAATCCTGGCCGGCACTGGAGGAGGGACCTTGCCATGGAGTCCCAGCAGTGAGGGGAGGAGAAGGCTGGGTGCAGATGGCACCTTTAGTGCTTAGGTAGTGAAAGCTGAGAGAGTGCTCTTTCTGAACGAGAAGATCCAGTCATCTGCTGAGACTGTGGGGTTAGGTGGACAGGGCAGGTCAGAGATTCGAGGAGCTGGAGGACGTTTAAAGGGCAAGGTCGGAGACCAAGTATGTGAGTTAGATATTGGCGAGGCCACTGTAACAGGAGACTCCCAAATGCCAGGCTTAAACAGGAGAGGGGTTTATTTCTCTCTCACCAGCAGTCCAGTGGAGGGTGTGGGGCTGATGGGGAGCTCAGCAGTGTTGAGGGGAGAGCCGGCCAGATCATGCAGGGCTTTGTTGGCCAAGGGAGGGACTTTGGATTTTATTCTAAGTGTGATTGAAGACATTGGAAGCGATGCAGAAGGCAGTGGGTGCGTGTCACGGAGGGAGTTGGGGAGGCACCAGGGAGCCCATGTCTTACTAATGTCCAGAAAGCTGAAAAGTCTGGCAAACTGGAAAGGGGCAAGAGGTCCCTCTACCTTTGTCCCCGAGCACAGAGGAACTGTGGGCCTTCACTTGCATACCTGCCAGCGTGTGGACCTGTTAGTGGAAAGAGGGTAGGTTTAACTTCACTCTGTCCTGGAGTTCTTCTTGCTTCTTGGACAGTTAATTGCTCAGGGTACTTTGCATCTTATGTTAGGTCATCTTCAGACACACGCACATACACACACACACTCAGACACACATTTGCTCACACACATCCACACACATGTATTGGGCACAGGCTTTGGAATTAGGTAGACTTGGATTTAAGCCCCGTGATTGCACTTACTAGCTCAATGTCTTTTGGGCAGTGAATTTACCTCTTGGAGCCTCCATTTCCTCCTCTATAAAATGGGAATACGAACAGAATACTCTTCATAGCATTGTGATGATCAAATTAGAGCAAGTAAAACACAGTTCCCGGCATGTAGTAATTCGGCATGTAGTAATTCCTCAATACATTGCAGCTGCCATTATTCAGCTTAATAAATAGTACTTGTCATCATCATCATTTATCTTTTTCCAAGAAATTTCCTTTATCTGTTAAAACAAAATACCCAAACAGTTCCAAACGTACATTTGCATTTCAAAAAAACTCTCTATTTTGAGCCAGCATTTCTCTTCCTCCGCGGGCCTGACCGGGCAGCCTGGAGTCTGGAGAGGAAGTTGTGGGTGATGCTTTTCAATTGGAAACCACCTGTCCACCCTTTTGTGTTCTCCTCAGAGAAATCTGTTGTCCTGGGAAGTCTTTTCTTTGGATGGCGATTTGGCTGCTAAAATGAAGCTGGGCTTTTTTGTGTCTGAGCGCATACTGGTTCCAGGGCTCTGCTGGGGGTGGAACAGCTTGTCACTGGCAGGTGATGGTGGCGGGTCCTGCTGGCAGCCCTTCTCCTGGTGGAGCCACGTGAAGCCCTGCCGACTGTTCGTGAGCACTTCCGTTGTGTGTGCGTGCATGTGTGCGTGTGTGCAGTGTTCTTGACAGACTCTCCCCGGGATCTGATCTTAATCTTGTCTCCCACCTTGAGAGGCTGTGTGGCTGGGTGTTACAGTTGGAATCAAAAGCCCCTCCTGCCTGAACCACCCTCTAAGAGGTTAGGACACTCCTCTTCTCCCTAAGAAGTCTGTGAGTTGCTCCAGATGAAGTATTCCAGAGACTCAGCGGGTCATCTCTGTAGGGCGTGGGGATCCCGGCCTGGGAGGCTGTCTAGTGTGGAGAGTAAGTGTTTTGAGTTTCTGAATCAGACATTATGAGGCTTGAATCTCAGATCTAACCCTTACTAGTTGTGTGACTTTGGACAACTCACCTCTCTGAGCCCCAGTTTCTTGCTCTGTAAAATAAATGCCTGGCATATAGTAAGTGCTCAACAAACAGTAAGTCATTGGTAAGGTCTAGGTTCTAGTTTTGGCTATGCCATTAACCAGCTGAGTGTCTTGCCTGTCAGACCTTGCTGTTCTGCTGGTAGAACATGTGGGGAGCTCAGAGTCTCCTCTAGCTCCGAGGTTCTGTGATTCTACTGGTGGCTCCTAGTCTACCGGTCTTGGTTCTTTTGGCCATTTCCTGTTCCTCCTGAATTACCCCTCTCTCCCTTTCCAGTGATCATTTCTGCCAGTGTAGACATACGGTCCACTATCTCTCATCTTAAAAACATTTTTCCATCACCTTAATTAACCATGTTTCTTCTCCAATAAACATCCTGAATGCTTTATTTACACATTTCCTTAGTTTCATAGGGACAGTGATTCTGGGGAAACCAGAAAAGTGATGCAAATGATAAAAGCTGCACAGTAGTCTTACTTTCTCCAGGTCTTGGCCCAAGAGATGCTCTGAGATGACACCAGCTTCTTCGCTTCTCCCTGCTAATGATCGTTAATTTTTTGTCTTATCATGACTGGATCATGATGTCCAGATATTTGGCCAAACATTATTCTGAATGTTCTGAGAGGATGTTTTGGATGAGATTTACATTTAAATTGGTGGACTCTGAGTAAAGCAGATTGCCCTCCATAATGTGGGTGAGCCTCATCCAATCAGTTGAAAGTTTGGATAGATCAAAAGACCGACCTCCCCTGAGCAAGAAGGGATTCCACTGCAGATGGCCTTCAGACTTGAACCACATCAGCTTTCCCTGAATCTTCAACCTAACTGCCTTTGGATTTGAACTACAACTCCTTCCTGAGTCTCCAACCAGATTTTGGACTCACCAGGCTTCTACATTGCACAAGCCAATATCTTAAAATAAATTTCTTTTCTTTTCTTTTCTTTTCTCTTTTCTCTTTTCTCTCTTCTCTTTTCTCCCCTTTCTTTCTTTCTTTCTTTCTTTCTTTCTTTCTTTCTTTCTTTCTTTCTTTCTTTCTTTCCTTCTTTCTTTCTTTCTTTCTTTCTTTCTTTCTTTCTTTCTTTCTTTCTTTCTTTCTTTCTTTCTTTCTTTCTTTCTTTCTTTCTTTCTTTCTTTCTTTCCTTCTTTCTTTCTCTCTTTCTCTCTTTCTCTCTTTCTCTCTTCTTTCTCTCTCTGTCTCGCCCATTGATTCTGTTCCTCTGGAAAACTCTGACCAATATACTACTCAGCCTCAGCCTATTTATTATCTATGTCCTTCTCCCTGGTTCTAGATTTCTTCTCTTCTTGTAGAACTTACTTCCTGATAGCCACGTAATTCAGGAGAGAAGTGACCTGGTAAACTCAGTCACACTAAGGCATGAGAGACAGCTGGTGCACTCCCCCCATCCCCATTTGGGATTCACCTGTAGAAGAGGAAGAGGGCAGTTCTCAAAACAATCATCGAAGAATGGACACTCAGGCATCAGTGGGGATGTCATCTCACTTGTCCAGAAAGCTAGATCTGGTAATAGCATAGCAGTAAAAAAGAGCCACCTGCAATGAGAAAAAGATGAATACCTCACCTACCTGGTCCAGCTGAGGGACATCAAGGAAAAGGCCAGGGGTTTGACATCTTAAACCTTTTGCTTAAATCTAGCTTGTGTGTCTTTGGGAAAATCCCTTAATTTCTCCAAGCCTTAGTTTTCTCATCTTTACGTTGAGGCATAGGGGAGCTATGAAAATCAAGTGATTAAACACAGGTAAACTGCCTAGCACATGGTAGGTGCTAAATCAGTGCTAGCTTCCTTATCCTCTTAAGAGAGAGAGAATTATTTCGGGGTAGGCAGGGGCAGTGACAGTTAAACCTATAAGAAAAATTGCAGCACCTCTGTTACAATGTGCATCTTTCCATGATGACTTCCTTGTGTTCTGGGTTTGCAGGCATGCGTTTAATTGCAGAGGCAGCAAACCTATAACAAGAGCCACCCACCTTTGCAAAGTGACCTGGGAGAGCTTCCCCCATCACTCTCCTGCCGTTGTTTCAGGGCATGGACAGGAGCAGGATTGCCATGCCTAGTAGCCTCTGAAGGAGACTCCTTTTGTCCTGCCATGGAGCTCCGAGCCCACCTGGGTCATCCCTGAATTTGATCATAGTAACGCTGGATGCTAGGTGCCCTTCCCTGTGTGGTCCCCTTGGGAAAAGGCATAGACAGTATGAGAACAAAGATGCAACAGACGTCTCAGGAACAAAGAAAAGAGGTGACACAACCTTGCTCTTCTGCTTGACTTGAAGACATTCAGTTAATATCTCTTGTCCTCATGCATAGCTTTTCAGAACCTTATTTGCTTTGGGCTAATCTTTCTCTCTAATTCAAAACTGTCAGTCCATATTTTCAAAAGGAAATTTCCTTTTTGCAGGTATCTGGGAAAATGTAAAGATTTCCAGCTATATATTCTGCCTGGTTCAACATTCTTGAAAAAGTCTCTCTTGATTTGGGAATGCAGAAACTAGCCTTAGATCTGTTTCTTTTTTTTTCCCCTCCAGCACAGGGGCTAATAGAAAACCACATTGCTTGATGGTGTAGCTTCCCTGCACTGACTTCTCATCTCACGTGGGATTCACAAAGTCACTGATGTGCATTCAGCGAGAGGCTGCTGTGTTCCCTGATGGTGCTGGGTACCGTCAGGGGAGATAAGTCAATGCAGCCTGCTCTCAAGGAGGGGAGAGAGCATATAACTTTGAGGAGGCTTATACTCTCACTATATCCAACTTTCGTCCCATGGCACCCTGTGTCCAGGTGGCCATGTAAGCTACCATCCATAATGGGACACTTTGAATGTGAAAGTAGATGCTCATAATAATTGTATCAGAACAACAGATGTAACCCACCCTACTTAGTATTAAGAGCTAAGTGCTTAGTAAGTCTGAATAGACTAAGTGAATGAAGACCTGATTTCTTTCTTTCTTTCTCATAAGTATTTAGATTTTGCTCTAATTTCAACAGAGAAAAGTGGGGATGGAGTGGAGTGGCTAGGACTTGATCTAAACATTGGGCTGACTACAGTCACAGGTGGACAGACCGTTAATACCTAGCAAAACAGGGTGCATTTTGGGCTGAGTCAACCAGATAGCCACAGAATTGGAATAAGAGGCTCCTGCAGTGCTCTGGTCTTAGAACAGTGGGCTCAGAGGAGGATGACTAAAAAGAGCAATGAACTTCTGTTGATCTAAATATGAAATTCTTTGTGCCTGTGAGTTCTAGAAGCGTTGGCCATTAGGACCCCACTCCAAAGTCCACCGGCCAGAAAGCTCCAAGAAGTTCAGTGATGCCACAAGCGCAAGACAAGTTTAACGAGCGACTGAGCATTTCTTCCCTGGTTTTGGATAACAGTTTTTGTTAAGTGACATTTTGTTTCAAAGTCCTGTCCATCCATCAATCCTTGTCCATCCTTCTGTCGCCTTCCCAAGTCAGCAGTGCCTCTTCCCAGCCCACCTGGCACCAGATGTTCTGTCAGCCACCACTGTGTGTCCCGTGTCCTCCGAGTGGCAGAATGCGAAATCTCAGGCGACATTCACCTGGAAGCGCTTAGCCCTCAACAGCTGCAGTGCCTTGATTACCTTGCCCGCCTCGGCAGCTCGGTGCCGCCACCGTATCAATTGCTTGTCAATTCGGTTTAGCCGTGACTTTGACTGACTGGATTGAGGGGAGTGGAAGTGGGGTGTAGGCGAATGGTTAAAATTAATTGCTACATAAGAAAAAATTGAAAGATAATTATTCCTGCTTTCCTGTCAGTGCTCGAGGGTAGATGACCTCATTAACTTGCAGCTTGTACACAATTCAATTACTAGGAGATGGAAAATACATTTTTAATTACCTCGGTGGCCTGCGTACCATTTATCTCCATTTGCATGGCCTTTTTTTTTTTTTAAAGCTGTTGTGCTCTGAAGAAGTAGCACCGTCTTAGGGAAGTTGTCATGAAAGCTGGTTCCTGGCTTCTATTATTCCTATTTAAGGTGGGGTATTAAATGTGTGAGATTAACTCCTAGATGTCAGGTAAGTTGCAAGGCAACCCTTGCAGTAGTAATGTGTTTTTAATTAGCTTCTTATATCAGGAAATTCCCAGCTTCTAGTGAGCGAGAATTAAGAAGGATAAAATTGTGTATTTGATTTCCAGTCATTGAAAGGAAAAATTAAAAGCCAATGAAAGCATGGGAATCAGGGTGGTGGGCCAGTATCAACATCTATATGGATCCCAAAGAAGAATTCGGTCCTATTTTGATACCTGTTATGTCACTGATTGAATTAAACGATGATTTAATTACCCTAAGTGTATTGCTTGCCATTCTTCTTTTTCTTAAAATTCCATATACAACTTAGGAAGCAGTCTAAGCCGTAGGTGATTTTGCAGTGGTACCTGTGCGGGTGTTGCCTGCTATCCCTCTCAGGATTGGTTGTGTTCTGGAGAGTAGCTGTCACCTCTCTGCATCTCTGTCTCCTGTCCTCGAAGTGTCCTGAGCATGGGTTCCTACACACTCTGACACAAGGTAGATGTGATACCCTTGGATAAAACTGTATGTGTGGGACCTGCTCCCACCACACATAGTCACACAACCATGGGTTGTTCCCTCTACAAATACAAAACTTGAAGAGGCAAGTCTACATTATACTTGTAAAGTGTCTTTAGGCCATATATTTGGAAATTTGGGAGTCATATTTGCAAAGGCAGCTTATTTGTTTGTTAAGTCCATGGATATTGTTGATTAATTATGATGATCAGGTATCTTGTATAGTAGGAATAACAAGAATATGTAGTATATTCTGAAGGATTTGGATGACTTTTGAATTGACCTGCTATTGCATCTATTTGGTTGTAGCATCATAATCAAAATATTGCGCTTGAATAATACAGGAAATGCCTAAATAGCACAGTGAGACAGATGCTAATTTGGCCAACACCAGATTTGTAAAGGTGTCTTTCAGCCTTCTTCTCTCTAGGCATTCATGCATGAGCTCAAGAACATTGACTGAACTCTAGCTGAGCGTGGGATGAATAAGAGACACTCCTGTTTCCATGGAGCTCATGGTCTAGCAGGGGAAATTGACATGTATATCAGTAACTAACAATGTCACATGATTAGTGTGGCAATGAAATCTTCACCTGTGACTAAGAAGAGGCTCTGATCGAGTTTTTACAAGGTGTTTGGGAAGGCTATCTGGTCCAACCCAGCTTATTTTGTTTCCAGCTCATGGTCCAGGGGAGACTTTCTAATTCTGTTGAGAGATCTATGGTTAGCTCTCTGAAAGATGGGCCCAGAGAATAAGTGACTTTAAGAAGCTGGGAGGTGGGACATGTGTTTTGAAAAGGGGCCAGATCTGAAATGTCACTCCCCTAGAGATTTCTTGGGATCCCTGAGGACCTTGTCTGTACAGTTATGAGAATTTGTTGCTGGAGGAGCCATATAGGTTGTTCATGGTTCTATCTAGAGGTGTGCTTTAAATGTTTAACAACTGAAAACATTTTTTTCCTTCAGAAAAAAAATTTCTTATAAATTTTACTGACATAGACGATGTATAGCTCACAACTTACAAATATTATTAAACGATGTAACACATTTTATTGTAAACCTCACAGAGTCAACTGATTATTACAGAGTGCTTTTGTTGATTTTTGCTGAACTCTTGTATCTGCAGCCCAGCTGTGGTTGCAGTCCAACCATAATTTTGCAAAATCAGACCTGCAGATAAATGCCTGATTACAATCTGACTCAGCAAAGAAGTTGCTCACATCATTGATGAATGAGTGCAGTTCCAACAGGAATGACACAACAAAGACATAGGTCAGAACCTTACTCATTTATCAGTGGTGTGAGATGCTTCTTTAGTGAAGCAGATAATAGCTACTGAAAGAATATTTTTTCATCTTTTTTGTACTACTCATAGTGTAACAGCCAAAGATGGCACAGTTTAAGTTTAATCTATATTATTAACATTTTCTTCATCACCTTCTTAAGTCTAAACAATCAACAAAACAATAAATCAAGCCTTGATTCATAGCCTTTGCTAATTTCTGTGGTGTAAATACTCCCACCATAGCCAGTTTCAAGCTCCCAACAAGATGTCATGGAGTGCAAAGTTGGAAAGAGATATGCAGGAGTGTTTCTACCACACATGTGAGAGCACAGTTAGTAGGAAAATGTAAATTAGTGAGGATGTGATGAGTTTTGAATAGCATATTTATTACCTTCATTTTTGATGTAATTTATCTGTCACAGTTGCCACCTATTACCTCACATTTGACACCTTCCTGGATGGAGGTTTTTCATTCCAGTCCCAGAATCTTTGGAAGACCTCTCTCAATACATATGCTTTCTCTATGAAGATTAATAAGCTGGTTCCTTACAAGGACAGAATCATATAGACATAAAGATTAAAGAAGGTTTTGGAGTCAGACAGACCAGAATTCGAAACCCGGCTTTGTCACTCACTGGTCATTAGGAATTGGGCTGGTGACTTATATCTCTGGGCCTCTGTTTTCTTGATGGTAAAGTAGAAATAATGGTTCCTAACTTTCACAGTTTTTGAAGGGTTAAAGGAGGTAATTTGAAGGTGTCTAGCACAGAGCCCTGCGTGGAAACAGTGCATAAGAAGTGGCAGCTTAGTGTTGAAGAATAGCCTATATACATTGGGTCTGAACTGAACTCAAATACT
This sequence comes from Vicugna pacos, assembly GCF_048564905.1. Taxonomy (NCBI): domain Eukaryota; kingdom Metazoa; phylum Chordata; class Mammalia; order Artiodactyla; family Camelidae; genus Vicugna; species Vicugna pacos. Next base: position 49,721,362 of record NC_132996.1, on the reverse strand, counting down.
TTTTTCCCCATTAAATGAAACAGTGGTGATGGAATGGGGAGGTTGAGAGGCATGTGCTCCAGCAGACAGGGCCTGGGCGAGGATTCAGTCTGTACCTTCTGATACCCAACCTTGAATTCTGTGTCTAGAAACAAGCCAGGTCACAGAAATAAGAGCCAGGAATTGCAGCCAGCCGTGTACTTGTTCTGGGTCTTTATTCTGGGTGGGAGGAACATTTAAAACTGACTTCTTGTTTTTTTCCTTACTTCAAAAATAATAAATGTTTATTGTAGAAACTTCAGAAAATAGAGAGGCCAAAACCACCAGTCGGTCCACACTCATCAATAATCATATAACCTCTATGAATACCCTGGTGTTTTTCTCCGTATATTACTCTGTTTTCCTTTTGCAAGAATTGAATAATACTCTAACACTTTTTTTTCGTAATTTGATTTCTTTTACTTAACAAATATCATGGATATCTTTCAATCTTAGTAAGTATTCTTCCCCAATATTAATTTTAATAGCTTTCTAGTGTGTGATTGTAGGAAGGTACCTTAATATATTTACTAAGCACACTGCTATTGGACATTTGTTATGATAACACTTTCTGTAATCAGATCTCTTCTTCAGAAGGAGAATTTTCCAGGTCCAAAGGAATGCACATTTTACATTTTATATTAAAACCAAACAGAAAATTTATTTATTTTGAGGCTCTTCTGGCCTCATCTTCTGGAGGGAAGGCACCTGGCTCACTAGAAGGAGTTTCAGACTCAGCGAGGCTGGGGGGTACCAGCCCTGCTCTCGCTTCCATCATCTTCCCCAGGATGACCAGAGGAACAAAGGCTACTTGAGCTTTGACTGCTGGTCTGGGGGCTCGTCGTCCCTGAAACGGCCCCTCTGTGCCCACGTGTTCCTCACTGTGCTCATGACATAAGGACAAACATACCTCACTCTACGCGGTTCTGCCTCTGTTGTCTTCTGTCCTCCTGGTTAAATCACAAATCCCAGGACCCTCTCTAACATGCATCTTCAGCAAAACCTTCCTCTGTTTTACGTGATTGGTTCCATTTGTCTGTTTCTGCACTCGTGTTTACCCTACTCACCTGCACTTCTGCTGTTTGGTGCAGTAAGTGTGGAATCAGGGCAGTGTCATGATGTCCAGTTTGTTTTCATTATGCCACTGCCAGCCAGGAAGCCTTGTGCACAGTAAATGATTAGTATGTGCCTATGTAGTACGATTGGTTGATGGTTAAAGGGAGGTATGAACCTGATGTGGTATGGTACTTTTTTTTTAAAGCATTGGAACCCTTTCATTCCAATAAACCCTTACCTGGAACTGCCCTTCCTTTACAAAGCAGATTAAAATGGAGTGCTGGTTGATGTGAGGTCAGAAGCCCAGAGCCTTGTCCCACCCAGGCACATCCATAGAACCCTGGGGATCCTTCCTGGACTTGAATCAGAAACCTGGCTTTGAACCCTTGCTCTGCTGCTATGTGACCTTGCACAAGGATCATATGCAGCTTGGCTATGTTAATCCCTACCTCCCAGGATGGTTGGGAGGATTTACCAGAGACACACGCACAGTGCCTGGTGTCTAGTGAGCACTCAGAAAATGTCACCTTTATTCATTTCACTCTCTCCAATTCTCCCTGACTTGGCTCTCTCTAAGTGTCTTTGCTTGGCTAACAAAGCTTCTCAGTCTAGATTTCTAAATGGAATGGGCCCATCCGGTTCACATACTGGTGCTGCCCAACCTCTCCTGCCATTGTATGCAGGGAATCCACCTCCCACTGTGACCCTGTCCAGCCCTGAACAAGTCTCCAGTTCAGGGGTTCTTCTGTGTCTGATGGAGAGGTTGAAGCTCTGGCTGGAAGCATGGGAGTTTCCAGTGCCTTAGTTCATCTCTAGCTCTTACTGTTTTTACTTTTAAGGTTTAAGTGTCCCTTCTGACTTACAGACGAGGCCATCTTGAGGGGCTTGTGAGCCAGATACTACTTCTGTTGGTGGATAGTTAAGTGTCCCTGACAGGGGCTTCTGTCACTGGCAGTTTGGTGTAGTGATTAAGGATGGAGGCTTTGGGATCAGAAAACCTGAGTTCAAATCATGACTGCATGTCTTAGACCTGTGCCTTTGTGTAAGTCACCTAAGCATCCCACGCATCAGTTCCTTCATCTGCAAAGTAAGGATTATAATAGCAATAGTGCAGACCTTGCGAGGTTGTTGGGGGAATAATATGGAAAAAAAATATGTAAAATGTTTAACAAATAACTACCATTCTTTCAAAATGTAATCATATTTCAAACAAATTAATACAGACTCCTATTCAAACTAAATGGCAACCTTCACGTACCTAATCAATGCACCCAGATGACCCAGAGGAGGTGGGACCATGTGGAGGTGCGCTTGGAACAAGGCCTTGCATATATGCAGTGTTAACTGTTATTATTCTCCAAATGCTTATTAAGAACTTAATAATGATACATTATAATGCAATACAATGAATAATTACACTATACAATAAATAATTGTAGTGGATTCAAATATATATAATACAATATAAATAATTGTATTATACAATAAACAATTGTAGAATTGAATTAATCAAAAGATGCTCAAACACACTAGTAATAAAAAATGGGGATTAAAACAATGCAACGTTACTTTTTATATTCTTTCATTTTAGCCAGGATTAAAAACAATGTTAGTTCTAATGTTGGTGAGGACCCTGGGAAACAGGCACTGTTTTGCACGGTTGCTGGGAGTAGCTAAAACTGACATTAAATATACCCTTTTGAACTAACATACTACTTTTCAGAATTTATCTTAAGAAAATTATCATTTTTCTAAGCTGTAATTTCAAGGCTTTTCATTGTAGCATTTCTTGTGATTATTAAAAAAATGTGAAACAACTTAAAGGTCCATCAGTACAGGAATGATTAAATAAATTTTGATATTCTAATACTATGCTGCCATTAACAATTATAATATAAATTTGTATTTCTTTATGTAGTGCATAATTTATTAAGTGATAAGAGTAGTTACAGAACAACATGTTATGGCATGATTCCTTATCTATTTTAAAGTATGTCTCATATATATGTGTATGCACATGTATATGCATGTGTGTGTTGTGTGCAAACTGAAAATTCTGGAAGTGTATACATGAAAAATTGAACAATAGGGGAGTTTTAGAAGATACACTTTAGTCTTGACACAAATCTTTGGAATTTGAAGTTTTTACAATAAATATGTAATAATGCTATAAACAGAAGAAAGAATAAAATTATTTTCTCTCATTCATTAATGAAAAAGGAACCTATTGTTTACCAAGGGAGTGATTAAGACAAGCATTCAATTTCCAGACTAGAGAAAACTATGGGAGATGGACAGTGGTGTGCAGTGGAAACTAAAATGACGAGAGAATTATTCCAACTATATGGGGGAGGGGCTTCGTAGAGGAAGGGATGTTTGAACTTAGCCTTGAAGGATGAGAATCACTTGGACGTAGGAAAAAGCTTTGGGATTGATAAAGTCAACCATGCATAAGCTACTTATTGTCTGAACAAAAGTAATGGACTCCCCCCACCCCAGAATTGCCCCTCAGAAAAGAAGTTGCCTGATATTCAAGTCTTTCAAGTTCCCTCATGTTATGGGATTCTCCTTCAGTTGTTTTACTTTGAAAAATCACATTAGCCTGAACTGACCTAAATCAACCTTAGTTTTCAACGCTTAGAGAGGTTCCCAGCACTGATTTAGGGATTATTCCTTTGGGTATGACTTCACAATGGCAAGAGTTAGAATTTGTCATAAACGCGCCTTTTAGAAACCACTTTACAAAGCACTGTGGTTACACTGTGAAGGTCATGAATATATAATAAGTACGAATAAATGAAAAAAACCTAACAATTATAATGGTATGTGAAAATAGTGCCGTGATTTAGGATAAAATTTTCAGGTTAGCATCATATACAGATTCAGAAGTGCTGCATTTCAAATAATTTAGATCAAAATGAAGATGAAGTTCTCCTGAAAACTGACTCAAAAAAAGCTCTAGGTGATGAAGACTGATGTTAGAATAAACTTACTTCCTGAAATGTAGGAATGGAAAAGGCATTATTTCTAAGTCAATGTGATTGTTTTTTATATATGTGATTTGGAGCAAGCATGGCTCCTTCTGAGGGCTGTGAGGGAGAATCCGCCCGCGCCTCCCCCAGCTTCTGGTGGTTTGCTGGCAATCTTTGCTGTTCCTTGTCCTATAGAAGCATCATCCTGATCTCTGGCTTTGTCTTCACCTAGCATTCTCCCTGTGTGCCTGTCTGTCTCCAAATTTACCCCTTTTGTAAGGACACCAGTCAGATGGGAGTAGATGACCTCATTTAAGCTAGATTACCTCTGTAAAAAGCCTACCTCTAACTAAGGTTACAGTTTTTGTACTGGGAGTTAAGATGTCAGCATATGAATCTGGACAGGGGACACAGTTCAGCCCATAGCAGCAGGTCTACTGTTGTCCTACAGATGAGAACGTGGAGACTTGAAGTTGCACAATTGGAAAGCTGTAGAACCAGGAACTGAACCTCGCATGGTCTGGAGCCAGCCCCTTTTACCTGCTCTGCTGTGCAAGGCTGCCTTCCCGGTCTGTGTGCTGACGGATGCTGCCTTAATAGAAATTCTCTCAGCAGCCACAGGGTCCGCAAGGTTTTATCTGAAGCATTGATGCTATAATTAAACTCTTTCATCTTGATGGCTTTATGTCCAGTTGTGAACCATGGTACAGACAGACAAGCTTTGATGTTTGTGAACTAGTTTTCACCCTTGGGGAATCTGGTAGCTAAAACCTGAGGTTGTGGTCCTTTCCTTTGTTCATTTACTATTTATTAAGCACCTGCTGTAGGTAGATAATGCTGGGAAAATATAAAAAGACAAGCCCCTGGCCCTCATCCATTCCTGGTGCTAGTCTGAGATGTGCATAATCAGATTGAAATTTTAAATAGGAAGCCCACATGGGAGAATAAATTTGGCTTAGAAATCGTGGAAGAACTTTTGATTTTTAATTTGTTTCAGAAAAAGAAACCCACCCCAGCCTCAGTGCTCTGGAGCTTCCTCTGGCTTGACAATGCTTCTTTGAAGAACAGACGATTCGGGGAGGAAATCGTGATGCTGTTTGGGATTCTGAAAGAGCCAGCAGACTGTCACTAGTTTTAAGATGGAGGGATGACAGCCGTTCAGTGAACTGGGTCCAGCTCTGTGCTGGCAGCTTGATCTACACGGTCTCATTTCATCGAATTCTTGCAACAACTGCTGTCCTCGGTGCTGTGTTCTCCATCTTACAGACGAAGAAACTGAGTTCTAACGAGGTCGGAGGCACGGTGAGTGCAGTCATTCATTCCACAGATGTCTCCTGGGCAGCCCCTCTTTTCAGGCACTGAGTGTGCAGTGGTTGTGGCACAGGCCAGGTCCCTGCCCTCCTGGGGTGCACAGACACAGACCACTGGCAGACGGAGAGTGGAATCTGGCTCTGCCCTTACAAAGCCTATGCGCTTAACCGACGTGCAGGGAGAAATGCTGTTCAAGTTAAAAAGAAGGTAAATAGGATAAATCCCAGTGAAGCTCCATAGGTTGGATAAAAAAATCATTGGACCGTCCAAAATGGCATTGTCTTGCTCACGATTTCTACCAACACCATGGAACTACAATCTAACCCCGCCATAATGCTCTCGATGGGGTCCAAAACTCCACCCCATAAAATGTGGGGTCACCTTATTGCTTATTGAACAGTAAACGGAAAAGCTGGGGCGAGTTTGCTGTCAACCGTTGATTACCTTTTCTCCAAATTATCATTGTCGTGGGGTTTGGGACCACAGGGTTTCACTGTAGTTTTTCTAAAATCATGAGCAGTACTCATAGAAACATGGTCTAATTGAACATTCCACTTCTATCAATGTGTTACTGTTGTAAGTGTACCCCCCAAATCTTGTTTCTTTTTATTTTTCTTATGGCTCTAACCCAGAGTCTCTCAACATCAGCTATTGACATTTTAGGCATAATCATTCTTTATTGTGGACAGGCTGTTGTCTTGTGCATTGCAGGACATTTAGCACATCCTTGACCTACACCCTCTAGATGTCAGTAACACATTCCCCCAGTTGTGACAAGCAAAAACGTGTCCAGACATTGCCAAGTGTCCCCCGGGGCTGGGGGTGGGAACTGCCTCTCTAGCCCCATGGTGCTTTGCATTATCGGAAGGCCAGTCAAGCAGCAAACGTCTATTGGGTTTCACTGTGCTGTGTACAAGGCATTGTACCAGAAGACACTAGGCCCACGACATGGTTGGAGTCGTGCTGGGAGACAGGACGTGGGCTTGAAGGCAGAGAAGGAAACAGGAGATCAGAGAAGTCACAGGCGGTGAGCAGTGCCTGCTGACGGAGGCATCAAGCAGAAGGTGAATGTGGCTAGACCTTGAAGGATGTGGGCACAGGGCGTGGGAGAGTGTGAGCAGGAGTGCTCCAGGCCTGTTTGGGTCCCAGGAGCGTTACATGTGGAACAGAAGTAGGAGAGCAAGCAGGGCAGGGAGGCCGGGGTCAGAGAGTCTTGGATGGCTGCACACAGCCAGAGGGGACAGTTAACAGAGGCTTCTTGTCAGGATGCGGGATCTGTAGGTGGGCAGGAAATCCTATGGGATGCACCATCGTCCTGGGTCCAAGGCCTTTCCCTCGGTGCCTGGAGTTTGAGGTCTCTACCCCTGTCCTCTGCCAACAAGAGAGATGCGGCCCCTCTGTGTTCTCTGCATCTCTGGATGGTTTCTTCTTCCTGCCCCTCATCCCCATCGGTTTGCTTCTCTCCGATGTTTTCTGTTCATACTCTAGAGGGAGACTTTGAGTCTAACTGACTTAACTAGTTCCCATTATCCTCACTGGGCAGAGGTCCTGTGATGGCCACATCACAGGTCACGGTCAGCCTATAGCTGGGCTGCTTTTGAGTCAGGCGCCCAGCGGTGGTCCACTTAGTGGCTCTGTCTTGCTTGTGGATCAGCCTCAGGCTGCTTCCCACAGAAAAGGGTATGAAGGTGGTACCAGGGTTGACATGTCTGGAGTAACAACCTAAGGAGTCGAAATTCTAACAATGCCGACAGTGAACAAGGCCTCTAGGGTGGTGAAGGAGTGAAAACTGATCCCCGAGGGCTCCATGCTGAATGGGGATGGTGCTCTGGTTACGCCCTGGCTGGGTTCAAACCACAGCCTATTCACTTACTAGGAAGTAATTTCAGGCAGATTTAGTCACCCTTAGCCTCAGGTTCGAGGATGTTAATGGATACTACACCTCCAGAGGGTGGGGACTTCGCCTTTTTTGATGCTGGATCCCCAGTAACTAGCACAGTGCCTGGTACACAGTTGGTGCTCAGTACCTGTTTATTGAATAAAAACAGCTACATTTATTGAGCATTAACAACATCTCAAGGGCTGTTCTGAGCCTTTCCATGTCCCAACACTTTAATCCTCATGAGGGTATCAAGAGGTAGACATATTATTACCCTCTTTTTGCAAATGAGGAACCTGAGAACCAGAAAGGTTAAGTCACATGGTGGAGACACTTACAAATGACCCAGGGGACCTGGCTGTAGAGGTCTTAGCTCTTGTACGCTGTTCCTTCTGAATACATGATTAATTTATATGCATACTCTGTGAAAAGAGCAAGCCCTTAATGGATGGCAGCCACTTAAAAACAAGCAACAAAAGCTTCCCATTAAAAATTAGATCCCAAGCACAATGAGAAGGAAAGCGTAGTTCCTCAATACTAGGTACTACGCAAATGCTTGTTAGCTGGACAGTGTCCCAGTCCCTCTCTGGAAGGTTGGTGTATTTAAGAATAACAGTCAGTGCTGACATAGGGTTTACTATGTTCTAAGAACTTTCTATGTTATTAGTTAGTCCCCCCACAGATCCAATGAGGTAGGTATTTATTATGGCCTCCATTTACAGGAGGAAAAACATGAGGCACAGAGAGGTTAAGTCACTGCCCAGCATCACAGAGCTAGTAAGTGGTGGAGCTGGAATTTTCACTCAGGTGATCTGGCTCTTAATCACTAGCCTGCGCTGCACCAGAAGAGCCCCCTGTTGGGCTGATCATGATGACAGAATCTCACAGTTACATGCAACAAATATTAAGACTTTTCAGAGAATCTTTGTTTCCCCAAACAAAGCCAATAGTATTTTAAATCCTAGATGCGATTCAGAGTCATGTCCTGAAAATACCTTTATAAGTTCTGTGCAATCTCTGCTTCATTTTGCATGCATGCTTGAAGAACGTAGTTTTTCTTTACATTACTTTGTGGCTTTTAGTGTTTGGACACTCACCTGTATTATCATAAATATACTATGGGCTCCTTGAGAGCCATTTTTCTCTTCCAGAACTGCTTCATACCATGATCCTGACCACAGTGCCTTTCAGACGCATATGAACCTATTTAAACACAACTCATAACTTCTTTGATTCATTTGTTTCATTTGCAGCTAATGGAAATACACTGAGCATCTGTTGTGCTCAAGGCAAGGTGGGGGATTACAGAGGTGGATGAGGTGGGTTCTTGCCTCCGAGAGCTTGCGGTCTAGCAGGGCCAGTCTGCACTGCAAGCAGCCAAATGTAATAACAGGCAGAACGAAGGAGTGCCGAGTTAAGACAGAAACGTCACAGTAACAGCCCGAGGCCACACGACCTACCATGAGGCATTTGTCATGTCCTTGAAGAATACCTGGTAGAGGAGGGTGCCCCACCTGTTCTCCTGGAAGCTGAGTTATCAGAGGCAGAGTGTAGACCAAAGTCAATTCGACCGGTACCAAACCCACAAGCTAGGAAGCAACTGGGGGCAGGGGTTGTGTGAGCAGTCTGGTGACGATGTTTGAAGGAGCAAGTTGGGGAAGGGGAGAGGTGCGACTCGGGAATGCGGGCGATCCGACCCAGGGAAGGTGGAAAGGCTCCAAAGCTGGCACTCACTGACGGGGGCTGGGTAACCCACTGAAGGCTTTCTCTGGCAGGGGCTCATGCTGAGGAGCGTGCCAGTCTTTCTGGGTATCTCAGGCCAGTTTTCCTCCCTCACCTGAACCTGGCTCATAGGTCTGTATCTGCGCACACAGTCTGCTCTTCCCTTTTACTGTCATTCTCTCCTCAAAACTGTTGGTCCCTACATAGGAGAGGTGCCCTATCAGTGCTGGAGGTGCAAAGATAAGTCCACACCAGGCTCTGGAGTCAAAGAGCACATGGTTCCACGGAGGAGGTGAAAAAGGAATGAAGGAGTTACAGACTGTAAAGGTGGGAGTAATTCATTCAGCCTGGAGTGGGCAGTGGCGGTCCTCGTCCCAGGGAGTATAATGTGCACTGGATTTTGAAGCATGAGGAGCACAGCAGACTAGAGAGTGGGGGACAGACTTTAGGGGCAATGCCGCCAACAGGTGCGCACGTGTCCATGGGGTAGAAAGCAGCAGTGTGGCAGGGGTATGAACTGTCAAAGAGGAGGAGGAGGATGGAAAAGTATATCTGGGCTGGCCTGTGTGCTGAGGAGTTGGCAGTGGGGAGACATGATCGCACTGTGCTCGAGGGCTGCAGGGAGGGGAGAGGAGAGAGGGAAGGGAGACGGGAGCCACGACGACAGCCCAGACACGAGGTGCTGAAGGCTGCTGTTCTAGTGCTGGGTGAGGACAAGAGGCTGTAAAACCGCCATCGGAGACACAGGGTTCACACTTGGTGACTGCAGCTGCACAAGGAGAAGGCACACCTGGGCGCAGGGGTCTCTGTGTTCCCGGCCTGCCCCGTTCCTCTTTAGGATGCTGACATCTAGAGGGGCCACGGATAAGGCTGAGGACAGCCCTGCCCTGTGTCCCCTGCAGAGCTGAACTGCTGCCCACAAAGCACAGCCTCGCCCGGGCAGCCCTGTGAGGCCGCCCGAGGAAAGGGATTTCATTTTCGTCTCACAGATCAGACTTGCAGTTTCAAGAACGCTAGACTTTAGCCTGTGGTTGGCTAAGGAGTCAGAGACAGCGTCCCTAGGAAACTGAGGAAGCCGTTCAGGACCAGCCCCATCCGGCCCCTCACGTGGCTACAAGGGGTGGCTTTCAAGAGGAAGCTTTTGGGTGAAAAAAATGAAGTAGGGGTGGAGTGAGGAGATGTCAAAAACCAGGAACAAAAAACTCAGGCACAACTCCAAGCCCGGCTGAGGAGCTGCCAGGAGGCCAGGTGCTGCGGCTGGAAGCCGCTTTCCACTTGGCAGGGCCCGCCGTGGCGCCGCTTCCTGCGCCTGCCCCGCGGGGCCCGGGCTCCCGAGCACCGCACCCACCGAGGGGCTCGCCGAGGTGGGGGGAGGGAGGGGGCGTCGGAAGGCCCTGAGGGCTCAAAGAAGGGTGGCAACAGGCCTCACCTCTCCATTTCTCCCGCCTTCACTTCCTCGTGTCTCTGGCTATCCTGAGGAGACGTAAAGGCCTCCTGCCCAATTCAGCACATCCTCCGGGCAGGGACACGTACCTGGTGCAGAGCAAGGTCTCAGACGCGAGTCTGGTTAGCACTGAGTACAGTGGGAAGATCAGGGACACACCTTGCTGTGAGGCTGAGGAAAAGCCTTACAGGGTGGGTCCCGCTGGCATCGGCCTCGTCCGAATCTCTGCTGTGAGTCTTGGGAGCCCCTTCAAGGGCGCCCCCTAAATCGTGTTCTGAGTTTGGAGCCATTGCCTTCTGGAATCAGAGGACAGGGCTGGCCCTGCCTCCAGGGTGCTGGCCCTTATGCGTTTTTAAGCTGCTGTTGGTTCTAGTTTGTTTACATGATGAATCAAGAGGGAGAAGTGTGGACTCCACCCAACCACGTGTCCCTCGCAGTATGAGGATGTCTTCAAGTGAGCTTCCATCCTCAACTACAGGTCGCACTCCCCATACACAGACTCCCGCGTAACCTCTTCTCTGGGGCTGCTCCTTGCAGGCACGGAGACCGAGTCTCACTTTCGTCTGGTGGTGTTTAACCCATGTCTGTGTAGTTGGATTGGCATAGACTGACGCTGGACCAGTCCATTATTCAGGTGACATTGTTGAGTACCTCCTGGATGCTGCAGGGATGGGAAGTATACGGTGTAATCAGAGATTGCCTCTGGTTTACAAGACACTATGACCTGGCCTCTAAGGCCAGATGAATTGGGTGAATCATTACTTTATGACCTTGGGATTGTTGCTGCAAGGCCTTGGGCGAACTGTTAGCCTCTCTCAGCCTCGTATCCTCATTTATAAAATGTGCATGCCCCTACCTCACAGGACTGTTACAAGGGTTTAATGAGATAGTCCACGTAGAGCGCCAGTTTGCACAACACCTGATGCCTAATAAGGTGGCAGCTGTTACTGAGAGAGGTGAGCGCTGGGTTTACAGGAGCACCAGGGACAAGCCCCCAGCTGAGCTTTGCCTGGAGGAGGGGACATCAGACATGAATCTTAAAAGACAAAAAGGAACAAGTCAGGCAGGAGGGAGGTACCTGAAAGCTTCAGTTTGGGGGAGGCCATGGTTAAAAAGTCACCTTGGAAGCTTTGTCCAGCATCACTGCTGACCAGTTCTGCCACGGGCATGATTGCATATTCTCCACAGGGTCTGGGGAGTTAAGCTTTGCCTTTCGGGGGCTGCAGTGTTTGTAAAATAATGCAAAGACTAAACTGCCACAAAAGCAATAAGCTTTGTGGTGGTGTTCTGGCTTGTAATTTGCATTAGACATAATTACATTTCCTAAACATAAAAGGAAATATTTGTGATCTGCAGAGAGGAGGCCCTAGCACACAAAGGCAGGTCTCTCTTGGTTCCCTGACCCATTAACTGACAATTATGGTACCTGTGTTAAACATTTTCTAAGTGAAATAACTTGCCATAGCTCTATGCTGTTAATGCTTGAAATAATGGCATTTCCTCCCTCAGTTGCATAAATGTCAGCATTTACGATTTTAAATAATAGCACATAAAAGCCCAGCTCTGAAGTGTTTGCTGGCTCTCTTTGCCACCCCAATTTAAAATTTCAAGTCCTTTTAGTTCCTTTATTTTTCCTCTTAGTAACCGTTGACCATCTGTAGCAGGGAGGAGTAGGAATGCCTGCAAATAGCAGAAAACCCAAATAGCAGGGACTTAAACAGTATTGTAATTTTTTTCATATAAAGAAGTCCAGGGATAAGCAGACATGGCTGGGGTGACAGGAACCCCGGCGCCTGCGACCTTTCTGCTCCACTGTTTTATCACGTGGCCTTCAACCCAAAGTCACCCGTGCTTTAGGAACGCTGTTGGAGCTTCAACCATCACGGTAACAAAAAGGCAGGAAGGGGGAAGGACAGATGGACAAAACTTCCAGTGGAGTGCGCTGCCTTGAAGAGTTTTGCCGGCAGCCCCACACAACATTTCTGCATACGTCTCCTCCGGCAGCACTTAGGCTCAGGGCCACGCCGTCCACAAGGGAGGCTGGAAAACCTAGTTATTTAGCTGAGTGATTGTCCCACTGGGGTTCTGTCACCAAGGAGGGGAAGCATGCGTGCTGAGTGGCAACCAGAGTATTAGCCAAGTGAGATATAACAGTTTCCTAAAATCTGGGGATCTTATTTCAATGAAGAGTGGGAAGCTCTCACAGCTGCATGGTCAGGTTTTTAAAAAGTAATTTAAAATAACTCCTCTTTTTTTCCCTCCTTTTACAAAAGCGACATAATTTTATTGTTAGAAAATAAAAAAATTGCAGATTAGCAGAAAGGTTTCAATGAAAAAGGGCCAGGACTCCACTACATAGTGAGAACTGTTGAGAACATCTTGGTAACTATCCTTCCAGAAGTTTCCCTGTATATTCACAGACATGCATCTATTTTTAAATACAATGGGATTATACTGTAGAAACTCTTTTATTCTATGCCTTTGTGATTTAATAAGATAGGCTCAACATTATTTTCCTCTGCTGATAAATACTAATCTACTTTAGACTGCTGGTATTCCGTTGACTGGACACCATAAGTTTGTTAATGAATCAATCTATCGTTGAGCATGTTTCCAGCTTTCCCTAAATAATTCTGCAGTGAATGTCCATACAGCTAAATCTCTGAGCACGTACGCATTTATTTGGCATAAATTTCTAAATAAGTTGAAGGTCCTAAGATTGCGTATATTTTAAAGACTAAAAAGTGAGTGTGGGCAGAGGGTGGAGCTCAGGGGTGGAGTGCTTGCCTAGCATGCACGAGGTCCTGGGTTCAAGCCCCAGCACTGCCATTAAAATAAATAAATAAATAAATAAACCTAATTATCTCCCCAACTCCAAAAAGGTTTTTTTTTTTTTGCTTAAAAAAAGGTGAGTGTGCCAGACTGCCACCAAAAAGCCCCTCCCTGGTGACGTGGAGGATGTTTTTCCGCGTGGTCCCTTCAGATACTCAGGGAGCCATCTTTCCTGTGTGTCTCTGATGAAGAGCTAAACCTGTGGTAGCTTTGTGAATGCTTCCCCCTCAAACCTCATTCCATCCAATGGCGATGAAAGACACATACGCTTATTCTGTAATAAAATAGTGCAGTACAGAGAGGGAGGGCGTGTGTGTTGGGGGGATCAGAGTGTGAATCCCAAGCACCTGACGGGATAGGATTGGCCTCTGCTGTCAGATGGGTCGGGAAGCAACGTGCCGACAAAAGCAGCCCAGCGGAGGGACCGAAGCCTCCGAGCAGCTTTGCCTTCGCTGCTCTCAGCCAGTAGTGAGCAGGCTTCCCTATGAACATGTTTGCATCTTCTGATACCTGTGGAGGAACAGAGTGGACACCAAGTAGTTAATGAAGAAAAGAGTTAGGAGGAGGGGAAGCAGGCCAAGGTCACAGGACATTAAGATGCCATCTCCTCTTTGAGGGGGACTGGCTGCCAACCTAATCCAGCCTGTGAGCCCACCGTGAGGTTTCTGCCTCCTGCTAGCCACCCCAGTGTCCTGGCACATCTCGTCCCAGCCCCCAGCTCTCCTGTTCAGGAGCTCCAGTCCTGTCACCTGGGCTGGAGCCCACCCAGCCCCTCTCTCCGTCACTCTGACCCCAGCCTGTCCCACTGACCTGACTGCTGGTCTGCTCACTTTGCCAAGGACTGGGCTTCAGTGTCTTTGGACGTTGGGCCTCTCGCAGCTCCAGGAAGCAAGGCCAGCCAGGGCAAAGTATCTCTAAGGAAAAAGACTTGTTCTTTGGGTCCTCTCAGCCATTATCTTGTACTCTGTCTGGTTCCTGGTACCTGTCCTCCTTGCCAGGCTTCTTTGGTGAAGAAAAGCCACTGAGAGAAGAGAGAAGAGCTAAGGGAGAGAGGAGGGCAGGCAGACAGACAGGAAGTGAGAGGTCTTCCTACAACAGCAAGCACAGAGAGTGACTGCTTCTCCCAACAGAGGGGCACAGAGAAGCAAAGCCCTGAGACCCTGTCTCCCGGGAGCTGTGAGTGTGGTGGGTGTGGAGCGTGTGGCTGAGGATCACTGGGGGATTTAGTTGGACTAGCATATTCTGACCCTTGTTAAGTGCCAGGCACAGGAAGGAAGGGAAGGAAGAGAGGGAGGGAGGGATAGACAGAGAGGGAGGGAAGGGAAGGAAAGGAAAGAAAGGGCACCTAAAACACTCCCCTTGTTGTCAGGGAGCTCCCAGGGTGGCAGGGGAGATGGAAGCTGTCCTGAATCTTTGCAGTAAGCTGTGCTGGGCTCTAGAAGAGGTGAGGGCAGGTGCTTTGTGAGCAGAGGGCAGAAAGAGACTAACTCTGCCTGGAGGGTTGGAACAGCTTCACAGAAGAGGTTTCAGATGAGCTGGCTCTTTTGTGCTTGGTTGAAAGAGGAGAGACAGCAAGGCAGATGGATGGTGTGGACAAAGGTCCAGAGACGGCAACGTTCGTAGTGAGTCTGGGGAAAAGCAACAGTCTCGCAGCCTGAAGCTTGGGACATGCAGAAAGTAATGGCAGGAGCAGGACTGGGGTCAGATAATGAAGGGCCTTGATTACTTATTGTGCAGAAAACTAGCCTGTGAGGAGAGTAGGGAAAGGTTTGGTGGAGAAAAGAAGGATTTGAAGAAATGGAAAGGCAGCGTCGGGGGATGGGGGAGTGGTGTGTGCGGGGCTGGAGGCCTGGTTGGGGGTTGGCTGGAGGATCTGTGGGCAATGCTGAGAGACGAGGCTGGAAACAGATATGTGTGGGGAGCAAGGAAGCACTGGAGGGTTTTCGGCAAAATGGGTATATTAAAGTAAATGTTTTAGGAAAGTTCATTTTTCAGCCATGTAGAGGTGGTCTGGACAGGGCAAGAGACTGAAGGCTTCCAGGTCAGTTATGAGGTTCCTATAGAAACCCTGCAAATTCTGTGTGAGAAAAGGTGCTTTATCCTTCCTGCTTGTCTGGGTCCTAAAGCTACTGCTATCACCTGAACTCAAGAAAGATCACCAGGAAGCATATACTTACCCTGTATTATTTTAGCCCCCAACAGAAATGGCTTTGCCAGTTCCAGCTTAAAACTTTCTGCTCACCTTTTATGCAGTGGTAACATGAGAAGCTCTTTCTGAAGAACATTTCCGTAATTTTTTCTAAGCTATACATAAACACATAGATGGTCTTATTCAGTGAGTATAAACACTTCCTGTAAGGAACCACACAAATTAATTTCTCTTAAATTCAGCATGAAGAAGGAAACATGTCTATCCAGACAAACTTACATGTTAACTGGTAGGACATCGATAATGAGAACTGTAGATCCCAGTGCACTTAGCACTTCTTCCTTGGCTACCAGGAAGCTCAGAACTAAGTTTGCTTTGCAAATGGGATAACCTCCTATTCTGTTACTCTCTGGTCTCTTTCTTGTGGACTCATCTTTTTTTAAAAACAAAATTATACTCTTTTTATATGTGTCTGAATCATGTAAATGCTTCAGATACTTCTAGGGAATAGGCTGGCTGGGTAGTATGATTAAATCTTAAATGGAATAATTTCCTCCTGCCTGGAAAGGTAGCTCTTACTGTGCTTTTCCTCGCAGCCAAAAAGCCTCTCCCCACCCCTCCTGTTGGCCCCGGCTCCTGTCTGGTGGTGGCGCCCAGCCGGCCTCTGCATCAGTTCATCCTGGCCAAACTCCTTAGTAAGATACACTCACTCTGAGCCTGTCCGCCTCTGTTCGCCGGCCCTTTTGGCTTGAGATGTTTTCTATCTTTTCTATATTTCAAAGCTTTGTGGTAAATAATCAATTCAAACCAGCACCGAGTCTCTCTTTCTGTAATTCTAAAAACCCATTAAATTATATTGTTGGGAGAAAACAATAGCTCTGCTAATCACGCCCTGTGCACGCGCATCTTAATTTCCCTGGAGGCCTGAATATGAATTTTTACTAACATGTTAATTTTGTGTGTTAATCAGTAGCTGTAGGCCGAATGAATGGATTGACTATGTAAAACTGTTTGATATTGAAACAACTCCTTTTGACCCCCTCAAATTGGCTTCATTCCCCTAAAGACGGTTAAAGTTAATTAAGCACTCAATAGGTTTATGGTGTTTAAATTAAAATATATTACTCCTCATTGTGTAGTCATCAAGTGAGAAAGACATCCTCCTCCTGGCTGCCTGGCTGGCTAATGGGCTTATCAAAATTCATGATGTAATAAGAAGGCCGACAAGTGCATAAGAGGCTCTGGCTGTCACTCACGGAAAAACACTGACCACCCTTGCCCACTAGAGGGCACAAGAAAGCCACGAATGCCCGTGGCCTGGCAGGTTGCACTGGGAACCCTAATAGTAAAGGCCCCTAGTAGGCCTGATTCTCTCATTTGTAAGGAAAGCAATTTATTATTCTTTTTTCCTATAAATGCCGAGGTCTCTCAATTTCTCGATCCCCCTCTTTTTCTTTCCCTCCCTGTTCATGTTTTACACCCTCTTCTGCCTTCTTGGATTTATTCGTGACTGTGTTTACAGCAGCAGCAGCCTACCTGGCTCTCAGAAAAAAAAAAACTGTTGCCCTCCTTAGTCCGGGTAACTTTTCCATGAAATTTTCATTGTTGGGGGAGAAAAAGCCTGAGGCTTGTGCTTCCCGAGAAAAATCACTGACATGGTGCAGAGAAAATATATAAAATAACACTTAAGTCTTCTCTCCAGAAAGACACATGAAAGCTATAATTGTGCCTGCTGACTTTCCCTCTGGGCTTCTCGGGGGCTGGGGGTAGGGAATGCGGCTTTGCAGCCTGCCATGACAGTTAGCATTTAGATCTGGGAAAATTGCTTAATGAAATCGGCAGAGTGCAAAAAGGGGGAGGAAATGGGGGAATCCTGCAGGAATACTTTGAATTAAAACTGGGCCTGGGAGAAGCTGATCGGAGGAGCTCTGCTTGCAAACCTGCCACCCCCTCCTCTGTCCAGCAAACTCCGTTGTTATTACAGGGACATGAGCAGCCACGGACAGTGACTGGTGGTCACTTTTGGGCCACCAATAATTGTAGTGGTGGTAAGGGTCATGGGGGGATTGCAAAGGGTTAATAAATCTGTAGCTCATTTTTCTTGGACTGGTTTTAAGAAGCTTAAATTTTTATCTAGCTATTAATAGTTTGTGTGTGTGCACAGGTGAGTCACAAAATGGACAGAAGATACCGCCTTTAAAGGATAAATAGCCATGAGTCTAAGACACGGAGAGAGGAGGGCGATACAGTGGTGAACAGAATAGGAGACATCATGAGGAAGCTTATACACTGCCAGGTTGTTGCAGTTAAGTTTGTACTTAAATAGGTGGGAGCCGGCCCCATGCTGGACTGACAGCTGTCAGTGTGAATAAGCATTTGAAGGGCATTGTTTGGCCATCTTCCATTCAGGTTATCAGTAACCTGGAATTTTATTTTCAAAAACTCTTGATTGGTCATTTAGTAACTATTACATGAGGGCAGTGGTTTTCAAATTATGAAGCAGGGAACAGAACTGGAGGTTGTGGGCAAGGGGGTGGGGGCTCTGCCCCTGCTCCACCAGAACACTCTGCCTCTCCTCTGTTTTATATTTTGGGACTCCAGTTAGAATGTCATTTGGCAACGAGGCTGACACTGCTAAAAGAGGAAAAAAAGAGGGGGGAGGTTTTTGAAATTTCTAGTGTATTGCCTCCTCATTTACAAAGTTTTCCATTATTTCATTTGTGCTTCATAACAGATTTTTTTTTTTTCTCTGTGATCTGTTTTCAGAAAGGAAGCAAAGTTCAGAGAGGTCAAGAAATGCATTTATTGTCACACAGTGAATGGCAGAGCTAGGACTGGAGCCTGGGTCTTCAGATTCCAAACTCAGGACTCCTGCCTTACAGCAGGGTCTGGTAAAGGCTTAAGATCAGAGTTGAAGAGGGTTGCGGGTGCCTCAAAGAGAAATCCGGAAGGAGAAGGAGGTGGTGATGAACCAAGGGAGGGAGAGACCTGAGATATAATCAGCAGACAGCAGGAGGCAGCAGTGCCCCAGGAGGGGAAGGAGGAACCTGGGCCCTCCCAGGGCCTGACTGCTGGCCGGAGCCCTCCTCCCGGGCCCACCTCTCCGCTCTGGGAGGGACAAAGAGCATCTTTCTTCATCATCAGTCCAGTCCTTCAGCAGGTGGGGAAGCTAAGTCTCAGAGGGCCGGAGCCGGTCGGGAACCAGCTCAGCAAATCTTAGGGCCCAGCCCGCAGAGACTCCCGTGTCTTTCTATGGAAATGACTGACTCTGGGGGTGAAATGGGACCAGTTGTTTCCCATCAGCTCCATGTGTTCAGGGACAGCCTCTCCCGCGGCCTCCTTTCCGGAATGGACTCCTACCGACCCCTGTCCACAGGACCATTTCATTCACCTTATTAAGATGCCGCCCTTCTGCCCAGTGTGTCCAGCTCTTTCTGAAAGTTAACCAGTAACTGGCCTTTTTGTTGTCCCATTTCTGTGTGAGGAACCCTTTCAACAATTCTCACCGAGGGAGCCGTTGTGATTTTTGTTTCCTTTCTTTTTTGGGCCTGCGGAAAACCTTTCATGTCCCTTTGTGTCCAGGGAACTTCACAGACACCCCCCCAACCCCCGCGCCCCACCAATGAGCTGAGCTGAGCTGCCTCTGCATTTTCAGCACTGCTCTCAGCCATTCCCTTAACATCCCATCTCTGACAGTAAAACAGGCCGGGGGAGTCAGGGCTCCTCCAACGAGAAGTCCTTCTCAGAGACTGTTGGGAAGGAGCGGCAGGCAGAGAGCAGAGAAATTATGTCTAAAGTTTGTTATTCATTTGTGTAGTTTTCTTCCTTTGTGTGGAGTTTTTTCCTGGAAGAGGGGCCTGGTAAACAGCAGAAAGCCCACAGAACCAATTGGCTGGAAAAGAAATGACAATAAAAGTCACACAGAATAAAGTCTTCTGTCAGCACCCATTTAAGTAAAACAGGTTTACAAGTTGCAGCAGAGAATTAACTGTTTGATTTGCCATAAGCCAAGAGGATTTTCAACACGTACAATGAGGAAAAAAAAATTTATTTTACTTTTAGTTCGTGTCTTAAATCGCCTCCCCCCACCCTCTCCCCAAACTGAGACCTAAATGCAACATTTTCGCCATCTGGGTCAAAGGTGTTCATTGGAAGGTCTGAATGGGAGGCCCTGGGGCTCTCTGGAAGGGCCTGTGGTTTGCAGCCTGGGAGTATGCTCTGTTGTGGAACCTCTCCATGTCATCTCTCCTAATTTGTGCACTTAATTGACAGCTTGTTAACAGTTCATTAGGAACACTGAAAACCATGTGGCAAAAACAGATCTATCTATCTAGCGAGAGGATGTGGTCCCTTCTTCTGAACTACTGTTGATTGAATTTCACCAGAAACAAAATAGAATGGCGAAAACAACCCATGGCCTCCTTTCAAAGCTAGGACTCTCCGTCCCTCCCCGCTAAACTCCTCAGTTCCCGGGACACCGTGTTGTCTCCTGCCTGGGGCTTTGTTCTAGCAGACTGGGACCCGTGGGCCTGTGGTGGGGACAGGCACAAAGGTTCTTGGGGCAGAAGAGGGAGGGGTCATTCATCTGTGAAGACAACCTGCCCACTCTGAAAGGCTCCAGGGTTGCAGGGCACCTCTGATCTTCCTGCCCTCCTGCTTACCCTTCCTCTGGGGCTCTGCAGTCTTTAAATATTGTCTCCGTGGAAGCTTCTGGTAGGGCCAGTTACAATCGAGAAGTCTTTCCTTTATTCCTTCTAGGGAAAATTAATTGTCTTTTCATCTTTGTGCCCATATCATTTTACACTTCTTTCTGTTACATATTATCACATAGTGCTATCACTATTCAAGTGTCCCCTTTTTTTGGGTGGGGTTAGGGAGAAGGTAATTAGGTTTATTTACTCTTTTTTTTAGAGGAGGTACTGAGAATTGAAGACATGGAATAGTCTTCAGGCTGAGCCTGTGTGTTAAAATGGGTTGGCTTCTACAAAATAAATTCAATCTAATTTCACTGCATCAAATATTTACTGAATGCCTACTGTGTTCCAGGACTTGGGCACACAGTGCTGAACAGAACAGACACAGTTCCTGACCATATGGGTGTCACTGGTTATTAATTACAGTAATTGCTATAGATTATAAATGTAGGAAGAACATTCTATCTTTCAAATGAATGTTACATTTTAAAGCCCTCCGGAGCAGAAATATATTAAGGGATGCTCTAGTGTCAAGAATTACTCTTTTTCAAAGTGCACCCCTTGCTTCCTTATCCCTGGAGATTCCCCCCCCAACCTCCACCCTCACCCCCTACATGCATGGTGGCCTTTTGTCACCAGAAGGAGTTGGCACAGCAAGCTGTGAGTTTAAGAAAAAAATTTGAAGAGCGCTTCAGAGAAATTTGACATCACAAGCTTCTTTAACTTTTTTTTTACTACATGTTGAAAGATGTGCCAGCCTCATGCTTGACCAGGCTTTACTTGTGTAATCTTAGGGTACTAGCTGGTAACACTTGAGCTTTGTTCATAACATCCTTCTGGACTTTTTAACTCTTAGGAGGCATCTGTGTCTTAATATCCCTGGATTGTATTCAGGATTTCAGTAAGGCAGTCTGGGAAAATCCCATCCAGGATGGGGCCTTGTTTTCTTAAAAGCATTGTGCTGGGGAGATTTTTCTCCACCCAAAGAAGTCCGGCGGTTCTGACAGTTCTCTGGAGGGATTGAAATTAATAGTGTGTGACATGGCTGAAGCTACCAGAGAATTCAGCCATTCGCCGGTGGAACCCCCACACATCAGGCAAGATAAAGTAACAGCCTTGGACACATCATGCTGATTGTGGTGGACGTTTGTTGGGGCCTCTCCAGTATCTCTCTTCTCACACGGAGGCACTTTGAGCTTTGCTTTGGGGACTGCACCATTCTCCATTCTCTGCCGTACAGGTTGGGTGGAATGAACCCTGCTCCGGCTCCTGGGGTGGGCCCTGATTGGCCCACGCCAGTTAGGGAAGGCAGTAGTCTCTTGCAGTGACTGGTTCAGAAACGGACATGTGACCTGGTTCTGGCAATGGCAGGGGATGAATACTAGGGAGCTGGGGACGGGGCTCTTTCTCATCCGCTGGTTGTGAGGTGAGCTGCTGTTGAAGCCACTCGGAGACCTCAGGGTGGTTTCCTGGAGCTGCTAGAGAGCACTCGGCGAAGCTTGATGCTTACGTCCGCCTGCAGGAATACAGAGTGGAGAGAGCACGCTGGCCAGTCCCTGGTGAGATGGGTGAAGCCTCACCTGAAGCTTACACTCTTCCGGCCTTCTAGTTGTCGACCTGAGTCAATGTGAGTTGGTTATTCTGTCACTTGCAGCTGAAGAGTTGTTCCTCCTAACTGATAAACTGTACTAATATCCAAAGTGTCTGATACATTGCAGTCAACTGGTCAGGGACCCACAGTGGAATTCCGACCAAGACAACAGTTGTGAAAGCCTTTGGGTAGGAGAGCTCAGCTACCTCCCTCCAGCAGCAGGCTCTTTTCATACCTTGTAGAAAGTAGCTTTAGCAGGAATCCCAAGGTGGGCGATGGTGTTGGGAGTCAGGCAGTCTGGGTGCTAACTGTGCGGAGCATGGGCTGTGATCCACTCTTTTCCGCCTGTTCCATTGCCTGGCATAAAGCACTCCATCCACGTGTGTTAAAGGGTGGCTGGAGGACATGTACCCAAAAAAGCCCTGGGCCGCCATCCCCAGGGTAAGGGAGGGGACAAATTCTGAGTCTAAACATCACGTTACACGGCGAGGTGGTTGGAGAGAACCAGAACATCTTCCACCTCCACTAGACCGGAAGCCTTTCGAGCTGCACTGCCCAGTACAGGGACCAGCAGCCGCCGGTGGCCTCAAGGCATGTGGCTAGTCTGAGCTGAGATGTGCTGTTAAGTATCACATACATGTGGGGTTTGTGAAGAGGTAGTACAAAAAAAGTAAAGTACTTCATTCATAACTGTTGATATTAATTACACATTGAAATTATAATATTTTGATATATTGGGTTATATAAAATAATACTGTTCACTTTAATTTCAGCTGTTTCTTTTTACTTGTATTAATGTGACTACTAATGTGGAAAATTTAACCTTCCCTGTGTGGCTCACGTTAACATTTCTTTCAGTGCATCTCTCGAGGAGAGACAACATTCCGGGTGCTTTGTGGGCCAGTGTCTGGCCCTGAGAGAGTTCTCTGTGCTGCCTTTAAGTGGACAAGTCATGAACGAAACCTGCCTTGAGAGCCCCATCACCAAACACCCACAGTCTGAGCTCCTCTGTGTCCGTGGCCTTTGTGTGGGAGCTGTATCCTGACCTGGTGAGGTCTGAGTAAGGCCCACACTGAGAGTCAAAGATGACCATCCCAGAGCGAAAGTCCAGGAGAGAGGGGGCCTCCGACAGGGCAGGACGAAGGGGCCTTGGGCGCTGGAGAAGGGAGTCCTGTCTGTCCCTGACATCACCTCTTCAGATCTAGATAAAGAGGGTTCTGGATATGCCTGAGGACGCTCATGGAGTGGAAATAGGGGCTGTGGCTCTGCCACACAGAGGCGGGCGGACACAGGTGGGGAAAGGGTCTTCCGGGACCCAGTGGCGATGAGAGAGAGCTCAGCCTCACAGTCCAGATTTTCTTTGTGTGTGTTAGCTGTGAACGTCCCTCAGCAAAGCCTGATCACGTCGCTGTCTGGCCTCTGTGGAGTGGGGTCTGCTGGTCCTGGCTGGGCTGAGCCATGGTGGTCACAGCAGTAGAGCTGAATGACAGGTTCCCAGGGGCAGGAGAAGCCTGAGACCCGCTGCCCCTCTGTGTGGACACAGACAACCTGGTTGAGGTTGAAATGGCCACGGCTGCTGAGCACAAGCAGGTGCTTCACTCTCTGGGTTATCTGAATCTGCCTACCTTTTGAAGCTTGGTGTAGACAGATGTGTGACCCAAGTCATTGCATGACCCAGGGAGCTGTGAAGCCAAGGAGTTCCCCATATCCTACTCTGCAAAGAAGGATCAGATTTTAATCCTTTCCCTGGCCTCCCCGTAACCCAGAAGGGGTTCAAATGGACTGGTGACAGGGGAGTTACTCTTTAGGGGGAAATGGTTTGGATGATGTGATTGATTTTTATCAAGGTCTTACTACTTTTCAGATTGCCAGCAAGCCATTCTCACAATTTTCCGCAATGCAGGGCTGGGGAGTACTGGGTTTTAGTTGTTTGGGGGCTCTAGGGAAATCAGTACCAGCTATTTATTTTGAAAGTATTTCTCAAGATTACATGTTTTCTGGAAATTATTCATGAAGTAAACAGTTCAATGTAGCTTGTTAGGAAAATCTGCATGCTGGTGGCACTGAGTGGCACCAGAAACTCCAGTAATTTCGGGTGAGAGCCAGAATTTACTGGATGTTTGCTCTGCAAGGAGAGTTGTTGAAACTCGCAGCTTTCAGGTTCACTGGCACATTCACCGAATCAGGATCTTTAAGGATGACACTAAGAAAGATTGACAGTTTAATAAAGAATTGGCATTGATTCTCAAGATCAAATCAAGCACTGCTGTCATTTTTTATCGATGCCAAAAGACCTAAAATCAACCCTATGCCCCGAATTCATTTTAGAGATCCACTCTTCTCTTGCCGAAGACTGTCCATCTTCCTTGATTTGTTTTAGTCTCTGTCCATTTCTTATTCAATCTGTCAGTTTCTAGCTTTATAACTGGGTGGACATTCTTCCATTTCCACTGCATCCCACTGAGACATCTCAACAACATTACTTTCTGGAATAAGTGACCTTGTTTCCTGATCTTTGACTTACAGCCTCAGAATCTTAACTTACTTCTAAACTGATACTGTCTGGATCCCATCCTGACACTTCCCTCTCTTCCCCTTGGAGTGTATGACAGTCTAGTGCTAAGCCTAGCACCTCTGAAAAAGCATTTCCCCCATTTTCTGGTCTTGGGTGCTGTCAGTGCCTGTTTCTTTCTTAAATCTGAAGCATCAAGCACTCTTTTCAGGATTCAGGAACTGGTAACCTTGATCTGTTTTTAGCTGCAGCCCAAGAATTTCTATTCTCTTTAAAAAATTTATCGCATTATCTTCTGTTTCCAACGCTTCACAATTTCTGCTTGTCGTTACTAATAACACATGACCAGAATTGGGAAATATTTAGAGTCTGTTTTTCACTCATCTGTATAGAGTCTTTGTTTTTCACTCATCTTTGTTCCTGATGTTGGTCCCATCTTCCCTAAACCTCACTTTCTTTGTTTCGGAGGTATCAAACTACGTATATTAACTTTTGAGAACCACAGTTACGAATGAATTCTGCACTTTTCTTAGTGATTGTCTTCATACATACTGTAAATGAGAATGGTTATGTGTGTATTCAAATATTTAGTTGTCTAGTGTGATGGAATTGATCAGACGCCATCCTTATTCAGTTATTAGTTGCATGACTTAACTTGAGCTGGTTACTTTGCCTCTCTGAGCCTGTTTCCACAGCTGTAAAATAAGAATAATGGTACTTACCTTATAGAATTATTCTGAGATTTATATTAGTTTTATACTAGCAAATGCCTGGGAGAGGTGAGGTGATCAATAAAATTAGATCTTTTAACCCAGTTTCTTAATTCTGTATTCATAAGAAGCTCTAAGATGAAATGTAGTTACACAATGATTAAAAAAAAAAAACCTCCAGTCTTTAGAGAAATACTTTGTAAACTCTGCAAACTTTTGATTACTGAGTTGAAATAAAATGCAAAAGAGGCCAGATATTTTAGATATTTTTATGGTGTTGAACATTTTGGATGGAGCTGTGCATAAATTAAAATTTTAAATCAAAGTAAAATTAGAAATGGAACTTTTAGGAAAATTTCAAATGTTTAGGCGAAAGCTAAACTGTATACCATTTGGCAAGTTTGAAATTTTAAAGAGACCAATGCTTACCCAAAACTGGGCAGAATCATCACTTTGGAATACCAAGGTTCATTTCAGAGGTATCTGCAAATTTTCTTTGCATATCAAAAACGAAGGCTAGCAAAGTGTTGATAACATGCTTATTTTAACAAAAGAAAAATCACATCAAACCATCTTTTACTATAGTTTCTTTCTATATCGTACAAGGAGCATCGCCCACTGACTCCATCAAGCGTGATCCTGGCTCCTCTCCACTTGGTGTCTGCTGGTGGTACCACAGTGGCAGGCAGCTGAGCCCTTGCTGTGCAGGGATTAGGAAGGGCTGGCATTTTGTGATTCCTGACGTGGCTCAGATGCTTAAAGAGGGTTCATCCATTCTATCCAGTGGCAGTTTTTGTGGAACTTGAAATTTTTGCATTTGGGAGAACCTATTTATAAGAGAAAAAGAGCACAAAATTAGGTCCAGGGTCTTGAAAGGGGTCCTGGTGAGTGAAGGGCCCTGAAGCTCAGGCTTCAGTAACCCCACGTCAGCCTGCCCTTCTCCAGAACAGTGTGAAATGTGGAAGGAGCTGAAACCCTAAAGACTAATGGGGAAGTTAAGTTCAAAGCTGGTAATGGTTGATCGTCCCTCATCTCCAGTGGCTGAGCAGTTGTCAGAAAACCAGGAACTGCAAAAGATGAATTCAAGAGTGAACACCAAGATGTTTTCTAATTATAATTTGTGTTTCATTACACTGTGCAAAATGTCAATGCTACAATCATTTTAAAGCTAATAAAAATGCCCAAGAACTACCACATAATTTGTTTTCTATGTTCAATTTATCTTACTTGTATAGATGCATTTTAGTGCCATATGTTATCTTTAAAAATAATTTGCAAACTGTGTGTTACATAATAGAGTATTTCACTAGAGATTGTAATTTCAGGGCTCATTATGGTTTCTAAACTACTGGAAATGTTTTTGTAAAGGGTGGAACATAATTGTTCCTGTGAGTCCTGAAAAATATCAGACAGATGATTTTTAAATGTTCTGTTCAAACTCAGGATTGGGAATTTGTTATTTGACTATTTTAAACCTCATGCTTAAATCAATGTGCCAACTATCATCAAAGTCTTTGGACTGTTTTAATAACCTAAATGGTGTATTTCCTTTTATAGACATTCCTCGAATATAATCATACATGGATTCTAGAGTCTGAAGATTCAGGTTTATTTTTAACAACCGCATGGGATTTTAGAAATAACATTCATTTTCCTCCTTTTTAATGCATTTTCTTGGTGGAACACTTTGCTAAGTACTCCCAAACGCTTAATTTGACGCCGTTCCAGAGAACTGCAAACTAGGTTGCCCCCTTTCCCTTTTCCTTTGGCATCTCTCCCTTTGGCCCTTCCCTTGTCTGGATTCCGTGGAACAGCCGCTTGCTCCAAACCTCCCCACTCTCCTGTTTTGCTCGCAGGCTGCCTGCTTACAGCCATTGTAATGTACAATTAGCACTGAAGCACATACAGATAATAAGAGAATCATCATAAAATCACTAAACAGAGCAAATAACATTTCAGGTTGGATTTAATCCCAAATACCTGGTGCTCTGAAGCAGGGAGGTACAGTAACCAGAAGCCAAGTAAGATAACACTCCAGTTAGCTGTGGGAGATTGGAATTGTATGTAAAAATATATATACACACACAACCACCATGGTCAGATTCAGACATTAATCAGGGCTGCATGCAGAGTGAGTAAATATTGTAAATTTGAAGCTAAAAAGGGCTGGAATGAAAAGGTAAGCCTTTTAGGTTTAACGTAGCATTAGAACAGTTCTTCTGGTCTGAGGGTGCAAGAGAGACATTGAGATTAGCTGGGAAGATTGAAGCCTTTGTGAGGTTGGGACCCTCATGTAAGAAATGTAAATACAAATGCTGGCTTGCACTGCTGAACAGCTTCTACCAGGCATCCTGGAATGGTCTTTCCTGAAGAATCAGAACCCACCAGGTGTTTCCTAGGGGGCTGATGCTACTATGCTAACCAATTAGTTCATTTTAATCACTGTCAGAGCTAAGAGTTAAGTGCTTACTCTGGAGTGGGACAGAGGTTCAGAAAGAGTAAGTCTCTTTCCCAAGTTCACAGGGCACTACAGAGAACCTGTTTGAACCTATTCTGTCTGATTCTGATTTGAGGATGCTCTATTCCTGGAGCCGCCTGGCCAGGCCTCCTCCTTCCCTCTGGACAAGGAAGGTGCCTTCGTTCCCAAGAGGGTGTCTTTGATCAGGCCCTGGGGCCCCCTTGAGGAGTTCTGTTCTTCAGCCTCTCCCTTCCTGGTTCAAGTTGAGAGGTTGAGATGTGTGACAAGCCTGGGCTTGGAGATCAGATGGTTGGAAAGAGCAGAGGTAGTTCTGTGTGCTCAGAGGAGAGAGCCGAGTTTCTCCAGATAAATCCAAGCACCTCGTTTTCCTAGAGATCTAGGGATACTTAAGAGAGTGTGCAAAGCAGCACTAGGGGCTGATACATAATAAATAGATTTTATCTTTCTGTCTTTCTTTTTTGTGATACATTTTATAAGGCAGTGTGCAGAGCTGAGAGCTGATGATTTATTAATTACATTTTCCAGATGGAATGGCAGCCTAAGGGATGATTTTCTACCCAAAATAGACACCAAAAATGCAGAGATGCTCAAGATCTAGTAACCGACCTTAGTATTTTCATCTTGCAGCTAAGCTGGAAAAGGCTGTTCCTTTTCTGAGGGACTGGTTTTATAGTATGGAGAATATAATTCTTTATGAATAATCTCCAGCTTCCAAACTGTAATTTTTACAGAATTCAATCACAAAGCTGGATTATATTAAAAACTTTACTGCATTTATGTCATGGTTAATTTTTTAACGTTTTTTATTGATTTATAATCAGTTTACAATGTTGTGTCAAATTCCAGTGTAGAGCACAATTTTTCAATTATACATGAACATATATATATTCATTGTCACATTTTTTTTGTCTATGAGCTACCATAAGATCTTGTGTATATTTCTCTGTCACAGTTAATTTTTAACAGAGCTCACTGAGAGTGAGATGAGGGTGGGGTCCTTCATTTTGGTAGAGAAATGATTTGAAATTGTGCATGATATTGATACCTGAAATGTGCAGAAAGGCATTTCTGCCCAATTTTTAACCTAAAAGCTGCATCTGATTTTAGTACAATGTGTGTTTATACACAAAGTAAATGGAGCTATTTTGCAAAGCTTAAGTGTGTCTGTGTGTGTCTGTGTTTTGCATCCTCTCTAATCTCCTAATAAAGCTTCTGAACTTCGAAAACAAATCACTGGCTCCCAAAGGTTGCTGGAAATTAGTATTTTTATTTGCTCGGCATGAAGATAGGTAATCCTCCAACACATCATGTTGTGTGTGTTTTTCTCCTCATGACATTAGGGTATTAGCCTTCAGTACAATATATACTTACTACCTCTTTTTCCAGTTTTCATGGTGTGTATTTGAATAGCAGAAGGGGATTTGCTGATGATTAAGAAGGAAAACAGAAGGAGAAAAGTTCTTATTACATAAAATGATGCTTTGCTTGCATAAAGAGGATTCTCTGAGGCTTAACTGGGGAAAAAACAAACAGGAGGTAAATGTCCTAGATGTTTACAGGTTAAACATTCCGTGAGTGTCGCAGAAATCAGCCCTTCCTGGCAGTCTCGAGGTGGCTAATTGCTGGAGCATCGAGACTGTTTGAGCGACTTCATTTTCCCCGGGGATCGACACTCACAACAGGATAATGCTTACCCTGATAGAAGTGTCACAGTGGGGACTCGGTGTAATTTGCTGATATGATATCAAAAATAGCATTAAGGCAATTACATTTTGCACTTGTAATATTTCACCGGCAATAATACAGTTGAAAATTGTACTTTTTTTTTTTTTTGGTAACCTGGTCATCTAAAACTTTTTTTTAATGGAGCTACAATGAAGCTGACTTATTTGATGGGTTGTTGTTTAAATGCATGCTCAATTATAAATGCATAAATGCGGTCATTAGTCCAACCGTTTGACCAGGGTTAAAAGACTGGGAGTAGTAAATGGGGACTGTTTCAATGGGTATTGTGAAAGGTGTCTTTTTAATTGTAGCAGCAGAGAAATGAGAAAGGACAAGAACCTCCCTTGCCAGGGGCAGCTGGTTATAGTAGAAACACTGCCTTAAGAGGCCAAAGACATGGCGTCCAGGCTCCCTACCCCAACCTTTGCTGTGTGATCTTATGTAAGTTATTGAGTCTCTCTGAGTTACTGCTTCAAAGAATAGTGCTGATTGGACTGATCTTTTTGCAGACCGTCCCAGGTGTAATATCTATGATTCCAGAAAGATTTAAAATATTTATTTATTTATTTATTTATTTATTTATTTATTTACTTATGAAAACATTTTCAGGATCAGTTTTAAAATCCTCGGTTTTATTTCACTACAGGGATAAATTTTCTTTTTGCCCAGAAAGCATCATCGCCCTTTGAATATTGGCATTCACACTGTGTTTTTTCTTTGGACTATTGAAATGTTGGCAATGGCTTCTGGTGAAAAATGTTACTGACTTAACTTCACTGAAGAAACCCTCATATTTCTGTTGTTCCAGGTTCCACATGTGTCACACCTTTCTCATCTAGGGATTCATTTGGCAAATCTTCATTGAGCAACTATCACATGCCGACGTGCTAGGCTCTGAGCGTACAATAGTGAACAAGATCCAGCCCCTCCCCTCTTGTGGCTTAGTCACAACAGAGTATTTTTAATTGCAAGAAACAGAAGCCCACTCAATAAAGCCAATGAAGAGAATTTATTAGAAGGACACTAGGGCGTCTCCTACAAGCCTAGGGCAGGAAGCAGAGCTGGTGCTGTAAGGACTAGAACAAAGCGCTTGATGGCTCTCAGGACCCAGGCCTGTTTTAGCTGCTGAAAAGTAACTGAGTAGACTCTGTCTAGAAAGTATTGTCTCACTATACTGTGGGTTTTGTCCCACAGTATATGTAAACAGAGCATACTGCAAGATACCTGACATTTTTTATCTAAAAAAGAAATGAAAAGACCAAAAAATGGTTTATTTATGCAGATTTCTCCCACTAAGAAGTTGGCTTGGGTTAAGATGGCTCAGTGAATTCATGCTTTGGCCCAATATTTCTGCTCCGAATGTGTAGTAATGAGATAAAATATTAAAGTAGAAAACCAAAAAGGTATAATAGGCCTGTCTCAGAAATGAGCTAATTCTACAGACAAGAAATGCAACAGGACTGGGGCTGAATCCGTGGGCCCGTTGACTCGGAGTCTGGAAGTCAACAAGGGTGAGTGGGGGTGAAAGAATGACCAGTGCTCACTGGGCCACACACACTCACGCACACTCACTGCTGCTTAAAGCGAGGGGCTGGTTGTGGCCCCTTGTTGTGAAAGGGGCTAAAAAGGGCCGATCACTGACTGGGGGCCAGGGCAGAATTTCTCTCCCTTGGTACTAGTAACACTTGGGACCAGATAATCGTTTTGGGCAGTGGGATTGTTCTGTGCATTGTAGGATGTTTAGCAACATCACTGACCTTTACCCACTGTATGTCAGTAACAGCAGCCACCCCCTTCCAGTTGAGACAATCAAGTATATTTCCAGACATTGCCAAATACCTCCTAGGGGAGAAAGTCAGCACTGGCTGAGAACCATGGGACTCTAAGAGTGATGGAGGTTGGAGAGCACAGGGCCTCCAGAGTAGGAATTTAACCAAGTTGCCCATGGCCTCGTGACTGGATCTATGTTTTCCAAATAATACAAGGAAACAGGTGCCCTGAAATGCCATTAAAAGATGTGATTGGGGGTAGCCTGCGTGGAGGTAATTGCAAAGCTGTCAGACCAGGGAAGTCAAGCAAGCAATAAAGAGGCAAAACAAACCAGTGAATGAAACCAGAACTAATTAGAAATCTTAGAAATAAAAATATATATGTACTCACTGAACCAAAAAAGTAATAGAATAAACTCTAGCTTAAACACAGCTGAATAAAGAATTAGTTAATTGAAAGGTAGCACTGAGGAAATAATTCAGACATGGATGATAAAGTATCTGACAAGAAATTGAAGAAAGAGATAACCTCTTTAGGTTCAAAGTGCATGGCAAATTCAAAGCAGTAAATATAAAGGAAAATTCACAGCTAGACATATTATAGCAAAACTGTAGTAGATAAAGTACAATTTCCATTAGCAACAGCCAATGCCAGCAGACACTGAAGTAATATATTCAAAGTGCTGAGGGGCAGTAACTGTTAACATAGAATTTTTCTACACCAGAAAACTATTATTCTAGAGCAGGGGTCTGCAAACCCTTTTTGAAAGAGCCAGTTAGTAAATATTTTAGGCTTTGGGGCTTAAAGGTCATTTTGCATTTTTGCATGCTAATATTTGTGTCACATTTGGAAGGAAGATAGAAATACTGGATAATTTAAGACTTTCCTGTACAAATATACAGTTAAGTGGGTAGGTTAAAATATTAAAGAAGAACAATTGGAAGAATAGAAATGTAGTCTATAGCTTTTAAACCAACAGAATAAACACAGGAATCATAAAAAACATTGTCAATCTAAAAGAAGCCAGAAAAAGAGAGGAAAGAAGCCAAGAAAAATGAATTAGTCAACATAAAAAACAAAATAAGAAGGCAGAAACAATTCAGAAATATAACTACCCCCATTAAATGAGAGACTATGAGATTAGATCAAAATGAAATTAAAACACCATGAAGTCCAGCTAAATTCTGGCCCCAAATTTTAAAGAACTATCATAAATTGCAATGGGACAGAAGGACTTTCAGATTATTCCCCTGCTCTAACTAAAGTCCAGTTCCTACAAAAGATTTAGTATCTTGGTGGTTAGATGAATTCATCTACTCCCCTGAACTGATAGCTCAAAAGTGAGAGAATTAGATTAGAAGACACTCAAGAGTCTTTTCAACTCTTTGGAACTTTTCAAGTTCCAAGACTTAATGCTTTCCTGGGTGTGACATCTTTATGGGCAGAGCTTTGTGCTGGCATTCTGGAGGAAACAGTGGATACGACCGTCCACTTGTTGGAGGCTGGCCTGGTCACTTGGCCATTTAACATTTTGATTGCAGTCTCAGTTTTCATCTCGTCACTGCCCTGTGTAAGGAGTCTTCTGCAGATGGACAGATGCTAGTTATTACCATACGCTTATAGACAGCATGGAGGTTGACCTGTGAGAGGCAAGAAAGGGCTTTTTACTCCTAATATGTTATGAAAGTTTGATCAGAGTGGGAATTTTCTGTCATGGGTGATTAGTATCAGCTCAGATTAATATTCACTTTCCCTAATTCAGTATGAAAAGTGTCAAGATAAGAACCCTTTGCTAGAAGATGGGGAGAGAACGCAGGATGATGGCACTCATAAGGTCTAGTGTCTCCTTTTTCAAAGATGAGAGGCTTCCCCCACCCACCTGTTTATTCTTTTCCAGAAAAGCTTTTTGATTACTAGATCCTCCATCCAGCTTTATTGAGATATAATTGGCACATAACATTGTGTAACTTTAAGGTGTACAACACAATTATTTGTCATATGTATATATTGCTAAAGATTACCATAATAAGGTTGGTTAAAACATCAATCACCTCACATAGTTACAATTATTTTTGTGTTAAGAACTTTTAAGATCTACACTCTTAACAACTTTCAAATATACAGTGTTGTAAACTAGTCACCATACTGTACATTACATTCCAAGAACTTATTCATCTTATAACTGGAAATGTGTACCTTTTGACCACCCTCACCAATTCCTCTCTCCCCTCCCTCTCCCCGGCACCAGTCTGCTCTCAGTGAACTCAGTGTGAGTTCAGGTTTTTTAGATTTCATATATAAGTGAGATCATATGGTATTTGTCTTTCTATATCTGACTTATTTCACTTAATATAATGTCCTCAGGGTCCATCTACATTGTCACAAGTGGCAAGATTTCCTTCTTTTTGATGACTGAATAATATTCTGTTGCATACACACACACACACACACACACACAAACAAAACTTCTTTATCCATTTATCTATCTACAGACACAAATTATTTCCATTTCTTGGCTATTGTAATTAGTGCTGCAGTGAACATGGAGTACAAAAGATACATATCTTTTCATGTTAGTGTTGTCATTTCCTTTGGATAAATACCCAGAAGTAGAATTGCCAGATCATAGAATAGTCCTATTTTTAATTTTTTTAGGACACTTCATACCATTTCCCACTGTGAATGTGCCAGTTTACATTTCCACTAACAGTGCACAAAAGTTTCCTTTTCTCCACACCCACACGAACACTTAATTTCTTTCCTTTTTGATAACAGCTATTCTAACAAGTATGAGGTGATATCTCATTACAGTTTGGATTTGCATTTCACTGATGATTAGTGATGTTGAGCAACTTCTCATGTACCTGTTGGCCATCTGTATGTCTTCTCTGGAAAAATGTCTGTTCATATCCTCCACCTATTTTTAATTGATTGATTGTTTTTTTTGCTGTTAAGTTCTTTATATATTTTGGATATTAACTCTTTATTAGATATGTGGTTTGCAAATATTTCTCTCATTCCTTAGGTCTCCTTTTCATTTTGTCAATAGTTTCCTTTGCTGTGCAGAAGTTTTTTAATTTGATGCAGCCCCACATGTTTATTTTGCTTTTGTTGCTTGTGCTTTTGATGTCATAGCCATGAAGTCATTGCCAAGGTCAATATCAAGGAGCTTTTTTCTTATGTTTTCTTCTAAGAATTTTATGGTTTCAGGTCTTACATGTAAGTCTTTAATCGATTTTGTGTTAATTTTTGTGAGTAGTGTAAGACAGGGGTCCAGTTTCATTTTTTGGCATGTGAACATCCAGTTTTCCCAGTACCATTTATTCAAGAGACTATCTTTTACCCTTTGAGTAATCTTGGCTCCCTTGTCAAGTATTAGTTGGCTGTGTATGCATGGGTTTATTTTGGGGCTCTCAATTCTGCTCCATTGTTCTATGTCTGTTTTTATGCCAGTATCATAGTGTTTTGATTGCTATAACTTTGTAATATAGTTTGAAATTAGGAAGTGAGGTGCCTCTAGATCTGTTCTTAATTAAGATTGCTTTGGCTATTTGGGGTCTTTTGTGGTTCCATGTAAGTTTTAGGATTGTTTGCCTTATCACTATAATTAATGCCATTGAAATTTTGCATTGAATCTATAGATGGCTTTGGGTAGTATGGACGTTGTAACAATATTAACTCTTCCAACCCATGAACACAGGATGTTTTTCCATCTGTTTGTATCTTCTTCAATATCTTTCATTAGTGTTTTATAGTTTACAGTGTGTAAATCTTTCACCTCCTTGCTTAAATTTATCCATAAGTATTTTATTGTTTTTGATGCTATTAGGAAATTCAATCGCTTTCCTTATTTCTTTTTCTCATAGTTCATTATTAGTGCATAGAAACACAACTGATTTTTGTACTTTAATTTTTGTATCTTGCAACTTTACTGTTGAAATTTTCTTTATTAGTTCCAACTTATGTTGTTAATCTTTCCTGGTTTTTTTCCTCTTTTCTACTTCATTTATTTCTGTTCTAATCTTTATTATTTCCTTCCTTCTGCTAACATTGGGTTTAGTTTGTTCTTGTTCTTCTAGTTCCTAAAGATGTAAAGTTAGGTTGTTATTTGAGATCTCTCTTTTTATTCAGACTTTCCTCTTGGAACTGCTTTTGCTGCATCCCGTAAGTTTTGATATGTTGTGTTTGTATTTCATTTGTCTCAAGGTATTTTTTAATTTTGCTTTTGACTTTGTTTTTGATCAGTTGGTTGTTCAGGGGTGTGTTGTTTAATTTCCATGTATTTGTGGATTTCTTTTCTTTCCTCTTGTTACTGATTTCTAGTTTCATACCATTGTGGTCAGAAAAGATACTTACAGTTTCTATCTTCTTGAATTTGTTGAGACTTGTTTTGTGGCCTAACACATGATTTATCCTAGAAAATATTTCACATACACTTGGTAAAAAATGTGTATTCAGCTATTGTTGGTTGGAATATTCTGTATATGTTTAGGTCCATTTGGTCTATAGTATTGTTAAACTGCAGTGTTTCCTTTTTAATGCTCTGTCTGGATGATCTATCCATTGTTGAGAGTAGGGTATTAGAGTCCTCAACTATTATTGTCTTGCTATTTATTTCTCATTTTAGTTATGCATTTGCTTTACATATTTAGGTGCTCTGATGTTGGGAGCATAATTATTTACAATTGTTATATATTCTTGATGGATTGACCCTTTTATCATTATGTAATGATCTTCTTTGTCTCATTTCACCATTTTTAGCTTGAACTCTATTTTGTCTGGTATAGCTACCCTGCTTTCTTCATTTACTTGAAATATTTTTTTTTCATCCTTTCACTCTCAGTCCCTATGTGTGCTTAAAACTAAAGTAAGTTTCTTGCATGAACATATCATTGGATCTGAGTTTGTTCATTTGTTTGTTTTGTTTTTTGTTTTTATTTTTTTACCCATTCAGCCATTCTGTGTCTTTTGATTGGGATAATTTAATATATTTACCTTAAAAGTAATTATTGATAGGCAAGAATGTACTATTGCCATTTTGTTCACTGTTTTCTGACTTTTGTAGATCATTTGTTTCTTGCTCTCTTCCTTTGTGATTTGATTTGTGTGTGTGCGGTGGTATGATTTAGTTCCTTTATCATAATCTTTTGTGTATCTGTTGAAGGTTTTTCCTTTGTGGACATCATGTGGCTTACATAAATTATCTTACGTTTATAGTACCTTTCTTTAAGCTGGTAACTTTGCTAGCATAAAGAAACTTTATACTTTAACTAACCCCTGCCTGCCCCCCCATATTTTAGGTTATCAGTATTACAGTTACATCTTTTTTATGTTGTGAATCCAATAATAAATTATTGTAGTTACAGTTGTTTTTTAATATGGTTTTAAGGATATGTTTGTTTTTAAACTTTTAAACAATAGTTGTGAGTTACACACCACCATTACAATATTAGAGAATCTGACTTTGACTATATATATACTATTACCAATATTTTACACATTCATATGTATTATGATGTTAATTAGCATTCTTTTATCTTAGCTTGAAGAAAGTCCTTTAGCATTTCTGGTAAAGCAGGTCTAGTGGTGATGAACTCCCTCAAGTTTTGTTTGTCTGGGAAGGTCTTTATCTCACCGTCTGAAGGACAGCCTTGCCAGGTATGATATTCTTGGTTGACAGTGTCCTTTTTTTAAAACTGCTAACTGAGTACCCTAGCTAGATGGGGCCACTGGTTTGGCTCTGCAGATAGGCAGAGCCACTGGCTGGAATCTTTGCTCAGGCACCACTGAAAGTTGGAAAGCAGTCTGCCAAGATCTGAGCACTGGTCGCTGCAGGTCCCACCCTCCTTCTCCATCTCTATCTGATCCTCACTGGCCAAGCCCTGCAAAATCCCCCACAGATACATATGAGGCAAGACTTGCATGGGCTTCCTGGAAAGCATCTCTCAGTGCTGGGGGAGCTGGATGTTTACCGTGGTTCTCATTTTCCTACTGGAGAAAGTGTAGGCCCAGAGAGGCCCTCTCACCGTGTGGTCACCTTCTAATGAGGTCTCTGTGGTCCAGAGGAGTGCTTCAACCTCATGTCCAGGTTCTGGGATTTTCACAGTGATGTTCTGTCAATGGATAGTTGCTAGTGGGTTTTCTTGTGAGGAGGACTGAAGTCGGGAACCACCTATGTCACCATCTTGCTGACATCACTCCCCTCTAATCTTTTTTCTACCCTTGTAAAATTTCCTGAATTAATTGAGCTATCCACCCCAAATCACAGAGGCATGGAGGAATTCCTCCATATTTCCATTCACAACTAACTAATAATAATAACAACAACAACAATAATATTGCTATACAATGACCCTATATTGAGTACTTACTCTGTGCCAGGCACTTGGCTGTTACAGCTATTAACTCATTGAATTCCTTCCATCACCCCTATTATCCCATTATATGTATGTGAAAACCAAGGCTTAGAGGAAGTGTGGCTTACCCAAGCTCACTCAGCTAGCAAGCAGCAGTGAAGGACCCCAGCTCAGCAGTTGGGACTGGGATTCAACTATGTGGAGCACTGTTGCCTCTTCTGTGGTTGATAAGATTGTGATTTTTTAAAGGACCTTATAGACTCCAGACCAGGATTTCTCAGCCTCAGCACTACTGACATTTTGGGCCAGATAATTCTTTGGTGTGGGTGCTGTCTTGTGTCTTGTAGGATGTTTAGCAGCATCTCTGGCCTCTACCCATTAGCTGCCAGAAGGACCTCATTTCCCCCACCCACACTGTGAAAACCAAAACTGTCTCCAGAAATTGCCAAGTGTCCCTAGGGGACAGAGTCTTCCCCAGTTAATAAACTGTCGCCCTAAACCCTCTTCTACTCTCTGCTGGAGTGTCTCACTCAGCCTGATGTAAGTCCACCTCCTTCCTTTACATTTGATAGGGGCTGTTATTTGCAGAGACAGGAGTAACTCTAAGTTGTGTGTCAGTTGAGGGTGGGTTTCCTGAGTCCTGAACTTTTGCCGTGATAAAGGCATCTGGGCTTCAATTAGTCCAATAAAAATGAGAGACTCCCTCGTGTCTTGTGGCAGCCACACTGGGTTGTCTGCCAGCTCCTCTTCCCTGGAAGCTGCAGGTGCCCACAGTCAGCCACGTGTCTGGCCATAGCTGAGGGCCTGGGGTAGAGATGGTACTTCAACTGGGCCAGTCAGTCCTGTGTCCCAGGAAGTGGGCAATAGGCAGGGTGAGTCTCTCCTGGTGGCTAGAGCTGTGACCTGCAAATGTAGCCGCTCTGTGGCCATCTTCCTGCTCTGTGCACTAACTGGAATAGAGCAGCGGTTCTCAAAGTGGGTTTCCAGACCGGCAGCAGCAGCATCGCCTGGGAACTGGTGAAAAATGCAAACTCTCAGGTGATTTGACAGCTCTGGAGAGGAGCCCAGCAATCTGCAGTTGAACAAGTCCTCCAGGTGATTCTGACACACACTAAGTTGGTATCGAGAGGGAGAGAGACCCAGGGAATATGAGCGATGGGAGAGGAAGGTGAGACTCCTGCAGCTGAGAGAACTTCCCACCTCTCAGTTCCGTTCTCCCTGATGCCACGTTCCTGCCATTGGATTTGGTGACATACTTTTAGGCCGTAGTAACAAAATACACCCTGGCTTATTGTTTTTCCCTTAAAATGATTCTTTTCCTTGCAACTAAAAAAATCCTTACTCATTCATTTCACAATATGACTATATACAATTTGTGTAGAGGGGAAATTATGTAGAGCAATATCACCCCAGCTGCTCAGGAAAAGACTGTAGTTTTATCAAGGGCTCTTATAAGTATTTAGAGGCTCCAGAGAAAATACCTCATGGTTTTTTATCATCAAGAACAAGAATATATGTGTGTGTGTACTTAGAAAAACTTATCTACTGAAAAGAAAAAACCACCCTTTTTGCCCCTCTTATCTCTCTTTGTATTTTTTATTCTTCAGTGCTAAAGGCTTGGTGTTTTCTTGTTTTTTCTCTCGTTTGTTTATCCCAGGTTAGCCTAGAGTTAAGATAAAACTCCAATCAGCTGACATATTTATTGATGCTTACAAAGTGCCAGGTGTTTGGAGGGTCAATCAGTCATGGTTCCCATATAGTACCCCCTCAAAGAACTTACAGTTTTGGAGAAGAGAATGCAGTGATCTCACTAGTATACATCACAGTACAGTGTGATACGTCCAGAATAAGTTCCTGTACAAGACTGAGAGGAAACCAGAAGAGTGATGAGCCCCTCAAGGGCAGGTAAGTTCAGGGAAAAAGGGAAGGAAGGGTGGTGGTCAGGGAAGGCTGTCTGGAAGAAGTTCCACCTGAATTAGACTTGGAAATATGATTAGGTACCCCCACCATGTAGAAAAGGCAAGGGAAAGAGAGTGTTCAATTTGTGATTTGAAAGCATCTCAAGGGAGGAATTTGATGTTTTATTGCTCATCCCATTTTTGATTCTGACTGACTTGGAGAGCTACAGTATTATATAAACATTGAAAATAAGGTAAAGACTTTTCTAATTTCTTGAAGCCTCTAGATACTTTATAGCACTGCTGATTCCTCGTCCTGGACATGATTTATTAACCAGACTTTCGACATGATGTGGCTGAACATAACTGGTCTTTTAAAGTCATCCTTGTGAGGGGAATAGACTGTATGTTGGTTTATCTGGACTAGGAGAAAAATAAAAAGTATGAAGGGGAAAAAAATTCCTATTAAGTTTTATAATTATAATATGAAAATTCAGTTAATTTCTTTTATCTTGGTGAGTCATTAAAGACTGAAGTAGGTTCTCAGCCTTTTGTCTCCAGAACAATCCCCTGGAGGCTTAGCGCTCTGTCATCCGAATGGGCCTGATTAAAGCGGGGAACCTCTATCTTCAGATTACTGCCCTCCGTCATTAGCATTACGTTATCTTGCTCTTCAGACTGATTTTTAATTTTTATGCTTGCAATTATAAATGATTTACAGGGACATTCATCGCCCGCCCTGTCCTGAGTCATTAAATTCACCTAGGTTGAATGGCCTGATGTGCACCTGAAATTAACCAAATCAGTGACATTATCTTGCTGGATTTTTCAAAGGCTTTCGAAATAGAGAAGAGACTCCTCTCTCCCCCTCAACTCCTTGGCTTAATGGGAAAATATTTTTAATTGATAAAAGAGGTAATTAGCCAAGGCTAAGAGGTGCACACTAATTGTGCGGTATATCTTGGAGAAGTTACTTTGGCCATGGTTTCTGGAATAGAAGGGAAGATGATCCAAATACAGACCCGGCTACAGGCACATGGGGCTAATCTGAATGAGTTTTGTCTCCAGGGAAAGAACTGTGCTAAAAGCGTATTGGGTGCCTACTGTGTGCCGGGAACGAGAACGCCCCTAGAGAGCGGTCCTTTTGTTCCTCTCAGTGTTCTGTTTCATATTGTTTTGATGTCAGGAGTGGACACTCCCTGATGAACTAGAGGCTGGGATCACTCAAGCTAAGGGAGAAGGAGCCGAGGGCAGGCTCTTCCCTTTTCTATCATTCGTGTTACTGTTCTCATCCTGCATCTCTCTCGCTTATAGCACCCGTGTACCTCAAGCTCGCTCTTTTCTTGACTGGCTGCCTCTGCTCACCTGTCTTGTGCTTGAGCCCAAATAGAGTTCCAGCTCCATCCACCAGGGCCTGTCACCCCAGGCACCGACCACTGGCTTGGCAACAGTCTTTACCCTTCTTAGTTGAAATCTCTGTAGAATGCCAGTGGTTTCTTGTCAGCTAGTGAGTGAGCGTTCTGCCTTGTGTCAAGAATACGTCCCTTGTCGGCCATGGGCAGACTTGAAGAATGGGGATGATAGTATCTTTTTGGTGCATCTTTAAAATAGGTGTGATCCTTCCCATTTTCCAGATGAAGAAACTGAGACTAATGGCGGTTAAGTTATTTGTGAGAGTTCATACAGCCAGCATGTGTCAGAGGCAGGAGCTGGGGACAAGTGGGGACTGATTCCATTCCCCTGCTGACTCTGTGACATCCATGCTATTTGTTGTACAAGATGTAAGAACAGGGGAAGCTCTACAGCCAGGCTGATTGCTGGTTAATCTGCTTGGGGACCCAGTGACCACCTGTGCAGTGTAAACACCACCATCTTGCTCCCTTTTTTCCCCACTACTTTTTGTGTCTGTTCAGGGACATTGAAATAGCACATCCCACCCTCCAAAAATTAGAAATGAAGGAGGACACATCTTCCTACATCTTGAGCTTTGGAAAAAGTCTGAAGAAAATCTTGTTCAAGGGTCATAAAAGATATTCGTAGGACTCTGATGGTGAGGCCTGATAAGAAAGGGGGCCAGAGGTCAGCACTTTCCTCAGTGCCAGAGGGTGAAGACCTTGCCTTGTCTTCTGGCTCTGATGCTTATCAGCTGTGTGACTTTGGGCCATTACTTAACCTTCCGATCCTGTTTCCTCATCTGTAAAATGAAGATGATGCAGTAACGAAAATTAGATGAGGCAGTGTGTGTACCAAGTGCAGTCCCTCACACCGTGGCCATCCAGTGATTGTTAACCCTTCCTCCCTCTGTCTTGTCAAGACACTAAGTCCCTTGTCTAATAATTGTAGCCTTGATATTAGCAGTTGCTCTGGGTCTGAGAATCCCCTGCAGAGTTCTGCTAAATCAAGGGACTTCAGCTTCTGTTTATCCAGCATCCTTTCCCTCCTTTAAGTGACAGCACCCCTCTACTTGGTGGGCAGTGCCCCTTTCTTCTGCATGGTTCTGGCGAGGCTGCCAATTCAGCATCACACCAGACCTGGGCAGTCATAATACCCATTTGCCTAGCCTCACAGATTGGACCAGAGATGGGCACATGGCTGAAGGTGGACCAATGAGAATTTATATTCGGATGTGGGCAGGCTGGAGCTGTCTCCCTTTTGTGTGAGTGTTAAGCTGGGACGATGTCACCTTGAGTTGTCTCAGTCGTGCCTCCTACCTGCTGCGGGAGGAAGTGTCTGCAGGAGCAAAGAGAAGTGGCATTAGAGAGGATGCACCACAGAGCTAATTTCTGAGAACATTGCTCCTATTCTTAGTGTCCTGAGGCCACTCAAATTTTCCAGTTATGGGAGTTAATACATTCTCCTTTTCTACTTAAACCTTTGAGCTGAGTTTCTATCACTTGTAACTGGAAGAACCTTGAGGAAAACAGGGACTCAGTGTCCCCTAATCAGGTGCTTGGGTGAGCTATGGTTTAGGTCCCAGTGATGACCTCTCCCAGCCAGAGCCATCTGGCCACTGGAGGCCACAGAAGGGGCTGCCATAGTCAGGTTGTATTTCCTCTTGCTCATGCTCTGCCAGAAAGTAGGCATGAGGTCTGTAGCCACATACACGCTCTTACTTCCTTACCTCCCAAACTGCAACAGCAGCACAAATGTAGTGCACCTTAGAGTCCACTAGCACTACTCCCAGCCATGGCCCGGCACTGCCTAGTAATCTCTGGCTCATCACCTCTTAAAAAGCGTGCTCCATTTCCTATTATAGAACTATTTAATTGGATTACAGATGCTTGCACTCACAATGCACTCATCAGTACAAACCATCACTGATGAGATGAAACGTGCTTCCTGTTGCAGCCCCACAGGAAGTCGTCCCTGTCCATCTCTGTCTCCAAACCTTTGCTCTCAGCCACATGTGAAATCTGTACCTATGCATGTGGCCCCATCACAGCCTGCTCTTCCCTTTGTGTAGGCCTGCCTGGCCTTCACCTGCATACTGACTCATCTGGAATTCCTTCTAGCCCATTTCCAAACTGAGCCTCACTTACAACTTCCCTATGCTCTGTTGAACCAGGTACACGATTTCTAATGAGGTGGTCTGGAGAGATGGGCTGTAGAGTTAAAAAGGACTTCTGCTGGGATTTCAGTGCTATCAATCACTAGTTATGTGACTATGGACAAGACTCAGTTTTCTCATCTATAAAATGGGATGTGCTGGGTTTCCCAGGCAGGCCTGAGAGGAGGTTCCGATACATTGGGTTTGTGACACTTGGCAACAGCTCCCTCCTCTTGGATCTATTTACATCTACTGTTTTGCATCAGGACTGGGTGCCTTTTGAATCATGTGCTGGTAAACATTTTTAACCAGCATATATGTACATATGTAAGTTCATTATAAATTTTATTGATAAAAATATGCTTGGCACACAGTTTACAAATTATAATAAAATATGCAATCTTTTTGTAAATTCCATAGAGCCAATTGGCTCTCACGGAATGCTTTCATTGATCTCTGGCTGGATTCCTCTATCTCTGGCTAACCT
Source organism: Vicugna pacos (assembly GCF_048564905.1). Lineage (NCBI taxonomy): Eukaryota > Metazoa > Chordata > Mammalia > Artiodactyla > Camelidae > Vicugna > Vicugna pacos. Next base: position 49,678,210 of record NC_132996.1, on the reverse strand, counting down.
TTAGTTGCATTAATAAGTATAGTTCTGGCATACATGTTGGTTGATATTTTTGTAAGAAGTATTACACATCAACCAATTAGACAACCTAGAGAAAATGGATGAATTTCAAGAAACATAAAATCTACCAACACTGAATCATGAAGAAATAGAATTAGAAGAGAAATCTACAATTTTGATAGCAATCCCCGTGAAAATTCCAATGGCATTTTTCACAGAAATATTATAAACAATCCTAAAATTTGTATGGAATTATGGAAAACTCTGAATAGCCAAAACAATCTTGAGAAAGAAGAACAAAGCTAGAGGCACCACACTTTCTGATTTCAAACTATTATGAAACTATAGTACTCAAAACAGTATGATTCTGGCATAAAAACAGATACATAGATCAATGGAACAGAACAGAGCCCAGAAATAAGTCCATGCATATATGGTCAATTAATTTATGACAGAGGAGCCAAGAATATAAAGTGGAAAAAAGAGAGCCTCTTCAATAAATGGTGTTAGGAAAAGTGGACAGCCACATTTGAAAGAATGAAACTGGACCACTATCTTTCACTATACAAAAAAAAATCAACTCAAAGTAGATTCAAGACCTGAATATAAGACCTGAAGCCATAAAACTCCTAAAAGAAAACATAAGTAGTAAGCTCCTTAACATAGCTCTTCATGATTTTTAAAGTCTGACACCAAAAGTAAAAGCAACAAAAGCAAAAATAACAAATGGGATTGCACTGAACTAAAAAGCTTTTGCACAGCAAAGGAAACCATCAACAAAATAAAAAAAAAATCAACCTACTGAATGGGAGAAAATATCTGCAAATCATGTAACTGATAAGGGGTTAACATCCAAGAAATATAAAGAACTCAATAGCAAAAACAAATAATCTGATTATAAGATGGGCAGAAGATCTGAATAGACATTTTCCAAAGAAGACATACAGATGACCAACAGGTACTTGAAAAGATGCTCAATGTTATTAATTATTAGGGAAATGCAAATCAAAACCACAACGAGATATCACCTCACACCTGTTAGAATGGTCATTACCAAAAAGACAAGAAATAACAAATGTTGGTGAGGATGTGGAGAAAAGGGAACTTCTGTTCACTGTTGGTGGGAATGTAAATTGGTGGAGCCACTATGGAAAACAGTATGAAAGTCCTTCAAAAATTTAAAAATAGAACTACCATATGATCCAGCAATTCCACTTCCAGGTATTTATCTGAAAACAAAAACAGTACCTCGAAAATATATGTGCACGCCCATGTTCATTGCAGCACTGTTTATAATAGCCAAGATATGGAAACAACCTAAGCGTCCACTGATAGATGAATGGATGAAGAAGTTATGATACATATACATCACAAATGGACACATATGGACAAATAATATATGATTTCTCCTATTTGTAGAATCTAAACAAACAAATAAACAACAACAACAACAACTAGAGCTCATTGATACAGGAGGTGAGGGGTGGGAGAAATGGGAGAAGGTGATAAAAGGTTTAAAAAAGAATTCATCCATGTTGTAGCATATGCCTAGACTTCTCACTTTTGAGAGCCAATAAATTCCATTTTTGGCTTGAACTACTTTGAGTTATTTTTCTGTCACTTATGACCAAAAGAATCCTGGTTAATGTAAAGTAGATGTGGAGAGAGAAAAAATAAAAGACAAAAGGTAGAGGGGAGTTCCTCTAGCTTCCCTGTTCTCAGTGCCAGCCCCTTTCTAGGCCTGACTTCATGAAGTCCTTGAGGTTTCTACAGACAGAGGAATAGCACACGTGGTCAATCTCTGTCCTTCTAACACACGCGTTTCTGCTAGAATGAAAGAGTTGTAACCAGCACACCTCCTCATTCCCTCTGGAGCAAAGCCTGAGCTTCTCCAGCATTGGGTAAAGGGCCTCCATCTTCAGGTCCTCTCCCCTCCAGGTGAATACTATTCTTAATCCTCACTGAAGCTCTCACCATTTGCCAAACAGTGCAACTTTCTTGTGCCTCTCTGCCTAGAAAGTCTCTCTTTTCCTAAGCAGAGAACTCCTACATAGCCTTCAAGACCCTCCTCAAGTGTTCCTCCTCTTTGTAGGCTTCTTGAACTTCTTTTTCATTCTCCCAAGCCATGGACACCTTGTATTGCAAATGTTTACAGGTTTCTTAGTCCTTAGATTAACAGCTCCAAGAGTGCATGGGTCTTATTTGCTTCTTTATATCCTAGGACCTAGCACAGTTGCTGACGGTGACTTCTGTTGAATAAATGAACATAAAAAAATAAGCCTCAGTTCTTGATACCCAAATAATTAATGTACTGAGGACTTTAAAAATCATCATCTAAGTAGATTAAATATATTCCCTGAAAGCTTTTAAAAATTATTATTTTCATTATTAATACAAATTCAGAGTGAATCCTCAGCCCAGGACACACAGATTTAGCAAGCATTTCCAAGAGTGGAAACCCAGATGAATGGTTCTCAACCATATTTGGTCAGGTGTGGAATAGCACTTTCCATGGCCTTACTCTGTCCTTTGCAATATGTATTCTTTTTAAGGATGTGCAATGTGGGTTACTTGCTAATTACGTTGGATTATTCCTTAATCCTTATACTCCTGGGTGAACTCCAGAAATGATGGGTCATGACATCATGTAAAAAAATCACCTTTCCTTGCTCCCTGGCATTGTCTCTTCCTTTTCCCTATTCCCTGTGTTTGCCTCCCACTGATGTATTTGAAAGGCATTTGGACTGGACAGTCCAGCTAAATGACGCATTTTGTTAATATGGTGTCTTCTCCATAGGTTGCTTTAGATGTAGGTATTTTCATTCTTGTGGAATGTATAAATTGCCTCATAGTCCCCTCTGGCCCACCATAGCTTCTGAAAGAATAGAGGATCTTTTGTCTTTTGAAAAGTGCCATGTCTTTATTTTTCACCCAGTAGTCTTAAGGTTCATAAGTACAGACTGTTTTCTCCTAATTTCTCTGTACATCTGACTCTTTTTCCACAAAAGTAGCTTTTTTCATTTTGATAGTGTAACATGCTCATTTTGGACAATTTGGAAAATCAATAAAATGATAGAAAGAAAAAGTTTATCATGAATAATCCTACCACCCCATAGTCAGAGACTGATTTTTATTAAGGTATGGTGTATTTGCTATTGCTGAAATATTGGTATTATTCTCTCCATTGTATTATTTTTTCAAACAGCTTTTTTGAGTATAACTGACATAAAATAAGCTGCACATATTGAAAGTGCACAATTTGATGAGTTTTGGCATATTTGCAAACTTGTGAAATCATCACTGCAATCGAGAAAGTGAACATCACCCAAAGTTTCCTGGTGTCCTTTTTGTAATCTCTCCCATCTGATCCTCCCCTACCCATCTCCATGTACTCCATTCTACTTTCTTTCACTAGAGATTCATTTGCATTTTCTGTAAATTTATATAAGTGGACTCATATGGTATGTACTTTTATTTTTCGGTCGGGCTTCTTTCACCCATCATAATTATGTTGGGTTTCATTCATGTTGTTGTGTGTTCATTACTTTTTATTGATGAGTCATATTCTTTAGTACGGATGTACCACATTTTGTGGACTTGTGTACAAGCCTTTGTGTGGACATATGCTTTCAATTCTCTTGGTAATTACCTAAGAATGGAATGGCTGTATCATATGGTAGGTGTATTTTTGCCTTTTTTTTTTCCCCAGGAAACTGGCAAAGTATTTTCCTAAGCAGTTGTATTGTTTGTTATTCTCATATCAGCAGTTTATGAGAACTTGAATCCATCCTCCACATCACTGACAACACTTGGTATAGTCCACCTGTTTCATTTTAGACATTCTAGTGGGTGTACAATGGGCATCTCATTTGTGGTTTAACTTATAATTTCCCTAATGACTAACACTATTGGACAACTTCTCTTATTCTTACTGCCACTCATATGTCTTCTTTGGTGAACTATCTATTCAAATCTTTTGCACGTTTTAAAATTGTGTTATGTGTTTTCTTATTATTGACCTGTAAGTGTACTTTATATATTCTGGATCCAAGTCCTTTGTTGCATAGGTTTGTCCAATATTTTCTCCCAGTCTGTGGCTTGCCTTTTCATTTTTGTAATAGTGGGTTTTCAAGTGCAAAATATGTTAATTTTGGTGAAGTGCAGTTTATTGATTTGTTTTTTGATGGCTTGTACTTTTTGTGTCCTATTTAAGAAAATCTTTGCTAAACTGCAAACCACCAAGACTTTTCTCCTATGTTTTCTTCTGTATGTCTTTTAAGTTTTAGCTCTTAAATTTTCATTTATACTTAATTTTTATATATGATACGAGGTATGGATCCAAGTTTATTTTTTTTTTTGCATGTGGTTCTCCACTTCCAGCATTTTGAATAATTTTATATCATCCATTAGTACATGTGCTAGGATGAACTTAGTCTCTCTGCTTTGTCATTGAATGACTGCGTGACCTTTTACAAGTCACTATGACTCTGCATCTCAGTTTACTAATCTGTAAAAAAAGGATAATAGTGATTGGCCCTGTCTCTCTGACAGGGTTGTTACAGAGATCAACTTGAGATAAGTACTATTATTCACAATTTTTTCTTCTCTGCAAAGTTGTAAACTAGGAAGTCAGCCTCCATCCCTCCTTCACCATCACCATCACACTCAGGCTCCTCTTAGGTGTTTCTTGAATCTGTTGTCTCCTCACAACTCCAACTCCCACTGTCCTGGTCAGGCCAGACTCTTTTCTCATCCGGACCATTGCGGTATCCTGCTAGCTCATCTGCTGCCTTCAGCCTTGGGGCCCTCAGACCTGACCGCTCTGCTGCCGCCCTCAAACCTGGCTGGTCGTGTTATCTTCTGCTGACACCGTCTCAGCGGCATGGTCAAGTCCAAGCTTTATGTCAGGCCCTCCATGCTCAGGCCTTGCCTCCCCTCTAGCCTCAGCTCCCACCACTCCCTGCCTGATATCTGACCTGCTGGAACACACTCCCTCCGCACCTACCGACGCCCCGCTCTCCCACGCACGTGCACACACGCACCCTTGCCATCGCTCACCTCCATGACTCTTGATTCCAGCAGTGAGACTGGCTCCTTCCCTGTGTTCCCACTGTACCTTGGGCCCACCGCCGTGCCCAGGGTGTCATGTCACTTTACCACATTGCATTGTAAGTATCGTTTGTGTCTCTCTCATCAAAATGTAAACAGCTCAAGAAAGGGTACTGTTGCTTTATCCATTTTTATTTCTTGACATCAAGCATAGAAGCTGGCCCAGAGCAGAACCAGGGGTTATTTGAGGAACTAAGCATGATACCAGGACAGGGATGATTATTTTTGTGAAGAATTATGGCAGTTTAGTGCAGAAATGGCTCTTGGAAATCATCCAGGTCAGCGTTTCCCTACCCAGATTAAGGGCCAGTGACTATAAAAACTTTGCACCGTTGTCTCTGGAATGAGGGGAAAGCAACGGGAAAGGGCTGGAGTTAATGTAAGGCTTTAATATTTTGTCTTGACACAAATCATCGGTGAGTCCTAAATCAAGAGGTGGGAGGAAAGGTGGTTAAAGACCGTATATGAGATGAGACTAAGATCATCTTTGTCTCTCCACAAATTAACTGTTAAAAGGAAAAAATGAACACTGTAGGGTAGATGCATAAGAAGATGAGTGTATTTACTGCAACTGAACTATACACTTTAAAAACTGGCTAAAATGATACATTTTGTGTTGTGTATATCTTACCACAATTTTAAAAATAGACAGAGGGGGAAAATATCCAATAGAAAAATTGGGCAATAAATACTTTAATGAAGTGATTAAAATTAATGTCTCCAATAAAGGAGAAATGGACATCTTGTGCCTCTGGATGTGATACCTGAGAAGGTATCCATGCAGTGTTCCAGCAAAAATGCATGACCTCAGTCCGACCATGAGGAGTCATCAGACAGACCCAATCAAGGGTCATGCTGTGCAATCAGTGGCCTTGTGCATCAGAGAAACATCAATGTCATAAAAGATAAAGACAGACCGAAGGACTGTTCCAGATTAAAGGATGACTGAAAAGCTCTGACAACTAAATGTAATACACAATCCTGGATTAGATCCTGCACCAGGAAAAAGATGTTTCTTTTTCTTCTTTTTTTTAAATAAACCACCTTATTGGAACAACTGGTAAACTTGGAATATAAACTGCAGAGTGCATAAAAGGAATAAGCCATTGTTAAATTTCCTGAATTTGAATACTTTCCTGTGGTTATGGAAGAGACCATCCTTGTTTTCAGGAAATACACACTGAAATATTTAGGAGAAAGTGGCTGGAAACACACAACCAACTCTCAGTTCAGAAGGAATGCACGTGAATACTGATGCACACATGGCAAAATGTTGAGAATGGATGACTCTGTATAAAAGATATGCAGGACTCCTGTGTGCTGTTCTTGTGAACTTTTCTGTAAGTTTGAAAGTGTTTCAAAACAAAAAAGTTTTTAAAATTGCCTTGGGGTGGATTCAATAAAAGTAGCTACAGCCATACAAGGCCTACTTGGCAGTCATTAAAAATACATCTATTGGCATAGAAACAAGTTCATAATATATAATTGATTAGAGATAGCAAATTGCAATATGATCTGTTTTATTCAGAACAAAACAAAAATCTCCTTTCCTAAAAAACAGTCTGACATGATTTTTCCCAAAATGTTAATTCTGGTTATCTCTGGGTTATAGAGTAAAGAATTTAATGTAATTTCAATGTTCTTTTTGTTTATATTTTTTACTTTTTCTACAATGTGCATGGATGAATTATGTAATAAAAATTATTTAAAAATCATGAAGAAACAAATGACAAAAAAGCCTTAAAGCCACCCAATTGCATGGCCTGATTCTGGGAACCCTCTGAGCTGAGGTACCTGCCTTCTTTAGTAGCCTCTTTCTGGGGCAGAAGCTCAAAGTTCTTTCAACTTTCAATCCCACATTGTGGTGAATTAAAAAAAGACAAACTCCTTATCTTCCACCCTCTGTCTTCCTCAGCTTCACCTTCTCTAGAGAGAAAGCCCTCAGAGAGTCGTTGCTGGTGTATGTGGTATTCCAAATTGTCCCACATGTATTTAAATGTTTCTGGTCCCTGACTGATTTAAAATTGGTTTTTAAACTGCTGCTCCTTACCTTTGTCTGGACTTTTCCATAAATGACTGGAAAATGTTAGATTTTAGGGACCTCACTGAACGAATAACCACCCTCCTTAACCTCCGTTTTCCCTTTTTCTCAGCAGGCCCAGGAACGAACACCACATCCCTGGTCTTCTTAACTCTGAGGGCCTGACAGATCTAACGGTCACTTTTCAAAGATGCTTTCTTTGAAATCTCTCACTCAGGGAGCATCTCCAACAAAGACAGAAATCACAGTGGTGGTGACAGCGTTAGTGTGTGGCTTCAAAGCTCCCCTCTAATCCACTCTGCCTCTCTCAGGTCCGTTGCTCGTGGTTGACTTTGCTCCTCGATGTCCGAAAAAATCAGATCATCATCTACCACATTTACCCTTTAAGATTGTGTTTTCCTGTGAATTGAGCATCGTGTTACGGTCTTCTTATTTTTATTCAAAATGTTTTAATGAATTTGTTTCACGTCCTTCATTTTTTGAGTCTCGAATTCTTCATCAGACCCTTAACATTCAGTTTCTGAGCACAGATTGAGAGGTGTTTTTTTTTTGTTTTTTTTTTGTTTTTTTGCTTATTATATACTGTGCCTCTTGAGATGTGTTGGACTTTCTTGTCATCTTGACACTGATTTGCCAGAATGAACTTCCTGGGAGAACACTGTTGGGAAGAAATTGTTCCGCTCTGACAGCAGATGATTTCATTAGTTTTGCTGAGTTTGGGGACCCAGTGCACGCATTTTAAAAATTGCAGTAGTGATGATCTGTAGGCAGCTGGGTCTGGGCATTTTCCTAATGTGAGTTCATTATATTAGCTTCTTATATTTGGAAATAGGCAACCGAGTATATATATATATGCGTGTGTGTGTGTATATATATATATATATATATATATATATATATATACACACATATATATATATAATTTTTTTTAAAAAATATTGCCAAGTGGCAAGTAAACATAGCATGAGGTAAAGGCTTGTTTAGAGACTTATTCAATCTCACATCTTACTTGACTTTAGTTCTAAGAAATCTTTCTTGTTACTTATATTATCATTTGTCCTTTAATCTATAGCCAAAACATGCTGAAAAGCAACATGAAAGTAACCAAAAGAAAAACTCAGTATTCTTCAGGTCATTGTTGTTAAAAATGTGAGGTGGTCAGAAAATACTTCTTCCTATTTTTAAGTGCCTCCCATCCCTTTTAGGTGCAAACCAGCTTAAAAGTTTGCAAATAAGTTCATTTGTTTATGTAGTCATTTCCCTTCAGTTTGGATTAATCTTCCTTAACTACTTAAAAAACCTAGACTGAAAGTTACACTCAGAGAGAAAGTGGGACAAGACCACAGGCAGAGCCACGCCGAGCAACAGGTAACAGAAGTAAAAATCAACCTGGAGAGGGTGGTGTTACAGTGAGGAACCCCAGGTTTCATCAGAAGCAGCAAAGACTAGGAGACAGTGGAGGTCCCTGGTTCCCAACAGGCGCTGTAGTGTCGAACACTGACCTTATTGAGAGGTGGAAGCCAGCCAGCCTGGAAGGCCCAGGTGTCGGTCCCTTGAGCCCCTCCTTGAATATCTCTGAAGCCACATGCTTTCATGCCACCTGTCCCAGTTCTCATCATCTCAGTCATCTCCTAACTGATGCCTCTGCATCCACTCTTGCCGTCACCGGCCCATTTCCTAGAGGGCTATTCTTGAAATGTAAACATGGTCATTTCAAGCCCTTCTCTCCCACCTCATGCACCACTGTTCTCCCCTCCTGTCCCGAGGTCCAGCCATGGGGCCTCACTGGCCTCCCTTCAGTTCTTCAGAAGCTCTCCACTCCCACCTGCCTCCAGCTGGGTCAGGCTCCTGTGTTACAGCGTCTCACACAGCCGTGTCCGTCTCCTGCAGAGCACTTACCCTCAATTTGTACTGATGTATTCATGGATTAAGAGTAAGCTCTGCCAGGGAAGACGGCCTGTCACTGCCACAGCACCAGCACCCAACCCAGTGATGTGGTTAAGTCAGTAAAACTTAAGATGAAATCTAAATTGAGTTACCATTTTCTGTCGAGAATTAGCTCCACAAATTGGTGTCATTGCATCATTGCCACAAAGTAACCAAGCAGCTTCCGTCATACCTCTTGAGTAAATTCCTGTCTGTTATGACAATGCAGCAATCATTAAATTCTGTGATAACTAACTGTGCAAATTATATTGGCTCCAACTTACTCTGGCTCCATTGCTGAACCAGTCCTCTCTCCCCTTCAAAGCATCCGTCAGCTCTTCCTTCAAGTTCCTAAAGTGTAACAGCCACCCTGCCTCATCCATCCTGTCCTTTTCCTCTAGCTCTGCTCACCTGCTGCTCATGTCCACTGCTCTTGACGCCACCCGAAGGAACCATACAGTTGCCTTTTCCAAAAGTCCCTCTGTGAGATCACACGTCCACACCCTGGCTGGCTGCAAGGGTCCTGACACAAGGGATCTTCCCCAAATAAAGGAAACATTGGCCCAGAGGCAAATATGTTTCCACCCCTAGGGATCAAAACTGTTTCAAAAATTTAAAAACAAACAAACAAAAATACAGTTGATTTCCTTTAGCTCCTGTAGACCAAGATCATTCTGTAAAGGCAATCTGCAAAGAGGCTTGGCTGAAGATAACTTATGTATATAAAGACACACAGAGGATATTCCTAAGTGTTAGTTTCATCATCTTAAGCTTTTAGCTTTACACATGCTCACATTTAAGGCCTTTTTTTCCCAGGTCTGCATTTCTAAATGTTTGTGTATTTCTCCTTGTGACCACATAACCTAACCACCACCCAGGCAGGGCTCCTTGTGCAGACTCTCAAGGCCTGAGTCTCCCTTCAGCAGCTCGTGTGGTGCTCTCTGAGGCCTCAGCACAGTCCCAGGGGCATGCTGCCAAGCCTTGGCATGCCAGGTAATGGACCACAGTCGTGGCCCATCCTGGGCTATTTATAGCAGGTGACAAAAATAGCCTGGCCCCTCTGAAAGGTGTATCTGTGCCATATGCCCACTGGCCGCCCACCATCTGACAGGCACTTCTCTCCAGACCTCGGGAGGACAGGGCCGTGTCCTCGCGCAGACCCAGAGGCACTGTGTCCCTCCCGTGTGCAAACCTTCTGCTTCAGAGGCAACTAGGGGTGGGGACGCACCAAGGCAGAGCCTAGTCATAGATCTGAGGAAGGAGGTGGGAGCTTGGGGAGGGGAAGTAAGATAAAACCAAACCCAGCACTGGAGTTGGGTGCAAAGTCAGGGTGAGGTCATGGACATTGTTGATCTAATTCTGAGCCATAAATGCCCCGGAGACCCACTGGTCACCAAGCCTGGGCTGAGCTCCATCTGCAGATGGGGGAGGTTAACAGAAAGTTCTGGCAGAGTATAGACAGAGCCTGTCCCTCTCTAGCTGTGTACAAGTGAGCAACTTAGCTTTATCTCTCTGGGCCATTTCCTTACCCGAGGTGGTGGCCTCAGAGGCACAACTCCTATGCTAGGTGCGTGCGTCAGAATCACCTGGGACCTTGTTAAAATCAAGATGCACGTCCCCTCCTTGCAGATTGATTCAGGAGGTCTGGGAGGATACTGGAGATCTGGATGTTTTGCAGGTTTCCCAAGAGATTCTGATCCACACCAGTGTTGGAGAGCCCTTGAACTAGGTGAGCCTCAAGGGGACTTTCAACTCAAACATCCCTTTATTCTAAAGTTTGCTAAGCCAGGTGTAAGAAAGCACAGAAGACAGGCATTCACCTCACTCAGTTATTAGGCAATGTGAACGAAAAATGCTGCCTGCCATACCTGTAAGCAAAGGATGTTGCAGCCCGCAGCCACTACAGCTGCCCCCATGATGAGCCCTGAGGGAACTAAGGACAGAGACAAATGAGCTGCCGGCTGCCAAGCCCTCAGCCACTGCAGCCACCTCCAACATTGCACCGAGAGGAGACTCAGGATAGGGAAGCGCAGGATACTGGCCCTAGACAGCTCAGGTGCATATCAAAGAAATGATTTCAGTGAGCACAGACTCTTGCATCTTCCCATACATAGAAAAGCATTACATTCCTTAACTTGAGATAGCTGGTTTTCTTTAATTAACAGTGATCTTTTGATGTTCCGACTACCTGGACGTTGTTGTTGCAAAAACCGCTATATATCCTGGCTCCCCCCTCACCTCTTCTGAGCAGCCCTTCAGATCTATTCTGAGAGGCCGCCTCCTGGGCATGCAGTGCTCTGAAAGTCCGCCAAATAGAACATAATTCTCAGCTTTTAGGTTGTGCATTTTTTTCAGGTGACCGCAGCATGAGAATCAGATACTTCGTGCTTGTTGCATCCCAAGAAATCATCAGCTGGGAGCTTAGGCAAAGCCAGGCTGATGCTCTGGGCTGGCGTTCACCCCCTTCTCCATCCTCTTCTAGCCCCCCCCCCATGGTTTAATTACCCTCTCTCCCAGGGGTCACAAGCCGGGCGCCAGAGAGATGAATCCAGGCAGGCCATACGTGAGTTTTATTTAGTCTGCCCTGTGTTAAGAAAACAAAATCCAACTGAGTAAATTTGAAGATCTAACTGGCTTTATTCACCCCATCTAGTTAAACATAAGGGCGCTCTGAGGAGTTGTGCAAAATGGAGGGTTTTATAGGCAGGAGGAAGTTTGATCACGAAGGTATTAGCAAAAGAAAGGACGGTTTCAGGCCAGACTGTCTTCTTTTGAGGGAAGGGAGCTGCAGGGGTCTTTATCATGCAGTTAACCTCCCTTCAGTAGACAGGACTTTTCAGATTGAATGTTTCAAAGGTCACTTTTCTGGGAGGGGTTGAAACTGCAATGAAGTCCTAGTTTACTGTCTGAGGGGGCAGATGACTCTGCTTGGGGCTTGATATTTCTTTTTAGCACCAGTATTTTTTTTTTTTAAGTCTGAATTGGCATGGGCTCAGACAGGGCACTCGCTTTCCTGCTCGCCATGGGCCCACCACGGGCCCACCACGCCAAGGGTGTTACACCAGCCGTTTCAACCCCTCACCCTCCCTGCCTCGATCCTGTTGTTAGATTTGAGCTCAGCTCCTGTCTCCAGCCCGAACCACTTTCTGAGCATCAGTCTCGTAGATCCAGATGCCTCTTGGACAGACAGTCCAGACCGTGCACTTAGTGGAAGGCCTCGCATGTAGTGCAGGGCTAAGTACATCTTAGCCAGGGGTGTTAGTAGCCCTATGGGGCACCTCTTCTTAGAGTCTCACACGGACCTCAGCTCAACCTGTGCAAAGCAGAACTCATCATTTTCCTCGCCTTCGCCCCAAGCCTCTCCTCCATGTTCCCTCTTCCACTGAGAATGACCCTGGGCTCTTTTGTCACCTTCATTCCAATTTATCATCAAACCTTATGCAAAATCTCTCTTGATTCCATCTAGTTTTCTCCAGCTCTGCTGTTACTGTCTTAGTCCTGGTCACCATCATCTTTGCCAAAACTGTAGTTAACTAATTATTCTCCTGCAGACATTATTGTTTCCATCTAACCCATTGTTCAATTCAAAGCCACAATTTTAACTAAATAAACTTGATCTTGCCTCTCCCCCACCTACAATCCATTCAGTGGCTTCTCACTACCCCAGGATAAAATCCTAATTCCTTAACAAGACGACCTGCAGTCCGGCTCCTGTCTCCTCCCCAGCCTCCGCTGGCAGTCTGCATCCTAGCCATCTGGGACTTGTGTTACGTCTGGGATGTGCCCAACTGTCTCTGGCCTCTTGGCCATCACATTGCTGTTCCTCCTTCTGGAAGGCTCTTCTCTGATACTAAAAATGGTGTCAGGCCCCCTGCTACGAGCTCCCAGAGCCCCTGTGCCTCCCTGACCTAGCATTCATCACCATGTGTGGTGACTGCATCCTCTTCTAGACCAAGGCTTTGTGGAGGCAGGGGCTGTCACTGGCTTGTTGGTCTCTGATCTCTTTTCCACGCACAGCACAGGCCCAGAACACAGTCGTGCACAGTAACTGTGTGCTGAGGAAAGGAAGAAAGGGAGAGAAGAAAGTGAAAAGAGAACCAGACAGGAACATAACTAGTACCTTCTTCTTGCCAAAAGGTGGGCAAGAGCGGACACATCCCACCTCACCACCTCACCACCTCCCTGAAAGTGAGAGCTCCTGCGGGCAGGCATCTCTTATTCAATGTCGTAGCCTCAGTACCAGCAACAGGCAGGTGTGCTGTGGAGGTTATGGAATGAATGGATTTATTCTAAGAACTCCCTGACCTAGACAACAGCCAATGGTATAACCAGCCAGGGAACTGCTGGTTTTGTGGTAAGCCTTGAGGGGAACAACTTGGCTTTTTAGAGTATGTATGGGTATAGAAATTCTCATAAAAATTAAAACCTAAAAAAATGGAACAGTGGAAAAATGGAAAAGTTCCTACCGAGTACCCTATTGTTACCACCAACCCAGTCAGATTTGTGTTATGAACTTACAAACAGGGGGTCTGTTGTCCAAAGTTGATGGAAGTTATCCCTCAACACTTAAAGATAGTGTAATTCTTAAAGTCACAGGAACAGTTAAAGAAATTGCAATTCATTCACTGGACTGAAATGTAGATTTTTGTCTTTACCGTCTTGAGAGCCAGAACAGAGGAGAAAATGTGGACTCTGGCTCCAGAGAGCCTGAAGTTTGGGCCTAGCCCACCGCTTCCTGCACGCCTGCCTCTGGGAAATTTATTCAGCCTCTCCACTTTCCTTTCTTCCCTACAAAATGGGGAAAATGAGACGTGCCTTGAGAGTGGTTTTGAAGACTGAATACAAAATGTGGAACACCCAGCACAGCCCCGGTGATCAGGTGCTCATCGATGGCATCATTTAAAAACATTCCTGCGTTTTAATTATTTAAGGCTATAGTGGCCGGGCTCAGAGTTACGGGCACTCAGGAAATACTGCACTCGCGGTGCGAGGAGGCACTATTCACTGTCAATGCCCTAAAAGAAGGAGGAAAAGGTGGCAGAAAACAAGGAAAACACTACCAGCAGAGCAGTGGAAATGAAAATGGGGGAATTTGGGTCTCCCTGGATCCCAGAGCCACACTGAAGAGCAGGGCTCCTCTCTTCAAGTTCTCTTTACCTTCTCCCGTGTTCCGGAGCCAGAGGCAGGATCCCAGCGGGCAGAAGAAGGAGCCTTGTCATCCAGCCTGCTTGTGCCTCTAGTGCATTTTTAAAAAAACAAAATTCATATTCAGACATTAAAAAAAAAATTAACACTTTTGGTTTTTGTTTTTTGTTTTCATTTCAAAGGCAAATCATGTTCATTCTAGAAAATTCATACAGGCAAAAAGGAGAAAAAAGATTATCCAAAATTCCACTACAAGATAGCTATTGAAACCATTTGGGAGCCTGTCCTTTCAAAGTTTTTTCTAGGCAATAAGTGCATAAACCAACATGTTCTTACAGTAATGAATGAGATCGAATGGTACCGACTGTTCTGTAATGTGATCTTTTCCACTGAACAGCTTTCCGTGTCAGTAAATGAACGTATCTAATGTCATGATGGGTGACATCAGTGGCTGTACAGGGTGGCCGTCTCCAGATGTCCATTGTTCCCTCCCTGGACAGAGACTTGTAGCTTGTTTCTGTGAGTAATGATTCAGTGAATAGCTCTGTAGTTAAATCTTCATCCAACCCCAAGTTTTTCCCTTACAATGAATTCTTACATTCAGTCTTAATTTTCTCAAGAAAAGAAGAGCATGTGCTAATTCCACTAAAATGTTCACATTCTAAGTAATCCTCTTTGGCAAGGAGGAGGAGGTGGGGAGAGGTGTAACTCAGCATTATACTTTTTATTTTTAATTCTGTTCAATCTTCAAATTTATCTCAAGTGCAACCTCATTTCTAGTAAAAAAAAAAACAACTTAAAAAATAGGTAAGACACAGTTCCTTTCCTTAAAGAGATTACAGTCTGGTAGCAGAGATATGAGACACAATAAATGCCTCTAATAAATGAGATTTCTCCCTCATTGAACATAAAAGTACCTGGCTTTTCACCATGAGAAGTAAGGACAAGATGGAAATAATAATATTAATAATAGGCAATGTGTAACGAGAACTTACTGTATCTATGAACTGCTAATATATTACATGGTAAACTGTATTAAATGACACTGGTCATTTAATGCTCACCGTCAGCCTATGAGCTATGTAGTAGGGTTGGGAACATTAATTATTGTGGAAACTGAGGTACAGAGAAGTTAGCTAACTTGCCCAAGGTAACCCAGCTAGTGAGTGGTGGAGCTAGATTCAATTCCCAGCCCTTTGAAGCTTGGCTCCACGACGGCTGCAAGACAGTCACAGGGCTGGGAGAGCATCCTGGTGACCTGGAATAAGCAGTTGTGATTTAACTTCCCAGGTGCTGCGGCCTGAGAACGGGCTTGCTGATGTCCCCCGTGGTGGGGTTCATGGTGACAAATCTGCACCTTCCACCCGCCTGTTGGCTTTCCTCGGTCCCCATGGCTGCGCTGGCAGTGGACAAAGTGGGTCGCTCCAGCGTGCATTACCACCTTGCTCTGTTTCCCCCCAAGCCCGCCCAGGAGCCGCCTCCCGTAGATCACCTGGACCTCAGTGATGGCTTTTTCCCAGGTCACCCCATGCTGGCGCAGTTTGCTGCTTTGGCCTGTACCGCCAGGTCTTCAGTCCACGTCTTTGTGAATCCTGCCACTGGCAAGCCGGCGGGCCTCCCCAGAGACTTCAGGAGGGGCCTCCAGAGGCTGATGAGCCCTGCTTCCCTCTGAATGTCTGTGTGGGAAACCGCATCTGTCAGAAAATAAAGTTTAGATTATTCTCTAAACAATTTCCTTTTTTTTAAATTAAAATAGAGCTGATTTACAACATTGTGTTAGTTTCAGGTGTACAGCAAAGTGATTCAGTTATATATATATTTTTTTTCAGATTATTTTCCATTATAGGCTATTATAAGATATTGAATGTAATTCCCCGTACTTTACAGTAAATCCTTGTTGCTTCTCAATTTTCTGTATAGGCGGTTATCCCTCGCTTTCTCCCTTTCTCTTTGGGAACCAAAAGTTTGTTTTCTGTGTCAGTGAGTCTGTTTCTGTTTTGTATATAGATTCATTTGTATTATTTTTTAGATTCCACTTTTAAGTGATATCATTTAATATTTGTCTTTCTCTATCTGACTTACTTCGCTGAGTATAATATTCTCCAGGTCCATCTGTGTTGCTGCAAATGGCAATATTTCATTCTCTAAACGGTTTCATTTTATTCCTTAGGCATGTATTTTTTACCCTTAGAATGACTGCCAATTCTTTAAAAGTGTTTATGAGAGTCACCTCGCTGCAGTATCTAGCATCTCCTTGCGTCAGGCCCGGGGCAAAGCGCTTCACACCAGGGTCTCACCAAGCCCCACCATCACCCAGTGAGGCTGCTGCTGCTCTTACCTCCTTCCTCAGAAGAGGAAGAGGAGGTTTGCACAGTGGAAGTTATTGACCTGAAGTCGTTTGGCTAGTGAGTCTGTCTGACCCTAAAGTCGCCTGGGCGAGCTCTCCACATGCACTTTCTTTATCTCCAGTATCTAAACAGCACGACCACAAACTGCTTGTGGTTTGGGATCACTAATCTGATAAGACTCATTAAATGTCCTCAGCTTCTTACAGTTAATAACCATATGAACTCTTTTTTTAAAAGATGGGGACTTCAAAGAAAACTAAACACACACCTTTCTTTCATGTGTTTAAAACAACAAACACCCCTCTGACAATTTTATTGAGAAATCCACAATCTGCATCAGTCACTAAGGCCATGGGTTGCAATCTAAAATTAATAACAAATAAAGTCTTTGATGCTGAAATATGTAGGATCCTACTTTGATGTAATAATAAAAATGGTTACCGTTTCCTGAGCACTGACCACACGAAGTGCTTGTAGTCATTACCTTGATTCATCCTTATTACTCTTCTACACGGTAGGAATTATTGTTGCCATTTTTCAGGTGAGAACATTGAAGGTTTAAAGAGAAAAACTGGAATTGGGGAAGGTGTTCTAGTCTAACCTCTGCCTCAGTCCTGAAAAAGGGAAAAGCACAGGCTTAATCTCTCTGGGCCTCAGTTTCCTTCTCTGAAAATATAACCTTTTCCAGCTGGTCCCTAAATGTTTTTCAGATGTGCAGAGACTCCTTGATCTGCTTTTGAATTGAGTTCCAAATCCCTACCACATATAACTAGCTTTGGAATACCCTCACCATTGATAGAAACAACATTGAAAGCTATTCTTTGTCATTTAATCAATGCAGTTTCACCTAGTAATAGATCGATTTTGAGGTTTTAAAACACTTCATGCAAGAATTCTAAATCTCGGCAAGACCATTAACCAGCAGCCTGGCGTTTGTAGGCATTGATCTATCTGACCTCTGGCATTTGACCTCCTCAGGAGGGTCACGGGGAAAACTCCTTTTTTGTGCATCTCACTGTTCAGTCCTTGCAGTTCTTCCATTTGTATTACTTGCCTCATCTTTGTAACTACTCCGAGAGTTGGGTTTTATTATTATTATTATTATTATTATTATTATTATTATTATTATTATTATTATTATTATTATTATTAGTTCCTGTTGTACAGTCAGAACAGGCCTTTGGGGAGGAAGCTGGCCTGCCGAGCTCATGGAACTCCTGGGTGGCGGAGTGAGACCTCGAGTCCAGCCAGGCCTGTGGACCCGTCTTTCCACGTCACCAGCTCTGTATCTCATCCCAGTGATCTTGAATTTTCAAATTACACCATGTGTTACCACCAATTTTTAAAATTGTGGTAATGCTAACTGTGGTTTCACCAAGAGGCTCTTTAATTGGAGGCAACGTAGTGGGGTGATTAAGCGGATGGGGTCCTCCATTATAAAAACCTGAATTTGTATCCTGGATCTGCCGTTTCTGTAAGGGGAACCACATGCTCCAGTGTGCCCAGGACAGTCCTGATAGTCCCAGCATCATGACGCGCTCACCCCTAACATTTGTGGGCCTCAGGGTAGGAGTAAGAAGGGAAAATGATCAGTGGATCACTCTACCATTTTTCCTCCTACCAAGGGGCTCCATGTATGTGTATGTGGACCCGCCAGCCTGCATGTCCAAACGGAGTCCTCCAGCTGGCCGTTGGGTCCTTTGGCCTAGGTGTGTACACATCTGGCTTTGTCTACCATTTGGAAGAGGCACTTGGAGGGTACACACACAGGCTCTGGAAGAGGCCTGAAGTTACCTGGGCAGGGAATTCTGAGATGCTACAGGGACTTGGAGCATGGTCCCCAAGCAGAGACCGGGCTTTGCATGGGCTGAACCCTTTGGCCACGAATTCCTCAACCCAGGAGGAGGAAGTAGATCCCAGTCAGAGGAGGGACAAAAAGGGTCTATAAATCCCAAAGTGGGCAGTGCAGGTTGCTCAGGATTTAGGGAGGTACTGATGAAAACTGCCCTCTTTCATTGGCAAAGGTATCCTGGCCTAGCCAGTCAACCATATAGTCCCCTCACATAACTTTGAGCCTTATTTTCCCTTAGAGTTCTCGTATCTGTAACTGTTGCCCTTGGTTACCAGGAGTGCCACTCCCCAATGTTTTCATCACCCCCACCCCTCACCCCGAGCAACTGTGGGGGTGCACCTCCTACTCCCTTGAAGTTAGATGTGCCCACGTGACTTGCTTTGACCAATGACAGTGAGCGTGAGAGACGAGGGTCACTCTCAGGAGTGGCCACATTTGCTTGGCTGTGCGTGACTGCTCCGTGGACACGGGTGGATGTGGAGACTCACTGCTGAGTCCTACACCACAGTTACCATGGACATTGGCCCAGAACCACAGCAGACTTTGCAAAAGCAAAAATTAAACCTCCGTTGCTTTAAACAACTGAGATGGAAGGGTTGTTTGTTACTGCAGCTCATCCTCATCCTCACTCACAAGTACCAACCTCACAGGGCTGTTGTGAGGGTTACATGGTTGGTGTATGGAAGTCTTTGGCATGGTGCCTGGTACAGCTATTAGTGTTTATGAAGGAGAAAAGGAATGCTGTGTGCTCCCACTAGACAAACACCTCCAAGGGAGGAAAGTAACCAGTCCTTGCATTCATTTTTGTTCATGTGCCTCTGTGGGGAATTGGACGCTATTTTCCATTTTATATGAGAAAAATTTTAAGAGGATGCATTCTAGGTAGAGTATGTTTCCCCAGTCTCAGACTCCAGAACTGACCAGAACTTAGAGTGTAGATGGATTCTTGGAAATAGCTCCAAGGTCGTGCAAATCTCATGAGTAAGTGCTGATGACACAATCTTTCCACTGCTCAAATTTTAATACTTCAACGTGAGCCAAAGCCGTGGGTGTTATGGCACTCATTGGTTTTTAGTGGGGAAAGTCTAGCACTGTAAACGTGTTTTAAGAATACAGGGAGAGCCAAATCTTAGCTGCATGTACTTGGCAGAGGCTGGGTTTTATTATAAAGGTGGCAAAATAAATCTAGAAAGACTTCAGAAAAAAATCCAGTCAGCCATTCTCCACTTCACTCCACAAGATATTTTTGCTGAGCTGCTAACACGTAGCCACGTGGCTATTGTTGGCCGGGCACTTCTGAGCAGATATGACTCCTGCTTTTGCTAACAAGGAACAGCACAGTAATCCAAGCAGGTGAGGAAAAACCTTCAGGTGTGCAGATTTTTCTAATAGCATTTTTGTTACACTCGAATTCATTTAAAAGTCTACAGTAAGAGACAAGAGGTATAAAATATGTGCTCATGTTTTGCTTGGACAGATTTTGGCTCCTAGCAATTAATGCTTTCAGTCACATTAAGCATATAAATAATGCTTTGTGACATAACAGTATTTCCCATTACAGATCAATTTTGTAGCATTTGTTCATAATCGGACTTGAAATGTTACCTAGAAACAAAATATGTTTTCCTTGAAACAGTCAGACCCTATTAGAAATCTAAGGCTTTACAAATCACCATGTTAACAGTTATGTCCCCTAGCTAAGGCTTTCTTTCCTTAAATAGTGTTAAACTCAGCCCCAGAAGCACTCATCTCTTTGAGAGTTTTCTTCTTATGTGCACTGACTTGAAAGGGAAAACTTAGTGCTCAAAATATATTTAACATCTTACTATGTATAACTTAACAAACCAACCAGTATCCTTTTGGGGGGGGTGGATAATGATAGCACCTTTTAAAAGTGTTACACTTACAGTTAGGTTACACTATATTTTCTCATTTTTTAAAAGATGGGTTCTCATTGCTTTAAAAAAAAAAAGGTGTCAGCCTATTTCTAGGTAAGAAGAGTTATTCTCATTTCCTGACCATGTAATATGTTGTGGCTGATTAAAAAAATAGAGGGAGCATGTATCAGAGATTTGGAGCAGTAAAATTTGGTGTTAAACAGCAGAGATTCTGAAGCCAGGAACATGTGGATTGGAGTTCTGGTCGTGACATCTAATCACTCTGGAATCTTGGGCAAATTACTTAACTTCTTATTCAGCAAATGTTAGTGATTAAAAAAAAATCTTTACAGGATCTCCCCCCAACCCCCACCGCCCAACACTCACATTTAAAGGCATATTCTCTTTGATTAAAGCTAACAACCTCTCATTTATTAAGCAAGTAATTGCGGAGTTCTTATTGTAGGCTGGGCTCTACTGTTCTGTCCTGGGAAACAGCAGGAAGTAGATGGACCTGGCTGCTGTTCTTAGTTATGTTCTAGCTCGGGGAAGATGGACAGTGTGCCAACAAGATAGTGTCAGATGGTACAGTTGGTTGAATGGCAGGCCCCCTACAAAGATGTGTCAGCCTCCTAACTCCTGGAACCCGTGAATGTGAAACTTACTTGGAAAAAATGGGTGTTTGCAGATATAATTAAGGATCTAGAGATTAGATCACCCTGGATTATCCAGGCGGGCCCTGAAACTAGTAACAAGTGTCCTTAGGAGAGACACACAGAGACACAGGAGGAGGAAGAAAAGGCCGGAAGATGGAGGCAGAGTGGAGTGACACAGCTGCAGCCAAGGAACGCCCAGAGCCCCCTGAAACAGGGAAAACGCCTCCCCCAGAGCCTCTGGAGGGAGCAGAGTCCTGCTAACACCTTGACTTTAGACTCTGGCCTCTAGACCTGTGGGAGTTTCTATGGTTTTAAGCCACCCCCTTTGTGGTAACGTGTACAGCAGCCCTAGGAAGCAAAGATAAATGGCAATCTGTACAGACCGAGAAGAAAATAAAGCAGGGAAGTAAGACAGGAACTCAAACGGGTTGCTATAAACAATGGAGTCGGAAAGCCCTGTTGAGGAAGTACATCTGAGTGACCCGAGGATGTGTACCATGGGTGTTCTGAATCTGAAGGGAAAGCAAAGACAAATGACCCAACCTGGGAGTGAGCTTGGTGTGCCTGAGGACCAGAAGGTCAGTGGGGCTGCAATGGGAGGAGGAAGGGAGGGCTGAGGAGGTGATGCTGATGAGGCAGGAAGGGACCACATCCTGCAGGGTCTCGTAAGCCTTGATAAGCAGCTCGATTTTCTTCCAACTGAAACCTGTCTCTGAAAGGTCTTACAGTTAAGATGACCTGCAGACACCCTAACTAGCATAGAGATGTATATATTTATTAAATAAGTTAACATGGATATTCTGAACATTCTAATAATTGGATTTTTTTAAATGCAGAACTTTTATCCTCTTACTCATGTCCTCTCATCCCACTGTTAAAGTCTACATCACAAATGAATAATGTCACAGAGAGTGCATGTGAAGTCAGATACCACCAGACACAGTAGAAAATCCTCAGAGGGAGCCTTTATTTCATTCACTTTCTATGTATAAGGTGGATTTGCAACCTGTAAAAGTCATTTCTTCCAGTTCAGCCAATGGCTTGGAACATCACTTTGTCCTAAGTCCACGGTGTTAAGTGGTCCCAGGCCAGATCCGAGAGTTGCAGATTCAAGAGGACCAGATGAGACGGGTCCCCGAGCTCCTAGGACCCCACACCCTCATTCCTATCAGAGATCAGAGAGGAGATGGATTGGATTTCTATTCACTTTTTCAAAGATCAGATCTATTTCATTTCCACATCAAAAAAAGTTCTCAAGTATAATAAAGCATTTATCATTTTCCTATAGTTCTTCAAATGCCTGACACGCATCACACCTCCCTACCTTTAAAATTCCTTTCTTTTTCACATTACCTTTCTTAATTGCTTCTTATTGCAAAAAACAAAAACAAAAAACAAAGATAGGTAGATCTGTTGTGCATATTAGCAGGTCGGTACAGAAAAATGCATAGAGGTTTATCTACCATTTACAGTGACAGCTCAGAGGACAAAGTCAAGAAGGAAGAATCTGAAATAGCCTTGCTCTGAAAGAAGCCTGTGTAGGATGAGATACCAACTGTAGCTTAATAAGAATTCTCCCTCGTCAATTATTTAACAGCGGCAAATGTAAAAAATCTGCAGTTAAAATACATAGCCGTCACTCCATATGCTGCCCCCTCTCCACCCACCCAACTTCTGAATAATAGGGCTTTTTCAAATTATATTCCCCTTTAGTTCAGATTTCATGGAAAACACTTTAAAAAGTCATGTTTTAGCAATGTATCCCCCTAGAGTGTGATTTACCAAGATTTTAACGTGTCTGGAGAGAAATCTTACTAAAAGAATAGCGATGACCATTTTCCAGCAAACAGTGAGTGAAAAACAATCGTAACCCCAAGCTGAGGTGGTAAACTTGCTTTTGGGGGGGACACAATTGCTGTAAATGAGACAACTGTAGCAACCATCCAAGACAATAAAGAAAGCCTGTGACAGTCTGTCCTATCAGGGTGTGCGTGCATCAAAGTTCATCATGGTTTTTTGTGAGATCTTCCCCGTAATTGGTGGCTTGGCTTCCAACAAACATGTTCCAGTTGTCCAAGATCTCCTCTTTAGTGAGCTTTTCATCCTGTAGGAGAGAGGAAACTGCTGTCACCGGAACTCTGGTAAATCCGAGTAATCGCTCAGCATGTCGCTCATACAATGTCATTGATTTGAAATTCGTAAAATATATTTCACAATTAAAACCCCACTATGGACCTCCTTTGTCTGCCATCACTGCCCTGTAAAACCCCAAACCGGAACAGCCTCCTGCTATAAAAGCTGTGCCAAAATATATCAGGAAAGTTCTCAAGGAATTCAGAAGCTAGAATCCAGTTATGTCCACACAGCTGGCATTCCCAAAAAAGTCCCCAACGAATTCTACTTCCCTTTATGTCCTGACTGCAAAGTTTAACTGTCTCTCGAAAATCTGGAGCAGAGATCAAAATAGGAAGAGGCGGGACTTCTTTCTATACGTTGTTTATTTATTTATTTGGATATTTATCAATAGACACTGGTATCAGAGCTGGCACGGTGATCTGGCCTGAGAATGTCTTGCTTCCTTCTGCCTGACATGTTTGGTAAGTACCTGCTGACTGAATGAATGGATGAACAAACTCAGCACAGGGCAACACACAGCACACGTCTTAAACCCATGCCTGCCCACAGCCAGCTAAGGGACTGGCTCTGCAATCCTTGGAGATGGAAGTGCATGTAAGCGTGACCCACAGCAGACTATCCAGGAACTTCTGGGCCTACTGAGCTCACCATGGGTTATGGCGGCATTGGCTCAAGTTCACAGGTCCCTCATGCAGGCAGGAATGAGAGACATCAATAAGAACACAGCCGCGTGGACCACGGCAAACAGCAAAGCAGCAAGCAGAACCAATCTTACGTAAACTGTCTGCCTTCAAGGAATGATTCCAGAAAGTACCTTGTTTTTGTCCGACTCATACACCAGGTGCCTGGCCTCGGCCTGCGCGTGGTCATAGTCTTGGGGGAGGATCCAGTGGCGAATCTCATCTTTGTCCAGCTTCCCGTCCTTGTTCAGATCCCGGAATTCATTAAACTGCTCCCGTTCTGACAGAACCCAGTCTGGCTCAGGGCTGTTCTCCTCGTGGGAAAACATATCGGCTGGAAGGGAAGGCGGTTCTTGGTTATGAAGGTGAGCAGGAAGGTAAGGCAATGAGAACCCAACTTCCGGCAATCAAGAGGCCCAACCCAGCATCTCGCGGGCGGTTTCTTGGGTAAATAATGCAATGATTTATCCACTGTGAAGGCTGCTAGTGGAATAGAAAAACTCTGCTTGGAGCCAGAAGATGAATCCAGGCTCTTGACTTAGTTCAGTGATGGGATTAAGCTGCCTTGTCTGTAAAATGGAGACAAGAATTTATTCATCAAAGGGCTACGATGAAGAGCAAATGGGACACTTCTGTGAAGGCCCTCTACAGCCAGCCTGGAACTGTACTGGTGACAACTAATAATAATGACTGATGCCAGCACTTTCTATGGTCCAGATGCAGTAAAAAGTGCATACTTTTTTTTTTCCATTTGATTTTCATTACAATCCCGTGAAGTAGGGGTTGTTATTCACTTTACAGATGAAAACACCAAGGACCCCCAGCTAGGATGCGTTTGTAGCAGGCTACGTGGCAACGTGGATACCCTGCTTCCAACCCACAGTCTTAACCGCTGTGTTCACTGGGGGTGGTTACATCATTTCCAGAGGGCTTTCACATGTATCATTTTAATTCATCCTTATAGCAGTTTTATAAGATAGATAAATATCTTTATTTTACAAAGCGGCAGGGAAAGGAAAAAGAAGACAGAGTTTACCCACTGTTTGCTAGGTCACTAGATCTTCCTGGAAAAGAGAGATACCCTGTGGGCAATTTCTCTTTGATGGAAACACAGCTTGGACATGTCAAGTGGGAGAGCAGATAGTGAATGAAAGAAAAAGAGAGGCAAGACTCTTGGTTCAACTACAAGACAGACCCACATCCTCCTATAAGGCTGGGTACTGTGTATTCCAATTTTACAGATGAGGAAACTGAGGCTTATTCTGGGTGATTACACGACTCACATAGGGTCACACAGCTAGTAAGTGGGGGAGCCAGGACTCTTAATTCCTGTGCTCCTCTCACTACACCACATCTCCCCTGGGTTTCCACTTGTCCCTGCCTGCAGAGAAGACACCCCTGTAAATGAAGTCACCTGCTAGACAAGTCTAGATATCGCATCTCTCTGACTGCAGGTCGCTCAGAATTCAGTTTTCAAGAACAATGCCCCCACCTCCCTCTCTGCCAGTGTAAAGAATGGTAAAGAATGGAAGGTATCTTTTAGGCAAAGCCACTCAAAAGAGTTTTGCCCTCAAAGTTGCACGGTTTCAATGCAGATCAGGAGGAGGGCCTGGAGAGCACACACGTTTAATAAAAAGTGCTGTGTTGTTTTAATCAGTCAGACTTCTCTGTCAGTCTAATTCCATCACCACTGTCTAGGGGTCCGAGGCCCTGAAACTTCCCTCACGTGCACGTGCACCAGGCATAAGGAGGGCTCCACTGCCTGCACTGATGGCGGGACTGTCAACATTTGTCATTCTATAGATATTGTGCCACCGAGATCGCTTTAATTACTGTGGCGAGAGCCACCTGTTAGCACATACACACGGAGAACAGTGTTTGGTTCTTCAGACCAAGGATAATTCCTCCTGATTAGAAGAAACTCTTCTCTTCATTACTGAAGGCACTTGTTTTTGCCGGGGAGTGGGATGGGGGTGGCAAAATGATACAACCACAGGCCAGAGACTGATGGCAACGTGGGCTCTGGTAATTAACTGCCTCTCTTATGCATCTGCACAAAAATTATATCCGTCCCATCTCTCAAATCATTTTTCAGCTCTTACTTTAGTGAGACTTGGGAAAAGAGGAGCTATCACAAGAAGGCAGCCTGCAGTTGGGACCATGGGCCGAAGCACCGAAGTAGCAGCCGCTGAGGATGAGACGGAAATGTCCAGGCTGCCTTCTCCAGTCCTTCCTGCTTGGAGGGCCCTGGGCGGCTGGGAAGGGCTCTAACCAGCAGCGGCGGCTTCTGACCCACGTGCATTAATTTGAGCCTCATTCAGTCAGTGCTCCGTTATCTGAAAACACACTTCCTGATGTGGATTACATGGGGCCCTTCAGAACAAAAAGGCTAAGTACAGACCTCCCGATGGAAGATCAAAAACCAGAGGCACAAAACAGCTATAATATGGGACAAGAGGTGCACTTTGTAAAAGGATTTGCCTCTCTAAGAAGGAATGCCTTTCTGCAGAGAGCTTGGGCATATTGGGCATATAAACGGTTCTGTCGATCACAGCTCGGCTGACTCAGAGTTTCTAGGCCCTGCTGGCTAACAGTCTGTTTTAGAGTCTTTCCCCCGAGACCACTCACTCTAGCTTATCTGCACATCTCTGGGATCTCCAATCCCCTTTTGCAAAGGTAGAGCTACACAGTGTGCTGAAGGGTGCCTCTCAAGAGCTGTGGGGTCAATGGCTGGCCAGCCTAGGGGGGAGGCCCGCCTTTTGGGCTCTTCTCCACTAGGAATGCCGCCTTGAATCTGCGCCACTAGAGCTGGAGTGACAAGTCCCTCCCACTGGGAAGTCACAGGAGTGACACCTACAGACTTGTAGCTGTTGCTAAAAGAGACATCTGGGGACATAGCCAGACATGTAGGTGGAGGAGTGTTGCCCAGTTGGGAGCATGGAGCAAGACTCCAGACCAGCACTCACCGATGTACTCATCCTGATCCACAAAGCCATCCCCGTTCTTGTCGATGTCCTCCAGAGTTTCCTAGGAAGCAAAGAGGGGAAGAGAACGCAAGATGGCTCTGTGCTCCCAGTAAATCTGCGAATTCTAACTACTGTCCTCCGGTGTCCGGCTTTTATGGCTCGTCTCCTTACCTCCCTGAGCATTAGTTTCTTATCTGTTAAAAAAAAAATAGGCGATGGCTTCTGTCCTCTTCCCCCTACTCCACAATCTTAAAAGCAGAACATTCTCTGCAAATGAAAAGGTACCTATGAGCCCGGAGGTGCTCTGATGATATCAGGGAGCCCTGCAGGGCTGACCACCTCCACCATCCAGCCAGGTCACCCTCACACGCACACCCTGAGGGGCCCAGCTTGAGAACCAGTGGATGAACCATCACAAAGACAGATTCCAGTGCTCACTGGACTGTGAGCACCAAGTTGGTGTCAGAAAAATATGGAAGTGTGGACAATTAGAGAATATATCTGACTTCTGAATGTATAATATGTTCTGTATTTAGTACATCTGAATTCTTGCCTAGGTTTTTTCCTAGGGTGAGTAATTAAATGAGTTTCCTGTCCGTTGTCACAGAAGCTCAAAAGCATCCTGAAGAAAACAGCCGGCCCGAGAATGGGAGCCGGTCCAGAAGCGTGTGGTCCCCTGTGGATGATTCCCCAGCTTCACTGCCTTCCGGCAAGTTGAGTGGACGTTAGGTGGTAAACAGAAATGATTCTTAGAGCCCCTGCCCAGTCCTTAGGGTCATGGTGGTCACAAGGATGAGGCACGAGGCAAGAGTGACCCCATCCACCGACTGATAACTGAAATAGTCCAAGCTGTTTGTGTCCCAGCATCAACACAGTTGGAACTAGCTCGGGGTATCTGCCCTGAAAACAGGGGATGCCATTTATTTTACTGTCGTGGAAAGTGAAGACATTTGGGACTCAAGAAGACACTGTGGAAAATAACTACACTCGGAGGCCTTGCCAGACTAGCTGCCCCTCAAAGCCTAGGGTCCGATCCACTCACCCTCCAGAAATCCCTCACCATTAAGGGGAGCATCCTTTCCAGCCGCGGTTTCACTTTAAGTTTCCATATGGTTTAACAACCCATTTCTGAGTCCTTTTCTGGTTCCCTTGTGGGACGACACTAGGTGCTCACTGGACCCATTTGCTCCTTCTGGGCACACAACTAAACTGTATCTCCCCGCCTCGCCACGTGGAGGAAGAGCCCGCGGAACGTAAAAGGAAGGGATGCGTCATTTCCTGACCAGAACAGTAAAGGCGGACCGTGCCTTCTCCTCCTTCCTTCTTTTCTTCCTTTATCTCTAACTGGCAGTGGCCAGGAGGACCTCAAAGCCACAGGACGGTGGAGATAAGAGGGAAGTAGCCTGGGTGCCTGACCACACTTGGAGGAGAACCGCCCAGAAGATCCACCTGACTGGGACCACCTGCTCTGGACTAGGGATAGACGAGAACTACCCGTCGGTTGGGTTAAATGGCTAGGACTGGGGGCTGTTTGCCACAGCAGCTAACCTGCCCTGACCAATCTCCTGGGTGGACAGGCACTCCAGCGCAGCCCACGTCACAGCCCTTCTCCAACTCCCCTCAGGCTGAGGAACGTTCTCACTCTGGAGCCAGGGACAAGGTGTTGGTGCAGCTTTCGTCCTGCTCCTTTCCCAGCCCAGGCTCTTTAAATATCTTACCAAAACCACGATTTCCTTCATGTGCTCAAACTCCTCAGGGTGCAGAAAGGCAGTGAACTCCTCCCGGGTGGCTGTCTGGTCATCGTCCAGGTCTGCGGCCTTGAACCTTCTCTCATCACGTGGCAGCATCTTTTTAAAGGTCTGATGTTCTGAAGTATCATGAAACTCTGTGGGGTTTCCTGCAGGATGTGTGCAGGAACATTAAAATTAGGCAGCTGAGGAAGGCATTCCCTTCCCGATCACTCCTCCTTCATGGCAAACGGTACACATAAGATAAAAGGTCCTGACCTATCAAGTTCTTTGAAACATTTTCTTTCAGAATGCCTCTGGTGCCTGTCCCTCCACACCTGCCTCTAGTCCAGGCCCTGATGACTTACTAGGGGCGTTACAGCAAGTGGTTAAAACATAGGCTTTAGACCATATTAATGTCATACTTCTCTTTGCAAAACCCTGCTTTCATCATATTCTTTGTCCAGAACACACAGAGGCTCCCTCGTACCCAGGACAGCTTGTCTAAATGTTCCTGCGAATCTTTCAAGGTCTCTCTTAACCGGCTGAGGGTGTAGTGTGTGTCTTTGGTCTTCTTCATGTCTTCCCCCTGGCGATCTCTACCAGGCACCCAGCGGGTCTGCACCCTGTGCCCTGCACACACTCCTCCATCATTCTTATGTCTTATGTCCACACCCTGTCCACTGCTGAATGCACTGCTGTACCTTTGCCCCTTTGGCTAACCCACCTTCCGTGCCCATCCCTGTCTCACCAGATATAAATCCATTCTTCAAGGCCCGGTTCCCAAACCACCTCCACCGGGAAGCCTTCCCAGGCTGTTCCAGCCCACTTGGTCCTTGCTATCTGAAACTCAGCAACATTCTGAAACTGTACCACAGACCTGCTTCCCCTCTGCTGTGTTCTCTAGGTGAAACTCTGAGATCCAGGTTGGGCAGCAGCCTAAGTCATTTTTTTTATTAGACCCTTGCCCCCTTCCACCTGCAAGTTCACTCAGAATTAAGCAACTCAGTGTATTCTTAGTAAGCAGGGCAGGACGTGACACAAGCAGGTTCTACCTAGGAGGCTGTGACATCGCCCTGAAGGGGGTGGATATGATGAGAGCAGTTTCCCACGAGAAGCTTGTTACACGGGCCCCAGCTGTGTAATCGCTCCTGCAGCACCTCTTACCTAGGTAGTAACCATACGTGGCTTGTTTGTACTCTTCCCAGGAAATTTTATCGTCTTTGTCCCGATCATAATCCTTCCAGACTTTAGCGACATTATCGTAGATGTATCTTTTCTGCACCCGTTTGATCCAGGTTTTTAGCTCCTCGGTGGTGACAAAGCCATCGCCGTCACTGTCGATTCGATCGACAATCTTCCTGTAGTTAAAAACAAACAAACAAACAAAAACCCCCGCAAGGCTATTATCAAGGCTCGTGTGATCCTGATCCAGAAAGAGATCAAACACCTGCAGAATCTAAAATGCATAAACACTCAAATAAAATCAATGATCCGACGATGCTGGGAAGAATCTTAAAGTTTACCTTCTCCAGGGGCGACATGCCTTCCTCCCGAATCAGTGCCAATGGCAGACCCCACTAGGGGATCATCATGCCCTTCTGTCCTGATAAACTTTGATGTGGCCTCAGAATCCTTCTCAACACAGTCACTGCAGACTGATGCTACCCACTGGCTGAGCTGATTTGGGAGATGAAACCTAGCAGTCTTCCCTGATGTAGTCCAACTCCCTCATTTAGAGTAATGGAAACTGAGGCTGAGAGCCATTGAATGCCTTTTCCAATACAGGTAGTATCTGGTACAACTGGGGTAAGAATCCATGTCTTGTGGCTCTAGGCCTGATGCAGAAGGTGCAAGGTTCTATAAACCAACCAAAAAGTAAGTGAGATTTTTTTTATTTTTTTTAAATCTTACCACTTTGGATTCAAAGACTTGAAACTTAAAGCAGGAGGAGACCCGATCTTGTTGGACGAGGCAGAAAATGTCGGGGATGAAAGAGCCTTGACATCGCGGAACGTAGTCAAGAAACTTGACCAGCTGAGCAGCTGCAGGAGCCTAACCCCCCTGCTCTTAGGGTGAAGACGCCGATGTCCACTGGCTCCTGTGCCATAGCTGGCCCAGGTCCCAGCGATTTTCTGCTGGACTTCACCCCAAAGCCCCGTACAGAGCAAACTTCAGGCTAGGAACTCAACAGTGCCCCTCTCTAGGCCAGAGGGTCCCAAGCTAGGGATGCCGTCCCTGAAGGGAGCCTCAAAGACACCCGCAAGCTATTTCCAAGTTTAAGAAACTTTTACCATAGTCATCCATTTACCTGGGACGAGGTTATACAGGCTAATTAGGGATTTGTTTCTTTGCTTTGGGCTGGAATTTTATCAACTCCAACTTTTTTTTTTTACTATGGACAGGAGTTCTCATTGGCAGTTACTCTTTGATCAACTAGATCAACAAGAAATGGGAAATGAATTCATTAGTACTTAAGTCTCCATCTCCTACCCGAGCCTGGGCGGCCCAAGCTCCTCTGTCTCAGGAAAGTGTAAACGTTACTAACAGTTTTAACTTGTCCCTTCACTTGCAATTTTATCAGGTCTCAAGGCTAAAAGACTAAACCTCAAGTATCTTGCTTCCAGGAAATCACAGCCACACAGCAGAATCCTTTCAACACAGTGCAGTGCGCAGCCTACCTACTACGTGCCAGGCACTGCTCCAGTCCTGGGGACACAGCGGTGACATGCCCAACAGTTATCCAAAGCCAACCGAGGGACAGAGTCTCAAACCAGCAGAGGCCGAACGGTGTTGGACAGTGTATATGACCTGCTTTTGGGGCAAGGACAGCATCTAATTTATGCCAAATAAACATCCAGGATGTAGCTCAGCCTGAAAAATAGCAGGAGCTCAATAAATATTTGTTGGAAGCATAACTACAATCTTAACTTCTCTCTTTAAAAATCTCAAACGTGAGCTGTAGGGAAAGGTGGCTATGATGTAGATGAACAGAACGCTATAATCAACCTGGATTCTAGTCCTGTGTGATCTTAGGCAAATGACTTGACTCTCTGAGTCTCAGTTTTTCCATCTGTAAATTGGAACACCTACTTTCCAAAGAATGTTGTGTGGAACAGAGGAGAGAAAAGTGCGTCTTTCCTCACTAGGGATGATAATCCCGATCCTAGGTGGATGGAGAACTCAACCAACAGGTAACAGGCAAAAGAAGGAAGCAAAGCATCCAGGGAGCCTGGAGATGCCCTGTCAGCCGCTAACGAGGCTGCCCTGCTCTGCTCCGCATGATGGCTACCACATGGGATAACGGGCCATGGGTGTCAAAAGAGGCCAGAAATCGGGGTCTGTATGTGAAATTGCTCCGATGTTAAATGTTGGCAAGTGATTTACTTTCTTTCTAAGGCTGTGCGGTGCATTGGTGACTGCGTGAGGCCTGCAGGTCCCCACGTTACAGCCCGCAGGCCTAGGTGTCTCCAGGAGCCTTAGTGCTGTCACATTTCAGATTCTATGGGCAGATGATGATGACAAAGTTGCCTGGATCCAGCCAAGCTCCTCCCTCTGCAGCCCAGACTGGGAGGGGACTGCTGCACCAGGAGCTGTAGACAGAGAGGCAATTTTTCACGCTCAGCCCGTCCCCTACCGCACCCATCATTTCCAACCCTCCAACCTCCCCCGCCTCTAGCCCGGATTTACCTTATAGGTGAGTGGTGTGTCCGCTACCCATGTGGTGGCTCAAGCCAGACACCCGGATGTCACCCTCAATTCCTCTCTCCCCGTCTCCCCCACGTTGAGCCATGAGCCAGCACTGCCAATTCCACCTCCCACATGGGTCTGGGTTCACCCTTGCCCGCCTGCCTGGTTCAGGAACACATGTCCACCCTCTGCCCTTGGTCCCCCTTTCCATGCCTCAGTTCCGTTCTCTGCCCTACTGCCACTCCCACTATCCTGACAAATTTTGGGGATGATGACATTCCTACCACATGCAGGATAACATCTAATCTCCACCTCACAGAAGTCCTTCCCGCTCTACCCATGGCCTCCTCTCCACTCCCACCTCTCACTTCTGCCCTGTCCCTTTATTGTCCCAACACCCCTCAGTCCCCAGAACAGACTTCAAAGCCTGTATAAGCAGACTGCTCCCTCTTCAGGAATGCCTTCCCCTGCTTGTATGCCTGGTAACCTCTGAGTCATGCCACAAGCTCTGATCAGGTGACATCCCAAACCCCCAAGCGCCCCCTCCAACCTGAAACCTTAGGGGCTTCTTCTCCTGGATGTGGTCGCTGTGGTTTTTACATCACAGCCAGAATGTGTTGTGTCTACCTGCATCTCTCTCCTCCATGTATGATTATAAGTACTTTATGGCCTAGAGCATAATGTTTTATCTTTGTAGTTATCAGGTATCTAACACAGTGCCTGGCATACTGTAGCCATTCAAATGTTTGTTATATAAATAAGTGAATGAAGTTAAGGTGTTCATCCAAGGGTCAAATGCAGACCAATTCCATCACCACTTGCTCTCACCACTAGGCTTACTTATCATGAGGTAGGCATTAAACTGGAAGCCTTAGGACTGCAAACTAGAGTTCCCTACTCCAATTCCCCAAACCTCTCCTCTTCCTCCTCCCTGGTAACAGCACTGCAAATGGCTGCCACCCAGGGCCCCAGAATAAATCAGCCTCCAAGTGTCTCAAAGCAATACAATAGACTGAACTCATCAATGGCCCCCATTGTTAAGGCCCAAACAAGAAGAGAAAGTACTTCTCTGCAAAATAAAAGGTGATTGTTGGGAGGGGACTTTGAAGTTCAAAGATCTTTTTTTATCAGAGCAGGCAGATGGTGCACCTTCACAATAGGTATAACTGAGCCTCAAATTCTAACCAACCACGCTGGCCTTTGGTGGCCGCCATCTGCACAGGGATAGCTGTGTTCTTTTTCTGGGTAGCAGGAGAGGAAGATCCTCCACCCCCAGGAACCAGATTACTGGAGGCCTGGTGCCTAGCAGGCAGGGCTGCCTCCCTAGCCGGGTCCCCATTTGGGATCAGGCTGGCCTCTGTGGAAAGGTTCGCAGACACCTTTACACAATGCTCAGGTGTCTCCCCATGGGCTGTGGAGAAGCGGGTGCACTGAGATGTACCTAAGTTTTGCTTCCCAGGTTTGGTTCTTCACTCAAATGCCTTCAGCAGTGAAATTCACAACCCGCTAACACACCACCCTCCAGCTTTTGCCCTAGGTTGCCAAAGGACTGTGTGCCTCTGCTGACATCAGAAACTGCTGGAAACAGAAACGAGGGGACCGATTTCCATTCCGACTCCCCATCCCTATCTCCAATGCCCTCCCTTCTTAACAACAAGATTTTTATACCCCAACTTCAGATTTATGGGCCGATTAAGCATCAGATAAGAACAACCCAGTCCTGGCCCAGGGGCACAGGCCAGGAATCAAGCTTCTCCTTCGTCTCCCCTTCATCTTTCATCCATTAAGGATCATCTTTGGGACCTTAGCAGTGTCTCATGCCCTCCTCTCCTGGAATGGGGACAGAAGAGAGGAACAGGGAGGGTGGGGAAGAACTCATGTCACTGAAAGGCCACCGTGGACAAATTCTTTTATACACTCTCCCCTCCCTTCTGATGCAACCCAGGGGAGGGGGCGGGCCCTGGTCGTCCTGGCTCCCGCGCCCGCTGCCACGTTCTCTCCTCCCCGCGGGAGGCCACTCCGCCCCGGCGCGGCGGCGCTCTCCACGCAGGGTCCCGGCGCCCTCGGGCAACTTTGCTCCGGCCCCGCACGGGCCCCTCCCTCGGGTCCGCGCTCCGGATTTCGCTTTCGCTTTGCGGCTCGCAGCCCGCGCGGCTCCCGCCCGAGTGGCCCCGCGGGCACCTGCGGCGCCCCCGAGCGCGGCCTCACCCCAGCCTCTCCTTGCTCTCCTCCGAGGTGAGCTGGTCGAAGGTCTTGGAGTCCTCCTTGCCCAGGAAGGCCTCGTGGTCGTACTGGAAGCTCTGGTTGTCCTCGGGCGGCCGCTCGCCCAGCTCCGAGTCGGGCCGCACCACGCGCTCCTTGCGCACGGTGGGCTTGGCCCGCAGCGCCGGGGGCACCAGCACCAGCGCCAGCAGCAACCCCAGGGCCAGCTCCAGGCGGCGATCGCGGCCGCCGCGCGCCATCGTCGGGAGGAGAGCGGCCCGCGGGGAGGCACCGATCGAGCGACGAGAGCGGCGGCTGGGGAACGGGGGCTCCGAGCGCGCGCGGCGGCGGCGGCGGGGCTGGAGCCGGCGCAGGGAGGGTGGGGACGGGCCAGCCCCTCGGCCAGCGCCCGCCCCGTGCCGGAGCGGAGGGGCGCGCCCCGGGCGGCGGGCAGGGGAGCTCCGGGCGGCCCCGCTCACGCGCCCATTGGCCGCCGGGTCGCGAGGGGGAGGCCGGGGCCGCGGGGCCGCGGAGCCACGTCGCCCGCCGGGGCGGTGGGCGCGGGACTCGGGTTTCGCCTCGGCCCCTCCCCGAGACCTCGTCGCGAGGGGCGGGCCCAGGCTGTCTAGGCTGAGGACTGGAGGGCTCGTAGGAAGGCCGGGAAGTTCTTTGTCAAGCAACAGATGTTCGGGGTAAAATTCCCTCTCTCTTCCTCCAGTTCCGGAGAACTGAAAAGAGGAGGCGCTGCCCCTCCTCAACTTCCAGCTGAGAACCCGAATCTCAGCCCGACCCTGCCCCAAGATGTACTCTTAAAACAAATTCAACCCAAACTTGGAGTCTGGTTACAAACACAAGAGATTGGAAGGAAATGGGCGAGGTCCCCTAGAAACAAGGGTCGCAAACTCACGTCCGGAGGAGAGCCAAGCAGGTGACTTCAATATGACCGAAGGACCATCCAAACTGAACAGCCCTGTGCACTCCAGCGGCCAGGAGAAGTGCAGGCCTCAAGTTGGCAGATGGTCTCAAAAGAAATCAGGATCTTGGATGTCTGTTTTCATTTCTAAAGGGGAGCAACTCACTTTACAAAAGCACTACATGTCTTAAACAGATCTTTTCTGTACACTGAGTCCGAAGTAATGCTAGCAATATAGAGATGCTCTGTAGAATCTCATGCAGTGATGGAAACGTTCTATAGCTAGGCTGTCCCATAGGGAGTGGTTACTGAACACACTTGACAGGTAGCTAGTGTAACAGGCATTGAAAATTCAAATTTAATTCAAAATTAAATTTAAACTTAAATAGCCACGTGTGGCTAGTGGCTATCATATTGGACAGTACAGGTAAAGCAATGATTCTTTTTGTGTTACAGCTTTTTGAGACTCACTGAAAGCCATGGACCTTCTTACAGAAAAATGCACACACAGCTACTGGCCTAGATGTTTGATTAAAGTGTCAGAGGATTCATGGATCTTCTGGAGCCCCACTTGTGAGCCTCCCTAGTAAATTAAACCTGTGGTTGAAGGGGAGCCCACCCCCACAGCCCTGGACAGCTGTACTCCCAGAGCTTTTCCTCCATCTTGCTCCATCCCTCATCCCCGAGCCTCTAGAAAAGGTCACTGGGCTTTGCTTCCTGCTTTTACAATAAGGATGTCAGGACATTATCAACAGCA
This sequence comes from Vicugna pacos, assembly GCF_048564905.1. Classification (NCBI taxonomy): domain Eukaryota; kingdom Metazoa; phylum Chordata; class Mammalia; order Artiodactyla; family Camelidae; genus Vicugna; species Vicugna pacos. Next base: position 49,642,188 of record NC_132996.1, on the reverse strand, counting down.
GTATAGATCCAAGTACCTTTCTTTTAAAGACTTCTATCAATCAACTAATGTGTAATAATTGTGTGCTCTCCATGGCCTAAGCAGTGGGCTGGGTGCTGAGGGACAATGGAGAGTCATGGTTTCTGGAGAGCTATAGTGTATATGAACAGATATTCACTTATTCACTTCATCTGCCCACTCATTCATTCATTCGCTATACTGAGCACCTACTGTCAGGGCTCTGCTGGGTACTGATTCACTGAGTAGCCATAGATAGCAAATAAGCATGGTAAGTTATCAGGGAGGTAGACATTCAGCATCATGGAGTATGTTAGAGGGGGTTGATTAAGGAAGGCTTCCTGGAGGAAGGGACAGCTAAACTGCGACTGAAGGTGAATAGGATAAGCCAGACAGCAAGGGTGTGAGTATATGAGAAGAAGATAAGTTCTTGTGTGACTTGGCACAGAGCAGTGGAGTTTGAGATAATGTCCTTGTGACCCTGTATATCCCCAGTGGCTGGCAGTGAGACCAGGGATGTATTCCTTGGTGCCCCACCCCACCTGCACTGACTGCATGAGACAGGCAGTGCTGTGCTTGAGTGGCTTGTCCCCTACTACCTGTCCAGAGACTTGACTTTCAAGCAATAGGGAAGCATTACTTTGGTTGTCAAGAGCTCCTGATTAAAATGCAAGGACCCTGAGGCAGGTGGCTTAGTACCTTCTGTGCTCCTCAGGCAAGCAGGATGTGATTCGTTGAGTAGGGAATGAGGGGGAGGAGTGGGAGGAGGCACAGAGAGAAAGAGATCAGAGCTAGAAAAAGAAGAGAAGTATAGGAAGGGAATGAGAAGGTGGGTGGAGATTGGAGACAGTCTTGGCTTATTCACAACTTTGCCACCGGCAGGCCTGGCCCCAAGGGATTGATCCAGACTCTCAGGAATGAGGATGGCACATCCTTTGCCCCTGTACTAGCTGGTTTCCTGCCAAACCCTAGTGATTTCCAACAGATAGATTGTTCCAGATATGGTCTTGTCTCCTGTGGGAATTACCAGAGAATTCCAGCGCTGCTGTGAATGCAGAAGTTTACATCATCCCTCCCCCTACCCCCCGGGTTTGCCTACATTCTCTTCTTTCATATTTTCACCCTTCCACTGTCCTGTGAGAGTTAAACAAGCCCTTTCAACCAAAAGCTCAGGAGTAAGTGATGATATCAAATAGTCAAAGTATTTCACTGTGTAATTGCTTTCCTTCATTTTAAAATTCGCTTTTTATTTCTTCCCATGTGCCTATATGGCTAAATATATTGTCATCTTTAGCCTTTATTTTTGATGAAGCAGAAGAACCAGAAGCAAGAAGAGTGGCATTTAGCAGCAGTTGTACCAGCGGAAAGGAAAAGCAAATTTCAAATAGGTGAGTTGGTCAGTGTGAGGTATGCTGATCTGCTATTTCTGGCTGCAAGGAGCACCATCAAATACAACAAAATCCAACCAGAAGTTACTAAAACAATAAGAAAAATTTATAGTCTCATGTAACAAGCTATCTCACGTTAGCTCAGTTTCAGAGTGGTTAATTCAAGTGGCTTGATGATGTCATCAGAGAACCAGGTTTTCTGTTTTATTTTTTTCTTTCTCTCAGAGGCAGGAGTGTTTCCTCTCTTCATCGGGAAGAAAACTTTCCCAGCAGACCTCCCTTCACATCTCATTGGCCAGAATTGTGTCACAGGCTTATGCCCCCTATCCAGTGACAGGCAAGGGGAGTGGAATTTCCAGGGCTGATTCAGGCAAGTTAAGATTGGCTTCCTGGGGCTGGAAGATACGCAGCTTCCTCTGCAGCACATGATTAGTGTTCTGCTGGGGAGGACGAACACTCCAGGTGACGGCTGTGTCTGCTGGGAGGAACCATGAATGACTGCTTTCAGGTTTAAAAGCACCTTGAGCATTCTATCTTTTTCTACTTCTCCATTCAAAATTACACACACTCTTCAAGGCTCAATTCAAATGTCACCCTCCCTGTAATGTTTTCTTTTATACCTTCAGTCAGAATTTATGACTTCTTCCTAAATATGCCCCGAGCCTTTGCATCTCACACATAATGCTTTTCCCAGTCTGCTTTGGGTTAACAAATTTCCCTTCGTCTCCCCTAATTCTAAATTCCTTGAGAGGAAAGACCACGTATGATTCATGTCTACCTGCGTGAGTCCAGGGACCAGCATGTTTACTGCCTTCCCGCAGAAGCTGATTCCTATAAGGCAGATTTCCTCGGGGCCAGGGCCCATTATTTTTGGTTCATTACTGTACACCCAGCACCCAGTGCAGTGCCTGGTGCAAGTAGCTGCCTAACAGATATTTTGAATGAATAATAGAATAATAATAGCAACCAATTTCTGCTTCTGGTCAAGGTGGATGAGGGAAGGGGCTAGATTTACCCTTCCATTTGAAACAAACAAACAAAAAACAGACAAAAGCCACGAAACAACAGTTTTCAAGGCACTGGACACCAGGCAACGAAGGACACTGGACCTAAACAAGGAAGTCCTATGACTGCCCCAGTTTAGTTTCCTTCATATATTTTCCAAGGCATGTGCAGGGAGGGGAACTAAGATGAAGGCTGGCAGATTCCCTGAGTGGAAAAGAGAGAGGTGAGTGTGCAGACCCCAAATCAGCCACATTTCTTAGGAGAGAGAACCAGAGAGCAGATAGCTACACAGGGGGAGAACCCCTAAGATCAGAAGAGGGTCCCCTTGAATATTCAGTAGAGTCCTGATTGGTGAGTGCATGTGAGCAGAGGAACAACCATCTGAAAGGATTAGAGGGGACAGTGAGAGCAGGAACAAAGCCTGCTGCCATCAGCCAGACTGGAAAGACATAGTTTCCTGGGGCATTAGGTAGAGCGTGTACTCAGTAAGGTCTTGCCTCAGTGGTGGGGAATAATTAGCCCGTTTTCTGGAGCACTACTCCAGAAAATGCCTAAGGAGCACAAAAGCAAGATTTGAAAAAGATCAAACTGTTTGCAATAGAAAACATTCACTTTGAAAAGGAGAAAGCAGTCAGGGAGGACTAGAGAAACAGAAAGGCAGAAGGAAAACGTTACCAGGTGGAATTTGGCTCTACATGTAGAAATGAAAATCATCGGAAATGGTAACTAAAAGGATAAGTACGTAAGATACTTTTCTTACTGTTTAAAACCTTAAAAAATAAATCAACTACTCAAACAAAATGAATAACGATGTATTGTGGGGTTTACAACACATACATAAATAAAATGCATACTAACAGTAGTATAAAGCCCACGGGGAGAGAAATGGAAGTGTGCTGTTTTAAGGTTCTTATAGTATACATGAAGTGGTGTAATATTACTTGACGATAGACTGTGATGTATTAAAGATTATGCTGGAAAGTAGGCTAGGAATTAACCTGAGTGGTTTTGCTAAAGTTTCTGCATAGCACTGACCCCTATTGAAGGCATGAAACATACCCATTCATCCTGCTGCCTTGAAACCAAGGGGCCAGGGAATTTGGGGGGCAATTTTTATAACTTGTCAGCATTGTTTTTTGAGATTCCTGGAGGACTCAGCTCTTATGTAGCAAGACTATGTTTACTCTTATGTAGCAAGACTATGCTTACATGACCAGGCTGGGTGCCCCTTAGAGTGCCTTGGTTCTGAGGTGTTCTTTATGCACAACAGTGGTTCCTGATCCAAGAGATTAATTGCATTTGGCTATGGCTTTTACAGCAAGGGGGCCGATGGGAGATTCCTTCCGACTTTTCCAGACCCATTACTGTGAGACAGCCTTTGGTTGTGATGCATGTCTTTATTAATGTTGTTGTATATTGTATCCTTTTCCTGTAGGTTTGTAAACATAGCCATTTTGGGTCCTGTGAGTCTTCTTTAGCAATCAACTCTTTAATTTCCACTGATAGTGTGAGAGTGTGAGGAAGTGTATTCTAAATCCGAAACCCAAAAGCAACACAAAAATATCAAAGCAAAGAGTTAGAGCTAATGAGCCAACAATGGTCACAGAATGGAATCATAAAAAGTACTCAGTTAACCCCAGAGCAGTCAGACAAGAGAGAAAAAGGGGGAACCCAGAACAGATGAGAAAAATAGAAAACAAATAGCAAGATGATAGACTCAAACCTAACCATGTTAATGATCACATTAAAGGTAATCATATAAACACCCCAGTTTAAAAGGCAGAGATTGTCAATGTGCAAAAAAGCAGCATTGCAGCTGTATGCTGCCTACAGGAAGTGTACCTTAAATATAAAGACACTAGTGGGCTAAATTGTAAAAGGATGGGATAAAAACAGCATGCTGACATTAATCAAAAGAAAGTTGGAGTGACTATATTTATATAGTCATATATACATTTGAGATACATTATATACATTTCAGAGCAAAGAATATTGCCAAGAAAAGGAAGGTCATTTCATAATCACGTAAGGGTCAATTAATCAGGAAAAAATAACAGTCCTAAATGTTTATGCGTCCAACAGCAGAGATGCAAAATAAGTGAAGCAAAAAAAGCATTGCAAAGAGAAATAGACAAATACACAATTACAGTCAGAGATTTTAAAAACACTCCCTCCATAACTGATGGAGCAAATAGGCAGAAAATCAGCAAAGGTATGGTAGACTTGAATAGCACCAACTATGCTTGAGATGATTGACATTTTAGAAAATTCTACCCAGTGACAGTGGAATAGACATTATTCTCAAGTGCACAAAATTTGCCAAGATAGAACATCTTCTGGCCCATAAAATAAGTTTTCAATAAATTTAAGCGAATTCAAGTAATATAAAGTATGTTCTTGGGGTGGTTGGATCTGTTACTACCAACTGTTGGATTTCACAGTCAAAGCAAAACTAGCCTCAAAGCAAGACTAACCTCAAGCAATCAAAAACTAGCCTGCCTTGGACTCCCAGTTTCAGCTCCAGCAAGTGAAGTGCTTGGAGGTTGTCACTCCTGACCTTACAACAAGAAAAACCTGAAAATCAGAGACTTTTCTTAGACACACCAGAAAACTGAGATTGTGAGGCCAACCACCATCATGAAATCTGCAGAGATACGTGAATGCAGAGAATCAAAGCCAAGATCAGCTTACCTGGAGCAGAAGCTGATGGAACCCAAATGTGGTAGGAACAGTAAAATGATCATTTTGATGAATTGCTGGAGGCTGTATGTGAACTACAGTGAGAATGAGACTCCCTTAGTGGCTGTAGTCTTGAGAGCAGGGGGTCAGACTCTTGTGGGTTTTACCTCCAGGAACCCCACCAGGTTCTCATGGTGAAGTGCCAAGAAAAAAAATCACCTTATGTCTCTGGCAGGTAGATAAGTAAAATAACCATTTTGAAATATGCTCAGAATGTTCTCTATTACAAAGGACTACTGTACAGCAAAAAAAGACTTTCCAGAGCTTTATTTAACCTGGGGGAAGGGCATTTTCCTGTTTCCAGCCCTCTCTAGCTCCCTCACCTAAGGGAGAAGGGGTAATGAAGAAGCATTTGTAAAGGGACGCAAGCCCACAGAAGACTAACATTTAATCGTAAGTTTATAGGCTGCGTCCCTTCCCCCACTCTTTGCCAGCATGTTGGCAGGGCTCCAGTATGACAACCGTGGGTTACAGATGAAAGAAGTATAAGGCTCAGACCCTATTTAAGAGGGAGCTCTTAGGGAAACCCAAAGCCAATAGAGGAGATCAAAACAAGGACTCTAGAGAATTTTGAAGCCCCTGGCACTTACAGTTATAGCAAACATGAAACACAACCCAACTGCTGGCCATATTTACATAAAACTTCACAAAACATGTAGATCATGTCTGCCTGTCAACAAAAAATTATAAGACATGGTAAAAGGGAAGAACAAACACAGTCTAAAAAGACAGAGCAAGGATCAGAACCAGGTTTAGATATGATGCAGATTGTGAAATGATTGATAGGGTGTTTAAAATGACTGTGACTAATATGTTAAAGGCTCTGATGGAAAAAGGAGACAACATGCAACAACCATAGGTAATAATGGCAGAGAGATGGGAACTGTAAGAAGGAATCAAAAGAAAATGCTAAGCATAAGAAACCCTGGGGAGTCCCTGTAAGACTCTGGACACACAGGATCAGAGGAAAAAGAACTCCCTGTGTGGGCAGCTCACTCCCAAGAGGCAGGGGAGAGGAAGGTGCTGGGCCACCAGAGTGGGGCTCCTTGGAGGGCAGCAGATGGTGAGAGCCCCAGGGTGCTGCATAGTGGCTGCTTCTCCACATAGCAGAACACTTCGGAAGAGAAGTTTCTCCCAATATTGTGATTTTGAAAGGAGTTGCTGGCTACAGCATGAAGGTTAGATTAAAACGCAGATGAGTTAGGAAGCTATTGCCAATGTAACAAAGATTACAACTTCGATATCTTAGGTCAAGTTACTCCCTGGTGCTATGGACTGAACTGTGTGTCCCCCAACCCTCTGTAATTCATATGTTGAAGCCCTAACCTCCAATGTGACTGTATTTGGAGAAAGGGTCTTTAGGAGGTCATTAAGGTTAAATGAGGTTATAAGGGTGGGGCCCTAATGCCATTGGACTGGTGGCATTATAAGATGAAGAAAAGAGATCACACCCCTCTCCCCACCCCCACACCTGCATGCATGCACCGGGAAAGGCCACGTTAGGGATACGGTGAGAAAGTGGCTATCTGCTAGCCAAGAAGAGAGTTCTCTCTAGAACCCAACCATCCTGGCACTCTGATCCCAGACTCCCCATATCCAGAATCATGAGAAAATCCATTTCTGTTATTAAAGCCACCCAGTCTGTGGCATTCTGCTATGGCGACCAGAGCAGACTGACACACCTGGTAATTACATTTCGTGGGTACACCCTGGTTACGTGTAGATGAAGAGGACACCAGTGGAGGAGAGAGCCTACAAATGCAAGAGAGGTGGGTAACTGGCGAAGCAAAGCCCTAGGTCGGTAGGGCTGTTTGGAAATTAGATGAACTCTAGAGACTCTCACCTAAAAGCTGACAAAAAGACAAAATTCTGCCTTAATTGCAAAAGATTCATGGACCACTGGAGTGCTTCATGAACTCCGCAGGGTCCCCTGAACCCTCGCTTACAGAACCTCTGTCCTAGGGTAGACCGGTTGGGCTGAGACCCGGAGCTTTGAGGGGAGCTGGTGGGGGGTGGAGTGGGAGGGAGGGAGGGGCTGATAACAGGAAACAGGAGGGCGGGACACATTTGGAGGAGGAGGAAGTGCTGTTAGTCCCCACATTTCAGGAGTTAATGTCTCCCTGGAGTGTGAAGTGCTGGGGCACGAAAAGATGGAAAAGTGCAAATTTAGCTCACATTAGGGGAAAGGATGAGGAAGTAAGTAGGAATGAGGAAAAGAAATCCAGTGTCTTAAGGACAGCCAGCTGGGGTCGGATCATCAGCCTGATGTGCAATTTCACTAGCTCTATGTGGAAGATTTTAGCAATGGCAGCAGTAGTGGTGGAAAAAATGGATTTATAAGCTAGGAATTATTTTAAACGAATGCCTAGCTGCCAAATGTTAGATAAGGAGGAAACAAAGAACGAAAAAAGGAAGGAGAGAGAGAGAGATTGCGAGGGAGAGAGAGGGGATGGGGAGGAAGGAAGGAAGGAAGATGGAAAGAAAGAAAAAGAAACAAAGAAAGTCTTTTGGAAGGATTAGAGCATTAGGTACTCTTAGCCTGTCCTGGGGCATTGAATTTCTTATTCTGAGTGTATGAAATATGAGACCCTGTTAGTAGGAACTTAGCAAAAGTTCTCTTCTTTGCCTATAGCATAGAACTAAGTCCTGGAGGCAGGAAGTTACTGGGGGTGCTCTGCTCTGCTCCCAGTTTCCTCAACCCGTCTCCAGGGGAGGGACCTCTAAGGCTCCCCTGGCTATAGTGGTGGGCTGGGAAGGTGGGGGTTCTTCTAAACTCGGGCTGGTGAGAAGCCACCTTCACCTACAGAGCTCCTCTTTTCTGGTTTGCCGGTAGGATTAGACAGGCGTGTTCTGCCACCTGGGATCCTTCACGGCTCTTAGAAGAGGTGAAATTTCCGTTTCCTGCACAGGGTGCCACGGGGATAACTACCCATGCCCTCATCACAGAGAGCACTTGGAGAACATTCAGGATTGTTACTAATAAGCCAAAGGATAACCAAACACAATGTTGTGCTCCACAGCGGACTTTTTCTCCCTTGTGAACAATTATACAAGTGACATCACCCCAAGCTCTACCACCCACAGATAACAGTGTCTGCATCTTGTTGTCTACTGGAACAGACGCTTTCATATGCAAATGCAGAAATGTATAGTTTATGAAAATGGTACCATACTATACACATTGTCTTTTAATATTCTTCCCCTTCTACAATTTGTTAGTCTATTGTGAATGTTTCAAGTCAGTTTACAGTCAGCACTTCGTATCTGCAGGTTTTGCTTCCACAGATTCAGCCAACTGGGGGTTGAAAACATTAAAAAAAATTTTTTTTTTCAGAAAGTTCCAAAGAGTAAAACCTGAATTAGCTATGTGCCAGCAAATATTTACATAACAATTACAGTGTATTATTTATTGTAAGTAACCTAGGGATGATTTAAAGTACACAGGAGAATGCATGGAGGTTATACGCTAATTGTACTCCGTTTTATATAAAGGACTTGAGTGTCTTTGGATTTTGATAGCTCCTGGGAATTCAGCAGCCAATCCCCGCTGATACTGAGGGATGACTGTACCTCTATCCAGCATTCTTTTTTTTAATTGAAGTATAGTCAGTTTGCAACGTTGTGTCAATTTCTGGTGCACAGCATAATGTTTCAGTCATACATATGACTCTCTGGAAGAGGCCCCAGTTGGGGGTAGGGTCCATGCCAAGTTCAGAGTAGACATGCTAAATTGGATACCTTTGGGATATTCAAGGGGAGATTTTGAGAAGGTAGAGATGGTGTTGAGAGGACAAGCTTGGGCTGCCATATGGAAAATCAATTGCAAGTTATTAGAGAGTTCTAAGCAGAGACCATGATCCATATTTTCATTTTGCAAAAGATACTAATATTTTAGTCATTCGCATTTTAGGAATTAACTACAATGTGGATTTGGATGAAATGGCTTTTGGAGAGAAGAGTTCTAGGAGAGAGGAGACGTGGAGCCAGGCCTGGAGGACTGGGGCGGAGGAAGACGAGGCCTGCAAATACCTCTGAGAGCCTCTTGTCGGAGAGGTAAAAGAGAAAGAAAAGTGGGGTGTTATGGGAGCGAGGAGACAGAGTGTTTCAAAAAGTGGGTAGTTCACAAAGGCTCTGATAACTGTTGAAAAGTCAGAGAAGTGTGACAGCTAGTCTCCAAAGACGACCCCACAATGTATTATGCCTCCTGAAATTCACACTGTGTGGCGCCCGCACGTTGAATGAGGGTTGGGCTTGTTCCACCAATAGAGTTCGGCAGAAGGGACCCTGTGTGACGTTTGAGGCTAGGTCATATGCCTGTTTGTAGTGTCAACCTTGGTCTCCTGAAATGCTTGCTCAGAGGGACGCCAGCCATCATGTGGGAAGTCTATTTACCCTTAGACCATCATGATGCGAAGAAGGCCAAACCGACCATGTGGATGCCACACGGAGAGAAGGAGAGTGAGAGAAAGATGATGCCAGGCCACCTCTCAGTGGTCGCAGCTCTTCCCGTCTGGGTACCAGAGACGTAAGGAAAGAGCCATCTTGGGTGTCAGGATGACTCCAGCCCTTTGAGACAGCCCAAGTGAGAACTACCTGATTCTAGTCAACCCACAGAATCATGAGACAGAAAAATGAATTCTTGTTTCAAGCTACTAAATTTTATACTAGAAGAAGATGGAATCAGAAAAAAAAAAAAAAGAAAATGTCTGTTTGGTTTCGTGGTATGGAGGTCATCACTGTTTCTAGGAGCAAAAGAGGCAGAAGTCAGACCAGATCTGAGTGGGCTGAAGAGTGGGCAGCAGCTGAAGAAATTGAGAAGACAGCTGCTTTCTGGAGAGGTTTGGCTGTGGATGGAGAGGAGATAGAGTGGCTGGTAGTTGGAAGAGGATGTGAGATGAGAAGGAGTTCTTCTAAAAGTAGTCTCTAATTTGTGTGGAACCACGAAAGATCCCGAATAGCCAAAGTGATCTTGAGAAAGAAGAACAACGCTGGGGGTGCCATGCTCCCTGATTCTGAATACTAAAGCTGTAGCATGCAGAACAGTATGGCACGAGCACAAAAACAGACACCCAGATCAATGGAATAGAAATGAAGTCCCAGAAATACACCCACACATACATGAGCAATCAATGTACAACAAAAGGAAGAACGTACGATGGAGAAAGGATAGTCTCTTCAATAAATGGTGTTGGCAAAATTGGACAGCTGCATGGAAAAGAGTAAATTACACCACTATCTTACTCCGTACAGAAAAATTAACTCAGAATGGATTAAAGACTTGAATGTACCACCTGAAACCATAAAATTCCTGGAAGAAAACATAGGTGGTGACCTCATTGACATTGGTCTTAGTGATATTTTTGTGGCTGTGACTCCAAAGGCAAGGGAAACAAAAGTAAAAATAAATAAATGGGACTACATCAAACTAAAAAGCTTCTGTACAGAGAAGGAAACCATCATCAAAATGAAGAGAGAAGCTACTGATTATACTCATTATACTAGTTTCTCCGTTTTTAATGTATTTGAAATATTCTGTAATCAAAAGCTTTAAAAACTGTTCTGAAACATATTCGCCATTCTAGTAAGGATTTATAGATAACAGTCAGGTCAACATTCAGCGGAGTCTAGAACACGTCATTACCAACACGTGATTCTCCTCCTGGGATATTGGAGAGAATCCCCATTGTAATTTGTGACTCAGTGATACTCTACAGTGGAAAAAAGAGCCAAAGGGAAGGATTGAGTGAGTTGAGAGGACATGACTGAGCACACAGGAGGGAGGAGGCATATTGACAGTGCAAGGTCTGAGAAGGAGGGTGAGGTGGGCTCCAGGTCAAGGTGAGGGATGGGTCCAGTGGAGACAGATGCGTGTGTGTGTGTGTGTGTGTGTGAGTGTGAGTGCGCGTGCTGGGGAGTGGGGTTGGTGCCTCGAGGAGGAGGGAGTTCTCACTGGGCAGCCTTTAAGTCCTGGGAGAATTCGGAGCAAGGTCAAGGGCTACAGGGTGATGGGATTGGTAATCAGGGAATTGTAGTTGGAAGAGAATGGAAGGGATTTGACAAAGTTATTCAGGTGGGTGGGGAGTGAATTGACTGGGGGAACAGAGTGGAATTGCAAGGAAGTTTAGAATAAAACAATAGAACAGCGACCTCCAGCTGGATAAGGAGAACAATGGAAGGAAAATGCTAATGGGCTGGGAGAAAGAGAAGCCTTGCTAGTCTGGCTATACCGGTGAAGAGTGAACCTACCTCTAGGGATGTGGTCGCAGGAAGTGCAGGGTAGGGAGCAGGTACCTGCACACTTAAAAAGAGTCCAGGTGATTCTAATGCAGGTGCAGGCGGTTCTTGGACCAGTGAGAAAAGCTGCTCTCAGGGTTGGAGAGGGAGTGAAGCCGGCTTGGGGCAGGAGGCCTGTCATGTTCCAATGGGCAAGGCTGCTGGACAGACAACAGGACGTGAGTCTCTACTGTTGAGCCCTGAGGGGGCTCTGTAGCTTCTTTGGCTTGAGAGACACCCTTCCCAGTGTCCCAGGAGGGGCTCAAACCCAAACGTGGGTGGCCTTCAAAGTAACCCTGTCTGTGTTTCCCCAGGGGCTTCTCATCCACGAACTGTAACTACTGGAGGTTTTGTTGTTTGTTGTTTGTTTTCGTAACTTTTGATTCCAGAAATAAAAATGGGCTTTCAAAATCAACCAGCCAGCCAAGCAACACTGTTGAAGTTGGCACATTTGGGCTAATTGTTTTCCTTTTCATGTAGACTTATTTCCTACTGAGTGTGTGGTAGCGTTTTCAAGTAAATCTTTGGTAATTCGTAGGCAAAAAGCAACTGCCTTCATTTCCCAGCAGGACAGACTGAAGTGGGCTCGTTGAGAGAGAAAACAGAATTAGCAGTTTTTGTAGCTTAAGGCTTGAAAGAAAGCTGCTTGTTTTCCGACAATCATAATCCATTCACGCTTTAAAAATGCATTTCAAAATCAAAAGGACTCTGCAAGTCTGGAATGTGTTAGAAGGATGTATTAAGACATGTCTTATTCGCCGATTTATCTATAATCTAGATAAATTTACCTCTTGTTTTTTCTCTCTGGAAACTTCCTCAGCCACAGACTTCATGTGCTGCCTGGATGTCAAAGAATGAAGCCTGCCTTGACTTAACAGAAGTAACAGAAGTCCAGAGAAAATTGCTTTCTCTTTTCCTGGTCTCCACGGTGAGTCTCTGATTTGAATTCACAGTGGCAGAACGAAGGAAGGGCGGGGACCCCGGGACGGGAGCAGGTCACGGGGTTGCAGCCTGGATGGCTGGGCTGAGGCAGAGGGGAAGCGGGGCTGGCTCTGCATGGGGAGCTGGGTTAGGGAGGCTCAGCAGAGGGGCTTTGAGTGGTGCCTGGGGAAATCCTGAACCATTTAAATGAACCATTTAAATCTGACAGACAAATTGGTGTTTTAAGATTTACCAGGCAGTGATGAGCAGGATGAGGTGGAGTGGGTGGGGGCAGTGTGTGTGCGCGTGTGTGTGTGCGTGTGCGTGTGTGTGTGTGTGTGTGTGTTGGGGGGTGGGATGATGGAAGTGAGGGGAGAATGAAGTTAAGAGAATAAAGTTTCTGCTTTGTGTCAACAGACACTCATTGAGCACCTACTGTGTGCTTGTCTTGTGCCTGGCACCACCTTCAAGTGTGCTCTCTCAGTAAATAGAACCAGCGTCTGTCCTTCTGTCCAAGCCAGAACCTTAGAGTCCTCCAGGACACCTTGCTCTCCTTTTCCCCCAGTCCCCTGAGCCGTCTGGTCACTTCCACGTCTCTTATACCTGCCCTTTCTCCCTCATCCTCTCTTCCTCTCTCCCACTTTAGCTACTGCTGTCTCTCCCTGGATTAAGGATCTCACTGCCTCCTGTCTCCCTTCTGACCCCTTCACCTGGCCGCTGTTGGGGGTGAGGATGGCCTTCCTGAAATACGTTGAATTAGGTCATGTCCCTTAACAGAAACCCTTCAGTGGCTCCCCGTTGCCTTCAAGGTGAAGTCCAAACTCCTCAGAAGAGCCAGGAGGCCCTGGTTCGTGGGTTTGCTTAGCTCTCCCTCCTTCCCAGGGCTCTTGCCTCCCCAACCTGGAAGCTTGGGGTGTGGTTGAGCAAACCCCTTCCAGTGACCCTAAGAGGTCACGCTCTCTCTTCTCTCTTGTGGTGATAACATCCTCCGTCCTACCCCCTCCCCTCTGACTCATTCTTGATACATTTAGGGATCCCTTCCTTCCAGCTCTTTCTGGCCCAGGGCACCTCCTGGGTGCTCTCAAAGAACGGTTTCTCAGGCTGTCCTAGAGTTTATCACCACATAGTGTCACTGGCAGTTCTCTCCTTGGCATGTGAGCTTCAAGAGACCACCTCTCCCAGCGCCCTCCTGTCACGTAAAAGGGACTTAGTAAATATTCATCAAATGGGAATGGGCGAATTTACAAGAACCTGGGCGGCAGGGTTGGGAGGGAACGTGGGTCCCATTTAACAGATGAGAAACGGAGCATCAGGGAGTGATTTAATCATCCGTCCAAGGCTTCTCAGCCTCACAGCCCAGAATCCACTTCAGGGTTGCTGATTTATTGCTGAGGGCTTCTTCCTCTTCCCTGCAGTCACAAAATGGAGACGATCAAGGAAAAGAGCTCTGCGTAGCACCTTTAGTTCTGGCTGACAGTTCAGAAAGCTACCAGCAGGGCACTTCAGGGATGAGTGCAACAACAGATGCAAAGGTTTTGCAATATTAGTGAAGGATTTCATAAACTGGAGTATTATGAGGTTTGGAGACTGCAAAAGGCTAGGAGTCCAAATGAACCATTTCAGCAAAACTTGAACATTTATTTCACTGAAATTATTCAAAAGACAAATCCTCCCTTTTCTGAAAGCCAAAGGATCTGGTTGCATGTATTCATTGCTAGGTTTGGGTTTTTTTTTTTTTTCCTCTTCATTCCAATAAATGTTCTTTCCCTACATGGTTTTTTTTTTTTGATTGACTGGAGAAACCGCATTGCAGAATGATATTGTTCATTTAACTCCAGCACTTACTTTTCCCCTAAACCAGAGCGCTGTTCATGATCAATCAGACTTCTCCCCCATTTAGCACCCATGTAAAACATCGCAAAAGATTGGGTCTGCAGCTTGGATAACGTGTTTGCAGCAATCTGTTCAAGCTGCAGCTGGCATTCCGAGTGGTGTGGAAGCTCTTAATGAAACGCCGGTGGATATTAGGGTTTTATGGACTGGAAAACAGTACAAATCAAAGCACTTTGCTTACTGTTTATCTGTTTAGAACATTTTTATTTTCTAAACCTAGCGATGTTCATCTTTTTCATCCAGCATTTCTGTTTGCTTCTTTACATATTGATTTTCCCGTTCACTGGCGTCCTCCGATGAAGTCGGGGCACAGAGGTGTGCTGCCTGTACGAGAGCCAGCCGGGGTGCAGACTGGGGGCGGTCTCTGCCCTGAGACCCCTCAGCCCAAGGCCTGGGAAATAGCGGGGCTCACTGCATAAAAAAGATCACTACACGGCTCCTTCCCCTCAGGGGATTCCCCTTCACCCAGCAGGGTTGATTGTTTATATTTCTTCTCAAAATTTACATACAACTAACTCTTAACAGCCAAAGTAGCTTCTCCTCTTAAGTGTCATAAGGAAATGTAATAGACAGGGTCCCGGCAGGAAACAAAATCTGTTTTAGATGGCTTGTCCAGGGGTCAGCAATTTTTTTTTCTGTGATGGTCCAGAGAGTAAGTATTTTTGGCTTTTCAGGTCACATACAGTCTCTGTCACAACTGGCCACAGACAACACCTAAGGGATGGGCAGTGGGTGTGGCCACGTTCCAGTAAAATGGCCTTTACAAAAAGAGAGCAGGAGGGGTTTTTTTGTCTTGTGGGCCGAAGTTCGCTGACTCCTAGTTTAGATAAAAAGACTTTAAAAGACAATGTACAAGTAAATGGGCAGGGTCGGGGGACAAACCAGGGACAATGAGATATGAGGACTACAGCAGCAAGAAACTATGACTCCCTCAAAGGCCGAAGGGGCAAGGGGAGGAGGCGATGTGAGCGGTGATGACAGGGCCTTGAGCGGTACCAGAACATGGAGGGAGCGGGGAAGAAACACTGCTTCTTTCTCCTCCTGTCCTCAGACCTGCCTGTGCCTCCCATTGTCTGATCCAGTCAGTGGCCAGCGGCAAGGGGCCCGGAGATGAAGTCCCCAGGGGTCAGCGTCTCAGAGCACAGAGCAGGTGGAGCAGCGGGGAGAACAGATCAGGGAGGAGGTAGGGTGAAGGCTAAAGGAGAGTGAGCAGCACAGTGATGTCCCTTTGGGGACCACCGTCTTAGAACCCACTCCTTCTGAGACAGACATGACTGGGGCTGACTGCATCCCTTCACCCTGACTTTATTCTGCAGAACTGATGCGTCCCTACAACTCTGCTCCAGGTTTGGGTATGTCTGTGGTCACAGCAACAGGATCAGGGATAGGCTTGCAGTCTAATTCGGGCTGAGACCCAGATGCAGAACCTTTGTTTGAGCCATTGGGAAGATAAGCTCTGTTTTTTTCTGATGGCTCTAAAGCTAGAACTTTGGCAGCCAATAGACTGGTGAGGCCTTCACAAGGGGAAGGCCCAGGGGAAGGCAGAGTGCCTGGGGGTGGGGAGAGAGCCGAGTCCTGACACTGTCGCTGAGCCCCTGGATCAGGCTGTACCTGACACAAACACTCATTTCTCCATGAGGTGAGCCCATACACTCCCCTTTAACTGAGACCAGTTTTCTGTGTACAGCAACTGCAAGAATCCTGGCTCAGAGAGGAAGTCCAGATTTATCACCAGAGCCAAGGCCTGCCCCCCTGCAGCTCACATGAGGCACATCTAATCCCCAAAGCATGCAGGAGACAATGATTCTCCTGTGTGCATGCATAGTTTTATGTGTGCATGAGCTGCACTCAAGCAATGGCATTTATTGCCAGCATTTACATTTCTCAGACACAAAAATCTTTCTTTTTTGAGTATCTGCATGGTATGGACCTCATACGTCACAAAGACAGCAACTTCCAAGATAATTACATGGATAGGATGATAACCATAGCAACCCGACGACCCTGAGATGTAATGTCATGCAGATCCCTGCAGCTCAGGGATGCTGATGGCACTATGATCCCTGCCCAGGTCTGTGTTTTCTTGTGGTGGCTTTTCTTTTGCTTGAATAGAGGGGCTTCTCACCATGCAACACCTCCCATCAGTCAGTGATTCCCAAAGTTTTGAATTTCATGGGCCAGAAAAATGTCCAAAACAGAATACTGATGTAAAGTTGCCAACTTTACTTCAATAGGAACAGTGCACAAAAGAGATAAAACAAGCAACTTCCATCTACTATTACCATCATTTCATAAAAGAAAGGGCATTTTCACGCGTTTGAAAGGAGGGAATGAAAGCGAAGCCCTTGAACAGGCACATTTTTGTTTAAGAAAAATGCATGACTTCAGAGATGTTGTGTCTGGCGGGACCCTTGTGTGTGGTGAGGCTACCCGGCTGAGGGACATGCAGGGCCTGAAGCCAGTCCTCGCTCTGCCTGCCAAGCCATCCGCCCTGCATGGGCTGTGTCCACTCTGATGAAGGGGCGCTGTTTTCTTTACACAAAGGGGCTTCCTGTTACCAAGCCGTGTGCTGACAGGGCCGTGTCTGCCCAGAAAGGGCAACCTTTCCTAATCTGCGCAGAGCAAGCTTGGAGCTGGCAGTGGCCTGCCCTACGTGGTTCTACTGTAAAATGCTTCACTGCAGGCTGTGCTTTAACCAGTGCCTGGCATGTAGTAGGTGCTCAATACATTTGCATTCACTGACCGTTGAAGGGTTGACAAGAGCTCCACTGAGGGCCATTCCCGGTCTGCAGGTTGACATTCGGGGGCCAATCAGTCCTCGGCGGTGCAGCCCCAGGAATCACGTTGCATGACCTTTTCTCCTCTAACTGGGGTCCAAGTGGAAGGGAGTGGGGAGAAGGTCAGAGCAGCTCCTCCTGCTTCTCAGTTCTTTGAGAGGACCTGAGAGGACGCAGCCTGGTATAAGGGCCTGCTCCATGCCAGGTAGGACTTTGCACTGTTACTTCTTCAGCATGTTTTACAGCTCAGGTAGCCGAGCCTTTGAAGGGTTAAACAATATGCTCCAGGTCAGCCAGTGGTGGAATGAGAATGTGACTGCAGAGTCCAGGTGGCTAGGATTGGTGTAGTCACACTGGGGTCTTGCTCTCAAGCGATGCTCAATGAATACATGGACGCCTGCCCTGTGTCCCTTGGAAACTGCCCAATCCGTGGAGCTTGTGGTCTGTTTCCGCATCTCACTTTTCAGCATATCTGTCAATGCCGCCCCTCCTCCTGGTCAGTTCCCTGCCCCCTTCCCGTCCTGTGTCTGGGGGTCACGAGTACCGTGACTTCTAGGGCTGCTGTAACTAATCGCCATGAACTTGGTGGCTGAAAACAACAGAGTTCATTCTCTCACTGTTCTGGAGGCCAGAAGTCCAACATCAGTTTCACTGGACTGAAATCAAGGTGTGGGCAGGGCTGTACTCCCTCCACAGGCTGTAGGGGAAAATTTGTCCCTTCTCTCTACCAGCTTCTGGAGCGACATTCTTTGACTCTTGGCCCTTTCCTCCATCTTCAAAGCCATCTTCAAATCTCTCTCTGCTTCCATCATCACTTTGTCTTCTGTCTTCTACGTGTGAAGATGTGGAATCTCTCTGCCTCTCCCTTATAAGGATGCTTGTGATGGCATTCAGGACCCACTGAGACAATCTGGAATAATCTCCTTATATCAAAAATTCTTAGTTTAATCATATCTGTAAAAACTCTACCATATAAGCTAACATTCACAGTTTCCGGGGATTTGAATCAGGTACTCTCGAGCAACCACTGTTCAACCTACCACAGAGGGTCAGTGACTTGTCCAAGATCATGCAGCAAGTGTGGGGTTCCGACCCAGGCAGATTGTCTCCAGACCACACTGACCACCCAGCTATCCTGCTGAAGGGCCAACAGCTCAAACCAGTGTCCATATCAGGGAAGGCCATGACTTGAGATCCAGACATGGCTGTTTGCATTAAGCTATTACACAGAATTCAAGACAGTCCCTCTTTTTGTACAAACTAGTTTAACCAGCTCACCCCTCTGTGCGGCTAGGCCAGGTCACCGCCATTTTACAGAGTAACTGTGAGGAGCTGTTGGTTTGTTTTGATGTTTGTAATTCATCATTGGACTTGGGACCTATTAATAAATTTGAAATACCTGATTAAGAGCTAGAAAGGGGGAAAGGAAGGAAGGCACTTAAGGAGGAGTAACAAGAAATACCAGAAGGAACTATGTTTTCTTCTCAGTCATATCTTTTCTCCCAGCTGACGTCAGTGGAGTCTGGTCTTCGGCGGGGCCTTGGGGCTGCTGAGTGCTGATGCCGGACGGGGGACCTGGCGGTCTACTCACTGCTTGGCCAGCCTGGAAACTCTCCTTTTTCAGACACTCTTCTTGCCTTGCACTGTGTTTGCAAGCTACAGAGCAGAGTGAAAAGAGTGAACAGATGGGGTGCAGTCTGAATGATATAAAGATTCTGGTGTTAGAAGAAGAGAGAACAGGAGAACGATTCACACTTAACGTTTATCGCGAGTCCACGGTTGCCAGACACGTTATATATTAATCTCCCTTCACTCCATTTCACAGCTGAAGGAACTAAAACCTGGAAAGGTGAAGTAATTTGCCTAAAATAAAACCTTGAGTAAGCAGTAAAGCCAGAACTTGAACCCAGGTCTGTCTAGCTCAAGACCATGCCCCATGTGATAGATTTCACTTCTCCCATTCTTGCCTCACCTGCTTGTAGGTGTAGAGGTCAAGCACCTGGACTCTGGAGGCAACGTACAGAGTTCAAACTCTCGTTCTACCACCTCCAGAATCTACTCCCTTAGCCAAGTAACCCACCCTCTCCGTGACTGTGTTTTCTGATCTCTAAGATACTGACAGTCACCTCTTAAAGACACCTACCTCTTAGAGTTCTTGTAAAATCTTAATGGATAAATACGAGTAATATTCTTGGACTAGCAACTGATTGAGAATAAGTGGATTGTCATTATTGGTACATCAAATAACTTAGGCAAGAAAGTCGGTTTACCAACACCAACAGTCACTGACATCAAGCCAGAATTGAGTGCAATCACTAGGTAACAGGGCAAAATCCACCTCTTCACCTGTTAAAAAGTGTCCAGTGGGGGGAACAAATACCCAAGCAAACAAAAAATCCAGAAGCCAGGAAGAAGTGAATGATACAATAATTATAATTATAATTATATGTGTTTGCTTTCCTTTACCTCTTTAACACTCCTGTTAGCAGCTCTGACATGCTTTCTAGAAAGCAGGATGTCATCTTACCCCACAGTCCACGGACCTGCATAGGAAGTTTCCTGGGTGGTCAGCGCGGCCAGGGTCCATGCTGCGAAGGCTGCTGCTCCTTCACTCCAGCATCCACTGCAGTGGGCAGACCCTGCCACCTGCACTGCAGAGGCTGTGCAAAAAGTCACTTCTGAAACTATTTGTCCCGAGGCTGCTCTGTGACTTGCACCGGCCTGGGTGCTGTCAGGGAGTCAGAGGGCATAGCAGGCATTGCCCCGACTCTCCAAGAGCCTCCAAGTAACTTATAGAGTCAAGTCATCACACGGAAGTCAGAAGACAAATTGACCTCCAGGGGATGTAGACAGAGCATCACTATGGGTCACTGCTGGCTGTCAGCGGTGGGGATGTGCCCAGAGGAGGTGGGACTTGAGCTTGACATTGGAAGAGTTGTTGGGATCTTGCTAAGGAAAGAGCTCAGAGGGAAAGGCATGCCTTGAGGGGGGATGGGACTAAGCAAAGGTATTGAAGGTGGGGAGCTCACACTGAATGAGCACCTACTGTAATGGGAGCTGGGCATTCTCTCTTCATTCATCCATGTGCTCGGTGTTTCTGCAGGAACCCTCTGGTGGCGAGTCACAGTTTTTCAGACTGACCTAAATGTATGGTTTTTCTGTTTGTAACTCAGGCTTTGGATTGTTGGCTTATGTAGCAGGGCACTCAGCAGTGGAGTGGGATTCGTGGTTGTTATTGGAGGGTGATGAGGAAGGCTAGAGTGATGGGAAAGTAGACAAAGGAGAAGGTAGAGAACTTGAAGAAGAAAGGGCTCACGAGTGAACTGGAGAACTTAAGCTGAAGAAGATAATGAGCAAGTGGAAAAACCTGTTTTACAAAAGTCCGATCGTGAGTTGACGGGTTTTGCCTGGTCCTTGTCTGTCCTCTCTCCTGACCAGGGGGGTTAAGAAGTGTATCCCTGTCATCCACTCTCTGGGATCTGCCTGTCTGCAGAGAGCATCTGCTTGGCTCTGTTCTTTGCTGGGGGGAAACATGGCACTGGGATGAAGCCTGTGGCTTTCCCAGTGATGCCTGTTCTAGGGGAACACGTCTGTCCAGCTCTGGGGCTCAGTGTTATGAGGCCTGTGGTAATGGAGCTCCCATGTGGCCAGTGAAGCGTGAGCAGAAGTGGTGTGGTCACTCCTGAGAGGAAGTTCTGAGCATCAGTGTGGGGCTTGCCATACTCACACTTTCCTCTCTGCCACCATGATGGACAACGTTCCAGACACAGTCTGTTCCAACTGTTGGGTTCCTGCGTGAAGATGCCACGGAGCAGACCTTCAGCCGGTCCACAGTGGAAACGTAATGTGAACCAGAAATAAACCTTTGTTTTTATCAGCCACGGAGATTCCTGAATTGCTTGTTACTGCAGCATAAGCTACCTGCCCTGACTAACACAAGGCCTATTGTTACGGCACGTCTAAGCCACTTTCTCTAACAGCCTTATCAGTAATAGAGTGACAATGACATTTCCATCTGCCGTACTCTCTTCCCCTTTTCTTAAACTCTGATGGGATAGAGGCTATTATGTGAACTCCTTTACATCTTGATAAGGGTCCAGTCTGCAGAACTCCAGGTAATAATGAATCTCACACCTCGGTCTACAAAAAAGGAAGGTTGGAAGCATCAGTAGAAAATGTATTGGTGAGTTCTGATGCTGTGAAGTGAGTGGAAGATTATTTAGATAAACGGATTAATCTGATTGAAATGGTTCCCAGAAGTAAATGTCAATGAACCAGACGTGGTAATTTCTTGCTCATGAAGTAGTGTTAGTACGCATGTGATTCGAAGTTTATATTAAAACACAAGCACAAGATTGCCTCTTGGGCTGTGGGTGGTGTGAACGGGATGGGGTTACCACGAATGGGAACTGTTTGTGTCAAATATGGTTAGCTCAAGCAGGGTGATGGGCTAGACTGGGGGTTCCTAGAAAATGGTTGTGAATCAGAAACAATAAGCCAAGGCCAGAAATATATTTTTTTGTATAGAAATTAACATCAAGCTATCTGTAAACATCTGCAAAGCTAATCCCAAGTGTGCCGGAGGTTTTGCCTCAGTGCCTCAGAACAGCAAGTGTTCCTCCAGAGGGACAACTGTCCTCTTTAAATGTATGTGTGGGATCTTAGGAGAGAGATAGTTACCCAGGCACATGCACGATTCCCAAACTGGGTTGGTTGCTGTTAAAATGTGTGTTCAAAGAAGGGTTCTGTGATTAAAAGCAAGAAATCAAGGAAATACTGAGTTAAAGTTAAAGGAGTTTCTTTACTATGGAACTTGTCAAAGGCTCTCATACGTTAATGCTGATTGCGATTCTCCAGAAGTATGCAGTACTCACAGCTTCCCCAACTTTTCTGACCACAGACCTCAAAGTTAGATGAATAGCTGGACAGAGGGATGAAGATGTGGAAGGAGGAAGGGATGAATATGGGTTTAGATATATAAATATATTCAGCACTTCACTGGACTATTTGTAAATAAAGAAGAGTATTAAATGGACTGATACCTTTGTATTGGTAGACCTTTGACCAGATAAACAGATCTCTTTGATGTGAGCTCTTACAGTGAAAATAAAATCAGCTAATTAGATTAGCATGTTTTGGGGTGCAGGAAACAGACTTCTCGTTAAAGAGGACTTAAACAATAGAATATTGTGTTACATAAGAAATCTGGAGGCAGGGTGATCCCTGGATTGGTTAATTCGGCAGCTCTGCAGTGTTCTCATGAATTCAGATGCTTTGTTTCTTTCTGCTCCTGCTTGCTCAGCACAAAGGCAAGGCCTCCCGCCCGATGGAGGGCGGTTGCTGCAGCTTCTGGCACGGGGCAGATGCAACTCTCCACGGGGCTGGAGGGAAACGTTTCCTCTCAAGCGGCTCCTTTTTCAGGAAAGAAACTACTTCCTGGGAGCCGCTGGCAACCCCTCCTTTAGGCTCACCTGGCAAGGTGGGAGGTGAACACCTTAGCGCCCTGAATAGAAATGGGAGCTGGGGAGGGAGTGTTCGGCATTCTGAGTCTCCATCATGGGAGGCGGGTCTTACCAGCAAGGGGAAGTCGGGGGTGGGGTCTCGGCAAACTCGGTAGGCAGGCAGCCAGGAGTGCTTACCATACAATTGTGAGATCTCAGTGCTTAGTCTGGGTTCTTCAGAGGAACAGAATACAATATCGCAGACATGCACGCACACGCACACATTCATTAAAAAATGGAGGAAATACTGAGTTCAAGTTACAGAGGTGTGTATACATGTAACAAAGAGATTTATTATAAGGAATTGGCTCACATGATTACAGAGGCTGAGAAGTTTCAAGGGAGCCCCAGGAGAGCAGAGGGCATAGGTCCAGTCTGAGTCCGAAGGCAGGGAAGACTGTTGTCCACTTTTTTGTTTTGTTCAGGCCTTCAGTGGATTGAATGAGACCCACCCACACTGGGGAGGGCCATCTGTGTTACTCAGTCTACTGATTCCAATGTTCATTTCACCCAGAAACACCCTCACAGACACACCCAGAATAATGTTTTACTGAACATCTGGGCGCCCAGCAGCCCAGTCAAGTTGGCACATATGATCAACCACCCCATTTAGGCCAGTTACCTCATCAAACCTTAGTCACTTCGTTTGCAAAATGAGATATCTAGTTTGGTTGTTGCAGAATAAAATACACTAACATATTTAAAGTACTGAGCACAGCGTCTGGTACCAGCACATAATTTGCACGCAACAGAGATTTTTTTAGAGTGCAAAATTGTACTTGTAGTAATAATCTCCTCGATGTTATTGACTCTTTCTCTCTTATGCTGCTGGGACCTCTGTCCCCTGCAAATGCTGAGTCGAGGACTCCCAAGGGATATCACATGTAGACCAAGAAGCTAGTCTGTCCTCAGCAAATTGCCACATGACCATGGTATTTCTCTCCTATCCCAGCCCCTGCAGATCCAGCTGCTGTAAAGTCACATGAGAAAGGAATACTGATGTCCATGTGAAGAATGTGTCTCTACTGACCCCAGGACGGCACTCTGGAGGATTCAAGAGGTGGGTTCTGAGGAGAAGTGGGGGAAAATCCTTCCAAGTTGCATAGACTCTTCCATGAAAACCATTCCTTCAGCTTCTTTTGCAGCCCTTCTCCTCACAGCTCATTCAATTATTTAACAAATATCTAATAAGCAGCTACTATGTTCCAGTAGAGCACTAAAGAGTGGTTCACAGGTGATTGGCAACTGGGCTGAACCAAAGGTGGCTACTGAGATGGCGTTGGAAGACTGGAAGGTCAGGCGGACTCTACCTCTTCCCCAGACCCAGGTGCCAAGAGGCCACAGTGCTTGCTCTCCTGAAGCCTTGGCAGCTAACAGGATGAGGGTCGGTGGCAGGTGGAGATGCGGGACAGGATAAGGATTATGCAGTGATGATGTCTGAGAGTAAGAACCGCTGCTTCTTAGTGTCCTGCTCTCTGGATCTTCTGCTGGCTTCTGGCTAGTGGGCTATTTTGGAACAAGGTAGATTAAAACAAACAGAGTTTCTCTCTCGTTTCTTCTTTTATCTGCCCTCTTCTGAGATTTTCTATCCACGCCTGGGCCTGAAAACACCAAAGGATGGGGAACTGAATTTCCTTCTTCCTTCTACCCCAACAAGACTGTGTATTTTAAAGGAAAAACAAGGTTCTAATATTGGTCAACATTGCTGGTGATGTCACGGCTTAAGTTGGTTGAGTTCTAAATTCAGTGAACATAGTAAAGATCACCTACCATTAAACTAACCCTTGAGAATTCGAAACCCCATAGGGATGGTTTTGTGGATCCCAAGACACAACTTAATATGCCCCACCCAGAAGTTCTTCTGTGAACATGGGAACAGATTGCTATTTCTGTGCTTGAGCAACTGAAGAGATACTCGGCTTGCGTTTAGGAATCATTATAAACGCAAACTAGCTGTGGTTTTTGTTCTTTGTTTTATTTGACCTAAGTGTGAGCAGTTTGCATGTATTTAAATGTGTGCGAATGATATGAGGAACACTATGCCAACCATTTATATGTCATGGGACATTTGAAAAATAATTCGAAATCATTTCTACTTTTCCCTCAACATTTTACTTTGGAAAATTTCAAATCTAGAGGAGAGTTAAAATAGTAAGGTAATGAATAATGAATACTCATAGATTCTTCACCTAGATTCATCATTTGGCAATATTTTGCCACATGAATGTCATCTCTCTCCCTAATGCGCGTGCACGTGCACACGCACACTGTACTCACTTTAATAAGGTTTCACAAAGTGAAGACACCTTTGCAACAGGCACTGAGATAAGAAACAGGACATCGTCAGCGTCCTGGAATTCTCTCTCGGGTGCCCTTTCTGACATCGCCCTCCAAGGGGAACCACTGTCCTGTCTCCTAATATGTGAATTGGTTTTTTCTGTCTTCCCACTGTAAGTAAATGGACTCATATTTTATAGACACTGTTTGAGTCTGACTTCTTTTGCTCCACGTTGTGAGATCCATCCAAGTTGTTGTGTGCAGTGCTCTTTTCTGTGCAGCCTGGTCTTTGTGGTTGCGGCTCCTAAGACTTTTTGAAGAGTCTGGGCAAGTTGTGTTGTAGAGTGCCCTGTGATCTGGGCTTGCCTGGTCATTTCCTCTGGATTAGACTCAGCTTAAGCATTTTGGCAAGTACATGACAAAGCTGAGGATGTGTATTTCCCCTTGCATCCCACGAGAAGACACATAGTGTCACTGTGTCCCTTGATCACCCAGTGATGGCTTGATGGCTTAGTTAAGCAGCTATCTGGCAGGTCTCTCCATCATGAAGATACTTTCCCTTTTGTAATTAACGATTAATCTTTGGGAAGAAACTCGGAGATCACATAAGTACCCTGATGACCAACCAACATTTTACTCAATGGTTTTAGTGTCTGTGGGTGATCCCTGCTTCAGTCTGTATTTCACTGGAGTCGAAATTCCTAGGAAATTCTCTTGTAAAACTATAACACTCTTAAGTACGCTCACTTTTCCTATCCCCCAGTCCTTGCAAAGATACAAGATGAACATGCATGTTATTCTCTCTGTGTCCCCTAAGTTCCACTTTCTCCCTTAACTGTCCTCTTTTGTTACCCTGGGAGGCTGACCTTGAACCCGGCATCACCCAAAATCCTTTACATCTGGGTTTCTGGTTGGGTTTGGCCCATGGGAACATGTTATTGGCAAGACGTCCAAGGGCAGGGGGAAGAGAGAGGTCGGGGTGACCCGCCTCTCCCTGCTTCAGCCCTCACTGTTGACAGTAGCTGCGTCCCTGACCACTTGGGTCCCCACCTGGTGACTCTCCACAGTGCAGCCCTGCTTGGCTCCAGCACCATGTCATTATGTCCTCTTCCAGCCCAGGTGCCTCAGTATTTCCTGTTTGTGTATGGAATGTTGTCCACATCACTACAAAGAATCCCTTTATTAAAAATCTCCTTAATAGAACCATCTGAGAAATTCTGCTTTTTGCCAGGACTCTGACTGAGTGAGTGAATTTCACTCCAAATCATCAGTTTTGATCTGAATGGTAGGGTTTTAATTTTGTATCTGTCACTGGCATCACTGACAAGGCTGCATTTGTCAGAGGAGTAAAGACAGCGTCCAGGGAGAAGCAAAAAAGCAAGGAAGAAAACATCCTCCCAGCCGTGGAGGTTCTGGACCCCAGCTTCCCTGAGCTTACTTTTCCCACAGTTTGAGTCCGTGGACCAACATTCACTTTTTTGGTTTATGTCAATTTAAACTGAGTTTGTGTCACTTGCATCCAAAGAGCTCTGATATTCGGGGGCAGCACAAGGAGTCAGCAGTCTGCGTGTGCAAAAGGGATGGGAGGTTCTAGAGACACACCATGTGCTCTTTTATTTGCTCAAAGAGTGTAACAGCTATAGCTCTTTCTTCCTGTCTCGACTTTCTCTGGGTGCTTAAATAAAATACTGAATGACTTACTATCTTGCATCTCTTCTGCATCCAGTTCCTTAAAAGCAAACTGCCTGGCTGTGCTGGGAGCAGGTCTTCTACACACTGTTCATCGGTCAAAGGGAGGGCAGACTGCAGGGAAACTACAGGAAGGGACAGTGGCGTGCCCCGGGGCTGGTAACAGTGAGCACCATGACCACCCCTACGCCTGAAGGAACGAAGAGAGGGGGCCTTATTAAGCCTAGAAACAAAGAGGGCAGTGTAGTCACTTGACAGGAGCCGTGACCTTCGAGAGAGGGACACGGCCAGCTCTGTAGTGAGGAAACCAGAATAAACACTCCAGCCCCGCTCGCCTCTCTCTGTCTTCTCTCCTGCCACTGCTCCCACTGGCCACGCTCAGTGGATCTACCAGTTTCTCCTTCTTGGCACAGAGCAGGTTGGAGAAAGGGGAATGATGTGAAGATATCCAGCACACGGGCTCTGCTTCATTCCTGGTCCAAAATGCACCTTTACAACCAAACACAGCAAAGCCCCAATGGACTGCAAGATCAAGATGCCTTACTCTGGCGTTTAAGAACCATTTTTGAGAGGAGTCAAGTATCACGGTAAGGATTGAGGTTTTTCATCCCAACTGCATCCCTGGACGAGTCACCTAACCCATCTGAGCCTCATCAGCAGATGGCGGTACTAATGGTACCTCCCTTGCAAGAGTGTTTGAGGATGAACTGCGCCAATATCTGTAAAGTGCTTAGCACAGAGCTGGGTACATAGTGGGAGTTTCGTCAAGGTTCACTTTCATTTAATATCATTATTATCTTTGCACTTTGTTCTGGAGAATCTCAAGATGGAGCAGATTTTCCCAGAAAGTATCCTGAGGTAGAAAGAATACTGGCTTTGAAACCGGAATAGTTGGGATCAAATCCTGCCACAATATGCTCGCTCTTCCTGACTGTGACCTTAATTCTTCTGAGCCTCAGTTTTCTCGCTATAAAATGGAGCACAGATACCCACTCCACAGACTTAGATGAAGGCAGAAGCCAATGAGATAAGTGTACAAGAAAATGTTTTCTAAAGTGCAACTGTATTCTGCTAATGTAAGGAATTATAATTATTAACCCAGCAAAGTGTCCTGTGGCAAGCATTTTTCTGACGCTCTTCCTTGCTGCTCTCTTGTTGACTCAGTACATGTCAACAGACGACTCCATCTCAACCTAAGTGTCCCTTGCCCAAGCTAATTGCTAATTTAGACTTAAATTGTGCCCAACTCATGATTAGAATTCAAACCTTGGAACCCCATTAGCGATGCATAATGGTACATTTTCCTTCACTGAAATTAATCAGCTGCAAATGATTAAATTACTATATATAGTGTGAAACACAACAAAGCTGTAATTTTTATATAAATTCCAGAATGTTACATTATTTCCCTTCAGCACTGACATCGGAATAATTCCTCCACAATCATTGCTTTGTCTTCTGTAAAATAAAAATTTAAAAACCCATTGCTCTTCAAGCGTACCAGAGTCTGCTTTCAATATTTAATATGATTAATGTTTACTGTATTTGTTATGGGGTTGTCTGCTAATTGTGGCGTTAAGCCGCACCCCCTTCATCATCTTTGGGGGCTGAGGGATGTTGGTTCACAACCACTGTTTGAGAAAGTATCAATTAAAATTCAGCTTCGTTGAGCACATGAATCTTTTTTGTTGTTTGTTTGTGGTGCCCAGCATATCTGGTGGCTACACTCTCCTTCTCTTCCCCTGTCCTAGCTGCGAGAACAGACTGAGATTCCAGGCAACTTCTCAATGAGGGTGTAGCCTGTGGGGAAGCCCCAGTGTTGCTCAGAGGCAGGTGGTGGCCGGGATATCTAACATGCAATCCCAACAGTGAGCTTCTCTGGCGAAGCCCTCCACCACTGGAATGGGACAGGTAGTTAAAGGGAGGTCTGGGTATAGATGAGGCGAGTGAGGTGTCCAGGGGCTAAATCCAAGAAGGCAGACAGTGCACCTACATGATCCGGGGGACCACTTCAGACTTCTTAAATTGTGTGTCCCAGCCCCCTCACTCTTAAGGACCTTGCCTACTTGCATATTTTTTGCACCCTAGGCACTCACTTGCATCCCACTCCAAATGAAGAGGATCTAGTTGAGAGTCAGGAAACCTGAATGGTGACCCAGTGCGTCCTGGCACCACCAAGACAGACCTCGGATCAGCCTCAACCTCTCTGGGTCTTCGCTTTCTTACCTATAGGATAGGGATGATAATGTCTGCTGGGAAGGTTTAAGACTGAGATGGCGCCTTGTCAACTGCAGGATGCTCTGCAGATGTGAGGATCATTGTCATCGAGCGGCAGGCATTTCTCTGGCTAGCCTCGCCCTGCAGCACGTTTTCTGGTTCCCTCCACAAAGCCCTTACAGCTTTGCGGGGAAACCCTGGGCAAAGCCTTGAAAATGAGTCGACCAAGGACTCAGAGCTCCCGGATGGCCTCGGTGTCTCCCACAGCTGTTTTTGCCTACAGCTTCTTCTCGTTGTCAGAGCTCCATCTTTCTGCTGGCTTTGAGGCCACACGGTGCCAACTAGCCTTACCCAGGCCACTGGCAGCGGCAGAGCCATCTCCTCTCTCGCTCTCCCAGATTCTCATCAGTTCCAAAGGGCAACAGCCTTGCTCCCCCAGCGTCTCTCAAAGAACAAGTGGAAAAACTTCCAGCTTCTCTTGGTAGCCTTCCTCCCTCTGGAGCCAATCCACACAACTGGGTAGGCTGGCTTCCCAGTCTTTTCTCCTGATGCTCTCATCACCCTCACATCTCCCTACCCTCTGTTGAAACTTGGCCCCAGATAGCATGATCACCCCTTTCCACCCAAAGCCTGAGCTCTACTCTAACATTTGGCCACTCTGAGTATTGATTGGGTGCCTTCATTTTGGGGGGTACACAGAGACTGCCACGATCCTTGCCCCAAGAGCTTACAATCCACGGATATTTACTCCTGCCACCTGTGCTCACCCAGCCCATCTCAGAAGCTCTCGTGCATTAGTGAGCTCTCCTTTCACTCTTTCTGGGAACAGGCTTCCTCCTGGACTGTCAGTAGCTAGACGGTGGGGCTCCCAATTATCTTAGCCTCCACCAGCTACAGAAGAGTAATAACCAACTATGGCCATTTTGACATTGACTTGTCTCCGGCCGGAATTGTGGAAAGAGTTCTTCTGTATCAATTCATACGTCCTTCATGGATCTCACTTGCCAAAGAAGTCATATTTTAAACAGTCTGTCCAGTATGGCCAACGGACAAAGGAATGCTCAGGGAGGGTGGTTTGAATCCCATACCTTGACCTAGAACTGGTACTCGGCCAGAGTGCACCAGCATGTTCAGACAGGTTATTAACATACTGAAACACTCCTGTAGCATTTGGTAAATAGCCACTGCCAAGTGCTGCCCGCCCCCCAGCCCCCGCCGGGACCCTGGATTTCCCCACAATCCAACAGAAGGGCCCTGATACCCCAGGGTTCTCTAGGACTCCGCCCCAGCACCGGGGCCAACATTCTTTCCCATCAGCTGGTGATCATGCCATGCTGGTTGTTAATTAGTCTGAAGATCATCCCGACCCTCCCAGCTAACAAATCACACAGATGTCCCCCACTTCACTTCAAAAACCTGTGACAAGAAAAGTGTTGGGATCTACTTTGAAGCATACTAAACATCTTTTAAAAATTATTTCAGTGACAAAAAGTCTTATCACTGGACATAACTGCCACTGATGAAGTTTCCCTCCAGTGTACAAACTCCAGTTTAGCAATCTCCAACTGTCCCCTAGCCTTATGCTCTCAGAAGATAACAGCCAACACATGTGCTAAGTACCACCCACCGTCAGGCACTGTGCGCAGTGCTCTACGTGTGGGATCTCACTGAATGCCTTCTGCTACATTGTGACCTATAGGCATTATTATTATTATTTAACACATGGAGACTAAGATTCAAAGAGTTTAGGTGATTTGTTTGAAGTATCACACTAGGAATCCAGGCTGAGTAACTCCAAAACTCTTAAACTTAGAGCTAAATGACTTGGTATATAGTCTTATGTGTGCTAGTTGTCTCCTTGTTAGATGATCTTCACTATTCTAGTTCCCTTAGGAGTGTCTGTGTGTGTGTGAGAGAGTGAGAGACAGACAGAGAGAACAGGAATGGACATGTGTGGGGTGATGTTGCATATACACATATAGTCACTGCCAGGTCCCTGTTCCCCATCATTTTATGTGGTTCCTTCTGATTGCCTGGGTTGTCTGAGAATGAAAGCTACCCTATGTCAGGGATTTTGATTCACTTACTCAGAACCCAGATGAGTGCTACATGCCAGTCCTCTGTTCAGGCATCTGGGTCACCATGGGAGAGGAGAAGAATAAGAATCTGTAGGTGAAAACATTTGGGACCAGACAGGAGAAGCCTGCTAGCTTCTCTGCCAAGATAAACCTCAACGGCCCCTTCCCTCCCTCTCTCCCTCCTTCCTGTCCTTCCTTTTCTCCAAGTCAACACCAAGAAGGGCACTGGAGGCTTACTGAAGAACTATGAGGAACAGTACTGAGAGCCCAGAATATTCCATAGCTCCAGACTGTGCATCTCTGTGGGTCTGGGTGGAACGGGACCATTTAGTAGACTCTGATGGCATTTATTTTTAACCTGAATTCCCTTCAGAGTGGTTTTCTTGGGGGCAGACAATTTAAGACTTAAAACCGAAGTTGAAAAGATGCAGTAGAGCTGTTTCCTCTGAGAGCCGCTCCCCTTCCAGACTGGGCAGAGTCCTGGCCATAACCCGGCCATGACCCATTCATTCCCCTGGCGGTGTCCAGGCCTGGAGAGACTCTGTCCCACTCAGTCCTTGGAGGCTGGTTAGCCAGGCTGTCAGGCTCCCTGCCCCATCCCCTGCAACTGACGGTGGTCCAAAATGCCCATCATCTTTGTGCACAAGGTTTGCTGTTCATTAAAAATCCCCTTACTAGATAGAGATCATTGTGGACAAGAAAATTGCCCGCTTTTTTTTTTTTAACTTTAAGCTCAAAATCTCACTTATCGTTAGGGCTTGGTTAAGCCACAAATCCAATCCAATCCAGAAAAGCCCAATAAAAAGACTAATTTGAATTTTGCCCCATGCCAAATTATGGGGAGGAAGTTAAGTGGAGGGAGGAAGAGAAGCAACATCTCATTGCGTTTCTATGTTGTCTCTCCTGGTGGGGGAAGAATGGCACCCTGGGCCAGGGATCTGAGTGCAGGCAGCCCTTGGGCCTGGGTGGTTTTTTCCAAGTCCCCCTCTCTACCAGGCAACATGCCCTCTGCTTCATGGACACCTGGGGCCAGGACCCTAGCAGCAAAGCTTCCGAGATCATGTTCATCTGGAGTGAAAACTGGGCCAGAGGCTGACATTGCCATTGCGCCACCTGCTGGAAATTTGGAAAAAGAATCTGAAACTCCTGGTTTGGCTGTAACTAGTAACTTCACAGTCCTAATGATTATTTGTAATACTTCTCGTTTTGTCTTATTACACAAGTTACACAGGTTTATTGAAGACAATTTAGGAAGTTCATATAATTGAAACAGAAAATAAAAATCACTCACAATCCTGTCACTCAGAGATGACCATTTTATTTCGTTGGCTTTCCTTCCAGTCTTTTTTCTACTTAGACATAAATTCATATACACTATTAGTCTCATTCAGTACACATTATTTTATAACCTAATTTTCAAGCTTAACAATATGTCAAATATTTCTGCATGTCATTAATTATCTGCAGCATGACTTTTGCTCAGCAGTTTTTTCTATTCCTAGGTCCTCTTCCTGCATATTACTTATAATGTTGTCTGTGCTTTGAAAGTTTTTACTAAATCTCACTTTCTACTTCCCTTTTCTCCCCTTCTTTCTTTCTCCTTCATTCCTACTTACCTTCCTTCCAGCTTTTCATCTTTACTTATTTCTTTATTTTCCCTCCAGTAGATAAAGCCTACAGCAGATGTTACTTGGGGAAATTCCTTGCAGTATCTCTAGCTTCCTTCATCCTCTCATGTGAGGGGCTCCAGAGACCTCCTACTGAGGCCTGAATCTCTCTTTCAGGTGCGCTCTGCTGCCCCTGCCTTGGAAGACAGGACACTTTAAACTCTGAATTGAGGTGGGCAAGAAAGATGGGTTCCCAACCCAGTACCTCCTCTACTGTCTAGTAAAAACCAAAAAACTAACAATTACCGATCACTTACTCTGTGCCAGCCAGGCTTCATTGTAAGAACATTACAGGTAAGCATCATGAAACCCTTATAAGACAGGGTACCTCTCCTTCTTTCTTTCCATCCACTGGACAACCGAGGATACCAAGCCTGAGGAAAGCAAATGACCTTGCCCCAAGGTCACCAGCTATTTGTCCCAAACCTCAGCATGTAGTGGTTATCTATTAAAAGGAAACCAAACAAAAGAGATTTCCAAATTCTCTTTAAAAATTGGAACATCTGGCAATGTGGGTTTGTGTTTCTCCACAGCAATAAGCAGCTCCAGCAGAGTCGTGGTGCCCACATCAGACTAGTGTGGGCTGTCCTGCTGACCATCTCCATCTTTCAGATATTCTCCCCGAAACAGAAGAGGGATGTCTACTGCCAGCCACACTGTGTGTGTGTGTTAGGGGGTGGCGGAGGGTGTGGAGGAAGGGCTGGCTTCATCTAACAGAATAAGGGAACTTATAAAAAGACCACCATCGTTTCAGAGTTTCACAATTCCTGGCTCTCTCTGTCTGAGAACCAAGGTGGCTGTCCTGAATGGACCTGTAATCTCTCCTACCCATGAGCATGGGGATGGCTTCTGAGGGTCCACAATTACAGATCAGAAAGAAATAGTTGCTACGGGTGTTACTACCAGATCTACTGGAATAAGTGCACCACATGGGCACATAAGCATGTTTGCCTTAGCTTGGTTGGTTGACTGAAACCAGAAATCAATAGTTACCTGTACTAAATGAAGTTGATATCACACAGAGCAGGCTTTGACGAATATTTTCTGCAAAGGGACAAGCAAGCAGAAGTTTTAGACTTTGGGGGCCATACAGTCTCTGTTGCACTTACTCAACTCTGCAGTTGCGGTGCTAGAGCAGCCGTAGATGATATGTGAATGAGCAGGTGTGGCTGTGTTCCAATAAAACTTTATTTACAAAAACAAATGGTGGCTTTCTTTATAAAAGCAGGTCATAGTTTGCTGCTCCCAATAAAAAAGAAGGGATATAAAGCCTCAGGAATAGGAGTGCTGGAGTGGGTTTATCCTGTGCAAGCCATGCACTGTTTAAACTAGGTGGATTCGATTTTCCAGAATAAATTCAAGTTTCTTAAACTGAACGTTTACCCATACGTCATTTCTCTATTTTCAGTGACTTTTGAAAATGGTCAAAATAAGACTTCTCCCTGGAAATGATTTGGGACTGGGGATGGGAACACAGGTTTGGATTCTCTGACCTGGGTTGTTTTCTAAGCTGTTTTAGTGATTGGATTCCCAGAAGGTCAGAATCCTCCCAGGGGCTCCCCACGTTATTAAGCTGATTGAGCCAGTCTAGGAAGAGTCACCCCCAAAAGGATTGTACTTGTTGGGTACCACTGTCCTCCAAATGCTTTCTTCAAAGATCTGGCTGAACAATAGCATTTTAACACAGCAATTTCCAGGCATTAGATTGAGTGAGAGGAAAGTGAAGAAAAAAAAAAAAAGACTTAAAAATCCAGAAGCCTGAGAAACCCAGGCATCGCTTATAAATCTGGAGACTCCTGACTCAGGGGTTAGGCACAGAAGATGAGAAAGTGGGTGAGGAGAAGGCCAGCCAGAGTGAAAAGCCATCAGGAGGGGCCCCTATGCTTGTGTTTTACTTGAAGTCTTTGGTGGTGTGTGGGGTGTAAGGAAGAAGGGGAAAAGTCACTTCAATGGTAGCTTCGTATAGGTAGACAAAATTCTGTAAAGTTGGAGGTGAAAACAAAATTCAGTAAACTTAGGAATTCAAGCACCACCCCCCCATTACAGGGAACTCCCTGTCCTGTGCCTGCGGAAGACAGCTAGATGGTTATGGCGTTCATTTCCAGTGAGCACTGATGTGGTGTCATCCTTGTCAACACAGCACTCCAGGTGGCCTCCTGCAGTCTGTCAGGGTCAGAACTTTATAATAATAACAACAATAATTATAGCTAATAGTTATAGAGCATCTGTTCTGTCTTGGGCACTGGGCTAAGTGTAGTTCATGCATTATCACCTCTAATCCTCACAACCCTACAAAGTAGCTGCTATCATTTTCCTCATTTTGCTCAAGATGAATTCCATGTTCATGCATCCCAGGTTCAGCCCAAATGCCTTATTTTACACAAGAGGAAATTGAAACCTAAGATCACATTGTAGCAAGTTGTAGAACTAATGAGAACTCAGATCTGTAAATAGCCAGTCCATGGTGCCACACTGATTCCTTGCTGAATACATGGTATATTAGCATTCAGACTAAGCTGCTGGAACAAAGAAACCCAAGAACACAATGGCCTAAATAAAAGAGCATTTTATTTATCTCTCAATGCATGGTCCTAAGGTGAGCAGTTCAAGACTGATGGCTTATTTCTGCTCCATCAGATAATTCAGGGACCCAGAATCTTTCCATCTTTTTGGTCCACCATCTCCTTGGTTGTTGTCCTAGGATGACTGAAGCTGACTCAATTCCACATCTGCCTTCTAGTCTAGGAGAAGACAGGAAAAAAAAAAAAAAAGACTAGGGCATGTAGTTTCAACTTTAAGGAGATAACCAAAAAGTTGCATCCAACACTTCCCCAAATTGCTCTAAGCTGATCCGAATATGTGACTTCCTCCCCAACCCCCTCCCGGCTGCAAGACAAGCTGAGAAACAGAACCTCTTGCTAGGAGGCCATAGGTCCAGCTAAAATTCAGGAGTTCCATGACTAAGAAGACTCAAACAGGTAGTGAGTAGCCTAAAATTGTAGCCTGTCTGTTGAACTTGGTGGAAGTCAGAATGTCAGAGCTTTTGACTAGCTTACTTTTCCATAGCCTAAGGCTGCGGTGTCCAATAGAGTAGCCACTGGCCACATGCAGCTGTTAAAATTAAAATTAAAATTAAATAAGTAGACAAAATGAGAAATTTGGTTCCTCAGTCACAATGGCCA
The DNA here is from genome assembly GCF_048564905.1 of Vicugna pacos. Lineage (NCBI taxonomy): Eukaryota > Metazoa > Chordata > Mammalia > Artiodactyla > Camelidae > Vicugna > Vicugna pacos. The sequence continues at coordinate 49,606,584 of NC_132996.1, read as the reverse complement.
TGCTCAATTCAAATGCCCAATAGCCATGGGTAGTAATGGCTACACATTAGACGGTTCAGATAAAGAACACTTACATCATTGCAGAGACTTCTGTTGCACAGCCCTGATCCACAGATTGTGGATCCAAATATAAAAGACCTTGACACTTCCAAACCTCTCTTTTTAAGGCAGCTGGAGTTTTATTTACTGGAGAGGGCTGTTAAAAAAAAAAAAACTGTTGAAGGATAAGGCTTAAAGCTTCTACCCTGGATAAATTCCCGAGACCCGAGAAGTTGAGTCAAGCTTGAAACTGTGAAACCATGAGGTACGGTCAGGTCTGTTTTTTCAGCTGCTGAGTCCCCAGGTGCTACCCCTCCCCTTTTGGGATCAGTCACTGTTGTCACAGATAATTCTGCAGGACACAGACAGAAGGTGGAAACCTTGGCAGGAGTTTGTGGCTAACATAATCCTAGTGTTCCCATGGGTAGCAAATTAAGGTCTCTTGTAAACATCTGTTGTTTTCACCTGCCCGGTGTCAACTCACTCTTCTTTTGGTAACAACAGCCCTACTTTCTTTTAGGGAGTCATGCTCCCCTGTTCATTGTAAGTGGGTATGTTGGGCTCCAGGGTTGGGGATGGGACCTAGGCCTGGCCAATCAGAGCCATGCTAATCAGCCCAAGGGTGGGCGTATGCCCCCAGCAGGATCAGGGAGAGTCAGCCCTGGATCCTGTTGGAACCATGGGGAAACAGGCACTCTCCTTACACCGAGGTTGCTAAACAGACAAAACATGGGCCTTAGAGTGAGTCCGCACATTTACACCACCGCACGGGAAGATCCTGAGAGTAATAAAAGCAACGGGGAAAACTAGAACCAAGAAGACAACAGAAACAGAATCCCAATGACAAGGTTTGAGCCTAAGGATCTAGCTTGTGCCCGAAGCCAGTCTACTTCTGGACGTTTAAATTTTATGAGCCAACAAATACACATTTTTGTTTAAAACTGTTTGTGATGGGCTTCTCTTACTTGCACCTGAGAGTCCTAATAAATATTGGGTCATTTCCTCAAGACTTGCTTTTCCTGCTCTTCTTCCGTGGTTACAGCTCAGCCATGTATCACAGTGCTGGTTCTGGGAGAAGAAAGAAATTCCACTGAGCTGAAATAGTCCTGAGGCTCTTAACCATGAGCTGTTAGGAATGACTACTACTCGGGTCTCTTATGTTCTTGCATATTCCTGCTGGGTGCACCACGACTGCAAGGCCCTCACTGCTCTCTTATGCAGGTCATTTCTCAGGGTTGTTTATGCAAACAATAACCCAGAAATGAAAGAACATCTACTCATCGCGCGCGCGCACACACACACACACACAGCCGGGAACGATGAGCAGGCTTGCTTATTCCCTGCTCTAAAAATGGTGGACTCCCCAAGCTCAGGGTTCCTCAGTTGTAGCAAAAACCCACTGTGTGCATGACATCCATCTGGGCTGATCTCATAATCCCCATGAGACCTGGGAGCAAGAGGAACCATGCAAATATGCTCACGCATTTGCTGTATCGTGAGTAATAAAATCCTTTGTTTCTGACCTAGGAGTCTCACATCTTCTATGAGCATCAGTGAAACAGTTTCAAATTAACACATTAGTCTGTAGGAGGGTAAAATTAAATTCCACAGGAAGTTGGGAAATGTGGCCCCTAGTTGAGCAGCAATGTCCTAGTGTTGCAGCAAAGTGTGTTACAGTTCAGTATTACAGCTCAGTGTTACAGCTTAGTTGTGACAGCAACCTGGATCCTGATGAGAGACCAAGCAGCACTTGGAGGGTTGGAGAACTCAGGTTTATTAGGCTGGAGGGCCCAGAGGAGTTAACACTCCAAGCTCTGGACCCCATCTGTAGGTTTACACAGGCTACACTTTGCAACATCATATGCAAATAAGGTGTAACAAAGTTGACTAATTAGGAACTAGCTTTGTAGAAATGGACCAATCAGGAGTGATAGAAATGGACCAATTAGGAGTGATAGAAATGGGCCAACCAGGAGTGAGCTTCATGCAAATGAGGTACTACGAATGGACCAATCAGGAGTTAGCTCAGGGAACCAATAGAATCTTAGGGGTCAGTTTCGCTTTCCTAGAAGCAAGCGTTTTCAGAGATAATGCTGCTGGGCCAGGGAACTGAATGGTGCTAGCAGGAGAGTAGTGGCCCTGCCTGGGGGTCCTGCCATCTTTTTCATGGGGCTTCCCACCTCACTAGCTGTAATTCCAGAACTATAGAAGAGGGGCAAAGGGGACTTCGGTGATTAACAAGCAGTCTCTTCCATAGATAGTCTTAATCCCCAGTAGGAAATAGAAACTTAAAAGAGGTGAAACAGCTTGCCCAAGAGCTGGCAAAAAGCAGAGCTGGGGTTTGAACACATCTGTGAATTCCTTCTACTAAGAATGAGAAGACACACCCCAGGAATCTATCACTCCAGCCGTGCAAATATGAGTACAGAGGCCTATGTGCTGTGAAGCTAATGACAACCCTGTATCCACCTTAATCCTTACCTTAACCCTTCCAAGGTTCTGGAAGAGGCCCTAGCAATGCGGTCATAAGATGCTGGATGCCAGGCTAAGGAGGCTGGACTTTTTCATACAGGCGATAGGAAGCCACTTGAAGTTCTCAAGCAGGAATACAACACTGTGACTGCAATGTGGGAGATTAAATGGCTGGAGGGAGATGCTGGAGGCAAGGAGACTGTTGTTATGGTGACTGGCGCTATTGTAGGTGCTCAGGGTGTGCTGAATGAATCTTTGGTTGAAAATGATCATGGCCTGAACCAGTAGAAGGATAGGATACGTGTGATTGGTGGCAGCGTATCCATTCATGTGACATCCCATGCTTACGTTCAAGATGGTAGTTACTTCTAGGGGCCGGGAATAGATTGTGATTGGGGGATGGGGTCAAAGGGGCTTCAGTTCCACTGGTATTATTTTATATATTAAGCTGGGTGATGGGTGATTCTTTAGCTTTTGTAAATCTTAAATATTGTACAATAAAATTTGTAAAAGACATTTTAGAGGCAGAATAGAAAGGGTTGTATTTTGGAACAATATGTTTATGCAGTCCCTCCCAGAGATCTTTGCATATTCAGAAGATAATTCATTAACACAAGGAGAGAATATCTAATGGAGGAATGTCTATTTGCAGCAATCTGTAGGTGGGAAAGATATTTCAGGGCAAGGAAGAGTCTTTGGGGCCTGCCTGCAGTCACATATGCATGACTGGCCCTGACTGTTCTGCCCAGTGGCATACAGGGCTGCACCTGGGGGGGCCTTAGAAGGGAAAACTGTGCCTATCCTCTGGAGGGAAGCTCCTTGGCAAGCTGGCTGGTGTTTGCTCTGAGGCAACCCCCCCCCGCCCAGGATCATGTCAGCAGCGGCCATTTTAATAGTCACACCCCTCTCCCTCAAAATGCCTGAATGTCCCTCTGTGAATTTCTCTTAATTTTTTTTTAAGCCAAGATGAACATGCTAATCTTTCTCCTCTCCCTGCTTCACATCAAGCCCTGGTGCACAGCCTTGCATTATTCATGAAGCTTTACATTAATCAAATGCTTCAAAGTTTCATAAAGTTTCTATTTTGGAGCACACATTCTTTGTAGAGTTGGCACTCAGTGGACAATGGGATCATATTTTGGAGGTGCTCCAGCATTCTTAATTCCCATCTGCTTTATTTGCTGCAGCTGTTTGATTTCTTCCCCAGAGACCATATCTCGGAATTCTACAGAATGTAGACTGTTTTCAAATAAATGCAAGCACCAGGGAATGCTTTCTGGGTTGAATGGATGCAAAAAATGTTGGAATAGTTACAGTTGATTTGTCTTCTCTGCCTTGTGACATCCTGTGATGACCACATGTATGGCCTTTTAGGAGAGGCTATTACTTGCCCTCCAGGATCCATTTTCTCTTTGTACCTTAAAAATTAACTTCTAACTTTTATTTGGGCCAGGTAGAATAAAGACTGCTTTTCTTGGATTCCCTTAACACTCCCTTGCAGTGACTGGGTGACCAAGTTCTGGCCAACGGGGTGTAAGGTGTCTTGCCTGTGATTTTAGCATGGGGGCATTTCCCCCTGGTCCCACTTCCTCCTCTGCCTTCCTATCCTCCAGAATGTTCTGTCATGGCTGGAGCTTAGACTATGAGGACAAATCAATGTGCTAAGGGTAGTAAAGCAACAAGATAGATAACTCTCGGAATGCCTCACCAGCCCTGGACTTCCTAAAAGTGAGAAAATTATCATGTGTTTTCTGGGGGGAAGTGGAGCCTAGGAGTAGGGGAGGGTCATGACATACCCTGAGCCAATCCTCACTAAATCACTCTTTTAAAAAAAGTCTCCTGAAAGTTTTGTAAGAAACACTTTAACAGTGAATATTTTACTTGCTTAATATCGAAGGTCCGAGGTGGGAAGGATGACCCCAAGGTGCCAAGTCCTAGAAGCATAAAGAACTTCCTAGGGAGGAGGGTATATCGCAAATGGTACAGTGCGTGCTTAGCATACACCAGCACGTCCATTAAAAAACTAATTAAATAAACCTAATTACTGCCCCACCAAAAAAAAAATAAAAATAAAAATATGTGAGAATAGTGCCTTAAAAAATGTTATTAAAAAAAAAGAACTTCCTAAATGTTAGCTATCATTGGTGTATACGTCTGTCAAAATTCATCAAATTGTACATCTGAAAATAGTTTGCTGTACAGGAACCATATGATAATAAAGATGTTAAAAATTAAACAATAAATAAATAAATACAAACAAACAAAAAAACCCAAAAAGATACAAATAAACAAACAAACAAAGAACTTCCTGTATAATATTAGATAAACTCCTTCCATTTCTCCTTTTGTCAATACCTATAGCACTATGATCACCCAGGGACGTTCCCTGCTGTACTGGAAGAAAACAGGGCCTGATCCAGCTAAGCAAGAATTGTTGAATAATACTGGATTACTGGTATTTTTCTCATTATAAAAGCACAAAAATGACAGTCACCAATAATTCCACTATCAAGCTATTGTTTCGATCTATTTCCTTTTAGTCTTTTTCAATGCAAATATAGACGTTTATCTTTTCATAAATGGTATCATAGTATATACACTCTTCATAGTTTGCCTTTACACCTTTTTATATAGTGAACATGTCCACATCATCATGAATTCTTCTATAGTATCATTTTTAATCATCATTGCTTGGGACCATCACATGACTGTACTCTGATGTATAGTCGTGGATGCCTCTTCCTTCCTTCCTTTCCCATTATAAATAACACTGGGATGAACATCCCTGTAGATAAGTATTTGCACATATCCTAATTTTTATTAGGGCAAATTCCTAGAACCAGAATTTGAAAGCATTTAACCACAGTTTCTACTATCCCCTTTTTAAGACCCATTTTGATGTCACTGTCTCATCTGGTTTCCAGAATAATAACCCATTGTCTGACTCATGTTAAATAATAAGATAATTTGAACAATCTTGTCCTGAAGTACTCACAGGTTTTTGCTTTCATCTTCTACCATTGCAAGCAGTTAAAAACACAGCCTAGAGAAGTGGCATTTTTCTTTCAGAAAATGAATTGGTAATTTATGCAAATGAGTCTGGGTAGTTGTTTTAAATTATTACCTTATACAAACCTCTAATGAAATGAAGTCAGTTTACATCTTTAAATAACCTTTAATATTTGTACAAGTAAATATCTCCATTTGACGATAATGGAAATTGTCAGAAATGTTCATTTTCTCACAGTTTAGCTCACTCACAATGGCTGTCAGCCAGCCAAATGATACGACTCAGAGCACTGCTAGTCATATCCGCAGAAGATGGTATTTCGAAGGTAAGGGAGAGGAGGTGCAGACACTAATGAAGTTTTATTATCAGAACATAGAATTAGGATTGTGACAAGAGACAATGATGCCAATGACATGTAGTTGAGAGTTAGAGCTTGTGAAATCTCTAGCTGAATCTCAGGGACAGAAATGTTGTTGAGATGGGTAGACTGATGAATACCTCTAAATGAAAACAGAGCGTTTCTTGGTGTATCTGGCTGGGGAAACAGCAAAAAAAAAAAAAAAAAACCAAAAAACAAAGAAAATATAAAAAAAAACCCAGGAAACAAAAAGCAGATCCAAGCCAATCTGCAATATATAAAATAATTAATCAGGGTGCAAGGTTGTATCAGTATCCTTGGCATATCCGAAAGATGACGTCAGTGTGCTTGGGTGTGTTTTTTCTCAAGCAAAATGAGGGAGTGAAAGCTGGCTCTAGTGGATCACAACTCTACTAAGGATTCCAGAGTTGAAATATTGTCTTATCAGGGATTTGTAACTATTTTGGGGTGGGGGGAGGTAAAGAGGAGAGAGTAGGAAAAGGAAGGAGAGGAGGGTCCACCTTCATTCAAAATGGAGCCCAGAAATACCAGTCTTGATGAAATGGCCACTTCAGAATAGCCCTTGTCAATTAGCTTTCATTCATTCATTTGATGCGTATTTATTGTTTACTGAGTGCAAGGCATTGGTCTACTCAATACAGGGGATACAGTGGTGAATAAGACACATGAGGCCGCTGTTCTCACAATTTGTATTCTTTTGGAGGTTAGAGAGATAATAAACCAATAAGAAAAGATATCAGCTGGTACTACATACCATGCAAAGTATTGTAACAGAATGAGGTGATGGAGGGCTTGGGAGGCTAATTCATGTATGGTAAGAGGCAGTTTGAAAACAAGTCCACAAATTCTTTGACGCTTCTCCTATTACGAGGCGGAGTCTAGTTTCCTTCTCCTTATACATGGGTGGCTTTTGTGACTGCCTGGAAGGATAAAGTGCAGAGGAGGGACACTCCATGCAGCTTCTGCTGGTTTTTCTTGGAACATGCTGTCTGGGCATCATCAGCTGAATTCAGAAGACCAGCTTCCACAGGGCCACCATGTGGAGAGACCTCTCGGAGGGACCACACAGAGAGAGATGCCTGAGCAGCCAGCTGTGCCGGATCCTGGTGTTGGAGTCTTCTCGGCCCAGGCACCAGTGGTAGGAGGAAGAAGCTTTAGAGATGCACATTGGACAGCAACCACCTCAGAGACCCAACTGAGCCCGCAGCTACTCAGATCCTGAGCCAAATAAATGATTGTTACTGTTTTAAGCCACTGTTTTGGGGGTGGTCTGATATATGACAATAGAAAACTGGAACAGAGTGGTCTAGAAGGCTTCTCTGAGGAATATCAGATCTCTTTGAATGCAAGTGACACAAACTCAATTTAAATTGACTCAAGCAAAAAAGTGAATATTGGTTCACGGACTCCAACTGTGGAAAAAGTAGTGTGGATCTGGGCTCAGGGAAGCCAGGGTCCAGGGCCTCCACTGCTGGCAGGATGCACCCATCCTTTCTTTTCTCCTTCTCCCCAAACATTATCTTTACTCTCTAGACCAGATTCTCCACATGACAGAAAACATGACCTTGGGCTACTCCAGGCTTACATCCTGACAGCTTGCTACCAAAGATGATGAAAAAGAGCTGTTTTTCCCAAGTCACATTTGGAAAAATCCCTGAGAATTCACTCTGATTGGCTCTGAGTCACTTGGCCACCTCCTCTGGTTGGTCACAATGACCAGATGGTGAAGGGTTGTGACTGACACAAGAGGAGCAAGATCTGTTACTAGAAGTGTTTAGGAAGGTGAGAGATATTGGGCAGATAAAAATCTTAGCGTCTTCCCAAAAAGAAACTATTAGACGTTGTCTGAGATCAGAGCTCACAGATCTTTGAGCTCCCCAGTACCTCTCTCCACTGCCTGAGACATAAGACTTAGGCCTTACCTGCAAAAGAAACAGAAAAGGCACAATTTCTGCAGTTCAGCTTGTTCAAGGTATGGATTTCCCCTTGTAAAGCACTTACACTTCAAGAACACGGATTTCATAGAATCACTGGCATCTTGGATGGAAGAGACAGCTGAGCTCAACACCATTATGTTACACATGTGGCAGGCAGGCAGAAGACATTCACATATAAGAATTCAGAGATTTGTGGGGAGGTGCAGAGGAGACAGACAGGGAGCAACTGTCATGCTGAGCTGGTTTTGCTAAGAAAGATGAGTGGAGAAAATCATGAGGACCCTGACTAGAGCTCAGGCTATGCAGATCTTTCCCTTGTTGGTCCTTGTATTGTACTTCTCAAGATGTGTTTTCAGAATTGGATTTGTGTTTAGGTACATCACAATGTTAAGAGTGGCTGGAAACAGCCTAATTATAGAATCTGCAGTGTCTTAGGTTCATTTGCTGTCCCCCCCACCCCCCCAGCAGCACACCCCACTGCACCCCCATGCACATCTACATGTATGCATATTTTAGCACACACCAGCTCCAGCTTCTTGCTATGTTTGTACAGATAAATGAAAGTGGTAGGAAAAATGTAGAAGCTGGCAAGGCAGCAGTATTTCAATTGGAAGGACAGAGAACTGCAGATCAGAGGAAGGGAATAGATAAGAAAAAGTGAATAGAATAGATAAGATAATGGGAAGAGAGAGCCTTTTTGAGCTATGAGTTTTAGGCAGAGTCTTTAGGGGTGTTCAGTGTGAGGGAAGGGAAAACTTTGGAGGGTTCTGCTATACAGGTAAGAGGTAGAAAGAAAGAGGGAGAGAGTTACAGGAAAATCATTTCAAGACATTTTGTTGTGTATTTTTAATGTAATCCCTCTCATTCCTAGGTATATACTCAAGAGAATTAAAAACATGTTCATTTAAAATATTGCACACAAATGTTGGTAGCCGTATTATTTATAATAGCCAAAAAGTGGAAACAACCCAAATGTTTACCAATTGATGAATGGATAGATTAAAGTGTGGTATGTCCATTCAGTGGAATATTAATCAGGCATAAAAAGAAATGAAGTACTGATATAGGCTACAACATGGCTATGCCTTGAGAACATTGTGCCTTGTGAAAGGAGCAAGTCATGAAAGAGCACATATTATACAATTACATGAAATGTCTACCTTAGGCAAATATTTAGAAACAGAAAGTAAATTTGTGCTTGCCTAGGATTAGGGGAACTGGGAGATTACTGCTAAGGGGTGCAAGGTCTCTTTTTCAAGTGGTGAAAATGTTCTAAAATTGATTTTGGTGATGGTTGCATAATTCTGTGAATATACTAAAAATAATTGAATTGTATACTTTAAGTGGGTGAATTGGTTTGTGATTATCTCGATAAAGCTGTTAGGACAGCAACAACACACACACACAAAATCAACCGAACAAGAAAACCAGACTGACATTGGGGGAAAGTCCAGAATCAGTGTAGCTGTCCAACTGCTGCGAGTTTAAGCGAGCAGACTATCTTTAAATTGCAGGATCTGCACAGAAATGCCCTCTATGTGTGAGGTTTGGTTTGTGACTGGCGTGGTTGTGGTTGCTGCTATAAAGCAACAATGTACTGGACCAAAGTGAGGTGCCTACTATATAAAAAAAAAAAGCCAGCAGCTCCCACACCCAGGAATTGTCTTCCCCTGCCTCTTTGTGTACCGCACATTCAATCCTGGAAGATGTTTTATAACTGGTCATTTCATAAAACGAAGGCAAAGTTTCTCCAAAACCATCTCCTTTCTGGTGGTGGTGGTGATGGTGGGGAGGAGATTTGAGTCAGCTCCTCTGCCCAGATTCAAAGCAAGTCACTTGGAGACACTTTTGGACCCCATCCTTGATAGCCAGATTTTTAGAACAAGATATGAGGCAGCCGCATAAAGCAATCATGGCAAGAATGAAAGGAACTCTCCCTGTTGTGCATCTGGTGTATAAAAGAATGTTGCATTCAGCTTCCAGATGAAAACCTTTAATGTGTGTTAGTCATTGTTTCTCCTTCCACCATCTTTCTGATTAAGTGATATTAACAGTCAATAGATTGGCTAGTAGGAGAAAGGCAGAGCTTTAGTTGTATTAACTACCAAAAAGTAATTATTTTCTCATTTTAAAAGGACAGAATTTCTCCTTTAACTAGATTTGTTATCTTGTCAATTGTTGGGAGAGGGGGAAGTGTTCATGTTAATTGCTAAAATAAAACATAACAAATATAAAAGCCTATAATTGTATATGTGTGTGTGTGTGTGTGTGTGTGTGTGTGAGACAATAATCTGTTACTTAAATGAGTTCACTATTTCTAGCCCCTGGGAGAGGCACTGACTGCGAGAGAACATAGATGTGACTTAGTTGCATGAATACTGTGTGAACCTAGGCAAGTTGCTTAACCTCTCTGAGGTTTAGTTTCCTTAGCTCTCAAATAAAGATCATAAATTTTGACTTGCTGTTTCTATATATATGTATTACTGCTTTTCCTGTCCAAAGGCCCAGCTAGCCAGTGATTTATGATTTGCTATATTTTAAGTGGGAAACATTCGGACAAGCTGACTACTTCTTCCAGAAATTTGAACTAAGAGAGGCAGATGTTGGCAGTTGGTGGTATGGAGCAGAGCTGAGGTGCCATGATGCCTGCCATGTTGGACCACGGATGAAATGAGGAAGGGGCCGAACTGGTCCAGAGAGAAAAGTATGAGCAGAAATCCACAGAGAAACAGAGACCATGTGGCCCCTAAAGGAAAAGCAGCCTTGGACCTCAGCAATCCCAATCTAGTTCATTTGAAATCGGGTTATACTTTCTCTAGTTGCTGTCCTTGAATTCCTGGAAGTCTCTAAATGTCTATGCCAAACTTCACTTTTACTCAGTTTGATCAACTTTGAGTGTGCTTCTGTTTCCTGCAAAAAAAAAAAAAAAAAGTACCAGGTGGGGAGAGGGTGTGGTCCAGCCTTATTTAAAGCACTTTCCTTGCTATGTTATAGAATTAGATTAAGGATCAAATGAATTCCCCTGATTGAATGTGGGCTGGAGCCACGCCTTTAAAATATACGTGTCACTAAAATATTTGCTTAATTGAACTGAAGGTGGTAAAGTGTATGAAGATACTTTGAAAATTGCAAAGCACAATGTTCTCTCACACTGTTAGAGAGCATGAGGGATTATTAATAATCTGATTAAGATGCTGTGAAATCCCCCATTAGTCAGTTTTGTGTGTCTGCCATAATGAATAAAGCCAAAAGAAGTGGCTAAAATATATAGAAATGGGATGAAGTTTTACTTCTTCATCTGAACAATTTTAACTTTAACCCTATTCTAAAGTGAAAGTGAAATTTAAGGGAGTTCTCAGTTCGGAGCCAATATCCAGGTCCCTGTGGGCAGAAAGCACATTTGTTTGTTTGTTTTGTAAACTTTCTAGCATGGTGCTGTCAGAGTCCAGAAAAAGACCAGATTTGCCATCTCAGCTAAATTTCTGGCTTCTCTGCTGGCGATGAGCTACAATAGGAAGTGAGGGGTTGAATTATCAGCTTCATACATCTCCATTTAGTGCATGTGGGCATTATTAAGACAATAACTAAGTCTTCTGTTGTTGAAGAAGGGCTTTGGGGCTGCTCAATTGTTACTCGTGTGGGCCAACTTCACCCATCACTCCTCTTTACCTGCATTACCCTAGGCTATGTTTTAAAATGTGGAGAAAAAGAGAAGACACACTGTTACAGAAAGACACAGTATAAAAAAAGAAAAAGAAAAAGAAAGACACAGGACAAAGGAACATGTGGACTGTTCTCTTCGTTGTGTGGCTACGTGCTACATGCAAACTCGGAGTGGTCCTCACTCTGCGGCAGAAGAAGTCCTAGCCGCAGGGATGTTCAGAGAGCACGTGCACTTTCAGATCAGTGCCTGGTAGCTGACTGACCCTAAGTGCCGTCTTTGGTCTCTTTGAGGCTCACACTGCTCCAGGCTGATCTTAGCACAGTCCAGCCTTACCTCCTGCCACCACTGTATTTTATATGGCAAAGACACATGTCAGCTAGGATGGAAGGCAGGGACCACCTTTAAAATGTCCACGAGCAACCTCTCCCCGTTTCTGATACAACCTTCTGGGTGTTAATTACTCCCCGAAAGTGAGAGCCATCCCAGGATCCTTCGGTGACATTTCCCAGTATCCTGTCGGCTCCACTTATGAGAAACAAATGGGCTGGCTGGCCTCCCTCTAGATTGAGTTTTTCATGAAGTCATTACTTCTGTCACGGGGAGTATTTTCAAATTGAAAAATCTGAAACAATAAATGATGGTGAAGCAGTTAATAACTGTTAAGAAATCACATTTGGAAAATTGCATTTAAGCAATAACCTTTCTCCCTGTAATTAAATGACAGAAAGGTCCTGGTTTTAATTAAGTCAGCAATTTATAGTTATGAAGCTATACTTCACTATGCAGATTAGCAAATGATAGGTCACAGAACACCCTGAGTGCATTTTGAGTGGGCCTGATATGGTAATTACTCCACTGTTCAGTGGTGACCACATTGAACCGTATCTCTAGATGAAACAATTTTCTTTTCCTTGCTCCATGATGTATAACCAGGATGACTAAATGTACCACGAGCACTGCCTTGTGCATCTTTAAATTAAAATGGATTTTAAATGAGGGGGCAGGAGCGGAGGGAGCGTGTTTGAAGAACAGCACCGGGAGTGAATGGCCCGCTGGTCGACGCCGGCGAGCGGAGAATATATCATTGTTTTACAGGGCTCTCTATCTTGTGCCTGAGTGTTTGCTGCAGATTTATGAGCAAGTAAAATGCTAATGTTAGTGTATTTATAAACATATGATGGGGGTTTCATCTATAATTTATTTGCCGGCCTCCTTGGAAAGGAAAATGAAATGCTATGTCGGACAGCCACCGGGGTCATTAATACGGCTTTCACATTTTATTTAACTAACCCCCAGCTCATATTACACATTGATGATCACATTGTGAGATGGTTTTTGAAATGCTTATTGTGTCTTGTCTTCTGTCTGCCCCAACCTCAGCCATTCAGAACTGCAGGAGTCACCAAAGACTTCAAGTAGCCTGGTGGGAATCTGCTGTGGGGGATGGGGTGTGTGCGCGCGTGTGTGTACGCGCGCGTGTTTGTGTGCGTGTGCGTGTGTTTGTGTGTGTGTGGTGTCAGGGGCCTTGGAGGGAAAGGAAGGGCCAGCTCCTGAAAATCATGTCTTTTTTCATTTATCTTAAAGTTTCACACATGTCTGAACTCTACGAAATGACTTCAAGTGTTTGCTTTCTTCTTCAAACCCAGTATTTCCCTGCCTCTCTTCATGAAAGCACATCTCCACCCAAACACATGGAGAACGCAGGCTGTAGAGGGAGAAATTAAAGCATCCAAAGGCAAGTATATCTCACGTGGCAGAGGGGGCTGAGGACGGAAAGACCCCCTCACCCAGAACGCTTAGGTGGAGGCAGTATTTCTCCTGGATGGGAACACTGGCTGCTCTGTTTATCAGCTCTGGTCTTATGCCCTCTGTTCCCCCCACTGCACACACAAGTAAAGAGGTGAAATGAATCAGAATTGATTTAAGCTGACCGGTAAATCACTGAATGTGTCACAACTTACAGTGATTTGCTAATTGTGAATCCCTGTTCCAAAGAATCAGAAGTAAACCCAGATTCTCCTAACTCAAGAGTTTCTTATTTAAAAAGACTGAATCCTCTTTTAGGAGATTAAAAATGATACACGGATACTTCCTACCCATGCTCCCTTGGGCTTTTTGGAATTCTAGGAGAGGGGTCAAAAATACTGTATTCCCAGAAAAAATTATATTTAAAAGGAAAAAAATACCACCGTAGCATTTTAAAGAGTCATAACATGTATGCTGAATTCAAATGTCAGCTACATGGATATTCCCAAATCACCCAGCCTGCTAGGGTCCTGCTGGCCTTTGAGATTTTTGGTCTCAAACCCTCATCCAACATAAGGAGGGAAACAAAGGGGTGGAGTGACACTGGGAGTGACTCAGATTTTCCAGTTACCTCTGATCTGAATTCCTGATTTTGCTGAATTCTATAGCTCCTCTCCGTTTTGCCTTTCACATGTACCACACCTTTTCTGCTCCGGGTCCCCTCTCTGGGCATCATCCCATTTCTTTCTTCCCCAGAGTGCTTCTGGGCCATGGCTTGAGAAGGAGCAAGTGCCTCCTGAAGGTCTGAGGCAGTGGATGGAATGACTTCACACTCAGCAAATAATTTAGAATGGAACTTTAGATGATGTCCTTAAAAGCGCTTTGTGTGTTCCTGCTCCAGGGACATTCTCGAAGGAGAGCCCACTTCTACTGCTGTGCTGATCTCCACCTCCCTTCCTTATCCGACTCACTCCTCTCTCTCCTGACTTCTTGTTTATCACTTAGACCATGCTGTATGGTTGTCTCTTTGACCTCCTTCCCGGTGCAATCCCGCCATGCCCAGAGGACCTCATCCTCGAGACCCAACCACCTCTCTCTTCTTGAGACAACTCCTGCTCTCGTCTTTGAGATGACCACGTTGTTTCCTGCTGCCCACGTAGAAACAAGAAAGCCCCCACTGCAGGAGCGATGCCTCTGCGTGAATGTGCCCGGGCATCTGGGGGTGGGGAGTAGACCGTGGGGCTGAGACTCTGCCCAGCTCCCTTGAGTTTGACTGCCCTTCTGAGACTCAGTGTCATCAGCCACAGTCTTCTTTGGGAGATAACTTGTTCGGTAGTTGTTATATTTCCTGCATATCACACCCAAGAAGCCAGTTACCCTCTGAGCTCAGATGTTTCCTTGAAGCCTCAGCCTGTGTCAAAGCCTCAATACACATATCAAAATTATATCTGGTCCCTGGCATCAGTTTAGGGTTTGCAACTTGGTGAGAATCTCCAGGCAAAACAGAAAGAAAGCCCTGGCCAGAATTTCCTCTGGATTCACCCATGGGAGTGGGCCAGATCCCCAGCCTGTGCCTCTCCCTGCTGGCTGTGTGGAGAGCAGTGCAGGGCAGTGGAACAGGAGAGAAGGCGTCATCCTGGCTTGTGCAGACTTGGACATGTGTATTCAGAAATGGGTTCTCTTTATTTACAAGATAAAGTAAAACTGCATGTGTCCAATCTGGCTGGAAATATCTTTCTTTAGGAGAAAGCTTAGAGAAATATTTCTTTTTCAACTTCCTTTTGCCATCTTTTCTTGGAAATTCTCCCACAGTTGGGTCACCTGATATATGTAAATGATGCCTGTGGCTGAATTTCTGAGTTAATGGAGATACATGTGAGGGACTCCCCTTCTTCCTCCTTGAGGATGTAAAGTGTCTTCAACTAGAGTTAAAATTTAGATTTCACATAAACCGATAAGTCAGGCAGGAGGACTTACCCCACATAGCTACTTTTCATTGGTTGGGCACCTGCCATTTGCTCTGTGCTGTGCTGTGTACTGGGCGATAGAGGTATGAGAGTGGATAAAATCAACACATCCCAGGGAATCCATGACCCCACCCATCGGGAGTGGGGTCAGGGAAGAAGCAAAAGGGGAGCAGGCACAGAAAGAGATCATGACAGCTTTCTAGCAAAGAACATAAGAGCAAGAATTGGAGTCGGACCATCTGAGGTCAACTCTACTTCCAGTACTTATTGGCTGTATGATCTTGGCCAAGTCACTTAATCATGCTTTGCTACATCTTTCTCATCAGTAAAGTGGGGACAATAATAATTGTAGTAATAATAATAATAAAAAAATACTATTGTATCTATCTCATGAGATCATTAGGAAGACTGAAATAAAACATATAAAATTCATGGTGGACATTAAGTACTCAAATGTTAGCTATTATAATGGCAGGTAGCCCTGTGACAAGGAGATGCACAAGACATTACACGAGAGCACAGAGGAGGGGGCGGGTCTCTAACTCAACCTGGAGGAATCAGAGAAGGCTCTTTGGATACGCTTATCTAACTGAATTTGATGGCTGTTCAAGCAGTACATTTAGGAGTTAAGGAGCAGTGGGCTAAGTATTCATGGGCAAAGTGGGAAAACTTGAGTTTTACCCTAGGGCTCTAATTCTGAGTGATGGATCAACAAGTCTCAATTCATTTATTCTTTACTGGAACTTATGGGAGTCAAAGCTATGTTTTGGGGAAGGAAAAGCAACGTTTTGGTGCTGATTGCTGAGAAGAAACCATCGTCAGTGCTTCTTCCTTCGTTATATCCCAGCAAATGAGCGCTAAAGCCTCTAATGCTGAACTCCGTGGTCCCAACAGGTGGATAAATTCTGAGCCTTCAAGGCTGCAAAGCGTGAGTCTTGCTCACGGAAAAGCAGTGTGAGATATCTTCCTGCCTTGTGCACCGATGCAGGAACTCTCCCCAAAGAGTTGCCAAGGCAAACAGAAGTTTAACTTCCTGATCTTCTTGAATACTCCAGTGAATTATTATCAAGTAGAAATGCATGTAATTAAGGTGGGCGGAAGGCGGGAATTGAATTATGATAAAACTTATGCCTGCTGATGTGTTTGATGACAGAGGAGAAAATCATAAAGGGAAAGATGATGAATTTCTGTCTTTTCTCTGGGAATAACGGACTTAGAATCAACGTAGTGAAAAATTGTCAAGTGAACACAGAATGGCACTGAGGAAGGATAAGTTTCTGATGGAAATACACTAGCTCACAGCAGAGCTGCACTTTTGATTTTGATCTTTGGGGGGGGGGAAATACCACCAAAAATGTATTATTTGGAGAACAACTATGATCATGTCACTTTCCTAAAGTTCAAAGTCCTGAGCATAGTATTCAAGGACTGTGATGACTGCCCACGTTCTCCCTCTCCAATCTCATCTCCTACTCTACCTAGTGGACTCATATGGACATGTGTTTGCACATAGCATGCACACACACATATGCATGCACCCTAGGACAGTCCAGACCAAGTATATTACTCACCTTTTCTTTAATATGCTGTATTCAGGTACCTTGATCATTCCATAATGCCCTTCCACCAATCTCCAATGATCAGGTTCTGACCCTATCTAAGGTTCAGTTTATTTTATTTTTTTTCCTGTTGCTTTTTTATTTTTATTTTTTATTTTTTTGATTGAAGTGTAGTCACTGAGGTCCAGTTTAAATATCCTTTCTTCCATCAAGTCTTTTCCCAGAGCTAAAATTAATCTCTTTCCTTTCACTGCTGCTGTGGATTTTCTCTAGATGGCAATTAATAATACTTGTGTTAGTTAATAATACTGTTAATAATAAACTACTATTATTATTGATGATTTTTTCTCTTATTATCTTGTAAAATCTTTGAGGGCAGAAACCATGTCATTCATTTTTGTAGCTTTCACAGTACCTGGCATAGTGCATTGTATGATATTGGCTTTAAAAATGAGTTCCACTTTTTGCTTTGGCTGTCAGGAAGCTCCGAACTAAGATTTTAGGCTCAGTTTCAGTAGCTCTTCATTTAGGTTTTCCCCATCTTCCTTACTGGACTCTATCCTTGCACTCTTATTTAATTTTTCTAGTGTACTGGACCTTTTATTATATGCTACCCCAAATCCATTTGAAATAGACTGGTAGAAATAATAGCTGTAAAGTGTGAATTGGAGTCAGTATTGTATGATGAAGTTAAATGTAGACTTAAGTTATCAGATATTGGTGTTGGACAGGGGGCAGACTTGGGAGATAAGAAATGAAAAACAGATCAGATAAACATAATAATAACATCTCTATTGAGATTTACAGCCCTTTACAATTACTTCACATGTGATCTTCCCAGATTTTCTGTGAGGAATGTATGAGATAGGAATCTTCATTTAATTCATTTGGCATGGACTGAGGCAGACTGAGGTTCAGAGAGGTTAAGTGTCTTGCTCAAGGTCACACAGCCAATTAGAAGCAGCACTAGGGACAGCTCTTTGAAGCTCTTCTTTTCCCAAGTCTCTTGATGTGAGTACCAAACACAAAGGATGAGATTTGGTCAGTGAAAACCCATCACAGGGCCTGGGGTGATCAGAACAGTGGGCTTAGGGTGGGAGGGGCTGTTCACTGCTAATATGGTGTGATTCCTGGCTTTCTTCATTTCTTCTCCACCTGACTTCCAGCCTGCCTTGGAGAAGAGATTGCTTGATGGCTTGGTTCAAAGAGCCATCCTGATTGAGGGTAAATCAGTTAGGATACTTTTGGCCGCAGGTAACCAAAAATCCAACTCTAAGTGATCAGAAAGAAAAGGTTGTTGATTGACTCCCAAACTAGAAGTCTAGGAGTCAGATGGGCTTCCAGGTGTATTCTGCCCAGTGGCATCTACCTCCTGTTCTTCTCTTGAACACACTCTCTTCCATGTGTTGACCTCATCTTCAGGCCAGTAGCAGGATGGTAGCAATCTTTTTGGATCTCAAAAGAAGCAAGAGGAACATAGAAACAAGCTTATGGTTACCAAAGGGGAAAAGAAGGGGGATAAATTAGGAATTGGGATTAACAGATATACACTACTACATATAAAATAGATAAACAACAAGTGTATGTACACTGCTACATATTAAATAGATAAACACCTACTGTATACCACAGGGAACTATATTTAATATCTTGTAATAACCTACAATGGAAAGTAATCTGAAGAAGAATATATATATGTTTATGCATATACATGCATGTATATATAACTGAATCACTTTGCTGTATACTTAAAACATTATGAATCAACTATACTTCAATTAAAAAAAGAAGAAAGATCATCACTTCTGGGGGCTCTTCCAGGACAGGGAAATTCCCAGAAACCCCTAGCAAACTTCCTTTGCACCCCACTGACCCCAGTGGATGCCACGATAATTTCTGAACCAATCACTTGCAAGAGGATGGAATTAGCCTCGGCCAACCAGGCCAACCTGGGAGCGGAGTCAGTTTCTCCAGAGTCACAGGGGCAGCTGTGGGAGGTGGAGGGTGAGCAGAGGATGGCAAGAAGTGTGACCTCGTTAAAATTGTGTATTGTGGTCCTGTTCGTGCTCTCTTCTCAACAAACACATCCTACCCTTTCTGCTGTCTCGTTGGGCTATGCCTGTGATGGTTTTTCCAGCTACATCCCTTCTTAGCTGATTTCTTTCCATCCTTCTCTCCCTCCCTACCTCCCACTCTTCCTTTCTTTCTTCCTTCATTCATCAAACATCCTTTGCACCAGGCCCTGTACTAGACACTGGAGGCACCTAGATGGTCAAGACACCGCTGTCCTTCCTGCGGGGAGTTCCCTCCCGTCCTACATGGCCGGTGCCCAGCAGATCCAGGGAGCAGCCCCGCTCAGGTGTCCCGTAGATGTTATCAGCAGATAGGAGGACACAGGCAGCCCTGAGAGTTATGATGCTAATCAGGAAGTTTGTTTCATTTAAAGGAGAGAGCAGCGAGGCAAGGAAGACTGATTTTTGTCCACCCAGAACCGAAATACCACATTAAAATTCCTCCTAGCACCAAGAGGTTTGTCCATTAAATTTAATTAAGCTTTCTTTAGACTCGCGTGTCTCGGGAAATCTATTACGCCCAGGGGACAAAGCATTTGCTTTTGCCAGCCTTTGCCTTGCTCTCTGCATTATTCTTTCTGACCAGAAAACCCCTGTGCCTCTGTTGTGTAGCAGAGTGTTCATATTTAGCAGCCAGATTCGGGCATGCGAATTGTGGAAATCCTTCCCGCACAATCCACCCGCGGTTTCCTGCTTCCACGGCCTCTTCAGTGAGAGCCCGAGGTCCAGGTGCTTTCTTTTCTCTCTTAAAATGGAGTGTCTTTAACAGAGATTTGCACTGTTTCAAGGACAGCTTCTCTGGGTCTCTGAGGTTCTTGTATCTTTCGAGCAGCTCAGACATTCCGGAAGCTGAGATTCCTTCACAGGGACCAGCTGGGAGAGGCATGTGCTCGAGCCAGCCTCAGAGTAGGTGTGAATTCCTCAGATCCCAAAAAGAGCAGTTCTATCTGATGGGCTGTCTGTGCCAATGCTTACCCTGGCAACTTCCTTGGTAGTGGAAGCCTGGCATGCTGCAGGGGAAATATGTCTGCTTCCCAGCTTTGCCGACCTACTCCATCCTTCTCCACTTGGAGGAACATGCCACTCAGCGCGGCCACATTAACACTGCTCCTGAAAGCAGCCGTCGATACCCAAGTGGCAGCCTAACACATGCAGGCACACACAGCCCCCTCTCTCATCCCCAGAATCACAGTGCAGGAAGTCGAAAGGCGTAAGGGCTCCAGCCCACAACCGCCATTTCCCAAAGGGTGTTCCCACAACGTGAATAGGCGTTGCAGGGGCTGGAGGTGGGGAGGAGGCTCTCCATTCAAATGTGCATGAGGCGTATTGGATTAAACAAAAATAAACAGGTTTATTGCAGGGCTTATGGAACCTTTCATGTGCCTATGTGCCCGTGAAGGGATAGTGAGTGTGGAAGAAGAGGAATTACAGTATTTGTGTTTTCCCAAGTAATTTGACCTAGAACCTACTTTCATGGAACTTCACTTGGGGCCGGTATTCAAGGGAACACCCTTGATTAACTTACGAACCCCCTTGATTCTTGCTTATTCTTCCGTCTGCTAGGAGAACACTTTGTCTTCCATGTTTCTTCATTACTTTTGAGGCAGGGGTTCTGGGTAAGCCGAGTGAACTAACTGGTAGGGTGGGCCCTGCTGCAGGTTTCTGTCAAGAGCCATGAGTGGCTTCCTGGGGGAGGGTGTGTCCTAGGGCAGAAGGACTGGGACAGACAAGCTTGACCCAGTGGCAAAGCCTGAGTCAGCAGAGGGAAGGTACAAAGCCGAGTGTGGAGGAATCTCTCAAACGGCTTTGTCTTCCGTTCACCATTGAACACAAGCCTTAGAACAGAGGGAAAGAGCAGGGCTGGAAGCACACTCTGGTGTGTGCCAGGACTCAAGCAGCAATGCTGTGGGGCTTCCTCGGAGAATTTAACACATAGGAGGGAAGGGGGTTTTCTCTCCTATTTCGCAGCAGGACCCTGTGTAACTCTGGTCGGGGCTGGAGAGAGCAGTGTCCGGTGGAAGGAGCTGGGAGCAGGTGCGCCAGGAAGAAAGAGCAGATAACATGTGGTTACTGACAGGAGAGCTGACCTATCTTGTTTGTACACATGTGATGCTGCCGGGGCATCTTGGGGGATCACTGTTGGCCGCAGTCCTGCAGCAGGACAAATGGGGACAAGCGCTATTCGGGCATTATTCACATGAAATAATTCAACTTGTTGAATTACGGACTTCAACTTGTGCTCCGAGGCTGGTGAGGCTTGGAGAATGATTAGTTAGGACAGTCATCTTTCAGCTTTAATAGAGACCTAAGAGTAACAATGTCTTTTAAAAACAAAATATTTTGGAAATTTTTTTAACTCTTCTGCAGAATTTCAAGCCGATTTTTGGCCCAGGAGGTGGCTGTGCCCTCTAGGTGTCCCAAGGACCCAGGTCCCTTCTTTCTGGTTGCTCCTTCATCCCCAGGGTCTCTCCCTGGGCCATAGGATCTGGGCTAGCTCAGTGCCACATCTCCATTCTAGCCAACAGGATGGAGAAAGTAGATGGTAAGAAATTTCCTTTTAAAAAATTAATTTTGAAAAATTTCAAATATATATAAAGTAGGAAAATTAAGCATATATACTCAGGTGGAACAACTGTGAAGATTTTAGCAGCATCCTTTTCAGGATGTGATCTGAAAGTTGCACATATCACCTGTCCTTACATTCCTCGTCACATGGCTACCTCGAGCTGCAGAAGACCTGGAGACGTGGGCTCTACCTGGGTACATGTACATTACCAAATGAAAGAAAAGAGGAATACCTTTAATGCTGATAACTCTATCAAGAGCTACAAAAACAAAATTGCCCGTGTTTGCCCCCTGAATCAAGGTTTCAGGATTAGAATTCTTTTTCCATCAACCGGCCCAGGGCACGAAGTTTCATGACTGTTGGTCTCGTTTAGGCTCAGCTGAATCAACAGAGATCAATGCACCTACTCTTCTGAGCGGGCTCCCAACCTTTTAGAAACTCTGTTTGGATGTTATTTGGTGGCTGTAAGTTAGATGTTCTTCTGCATAAAGCAAGAAAGCTGAAAGCCAAACAGGGTTGTATTTCTGGGCAGGTTTAAGTCATCTGCTCGTCATGATTTGAGTCTTAGTTTTCTAATTCATGGAGTAGAATGGCTGATGATGGTTTTATCTCTGAAGAGAAGGTTCTGATTGAAGTCTTTTGTGACACTATTACGATAAAGTGGGAATCAGGTCAAAGAAATAGTTGTGGCTGGTGTTGTTCAGGATGGGTTATGAACTGAATGTTTTTATCCCTCCCCTCATCAACAAAAATTTCATACAGTGGAGTCCTACCCCCACAATGTGGTAGTATCTGGAGATGGGGCCTTTGGGAAGTAATTAGCGTTAGATGAGGCCATTAGGATGGGGGGCTCATAATGGGATTAGATTCCTTATAAGAAGAGGCACCGGAAAGCTTGCTTCCTCTCTCTCTCTCTGCCATAGGAGGACACAGTGAGAAGGTGGCCATCTGCAAGCTGGGAAGAGAGCTCTCACCAGGAACTGAATCAGCCAGCACCTTGATCTGGGACTTCTCAGTCTCCAGAACTGTGAAAAAATTATTTTCTGTTCTTTAAGCCACCCAGTCTATGGTATTTTGTTATAGCAGCCTGAGCTGACTGATACAGGATGCTTAAGTTATGGTGATAAAAACTGAGTGGCTTTGGCAATAAGAAAATGTGTTGGTTCACGTGCTGAGGTAGCTGCAGTCATTCCGGGACTTGCATTCCAGGCAGGGCAACACCCACAGACAGAGAGACTGGCTTTCTTGTAGTTCTCGCCTAAAAGTAAGGACACCTTTTCCAGAAGCCCTCATCACCTTCCCTACATAACTTATTGGCCCAATGAGACCACATGTTTATTCCTGTACCAGTTCTTGCGGCCAGGGGAATGCCATGGTCTGACTGGCTTAGATGAGAGTTCCCAAACCAGAAAGCAAATTGTTTCCCTGATGGTTGGCCTGGATTGTTCAGACTCCAACCCTGGGGCTCGAATCACGTCCACAGTCACTAGACTGCACGCAGTGGGGAGGGGAGTAATGAGTGTTCAAAAGATAACTGAAGTGCTTACTTCATAATCCTTTGATTTTACTTTACTAAAAGGATTTAAGAATCTAAACCAGAAAAAGCTTAAGCCAATATCCTGTAAGCACCATCATTAAAATCCTCATCCCCAGATCTCTAAATTATTCTTTATCGCTAAGAGGATATTATATCATAATGATATTCCTAGTGAATCACCAAAATGAATGTTACAAAAGGCTTTATGCTCATCTATCGGTTGACAAGGGAAAACATGAATTTAGCAAAAAATAATCTGCATGCCTTTGACAAGTTATAGTTTATTCTTTGCCAACAGATTTCTCCCCCTGAAATGAACTCATTTGTGAAAGGATTTTGCTGCCTTGGTTAAAAACTATCCAAGGCTTGTAATATCTAAATGTCAAAGAACAATGGGATGCATGCATCTTGATTGCTACAGTAATTTGTACAAACCAAGGGGAAAAACTACTGATGGGCCAGATACTGCAGGTGAATAAGTAAGTCTTTGGTACACTGAAGACTTTCAGAGGATATTAGCTTTCCACAGTCGTTAAGTAGACAGTATTTCACGTCCTACACCAAATTGCCTAGAAATTAGAAAATGGAGACAAGCAGGCCGGCAGAGAGGGAGGTACAGATTTTGCCATTTGCTAGCCTGTGGCTTCAGGCAAGTTGTTGAAACACCATCGGTCTCAGTTTCTTCCTCTGTAAAATGGGAATGATAACCTCTACCTCTGAAGGTTTTGTGAAGATAAAAGTTGACGCACATAGCTTAGCACAATACTGGGGACATAGCTGGCGTTTTGTAAGTGGCAAATGTTATTAAAGTGCCCAAGGCATTCCAGGGGCCTCGAGATGCTCCAGGAAGTGGGCTTTTAGGTAAACCTCAGCTTGCTTGGATCAATTAGCTCTTCGTGGGCTCCAGCAGGCAAGAGACTGAGTTAGTGGTCTCCCTGCTGCCACCCACAGTGACTGTAAATTAGGAAGTGTTTTGAGCCTGAGTTTCTCATGAAGATTCATGGGCTAGACCAAAGTTTTACGTTAAACAAAGCATCACCTGATCAAAAAGCAGAGACAAGGCTAAAAGAGAAAAGTCTCTTGTCTGATACCTTGCTGGGTTTATTTTTTTCAGTCCTCCTCGTGGTTCCTCGTTGATGAAATGGAAGACAGCACACGAAAAATTCCTTTTCACTTTGTTCCTTTAAAAAAAAAATTTGGCTATCTTAATTTTTTTTTTTTGGAAAATGCACAGTGCATTGTAAAAACAAATTAAGCAATATGAAGAAAGTGAAAAATCCCTCCATGATCCAAATTCCCTTCGAGATTGTTTCATCTCATTCTTCTAGAGCTTTTAAGCACATGTGGATATACCGAAACTATACACATTTCAATATTAAGTCACAAAACATTCTATATGTTAGGTCAGAGAGAGCGAGAAGTACTCTATTCTGTGAAGTGCTTTGTTTTTTCTTGTTGAACACCTTTTAATATTAATGCATAAAGATCCATCTTTTTTTAACAGCAGCAGACCGTTTACTCAATCTCTTAGATTTTGGTTGTTTCCAACCCTTCATTATTAAGAAAAATAAAGGAATAAACATCTCTTGCCTACAACTTTGTTCTTGTTTTTAAGTAGTTTGTCAAACTTTTTAAAAATTAATTTAAACATTTTTCATTGAAGTAGTCAGTTACAGTGTGTCAATTTCTGATGTACAGCATAATGTCCCAGTCATGCACATACATACATATATTCATTTTCATATTCTTTTTTATTAAAGATTATTACAAGATAGTGAATAGAGTTCCCTGTGCTGTACAGAATAAAATTTTTTTATCTATTTTTATATATAGTGGTTAACATTTGCGAAATTCAAACACCCAAATTAATCCCTTCCCACCCTCTTTTCCCCAGTAACTGTAAGATTGTTTACTATGTCTGTGAATCTGTTTCTGTTTTGTAGTTGAGTTCATTAGTGTCCGCTTTTTTCTTTTTCTTTTTCTTTTTCTTTTTAGATTCCACATAGGAGTGATATCACGTGGTATTTTTCTTTCTCTTTCTGGGTTACAAAAAAGCCTCCATTTGTCTATATCACACAGCAAATGAGTCCGGCAAACTGTGGACAAAAGACCAAATTGATGTGAGAAGAGCAAACCGAGCTGCTTGAGCTTGGCTGAAATCCCACCAGCCTCTGGCCTAGCTGGTCAAGAAGCCATCTTTGGGTGCAAGAGAGATCCTGTCCAGTATACTATCACCTGAGTCATTTCCAGAACCACCTGGTCAATTCTTCTCCACTGGACTCAGTCCAGCAGGTGCATCAAAGTGGACTTGAACAGGCCAAATTCATTCTGTCTCCCAGAGGTTTCATACAACTACTGCACCACAGAAGGCTGCTGGGATGAGTTTTAGAGCAATTTATTCTTTTTGATGCCAGCAGGTTGATTAATTTTGGGGATGGATATCTATCTGTTTATCTACTTATATCTATCTATCTATCTATCTATCTATCTATCTATCTATCTACCTACCTACCTACCTACCTGTCTATGCCTGTCATCTCTCTCTCTACACACACACACACACACACACACACACACAGACAGACAGATGGACGGACAGATGGACATATTGTATCTTCCCAATTTCTTTTCTGAGCTTTCTACCATTTCAGACATATCACTGACCAAAAAAAACCTATTATCCCAAGTCAAAAAATACTCTCAAATGCACTATTCCTCCATATTGATATAGGGATTTCCATGGTATTCCCTCTAGGAGCAATGTACTATACAAACATATTATTTCCTTCTGGTACATTAATTTTTGGATGACTTTGGGAGGACAAAACACCACCAAGTAGTGGTTTAGCTATAAACTCCCTTGACATCTGGCCAAACTCTAAATACAAGGTTGCCATTGCTTCTAAGCTCTCACCACTGAGATTTTCTGGCTACTTCTGCATAAATGAAAAAGTTAGCATTGATATTTCCGTGGTAATGAAACCACAACTTTCATAATATTTACCAAGTTGTGATAAGATAAAAGCTCACTGTGGGGACATCAGGAATAATATTTAGCCCAGTAAATTAGGGAGTAGTGAGCATTGCCAGAAGTGATTGTCTCTAGGGAACTCGTGGGATTTCAGCTCCTCTTGTTATGCTGTGAAAGGCAAGGAGATGGTTTCTGGGTCCTTCCACTCACAGCTTTTGTAAGTTAGTGCCTGAGACATTGCTTAAGGTGCACAGAAAGTTCAGGGCGAGTTTGCGGTGACTAATTTACGTTTCTTCCTTTCTGTGTCTTCAGAAATGTGACCAGCCTGCCATAGAGTGTCCTTCTCTAGAACGGTGTTTTTCAGACACACACCTCTAGTGGCAGGAGAGAGTGTTTTAGGTGGTACCCAGCATCCAGGCATTAAGGAAACTTGCATCATAGAGTAAGAAATGTATTCTCTTCCTAATTCTCTTTTGAGCTTTCTGATTACCCAGAAGAACACCTCCATTGGTCTGTAGCGCCTTCTAACACATGCTAACATCCTTTTGGACAAAGAGAATGCAGGTTTCAGGCTCAGCCCACCAGACTCTAGGTAGAATTTAATAACTGGGATTTCCGTTTGTCTTCACAGTTAGATTCCATTATGGCACGCAAGTGCTATTGATTTTGATTCATGGTAACTATGCCAAATTTCCTCTGGTAGTACATTTAAGTGACGTTATTTAAAAGCAAGTAATTTAAAGATTTTTTTTCAAAGTAATATAGGTGAAACATGGATGTGGCAAAATCCACAAGGGAGGTTCAAGAATGACCAAGGTTTAGGATAATAATGGGGGAAAGTTCTGGGAGTATGTCACCCCTGCCCATTCCCCCTCTTCTTCTCACTTTCTCTTGTACTCTTGCTGGTTTCCCTAAAGCTTCCAGAAGATGCTCTGCATCTCTGAGCAGTCACCTCTGCTGAAACTTCCTTTGCCCCAACTTCTGGTCCTACAAGAACTGACCCCACCCCCCTTAGGTGTCCTGGTGTTCAGCACCCAGAGCTTCCCATCAAGGCATTTGTCACCCTGGAGTAATTGCCCTCTGTCTGTGATCTCCTTAAGAGCAAGGATTCTGTCCTATTTAGCCATCTCCCCGCCTGCTAGGAGGTGCTTGGCACACAGTAGAAACCCCATGTGAAGAAGTGATGGTGAATAAATGAAGGAACCTCTGGTTCCTCAAGAGCTTCCCAGCTGCTTTATGAATCTATCATGAAGATCCCACCCGTGGCCACCCAGGGAGTCCACCCACCACCCTGTGTGTACTTGGGGACTAGCCGAGGCTGGGTACCGACCAACCTGGGTGGCAGCAGCCTCCAGCTACTGTGAAGGGACTCTGCCCACTGGTGGTGCATCTTTGTATCCAAGGATCACACTAACGAGGGTGTGGCCTCTTGTGTTACTGTAATGGCCTTGGAAGGAATCCAGGGTGAGGTGCTGCCCGTGGACCTTGCTGGAGAAGCCACACAGCGTGGAAGCTGCTCAATCTCTGCCCGCCTCCCCACCGCCGCCTGGCCTGGGGAGGGCGCACAGGTCCACGGATGGCATTGGGAGCCCCAGCTTCACAGCATCGGCCTCAGTAGACCTTCACAGGACCAGGGGAGGGGAAAAACAAACAAACAAAAACACCCCACCTTTTTTCTACTATAAAACGAACACCTTCTCATTACAAAATAAATTGAAGAACACGAAGGAAGGAAGTGGTGGGGAGGGCTACCTAGAAATATTTTTTTGCTGCTTTTTATGCTATTAAAAAGGATACATTTATACTACAAATATAGTTTTGTCATTGATTTTTGTCATATTTTTCATATTCTTCAAAAAATAGGAAAAAATTCTTCACATTTTATCATTATCGTCATTAAGAATAATTTGTATTACCTTCATTAGAAGAAAAAAGCCACAGTCATTCATTAGTAAGTGAAGAAAATTTGCCTGTGATTCTCTTCCCCAGTGTTAATATTTTAATGTCCATTATTTTAGTCTCCCCCACCCCCAACATGACAGTAGCAGTTACCCTTTGTTGAATCCATATAATATGCCACACACTGTGCAAAACACTTGACCAAGATTTTCTTATTTAAGCATTCTTAAGCCCAATCGAGTGTTGTGAGCCCCACTGACATGAGGAAACAGGCTCACAAAAAAATTAAGTGCCTTGTTCAGAGTGACACGTTAGTCTGTGAAAGAGCTGAGAGTTACCTGCAAGTGTCTGAGCTAAATGCGATGCTCTTAACCCCTCCACCTACCCCTACCCCACTGCCCCACCCTGGGATTGCTTTGTCGCGGTCCAGGAGCATGTGTTCCACAGGGAGATTCTCAACACCAGCCATGAAACAGAACCGACTGGGGGACTCTGAACAAAATGTGGATGCTGGGGCTGAATCACTGGTGTTTTCAGTGCTCCCCAAGTGCCCCATCTGTATAGCCAGGGCTGAAGTGCAAGTGCTCCTTAGCTGACTCGATCTGTGATTTCTCTACTATTGGAAGTGCAGTGCTTGAAAACTGCATTGAACTTCCAGCCAATCTGCTGATAAATAAAAACAAAGCAGCATCTGGCCATTGCACGAAGGACGATTCCCATGTTCACAAACCTTTCCCTGGCACCCAATTGAAAGCAAACATCAGTCCCTTTACATGTGCCCTCTGGTGAGGGTAAGGTGGGCCAGTAGATGGGTGGAAGCTGGTATTCAGGATCCCTAAATGTGAGCACCCCAATCCTCGGCCGTGCACAGAATATTTCACTGGTCCGTGTGTGCCTGAGTGAGTACTTAATTTCCTTTTTCAGACCTCAGTAATTTCTAGCAGAGTGTACAGAGTTCATGACACAAGCACATCTGGATTTGGGGGTGTGGATCTGAAATATTCGCAGGCCAAAATGTTGGGAGCAGATGTTGCACTGGCAGCTGGGGATGAGGGGGGCGATCTCACTGGCGGCCCCATCTGGGGCTTCGCTGGGAGCAACACAGCTTTCCCTGCTGATTTCAGCTGCGCTTCAAAGCTGGGTGCTTCCCCTCCCGCCCCAAGGCTTCTTGTAGCCTTCTCCCTCACAACGAGGGGTCTCAAGATCTTGGCAGTGCTGCATCTCCTGCAGAAAATGCCAAGAGGGTGGAAAACAGTCGCTTCTTAAAGAAGACGAGTATCACCAATCAAGGCTGGTTGGAGTCAGACCGAGTGTCAGCCCAGAAAGGAGCTCGGGAAGGCTGGAGTGGGAGGCAGGCAGGCTGTCCTTCCTCACACGGCGTGGAGGACCGGCCCAGGGCTACAGAGCCGGGCAGAGCTGGGCCTGAACACAGATTACCGCTTTCTAGCCTTTTGACCTTTCTTAGACAAGATACCTCTCTGAGACTCTGTTTTCTTGTCTATAATGTGGAGACATGAAAGCTACCTCACTGGATTGTTCAGAAAATTAGATGACTGCCTGGCACATATAGCAGGGACCTTCGCCCCTTCCTTCCCCTCATACACCTGCTTCTAGGTTGCATATTGTCATCCGAGACCCGTTTGCCCAGGTCAAACTAGCAATTTAGCATGCATTTCGAGGAACTCCTATATGCCAGGCACTGTCGTACTCACTGTTGTAGGTACTTTTCTGCCTCTGAGCCATCTCTCATACTGTTCCCCTGCCTCGAAAGCTTTTCTCTAGTGTTTCCTCCTGTTCTCCTCCAACCAGTTCAGTTCTCACCTTCTCGCTTTGATTCTCCTGGCTGGATGTCCTCTCTCCCCTTCTAGATTACCAAAGTGCTTTGGCCAGAAGTTCTCAAACATTGATGTGTGTAAGGGGCACCCAGAATGGGAAATGCTCTGAGCTTACTGCCCACATCCACAATATAGAGATAACCATACTATTACCCTGCTCCAAACTGTTGGCGAGGCTTAGATAAGATGTAGTGTGTAAAATACTTAGCACAGGGTTGGGCACACAGAAGATGCACAATAAATGTTAGCTAATATGAATATAATGATGACATATTATAAATAGTCATAGTATTACATGATGCAACAAGTTTTGACAATAAGAGGAGGAGAAGGAAACATCCTGACACTAGCAATGAAAAGAAAAGGATTGTAAAAATCCAAATAGATTCCTAGACCCCAGCTTCTTCCAAAACTGTGACTACACTGCTCAGAGTTGATGAGTTTCTAGAATAAGTTCTGTGTGGAGGGAGGAGGTTTCAGGTGCCAAGTTCTATCCACTCCAATTCTCATGCATTGTAACCCTTGGCAAATCTTCTTCACCCAAGAGTTCTGATTCTGGCTCAGCTCTCTAGCAAGGTATCAGTTAATTACGGTAATCGGACAAGGCATTCCTGGGCAGCAGAGAGGTGCTGCACAAATGTGGGACAGCAAGGTTTGGGGCAAGGGGTTTATTATAAGCCAAATAAATGACATCAGAGAATCTGTGAGGAAATCAGTGATCACTACAGCGAAACTAAGGGCTGGTCGGGTGGGGGAGTTCCTGAGGAAGGTTGGGGAGAATATGAGAACTGTTGTTTCATGGGGATGAACATGGGGAAGAGAATTGGGTGGGCATGGAGAATGCCCTGGCTGAAGGCAGAACCGATGATGACAAATGAGGTGGTGTGGGTTTATATCTTGACCACAAGTCACCCCACAGTCCCTAGAGCAGTCTGCCAGGTGCCACCACCAAGTGGCCAACACAGCTGTCTTTAGTGCAGCTAAATGCTGCAGCCTAGCTGCCCCAGGAAGGGCGCCTCCCACTCCCTCCACAACAGCCCAGTCACAGCCCATCCTGAGTCCTCTCTCTGGTGACCCTGGAGCACCCATATGGGGCTTGGGATCCAGAGTTCCCCAACTCCGAGATGAAAACATCAGTCATCCCTTTGTCTTTGACAGCAGCCCAGTTGACTCACATTCCTGTGGTCAGCCCATGATTTGGGATGCTCAGACTTGAGCTGAAATCTTAGCCTTTCTGCTTCTTGCTCTGCCACTTTGGACAAACCACCTCACCTCTCCGACGTACAGATTCCTCCACTGTAACGTGGGGATCTTTAAACTTACCTTGCACTGTTGTTTTTAGGAGTGAATGATGGACGTGGAGGTTGTATGATAGAATGGGATGGGAAAGGCCGTGGTTGGAGAAATAAGGTCTGTCTTAGCGATGAACATCCTGAGAACTGCTTGGTTCGTTTCATTTAATCCTCTCGACTGTGCTATACTTCTATCCCCATTTTATAGATGAGGAAACGATGGCTCAGAGAGGCTAGGTAACTTACCCCAGGTCACAGGATGAGACAGTGGCTGAGCTGAGTTTTGAACCTGGATCTCTCAGACTCTACCACACTACCCTGCCTCCCACATCAAGCACATAATGCAACTGTGGGTTATCTTGTTTCTGAGCACAGCCAGTGTTGGCTGCTCTGCTGGACACAAAGAAACCTTCTTGACTTGCTGAAACTCACTCTAAAAGCCCAGCTTCTTGCCCTTTCTCTTCTCATTTATCCACAGACCCCCAGATGGCCATGGAGGTAGCCAGGTGGCCAAGAGTTTCAGTGAGAGGAAACTCCATTTACTTTCCATCCAAGATGCCCGCCCGTGCAGTTTCCAGGTAAAGTCAGGAATCCCTAATGCACAAGAGCAGTTGAGTGTGGCCTGGGCGGCCCCTTCATTTCTGAGTCGGTCCCAGCAGAGAGCCCGCCCGTGTTGTTATGTGTCCTTATTCGTTAAGGATTCTCTGTATTGAGATGCAACCTAATTAGGGTTGAGCTCAAAGCCTGTTCGTTCGGGGGCTTAGTTCATGAAAGATTAATGTTCATTTTCCTTGGGTTTTGTTGCAGAATTCAGCTGGAAAAAATCCAGGGTGCACTTCTTCCAAGAGAAGTAGCACTTTGGTGGTTTGTGAAAATCCCTTTTCCCTCATGTTAAAACCTTGTTTTTTTATGACCCTCCCCCTCCTCTCATCCCCGCCCAAGCATTTTAGCTTCTGAAGATGTATAAGAGAAAAAAATGAATTCTGTAAACAGAGAAATCTACTAGAGATATTATTCAAAAGAAATATTTATTTATAGATAATTTTTAAAAACAGGTGGCAAATAAAACAGAGCACATTGGAAAACAGTTCTGCATTCATTCACTTATTTATCCCATCATTCAGCAAACATTTATTGAATACCTGCTATATGCTAGACACTGAGCATTTACATTATGTATTTCATCTTATTTTTCCTTTTCTGATTTGCTTGAGCAATTTAATTCTATCATTGGAGTGCTAATAGGACGTGCTTCCTACATATGAATGAGTAGCTTCTGACAGTACTCAGCCAAAAGGAAAATATACCTAAACAATTAAAAAAAAAACCTACTGTATTTTCTGATAACAAAAGTAAACAAGCTAATGGCAAAAATACCCAACAAAATTTAATTTGATTAAATGTAAGAAGTAGCAACCATTTATAATACCAAGCCCTGGAGATTCTAATTGTTAATGAATTGGTGTATATTCTTCCAGGCTTATTTTTAAACAATAAACTATAATAACAGTATAATTTGATTTACAGAAATGGAAGACAGAAGCACTTCTGTCCTGCAACTTATGTTATTCACAAGGTTAAGTTAATAACTTACCTATTGTGGTAAGCTTTCCACATTAGCCCTGAGAGAATTCCTTGTTGTTTTAATGGCTGCGTAGTATTCCACCAGGTAAATTTGACAGATTTCACTAGTTCTCCATTCAGGATATCTTGGTTATTTCTCATTTGCTTTCATCACAAGTAATGCTTCAGTGGACTTCCTTGTAGCCAAGTCTGGGTATTTCTACGGATAGGTTCTTAGAATTGGAATGGACTGAGTCAAAGTGATAAATTACTTTTTCCCCCTTCAATTCTAAATAATATCAAATGTCAAGACCCTCCACACACTGAAAATTTCTCTTCTGTAATCCTTCCCCTTACCCACCCTCTTATCTCTAATTTTATTCCTCTCAAAATATTTTAAAAGCAAGACCCAAACAGTAATGGGTGTTTGGGAAAATGAGGCTCTAGTTTTGAAAGGAATTAAAAGCAGAACATAGGTGAGTCTTTATTGTTCTGAGCAGCTCTGGCTGCCTGTGAATGAACAAAAATAGCCTCTTCTCTTCCTTTGAGTCAAAATTTCAGAAATTCTTGAGCTGATTGCTCCTCCAGGAGAGGCAAAGCCAGGTTTGCATTTCTTTACTTTCCGTGGGTGACCTGGCTGGTAGCAAACAGTAACAGTCATGGATATCTGTGGAGGAGAGCATCATTTAAGTGTAGCGGGTGACCATGTTGCTGAAGACGACAGTGACGCTTTGACTGATTCTCTAAAACTCTGCAAAGGAATAATATCACCAGACGCAGCCTCTTGGTGAGGTCAGAGGAGTCATTTCTGTGTGGAGTAAGCATAGGAATAACATAGTTCTATTCCCAGTTCTCCAGTTTAAAATATTTATTACCTCACATCTCTCCCCTGCATTTTACAATTTCTGACATTTCTCTCTTTGTTAAAACTGAAAACCCATAGCCAGCTACGGTGTAGAAATGTGAACATTATGCTGTGGGCGTGTCTAACACTTCACCTTCTGCTTTTCTTGGGCTACACTTAAATAGGAGACCTGTGGCACCTCAGTTAAATGACCTCCAAAGGTGGCTTTCTTCTGGAGGCTGTAGTCGCAGCGCCTCCCCCAGTTCCTGGCCGATTTTGCTAACTCTCTCCAACAGAGGGCAGTACATTTCTCTCATTGGCCTGCTCAAGTTTGAAAAATATTCAGTAAAAACAGAGAAATCTCCGTGCTCAGAATCCAAGCATCTTTCTTTTTATTAAAATCACTTCCAGCACACTTCTGAGAACTATGCACCTGTGAATATTCCAAACCCAGGATGGTCATGAGAGATTTAAGTATTCCTCATGCTAGAAACAGTAGAATCACTTAGGTTCAAATCTATGAATGGAGTAAAAGAGTTTCCTAAATGTCCTGAAGTTGTTCCTTTTTACTGCTTTGATTTTATTTTTTGCTTTAGTTTCTGCCCCCCCCCCCCAAAGTCTCACTATCCTAGAAGATCAGGAGAGTTGGTTTTGAAGAATTTGTAAGTACAAATAGTCTAATCTCTTCCCAATGCTATTCATTGTCAAGTTTTTTTCTTATTGTCAATTTGGATATTTCTTATGGAGGGGAGAAAAAAAGCTTAGAGACCTGAGTTCTGGAGCTAAGAAGGGGGTCCAGGAGCGAGCACACCTTATTGTGCTGATGGAAGGGCCAGCCAGCCACGCTCAGCAAAAAGAATTTGCCATCAATTACAAGCAGTCCCACGCAGTTTCTCTTAGATTGGCACAATGATTTTCAGCATAATGAAAAGCTGGGTCCAATGCCAATAACTGTCTGACTGCCAGTGAGAGTTTCCATCCTTCAAACTCCACCATAAGGGAAAGAGGAAGTGCTTCCCAGAAAAATCTGGGAGGAGAGTAGGAGAAAAGGCAGAGGAAGGAACCAGTCACTGCCTGGGCGTGAGCTTTGTCCCATCTGGATCATGGTCCAGAGACAGAAGCCAGCATCCTAAAGGGCCCAGGTGCCCTGCTCACTGGTAGAGTAATCGAGACCCGGGCTGGGTTTCTGTTGCTCTCATTCTGGTGGTAGCTTGTCTCCCAAGCTGGCCCCCGTGACCAGGGACCTGGTGTTTGTACCCACATGAGGTCCTCTCCCAGCCCTCCCAGGAGGCTAGGTTGTCCTGGTGACTCACTTTCACCAATAGGATGTGACAGAAATGGCACTGTGCCAGTATCTGGCCTTCAGAAAGCCTAGCAGCGTCCACTTGTGTGCTCTTAGAAGCCATCCACCATGTGAGAAGTCCAGCTACCCTGCTGGAAGAGTCCACCTGGAAAGGCCCTGGAGGAGGAGAACCCCTTGTGGAAAGGGAACCCACGTGAAGGGGCATCAAGGTGCTGAATGTGGGAGTGAGGAAGCCATTTTCTGTTCCAATCCAGCTGAGTCTCCACAAAACTCCGTCCCACTCACCACTGATGGCAACTGTGTGAGCAATTCCCAAGAACTGCCTGGCCAAGTCCAGTCAGCGCCCAGAATCATGATAATAATTGACTATTTTAAGTCATTAAGTTCGGGGTTCTTTGTTACCCAGCGATGGATAACAGAAGCACTCCCCCTAATACTTTAGCACTTTCTGGGTGAATAGTGCTGCTACCCTACAAGGCATGGAGTCTGGTTGTCATGGGAGCCAGGCTTCCTGCTCTGCAGGCACCAAGGAAGAGAGTGAAGGTGGTACTTGTGAGACAGAGAATGGGTTCCCTGCTGAAAGACCTTGACTCTCGTACCAACTAGCTGTGTGACCCTGTGCAAATCAATTTCCTCATTTGAAAAAGATGATGGTTGTACTATTAGGGAGGCAAATAAGAAGCCATCCTGTGTCTGTGGCAGACATCATGAATCAGCCACGGCTTTACTGAGCTCAGACTTGGCCTTCTCAACCTTCTGATCAGAATTAAACTCATCAGATGAATCCTGTTTGCTAACCTTAGACTGGATGGTTTCTAAGTTCCCTTCTAGTGCTTTTGAAAAATAACTCACTAGCTACAGAAAGAAGATGAATTTTAAGTAGATGAATCATTTACTTCTCAGCCCTTCAGTGGTGTCTCTTTGCCTCAGGAGAAAACTGTGTTCCTTAGAAGGGTCAGTGAGACCTCGTGAGATTTGAATCTTGTCTACCTCTTCAGCCTCATCTCCTGTAATTCTCCATCTGCACCTTACACCCAGACTCTGCTTCATACTCTGTTGCAGTGGTGTCCTACTAGCTTGCATCACTACTCAACCATGAACTTCTGGAGGCCAGGGACAAAATTTTATCCACCAAAATACATCCCCAGTGGAAGGGTATAGCTTAGTGATAGAACGCATGCTTAGTATGCACGAGGTCTTGGGTTCAATCCCCAGTACCTCCAAAAAAGAAAAAGAAAAAGAAAAAAAACCCTCAGGACCCTGCACGTGCCTAGAATCTACCACATTTAGGTAAATGTTAGACAGGTGACTTATGAATGAATTAATGAAATTGCTAATGACAACCAGTTCATTTATGAGTCTTCTGGGATAGCCTTGGGTTTGGGCTTTTGGGTTCCAGGCATCCTCAGCAAAGGATGAATGTAAGTAAGTTTTGGTGGTTCTGAGCTTGACAACTAAAGCGCCTCCAGAAATCAGGCCCAACCAGGGGTACCCAACAGTGTCTACAGAGTCATTGAAAATCTTTGATTGATGTCACCTTAATCAGTGATGATAATAAGATGAGGGTCATAAACCAAATGCTAGCAGAAAGTAGACAGGTAAAAAGGAGAGCAAAGAGGATCTTCCCCATCCAAAGATGCCAGCCCCTGGGGCTCTCCCACTGGCGGTTGCCATGTAGGGCTCTGAGTCTCTAGGAGGGCCTGGGTTGGTCTAGTGCCAACTCTCTCCCCAGCATCCAGAAGAGTGCTTGACACTGAGAGGTTTGCTGAGGAAATGAATGAGCCTGCCTCCCTTTTCAGAACTATCAGCAGAATCAGCAAAGAAGAATGAGAGGTGAGGAAGGAGAGGTGGAAGAAGAGGAGACCCAAACTAGCTACATTTCACTGAGCATCGATTAAGTGCTCAGTGTGATTCTAGAGTTTTGACAGCATAACTTCCATCAAACCCTTACAACAAACATTGAGCCAGATTTTACAATCCCTCTATAACAAATGAGAGTTTTGAAGCTCAGAGAGGTTAAGTGTATCTCTCAAGGTCACAGAACTAGGAAGTGGCTGAGCTGGGGTTCAACTCAGCTCTATCTGCTTTTATGTTTGTTTCACATTTACACAGCTCAAAGCTCCTTTCCCATCTTCTCAGGACTAGCTATGTGACCTCATTATTCACTTTCTTCATCTGTAAAATGGGGATAATAATAGTGCCTACTTCATAGGATTATTGTAAGAAAAAAAGAGTTGAAAATGTAAAGCACTTACTGTTTACAATAGCCAAGACATGGAAGCAACCTAAATGTCCATTGGCAGATGACTGGATAAAGAAGTTATAGCATATATATAATGAAATACTACTCAGTCATAAAAAAAGAATGAAATAATGCCATTTGCAGCAACATACATGGACCTGGAGATCATCATACCAAGTGAAGTAAGCCAGAAAGATAAAGAGAAATACCATATGATATTACTTATATGATGAAATCTAGAAAAATGACACAAATGAACTTATTTACCAAACAGAAACATACTTATAGACACAGAAGTATGTCTGGGGGTTACCAGGAGGAAAGGGGATTGAGGGATAAATCGGGAATTTGGGATTTGCAGATACTAACTACTATATATAAAATTGATAAACAACAATGTCCTGCTGTGTAGCACGGGGAACTATGTTCATTTCCTTAAAGTGGCCTATAATGGGAAAGAATATGAAAAGAATATATATATATACGGAATTAACACAGCATTGTAAACCAGCAATACTTCAATACATTTTTTAAATAAAATTAAATTTAAAAAAATGTAAAGTGCTTAGAATAGTGCTTAGCACATAGGGGACACTCAATAGAAAATTAGCATTTTGTTCATTTTTGTTGTTTTCTTTTTTTTCTCTACTACCAAACGTTGTCCCACATTGACTGCACAAAAAGTTGGGTGCCAGTCAAAGCAAGTTGTCTAAAAATCAAAATCTGCAGTCTGTTTTATATTTTACTTAATTTCCCCAGAAATTTGTGTCTCTTTTTGTTGTTCTTGTTTCTGTTTGTTTACTTGCAGTCTGCTTTTAAACATCCATCTTTAACATAGGCTAGCTGGTCAGAATCACATCTTCTAAAAATGGATCAGTGGAGGGAAGTTTTGGCATAGGAAATATTTTCAGATATTGGAAATGGCAAAGGAGTGAGAACACCTAGGTATAGCTTTCTCTGACTGGCTGTGTGACCCTGGCGAGTGACACCGTCCAACAGAGCCTCCGATCTCCCCATCTGTAAAATGAAAACAATAGTTAACTGCTTGCGTTCCTCTCTTTGCTGTTATGTCTCCCCTGCGGTGGTGCCGGGGGGCTGCAGTGTGACATGCACGAGGGAGAGGGTAGCCCAGGAGGCTGCAGAATCCCCAGAAGCCAGGGCAACCCCTGGGCAGGCCAGCAGCCCCTGTAGCAGTCTGAACATCTGAATAATGAACATGTTATGTAAATGGAGCTGTGGCCCCGTGGAGCGCTGAGAAGTCATTTTCCACAGTTCACTATTCTCCTAGTCAATGGGGCTTGACTTGATTATTCTCCCTCCGGGCTTCAGGAGATGTGGGGAGCGTTTGAGATTTGTTAAAAATTAGCTAAATAAAATTGTCCCCACCTCCCCAGCAATAGTTTCTGTGAGTGATGGAGCTTTCATTGGGTAATGTCTTAGGTGGATGTAAATCTGAGCACAGAAAATACACTTCATATGTCTATATGTGTCAGGCTACGTACATATGTGAACAGAATTCTTCATATATAGACAGGAAGAAACAAAACAAAGATCCTGAATAGGAGCTTCTAAACAAGAGTTCACCTTATCCCACTGACATTGTGGGAACTGCCCAGTACACATCCCTCAGATCTCACTCCCACTTGGCAACTGTCCTTCAGGTAGACATCAGTGCTGGTGTTTTTATTATTATACATGGTCATACAACAACTTGATATGTTTTAAACAAAGAAATAGCATTTTTAAATAAATTAATTAAAATGTTACTTAAAAATAAAATTTTAAGTGAAAAATAACCCTTTTTTCCCCCAGACTCTAAATGCACTGTGGAAAATGTAAAGAACGCAGGAAATAAAAACCACCACAACCATCCCACTCAGAAATAACGTTTCGAGCATTTTCTTGCCATCTGTCTGATGCATGCTCATAAATCTACATAGAAATGCCCGGGCAAAATTGGATTACGCTGGATATATGGTTTTCTGCATTCCTTTTTTCACCTAACGTTATGATGTATGCCTTTCCCCCCTGTATTGTTGAATAGCTTTCAAAATCATGATTCTTAATGCTTGTGTAATTTCATCAAATGGATGGAGGATGATTTATTTAAACACTTCTGGTTGCTGGAAATTTAGGTTGAACTACAGTAACTTCTCGATGAGAGGAAAAAAAAAAAAAACCCCGATGCTGGCTATTTAAGGGGCAACAATGATTTTTCACCCTGCGTGGGCAGCCAGCAATAAAAGTCAGCCACACAATCTGGTACGTGATGAAAGGTCCAGAAAAGGCTGGGAAATGGATGGGGAAATTGTGAGGGATGAAGTGAGTTATTAGTGTTTATTATTTATATGGTACAATAAATATATACAGCTCAGGACCAAGCATTCTCTTGTCAGCAACTTGCAACCAGTCAATGGTCCCTCGGAGCCTGGACGATGCTTAAATCCACAAATCAAGGCAGCACCATTAGGGGACATGGTGAGTCAGCCATTCCTGATGCAAGGGCTCCTACTGGACCATCTCAGTGCAAGTACATTCCCTTTGCCTTGGGATGGCTTTTATTTCTGAGGAAACACCTACAGTCCCCTGACCACTTGAGAGAGAAAGAGAGAGAGAGAGACAGTGTGTGTACAGGAAGAAGGAGGGGTGGACTATTTCCTTTGTATTCTCTATGGTTTTGCCTCCTGGGATAGCAGCTTTCCATGGCCACACCCTGCCCCTTGCTTACTAATCTAAGACTCCCAACAGAGGAGAAAGCCCCTCTGGCTCAAGAACATGAGGCAGAGACCATTGTCTCCAATTTACAGTTAAAGAAATAAAGTCAAAGACTCAGTCAAGATTTCTCTTTGCAAATGACCCCCTAGGACCAAAACTCAAGACCACGAGTCCTACTTCGTGGCAACACCCCAGCTGTCCCCACAGGACAGAATTTCTGAATGTCTTCCAGGCTTTGCATCCCGTTCCTGTCTATACTTATTTGGAAGTAAAATCTCTTTGGTGAAGTAGCAACAGGGAGTTTGAGAAAGAAGCTCTTTCTCATTCTTATGACTATGAAAGGGGCTTCCCCTCAAAACTCCCCCTCCCCCCAGCACTCTGGATCCCTTCCCTGCATTCTTTTCCTTAAAGCACATATCCCATCTAACATAGTGTAGGTTTGACTTAAAAACCACAATGTCTCCCCATTAGCGGTAAGCTCCACTAGAAGTAAGTCCTTTCAAAGCCATCCAGAGACAGTAGAATAGATGGTAATATGTTATTCAGTACCTACCATGTGTCAAAAACTTTCCAGACCTTAACTCTAATTTTTAGAATAACTCAATGGGAAGTAAGCATTTTTAGCACATTTTTACAGGTGAGGAAAACCGCAGCTTAGCAAGGGTCCTGGAGAACCTCAGGATCACAGAGCCTGTTCAAAGATGAGGTGTGATCCACGGCAGCGTGCGTCCAAAGCCGTTTCCCCTAACATTGGAGTGGCTTTAGAGCTTTGAGTGGGGACAGCTGGGTCACTCTGGCTGGTCTAGGTGATGAGCCGAGGATGGGGAGCAAGTCCTGCTTCCCAGGGTTTCAGGAAGAGCCCCCACACCTCCCAGGCTTCTGCATCGCCGTTTTCTCCCAGCTGGCAAGTTCTTTGGCTGCCTTCTTTCTCTGCAACCTCCATTTGTCCCTTTAAGGCACAGACTTGGGCTCCCTCAAAGTTACCTATGAATGAGCTTGCCTGATTCTGCTCTGAGAGCTGAGAGCCAAGGGGCCCTTGGCACTCCTGAAAGGAGTACATTGGAAACACTGGAAGTCAAGTTTCCCCCACTTCTGCATGGCCCCCTGAGGTGCAACCAAACCCATGATATAAACCTATTCCAAGGTAGAGAGTTTTTGCAAAATGGTCTAGGGAATCTGAAGCTGTACGGTTTCCACAGCGGCCCTGGGTGTGCACCTGCTTGAGTAACTCAGAGGCAGGGCATTCCCCAGGGAGCTCTGTTCAGATTCCTTGCCTCACTCTTTATCCTCTTCTTTGGTTTTGAAGGTAAATGTCTTAAACCTACACCCACTTAAAACATATTACACCCAAAGACCTTCAGCAAACAAAATCTCGCTTTGCAGTCTAGTATGCAGACCAAAGCAAGGTGAGGGTGCCTGGGCAGGAGGTGGAAGTCTCTCTGACAGGCCAGCCCAGCCTTGCTTTCTCCCCCTGCCCCATCCTGTCTTCTACTCGCCAGACACCCCCCCCCCCACCACAGGAAACCCTGGAAAACCACTGCTGTAGATCATCTGAGCCCAGAGAAGATGCCTTCTAACAGCCCCAAAGTGGTTTAAGGGCACCTCACAAGTCTCCATCTCTGGTGTGAGTAGTCAAGAAACCACTGGAAAAGTACATACTGGTAAATTCAGATGGACAGCAGTTGTGACTGCAAAGTCACACACAATCCCTTTGTCTCAGGCTATCTGAAATGCCAGGAGCACTTTTACTGGGTAGCCCCCACGGGGCAGCAGGGCATCAGAAGGGGGCATATCATCTGAATATGGAATTGGTAGTTTCCCCATGACCTGGTCCTCAAGTTTTTATTCTATCTTGCCATGAACTTCATAATTTTTTATATTGGCTCAGAGAAATAAGATCCCAAATTCAATTTTACAATTTAATAGCTGGTTTTATTCGTTCATTTATTCCATAAATTTTGTTGAGTGTCACAACGTGCCAAGTCCTATTCTAGACACAGGAGAAATGACAACACGCAAGACAGATGACAATCATGTAAGTTTCATGGCTCAATACTATTTTTGACAATTACAAATAATATTCTTCCTCTGGGATGTTGAGGCACATGTCCCCCAGTAGCTTCTCCCACGTGAATGCCCCAAAGCTGACTTCTTTCCTCCAAAGAGGACACATTTTTACTCTGAACTTCTTTATGCCAACAAACTGATTATTTTAAGCTGCTCTTTAAAAAAAGGCATATATTCAGAGTTGTTGCGCTACTTGTAACACAAATTTAAAACAGTTTATGATCAAATGGCATTTTTTAATTTGTCTTGATTCATGTGAAAGTAATTTGGATTCACATTAGTATTCTGGAAACTGATCATTAACACTTTTTAACTGATTTTGTAAACACATTTTGCTTCCAAAATAAACATAAGCAGGCCAGGAGGATGCTCAGTGTAGCTGAGGCATGAAGATACACACACATTAAGGGGAAGGGCAGGATCCCCAGCGTAAAATGGTGAAGGCATTTGAGAGTCATTTCATCACCAGCTCGCTTCATGAAAAATCTGCAAGAAAAATGTGAATAATTTCGCACTTGCCTGATGGGGAGATTTCAAGCTGCAGAG
Organism: Vicugna pacos; assembly: GCF_048564905.1. Lineage (NCBI taxonomy): Eukaryota > Metazoa > Chordata > Mammalia > Artiodactyla > Camelidae > Vicugna > Vicugna pacos. The sequence goes on along the minus strand of NC_132996.1, from coordinate 49,564,359 downwards.
TTGTTTGTGTGTCTATCACGGATCATTGCAAATAATTAAGACGGGGTGGGAGGGGGGACTGATTAACGTTTGATAAGGCAGGAGGGGAACAACTTGTGGCAGCCACGAGCAAAGTGGTGGGGCTGCCTCCACGCTCAGCCAGGGTGGGAGTCTCAGGGATCCACGCAGGTTTGGTGGCCCAGCCCTCCTCCAGGCAATGCTGGGACCCCCTCACCAACATCCCCAGCCTCTGCCTGGATACCTCCAGGTCAGCTCAGCTCAGCTCAGCTCACCTTCTTATGACACCCCATAACCCACGTGCTTTAGTCCTGAGCATTTTGGCATTTAAAAGTGCATTGTCCAAACTAGCCAAAAATAATTGCAGATGTCTACTGATTCGATGGGAATCTAATCCATAAACCCCCCAGGAGCACTCTTGTCCCCCCTTTTCCTTCTCCTAGTCGCCTCACATCTCACGCTCTCTTAGGCATCCTTCCTCCCAACCTCCCCACATGCTTCCAACCTACTCTAACTCTAGAACTTCTGGCACTTCTCTTCCTCCCATTTTGCTCCAGATTTTGTATGCAAACGTATAAAACCACCCTGGGGCCCTCCTGGAGGGCAGGAGAGGAAAAGGAACCCCTTAAGTAAGACCAGAGCAATCTATTGAGACTGTAACGTTGAACTACAATACAACTTAGTGTAGCTTCTGGATTGACAACACGTGTGGTTTAAAAATGTGGGTCTGGGAATCAGCCGACTTGGGTTTCCATCCCAGCCCTCCCCCTGGGTGAGATCCTTCATCTTTCTGAACTTCACTTTTCTAGTCTGTAGAACAAGGTGAACAACATTTATTGCCTGTGGTTGCTGAAAAGATGATGTGTATATCAAGCATATGGAATGGTCTGTGTTCAATAAATGGATGGTGTAACCGTTCTGACCATTCCAGTCTTGCCTCTAAATGTTCCAACATCTCCTAGTGCTGGAAATATTCTAAGCTGCTCCTTCTTCAGTACTGATCCAGTTCCACCTGTCAGGAACTGTGCTAGAGGTGCAGATGTGGAGGTGACAAAGACAAGGTCCCTCGTTACTGAGAAGCACCAACAATCACTTGTTATTCCTTACAGAATTCATGGACCTGAACCAGTAAAGTTTACATTAGCTGATGGAAAGGAAAACACTTTGCTTTAAGATGGGCCCAGATCTTCTGGGTTTCTGTTGGATTGAGTCTGATGAAGCAAAAGAGAAGATGCTCTGCTACCACTAAGCTATAGATGGCTACTGGCCTCTTGAAGCCTCAGTTTACTCATCTGTGAAATGGGGACTCTACAACTTGGCTTGCCTCTACACTAAGCCTTTGTGAGGGAAAAAAAAAGAGGAGTGAACATGCTTTGGAACTATAAAGTGCCATTCAAATTGAAGGTATTTGCTATCCGTAGTCCTGATTGGTGTGAGTGACTGTGGAGCACCCCAGTTTTTTTCCCAGCCTCCCCCAACAGGTTGAAGAAGTAGAGCCCCGAGAATACTCTAAGCATAGAACACTCCACTGGTCCTCCAATCTCTTTTTTGCCCCTGCGCTAATAAGATGGAAGAGCCACAGTTCCTCGCCATCCACCTGCAAGAGTCAGGACTCTGGTTTCAGGTGACAAAGATGCAACCTCAACCTTCTTGAGGAAAAATAGGAATGTACTGGCACGTGACATCCAAAAGAGGGAAGGGCAGGGTGTTCGTGAGCCACAGGGCTGCTCAGAGTACAATTTTGGGAAACACTCCTTCAAACTGTATAGTTTTCAGAAAGAACTGCGAATCATACTTCTCTGGCCACAGTGATTAGTCCAACATGGACATTGTAGCTGATGCTGACAGTGCCTGTCTAATCTGCACACAGGGCAGGCTGGGAGTGCCACGGAGTTAATGAATGCTCCCTGAGCGGCCTTCAACCAATGAGGGACAGGAGTTGGTGCATAAATACTGCAGCTTCCTCACTCCTCAGTGGGTGTGAATTGGAGCCAAACCTAGGTGCCTAATTTAAGAGATTGACACAAAACTCAGGTTTTGATGCAATATTTTTCAAAAATCAAAGCTAATGCAAAAATTCCACGGTGTACAAAATATCAACATTTTAAATAGGACAGCACTGGTGTTACTGAGTTTTCCTTTTACCTCAGGTTCTAATGTTGCTCAGCTGGGCTTTGGTGTGTTCTCTTTTGACAGCTTGTTTGCAAGTTCAGCAGAAAACACAAGTGAAAGAAGCTTCAGTCTGAGCTGTCCTCCTCACCAGGCTCTTAGTTAGACCTGTGGTCTGCCCTACGTCGAGGTGCCATCCCCCAGTAGTGCCGGAACTCCCTGGGAGGGACAAAGCACGGACACGTGGGAGCAGTAGACTGAGGACATACGGGCAGTTTATTCTTTGATGTCCTTGGAAGAGTGGTCGGTTTGCATGATGTAAGCCAACAGCCAGAACAGATAACCCTCAGGAAGAATGAAGGTCATTTCAAATAATAAATCACTTATTCCATAACGGAGAAAGCAAACAGATCAATATGGTAAGCTCCTATGAAAGGACTTCAAGTCAGCTCTCTTTCTTACCTTTTCTTTTTGTCTGTGGGGACCCTTGTTGGATAACTGAATGATACAAAACAAGTAGCTTAGAGAAGAATGGCTCCTTCTTAGGCACACCCAAATGTCAGGACCACATAGAGATCAGTGCCCTTTTTGTGGAGAGAATCTGATTCTTGTGCCATTAGAAACCAAGCTTGGGGAAGCCAAGCCCACAATCAGAATGTAATTGAAGTATGTTACCTATAATAGGTTCAGATGTTTGTGATCTTCAGCACTTTATGAATTCTGCAGCAGATGGGCAAGGGCCAGGTAGCGGGCGAGAACAGACTGGGGAAGGCAGGCTGGCACTCTGACAAGGGCAGCCCCAGCTGTGGTTCGGGTGTTATTCAGCACGCCCACCCACTGCACCGGCAGCCTGCCTTCCCCAGCTCACGGCCATGGCCGCCTTAATGAAGAGTGGAGGTAAGCATGAATCCCGGCTTTCCAGGGATCACAACATTTGAGAAGCCCAGAAGAATCGACGTGATGGAAATGGTGCCAAGTTCTTCTGCCTCTTCCTTTTCAACAAAAGAGAGAAAGAAAGAGAACCTGGTAATAAAATGCACATCTAAACACTTTCCAATTTTCCTGGGCTTTTATTTTTTTTTCCCTCGAACATTCTGTGCTAGAGAGGGGAAAGCAGAGTAATACCTGAAAAAAGGAATCTTGAGTGGATACGAGAATTTAGATGAGCTGGTGTAACGCACAGGACGCTATAGTCAGAGTTTCAAATCCTTGCCCTGTCAATTTCCCCTTGGGTGATTATGGGCCAGGTTCTTAACCTTCTCTGCTTTCTGTTTCCTCATCTGTCAAATGACTCAAATAATATATGTCTCACAAATTGTGTCATGAAATGAGATAATATGTTAATAGCTAACATTTATTGAGCACTTACTGTGAGTCAGATATTTATGTATTAACTCTTTTAAATCTTCACGACAGCTCTGTGTGCTAGTCCCTGTGATCATTTCCACTTATTGATGCAAAAACTGAAGACAAAGAATGTAAATGATTTGTCCAAGATGATAGCCAATAAGTGCGGGCGTGGATGAAGAAATGCCAGGTCAACACATGTTTGATGACATCAAGATTGCCTTATAATATACAAATGCAACTTCAGGCATATCTTGCTTTATTGAGCTTCACAGATATTTTGGTTTTTACAAATTGGAGGTTTGTGGCAACCCTGCATTGTCAGGTGATGATTAGCAATTTTTTTTTAGCAATTAAATTTACATTTTTTTTTAGGCATAATGTGATTACACACTTAACAGACTACAGTGTAGTGTGAACATAACTCTTATATGCACTGGGAAACCAAGAAGTTCATGTGACTTGCTTTATTGTGGTGGTCTGGAACTGAACCCTCAACATCTCTGAGCTGTATGCCTGCAGAATAATTGCTTCAAAATATATTTGTTCAGGTATTCATTCAACAAACACTCATTGCAAGTCTACTATGTTCTAAATTCCATTATAGACATTGGAGATAGAGGGAACCAAAACATGTCTCCTTTGCCCACATAAAACTCACCGTCAGAGAGAAATAATACCAGGAGAATATAAAAGAGGTCCATATTTTAACAATAGGATGCTCTGGACCGAGTTTATAAGGATGCCCTGCATTCTTCTGTGTCTCTAAGCATACACAACAGAAACGAGCATAACCTGTAATAACAGAGAAATAAAAGAATTTGGGAGAAAAAAAAACAACAACCCATAATTATTCTAAGAGAATAAAACTGTGTGCCTTGAAATATTGAAGTAATTATCAGGTTAAATTTCTATGATCCCTGCAATTTCCATGAAACCTGAAAGTGCTGGGAGCGTAGTCCTGGCATATCTCTTAAAGTAAAATTATACTTCTTTTTCATTCAGACTAAAAGGTCATAATTAAAGATATAATGAAGCTAAGTGAGTAATGGGATCCGTGATTCACTGAGAAGTGGGAGTTGCCTGAGCCCCCTCCTGCCCCTGGGAATGGGGGTCACCAAGTCAGATGGCCTTGGGAGCCCCCACAGGGCCCAACATCCTCAGGGAGGGGAATGCTGAGTGTGTCACCAGGGTCAACAAGGGGTGGCCCATGCAAATGTTAGGTCAAAGGAGAGAGCTTCCTGATCTATTTTCACCCAGGATTTTCAGCATTTTTTTTCTAAATATGAAAGAAATACATACTCATAGTAAAGTATTTGGAACACTTTTATAAAAGTCTAAAGAAGTATGAAAAATGTCACCTATAATCATCTCACTATCCTGAGGCAACCACTGTTAGGGCTCTGTTTCCTTCTAGATTTTTCTGAGCGTTCCTCATCATTGAGATTTACCTTCCTTTTTCACTTAAAATTATGATTACCTATTTCACTTAAAATTACAATCAATTAACAATAACGTTGACCACTTTCTATGCCCCTCATTTAAATAAACAATCTCATAAAGTTAGTACCACAATTGGCAGTTACTTAGCAGCTCTGTGGCTCAGCTTCCCGTCTGTAAAGTGGGGTATTAATATTGCCTGTCTCATAGAACTGTTGTGAGGGTCTTGCATTAATACATCTAAAGCACCTGGAACAGTGCCTGGCATTTGGTAAGCACTTGACAGTGTTGACTATTACCCCATTTTGCAAATGAGGTAACCAAGGCATGAAAGGTTAAGTGGCTTGTCCAAGGTCAGTAACGAGAGAGGAGCAGGGTCAGGACTTGAACCCAGGCAGTGTGGCTCCAGAATCCGTGACTTTAAGCCAAGTATAGTGAGAGCAGAGGTGCACTGGAAACAAAGGACAGGAATTTGGTCCCCAGTTGGGATTAGAACATACATAGATACATCTGATGGATTTCCCAGGGCTCTGATAGAAGCCAAATTCCCAGAAAAGATGGTGGGGGTCTTGAAGGAAAAATCCTCCTTAAGAAAAGCTGGTGTCTGCAGGCTCCTTGGCTGAGAAACTGTCTATGTTCTTTATTACTGCACCCCCCCTTCCTGAAATAGAGGAATAGCTCCTGACACATAGTAGGCATTTGATGAATAATTGTTGGCTTACGAAATCTTGCTTGATAGAGTGATACTCGGCAAATGACTTAGAGACCAGAGGGACTGATGGTTTCAGGGTAGCTGCTGACTTCAAAACTCATCCTGACTTATCCATCTAGGCAGGATGTCTGTGCCTTGAGAGAAAGAGTGGAGAGAAGCATACTGTAAAAGGATCTCCCTAAACTCTATAATGCTTGAGACCCTTTGTTACGGGATCTCCATCCTAACTTAGCCATACTATCTCCATCTCGTCTCTTGAAAACATCGTTGGCCAGGCTGCAATGGAGCCTCAGCTATATTGGCACCTACCAGATGGCAGTAGAAACATGTTTCCAGCTTGCCGTGCACAGATGTGTTGGTGGCTGCTTAGGGTATAGCGGGAGACGCTATTACTTAACCTGGATTTGGGTCAACTAGCTCGATGTGCAGCAAAGCCCGTTTACTGACACTGAGTTGTGGTGAAGGAAAGTATGACGTTTATTGCAGGGTGCCAGACGAGAACATTGCAATAATCTACAGTTACTTTAAGTGATGTTGCTGAAATAAGCCTAACAGTAAAGAAAAGTTATCATGGAATATTATTTCAACACAGTATGATTCCATTTAAACAAAATATATAGTATATACATAGAAAAGACTTCGGAAGGATATAGTATACTAATATGTTGCATTCGTTGAATTTAAATAAGATTAAGGGTATTTTTTAAATGTTCATTTTGCCTATAAAATCTAAGGTAAGATCATATCAATAAAGTTGGGGTGAACTGAACATACTATGTAGATATCCACGATTTGCTTCCCTTCAAAAGAACAGTTAGGTTAAAACTAAAAGTTCTCTATTAGGATTAACATGCTCAGATGCCACGTGTATCAGCACTCACCACCGCTCCCTAACCCTCTATTCCTCTGCCTTCTTCAGATCACTTACCACCGACCACATTGTCTAGTTACTGATCACACTCTGCACTCCCACTAAGTTCCTGAGAGCAGGGGCTTAGATCTGTTCACTGTCTGGCACAGAGTCTATGCTTAATAAACATTTGTTAAATCACACATTTGTTGAAAGCAATCTGACGATTGAGGGCTTTGTATGACCCAACTCCTCCACAAGCAGCAAACCTCCTCTTCCACCACCACACCTCCCCCTCCCCTTCCCCTTCTCCACGCCCCCATCGCCCTCATCCATTCATAACATTTAGCTCCCTAAGCACCAGGGAGTATAGCAGGTGACCTTTGACATCAGTGTTTGTAACAATAATACACATCTCTGGTGTTTTCTGTATATTGTGTTTTCTCGTGTTTTCTTCCCATCCATCTTCAAGGACTGTGGCAGCTGCTTAGATGCTGAAGGAGGGCAGAAAGAGCTGGACTTTAGGGGCACGGGGTGGGAGGTCAGTTTCCAGGGGTGAAGAAAGGATCAGTTGCTACTTATTATAAGCCTTCCAAGAGGGCTTTTTTCTTTTCTTTTTTTCCTTTGTGTGTGTGTGTTTCTTACGTTATTTTTGTTTGTTTTGGCCCTTTCTATTGCTGGGATTTCCCCTAGTGTGTATTCTTAGAGAAAGGAAGAGCCTGAGACCAGATCTTCCCCCATGAGGGTATTTTTAGCCCCTGGGCTCAAGTGGGCAAAATGAGGCACAGTGAGGCTCAGTGACTTTCCCTAAAACTCTAGAATGTCGACAAGCCTCCCATTGGGGCCCCAGACTTGGGGCACCAAGTCACCCACACTTGTCTGATTCTCACTAGACTATAATTCCTGAGGACAGAGTCTAGATTTTGTTTGCTTTTATTATCCTACAGCCTGGTGATGCCTGGCGACACAGCTAGTAAGTGACAGAATTTTGACTAGAATCCATGCCTTCTAATAAACTTTGCATTAGATAAAATCTTGGAACGATCCATTTTTAATGTAATTAATGCAGCCCCCTCCCTACTCCGAGTTTCCTAATTTTCTGACTTCCTGATCTCTGTCCACCTTTTGTTATTACTCTGCATTCTACCAGCCATTCTGGGTTGGTCCTTTGGTGCACTTCATAACAAAAGGGTGTTTCTGAGCAATCGTGGAAAGACATTTGCAAACGGAGTCTCGTTCAAGGCCAGGAGAGGTTAGGGAATCCGGGAATCCCACCAATCCCCTGGCCAGTCACTGGCAGGAAATGTTCCAAGAAGCAGTGGCATCTTTCTGCCTCTTCATTGATGCTTGAAGAAGAGGGTGAGAGCGAAGAGATGCGGCAGCAAGCTCGAAGTTTAAGGAGCTACAGATATCCAGCCAGTAACCATAACGCCCCAGGAAGGCAGGCTCTGAGTAAAATTCATAGCTAGCAGTTAAGTTGCACTTACGGGTCAGTCGATGCACCAAACACTTTACATATAACTTCCTCTTTAATCCTTCTAGCAATCCTAGGGGATAGGTGTTATTATACCCATATTGTAGAAGACAAAACAGAGGCCGGGAAAGGCGAAGTGACTCACTCAATAGCACACAGCTAGTTAGCCTTAGGGTGGATGTTAGAACCCAGCTTATCTGTCTCCTGGGCCAAGTATTACTGCTTTTCTGGGATGCCCGTGCAGGGCATGTCCAAAAGGCAACTGGAAGCTGGAGCAAAGGCGAAATGGCTGGACCTGGACCAGCCTCGCGGAGGGCGGGTGGGCTTTTCCGGAGAGTGTCCCCCAGCCCCGCCACGGGATGCTCGACGCTCGGGGCAGGCGCTGTCCTGGGCGCAGTCGGGGCCCCGGGCAGACGCTCAGAGCGGCCGAGGGTGGGCGCGCAGCTGCGGCGGTTCGCGGGCCGGGGCGCGCGCGGCCGAGCAGATGGCGCCGGCGGGGGGCGGCCGTTTGGCGTTCGTAGCACTTTCCTTCGCGCATATGTTGCGGGCGGGCGGAGGGGACGACCTCGAGCCCTCTGCGGCCGCCAGTTGCTAGCCCTGGATCGCAGCTCAGAACTCCAACTCCGGTCTGCATCCATAGATTGACACCGAAGCAGCTGCTCCGCCCATCGGGTGACAGCGACACATTGTTTTTCTTATCCTCTATCTATCGGGCTACAGGAAGGGTCTTAGTCCCATTTTACAGCTGGAAAACTGAGACCCAAGAAAGAGCTGACCATCAACGGGACAAGGACTAGACCTGGAGTTGGCTGATTCCTGCCTGAGTACTTGGCTCCATATGTGGACCAGTGTGTCCTCAGCTTAAGGGTCCCGCCAGATAGCAAGTGAACGCTCTTGATCTTGCCTGATCTTGTCCACGTTCCAAAAACATTCTTCCTTCTGTGGGACCTTTGTACACAATGGCCTTTTGGACCTTCTCCCCAATCTCCCTCTCACACCCCATTTCTTCCGTGTCACTTGTCAGCAGCATTCCCTGAGTACACATCATAGCCCTAATTATGGCGGTGACCATTTGATTAATGTATGTGTGCCCACGCCCATCCCCAAACTGTAAGCCCCACAAGGACAGGGAGTAAGTGTACTTTTTCGCTCAGCATTCTATTCTCAGTATATAACAGGCACTCAAAAAATAGTTCGAAATCAATGAGTAGTTGAATGGATGAATGAATGAACCATCACCTGCTTCCTCACCATCCAATGATCAGCTGGTTGGGAGTCGGGAGAGGGCTGGTAATGCAAGAAGGAAGGGCTATTTGGAAATTCTGGGCCTTCCAGTTGCAGCTTTTTATTAATTAAATGTGACCTGTGGCTGTTTCCCTTCCTTCTGCTCCCCAACACCCACCCCACGGACCACCCACCCCATTGCCCTGTAAGTGGGGACCTGGCCCTCCCTCTCCTGTTGACAGAAGGTAGTCTTCCTTATGCTGATGAATGAAGTGACCCTTAATAAGATGCAGCCAGGCCAGAAAGAGTCAAATGAGAAAGTTGGCAGCTTTGTAAGTGGTTTTTCAGGGGGAAAGTGAGAAAATGGACATTAAAACGAATCTTTTAAGTTGCTTTTCTGACCTGCTTGGTGGGAGAGCTAGGGATTCCAGGATGTTGGAGAGCTTCCCAGATGGAAAGAATTCAGATGCAACAAACATTTACTGATGCCTACAAGGTGCCAAGGGCTCCTTGGGGCTTTTTGACAAACAGCTCGAAGGATGCTTGGCACATTCAAGGCCTCATTTGAACCTCCCCAAAACTCTAGGAACTGGGTTCATTGCCTCCATTCTTCAGAAAAGGGCACAGAGGCTAATGGGGTCAAGCGGGCTGCCCAAGATTACTCTGCCACAGTTTTATCCAGAAATGGGTTTCTTTGCTTTTGGAAAAATCCAAGTGTGAATTTTTTAGTGATTTTTAAAAAAATCTTAGATTTGTTGGCACGTGACTTGCAGGTTTATGACTTGACTGCTTTATACCATCTCCCCTACTGGAAAAATGATCTCCTCAGGAGGTCTCAGATGGACAAGACAGAGCTTGATCTTCCTGGTTTACTGAATTCAGTAACTCCTTCAGTTTACTGAAAAGATAATAGCAGTAAGTCTGCAATAGGACTAATAGCCATCACTTACTAGTAGCCATCACTTATTGACTAAGTGGCCCCATTAATGTGCTGGATACTTTATCGACATTAACTCATTTAAACCTCATGACTTCAATGAGGTAAACACGGTTTTTGTTCCCATTTTACACATGAAGAAACTGAACATCCAAGAAGTTAAATAATTTCCCCGAGATCAAACACTAGTGACTTACAGAGTCAGAATTCAAGCCCAGACAGTTAACTACTAGGTTCTTCAATGTTAATGGTTTTCAAGCTGTTTTCTAAGAAGCCCCACAGGTGAAGAGGACTGAGGCAAAGGAACAGAACATCTGGCTGGGCAGGTCTGAAAGCCTGGTCCTCTCCTACCAGGACAGCTCTGCTCTTAGCCCTGAAGGTGAATCTGTAAGATATTACTGGCAAAGAGTTTTCAGTGATAAAAAGTTTAGAAGTTGGGACCTAATAGACAATATTGTTGGTCCCCCAAGTCCTGGAGCCCAGCCTTGCCTCCTCTGCACATCACTCATGGTGCCCAGCCCTGTGTCTCCATAAATGCTGTGTTGAATGAAATGTATCAAACGGTACTAGGGTAGCTATTCCACTGTACCTTATTCTCTGCTCCTTCCAGAACTTCCAGGGATACCTGCAGCTATCCAAAGAAGACCCTCCCAGATCTACCTCCAGCTGGCGGTCATGAAGAGAAAGGACTTCGTGCAGGCCGGAGAAGAGACTTGGTGGAGGTGAGCTGAGAGAAGCACAGAGGGCACATTGATGCTGTGGCTTCAGTTTGTTCCCAGGAATTTCCTGGAGTTATAGGGTAGGAAAGTGCAATAGCCTTGGGATAGAGGAAACAGAAGCCTCAAGCTTTGGAGGCAGAGGAAGAGGGCTCTGCTACCTCTTGAGAAGATAAAGATTATGCCTTCAGATGATGTTGAAGATTGAGGCATTCACTACATACAGTCAGCCTGCTGGCTTCCCAACCTAACTCCCTATCCATACTTCTCTCCATCCACACTCACAGATTTTTGTGGTTAATGTCTTCAAGGTTACTCGTGATGTTTATTACTTATTCACATCCCATAGTGTTCTCCAATGTTAGATACACAATAAAATTGGGTATAAGCAAAAACTGAAACAAAAGCTAAAAACCATTTTGTAAAAACTGAAACTAAAATCAGATATAAAGATATAAATTAAAATAAATGATCAGGATAAAGAAGAGAGTTATAATGCAGGTGTACAGATGGTAACTGCAGCTGAGCTTCAAGACTAACTCTGAGCTTCCCAGTGGCCAGAGTGAAAAGGGAAACACAATCCATTATATGATTCCAGTTTTCTATAAGGAGATGCTGAGTTGCTCGGTAGTTGCTGAGCTTTTCTCAGAACCTAGAACAAAGAGAATATTCTTGTGCAGAAATTTGTCTACTAAGAAATTGTAGATTGCAGTGTCCTCTACAAAACTACCATAGTAAATTCAACATCGTTTTCATTTCACAAGATGAGTTGGCAGTTTAACACACAAAATCGCACCTCAGTGAAAACAGTGGTCTCAAGGGTCATGTAGGTGCAGTGCTGAGGGTCTCTGAATGCAAAAATTAAAGATCTTTTTCTATCCAGACTATGCCCAAATTTAGTTACTCAGTAAACATTCTTCAAATCCAAAGATGAATAAATTATGTGAAGTGGACCTCAACCAAATATACGCTTTTTAATTTTTACAAATAAAACTTGCATTGATAGTTATATACGTGTCTCTCCCCCATTTCTTTCCTAGATCACAGTCCAAGTGAGTTCTGCCAGTCTGTTTAGATCTGGCCTTGGTGTTTCTGGTTCATTAAGCAGGTGCACCATTCATCTGCAAGGAAGGAAGAGAATAAAGATGTCATCAATAATATTCCTGCAGAGCCTCCAAGTCAACTAAGTTCTCCTAGTGTGGGAAGCAGTAATTTTCTCCCTGATATATGAGGATTGCTTTTTTTCGGTAGCAGAGACCCAATCAGTCTTCAGAGGTGGTTGTAATTAATAGGTAAGGAAGTGCAAATACATCTGAATTAATAGAGCCACTAGGTGTGACTAACTATAATATGATTACATGTGAAATTAACCCAGAGATCAAACCTAATCAATCCAGACTAATAACCGCCAGGACAACAATTTGTGGTTTTAGATGAGTTTACGTTGAAAGGAACTAAGGAAAATGAACTCTGTTAGAATGTAAAAGCTGCATTTTTTTAAGAAGTGTGAGCAGCATGCTAAGATGATAAGTATGCATTAGATGATATCAATGTCCAGATGTCAGATAACCAAACCATTATTTATACTGGCAAGTGAGACTAAACAAAATAAGACAATCAGAAATTAGTAAAGAGAAGCACAAATTTTAAAAGTGAAGCTAGAAGAGTACAGGATCTGAGACTCCCAGTGTTGTAACTTTTATTTATTTATCTGATCCCAGTAACTTAGAAAATTATTAAACAATATTTCACATATAGAATATATAAACTATAAAGAGCAAGATAATAAACAGCCATGAACTTACAGCCCAGCTTAAGAACTGCATTAACAAATTCACTGCAGCCCCTAGTGCATCACATCCTGAATGCAAACCTCCCTGTCCCCGCCCTCACCCCAGAGGTACACACTATCTTAATTTTGTGTCTGGCTGTGTGATAGATTGTATCGCCAGCCTGGATTCTTCACCTGTCGCTGGATCCACACCTTTTTCTATGTAACTCTGCAGAGCCCTCCCTCTGTAGTTAGGACACATTTCCCTATTTTTAAAAATCTGGCTGCATAACTTTCTTTGCTCAATGGAAGGAAGCAGAAATGATGTGTCAGTTCCAAGCCCAGGCCCCAATAGTCCTTCCATGTCCCCACTATGTTTGCACCTTCTCCATCACCATAAAAAGAACATGCTTGGACTAGTATGCCAGAAGAGGAGAAAGATGAACGATGTGGGGCAGAGCTGAGCCACATGCGCTGAGCCCAGCCCACCAGCCAACTCCCAATTCCATGAGAATATATGATTGTGGCTTCAAGACACTGAGTTTTAGATGATGCCTTATACAAAAAAATTTTTTTGGTGGCAATGGTTAACTCACACAAACATTCTTCCTTTTCTTTATAGTTTTATTGCAGATATGTCCTTGAACATATTGTTTTGTTTTGGACTTTATATAAAAGGTGCCATACTGGTGAGTTCTTTTGCATAGCTGGCATTAGGGTTTAAAAGGTCCAAGTCAATGATTGAAAAGAGCCCTCTATCAGCCAAGTGTTTCGCAAAATCACAATAGTAAGCAGGTGAACAGACTTTCCAATGGGCGTCTTGCCAAGGAGCCTCCCCAGCCAGGTCTACAATAAACAATCATAGCAGCACACAGATGATAATGCTGTTGAGCAAAATGGCAGAAAAGATGAGGAATGAGCCCTTCAAGTATGGGTTCGTTCCATCCAAGGCGAGGGGAGGGTGGTGAGATGGAAGAGCAGGGAGTCAGGCAGACCTGGTCACAGCCCTACGTGCCCTTTTACACTATTGTACATTTGAGCTATTTTTTCATACTCTCTGATCTCGGTTTTGCTGTCTGAGGAATGGAGATAATAATCTCTCCCTGCAGATGACTGAAAGCCAGTCTATTCACTCACCCCTATGAAACCAGGGGTTCCATTCTAACTTTTATAAGGGAATAAGAGGTGATGAAATTAAGGGGAATGGAAGGGGAGAGAACCTCTTTTTCTTCTGAGGCATGGAAAATTTGCGAGTTGAAGGAAAGGCCTTTGAAGACCTGGCTTCACCTGGCTTCTCCATGGAGAAGAAGGCAAAGTCACTTGCAGGTTTGGAGAGTCTAGAGTAGCGTTGGAGTCTATGGAGAGAGATATTAACAGCCAGTGAAGAATAAAGCCATTCACGCTGCTTTGTGTAAAAGATCTTTAAACACTATGGAAATATCATAGTATGTTAAGTTATGTGATGATTTTTGGAGGGTTTTTTTTAGTTCAACACTCCCATTACATACATGTGAGAACTGGGGCCAGAGAGACTAAATCTTGATAAAAATCATACAATGAATTAGGGCACATCTAGGATTTGAATGCTAGACCTTTGTGCCATTTATCCTGGTGCTTATTCATTACTATTTGCTTCTAGAACCTCTAAATTTCCTTTTGAGGAATGCTGTGTCTAGTTGTCATATTACTTTCCCTTTTAAGACTGGGTAAGCTGAGGTCTGGTAATCTTTCCTCATAAATTCCATTGCACAAACCTTTAATCAAATTTTTTGTTCTTGTCTGAACTCTCATCTCTCATTCTCTCTTGATCCTTCTCCAGTCGGGCTTTTGCCCCACCACTCCTCCATCATAGCTCCCGTGAAGGTCACTAAGACCGCCATGTTGCTTTCTTTTTTTAGGTTCCAGATAAAGTGGTATCATGTGGTATTTTTCTTTCTCTTTCTGGCTTACTTCACTTAGTATGACGATCTCCAGGCCCATCCATGTTACTGTAAATGGCATTATTTTATTCTTTTTTATGGCTGAGTAGTATATGTATGTATGTATGTGTGTGTATACACACACACACACACACACACATATAAATGAATACTTCTTTATCCAGTCATCCGTTGATGTACATTTATGCTGTTTCCATGTCTTAGCTATTGTAAATAGAGTTGATATGAACATTGGAGTCCATATATCTTTTTGAATTAGAGTTTCCTCTGGATATATGCCCAGGAGTGGGGTTGCTGGATCATAGGGTAAGTCTATTTTCAGTTTTTTAAGGAATTTCCATACCGTTTTCCATAATGGCTGCACCAAACTACATACCCACCAATAGTGTAGGAGGGTTCCCTTTTCTCCACACCCTCCCCAGCACTTACCATTTGTGGACTTTTTAATGATGGCCATTCTGACCAGTGTGAGATGATACCTCTTTGTAGTTTTGATTTGTACATGCTGATGAATTTCAAATTTATATTTTCAGGCTACATCAGTCCCCAGAGCCCCGTTCACATATTCAGCTGTTCGATCAACATCTTTACTTGTATGTGCAAAAGGTCTCTTGAATTTATGTTCAAAACAATCTCCCCCATCACTTCCTCCCCAGATGTGTGCTTCCCATAGCCTTCTCCAACTTAGCAAATGGCAATTCCATGCATCCAGTCACCCAGTTCAAAACTCTTGAAGTCTTCTTTGACTTCTATCATTCTTTTACACCTCACATCAAATGTCTTGGGGGGTATCTTTAAAATAATCCAGCATCTTACCATCTTTTGCCAGCTCTACCACCATTATGGTCTAAGCCATCATTACCTTTCTCTTGAATTATTCCAATAGCTACTGTTCTGGCCTCCCTTCTTTCATTTGCCCTATGGTCTTTTTTCAACATTATCCAGAGAGAGCCTTTTAAAACATAGGCCATGTCATGGCATGCTACTTTTCTGCTCAAAGCCCTCCAATGGCTCCTCATTCCTCTCCAAATAAATCTGAAGTCCTTACTCTAAGACCTGGCATAGTCAGCCTCAAGTTAACATTCTGTCTTAGCTGTTAATTTCCCATTTACACACATCTACCACTTGTCCCCTTAGAAATGTGATCACAGTCAATATACAGTTCAGCAGTTGGCTTTAAACTTAACACTGTATCTCAACGATCTTTTCACATTGGCACCATTTACCGCATTCTTTTTAATAGCTTTCATTGGCATAGGGAAATACTTATGATATAGTACTTCAGTGACAAAAGCACCATTTAAGAACACGTAGAGGAGATACTACTTTAAATATGTGTAAAATTAAAAAAATATATAAATAAATATGCCAAAATGTTAACAAATAAATTTGAATATTTCCTCTCTGCTTTTTTCTGCTTCCAAATTCCCTACACTATAATTACATAAACTCACACAATGATTAAATATGAATGTGCGTGTGGAAAAACAGGACCAGAAAATGTTGACAGGCAGATGGTTAAATAAATTTTGACATAGCCACACAATGGAAATGACTCAGCAATAATAAGGGAGGACCTACTGACACATACGGTGTGAATGACTCTCAAAAACATTATGCAACTGAAAGAAGTGAGACACAAAAGAGTTCCTGCTGGATGATTCAATTTATATAGAATTCTACAACAGGAAGACTAATCTACAGTGACAGAAAGCAAATCAGTGGTCATTGGGGGCTGGGGTGTTAGGATTGACTACAGAAGGGCACTAGGGATCTTTGGGAGAGTAACGCAGATTTTCTACATCTTGATCGAGGTGATGTTTCCATGGGTGTATATATTTGTTAAAACTCATCTACTGCATGCTTAAAATGGAAGCATTTATTGTATGCAAGTTTTATCTAAATAAAGTTAGTTTTAAAAGAAAGCAAATGGCTAGATAGGAATCAACCAAAAAGGCAATGCCTACTATAAGAGAATAGTGGTGGGATATTCTATGTGTTCCACAATGTTATATGTGTTTACAGGAGAATAACATTTTCAAAGACTGGTTGAGGAATTTTTCAAGAAAATACTGCCATTTAAAACTCAATTTCCTTGAGGAGCCATTTTGTGAAAAAATCTTTCTTAGGGTTCCTTCACTGCGGCACAGAAGTGAAACAAACAGAACCAACCTGCTCTGCAGAGTAAAGAAAGAATTTTGAAAAAGCAGGTGAGGAGCTCAGGAATAAAGGGAAGCTGGGAAAGAGATGAGAGGAAGAGACAGAATCAAGAGGTTCTGCGAGTAAAAAGAGGATAGGACCTGGAGGAGGAGAGAGCCATGGAGAAGCTCCTGGGGATGGGTACCACGAAGAGACTTCTAAATAGAGGAATGTCTCATGTTCAGCTAAACGTGGTTTGCCGTTCATGATTGCTGAGTTGCCAGTAAAAACTCTACCCCACACAATTCCTCCCTGCTGGGAATATCAAAGAAAAGGACCAACCTCCTCTCTTGCGGGATGCAGGGGTAAGGGAAACGTGAAACATGCCAAGTCAGGGAATCAAGAATTCAGTGAATGAATTGGAGCAAAAGCCTCTAGTAGAGACACAATCATACAGGCACGTCCCCAGTGGTCAGGAGAAGAATGCCAGGTTTCCCTTTGCACGTAGGATGGGTATTCAGGCTATTTTCATTTAAGTATAGGTTCTCACCTTCAGGTAGATTAGAGCCAAGGGAACAACCTGATGCCAAAAAATCACTGATCTTTGTCCACTGAGCTGGATTAAAAGCAAAATCCTTTTTTGAAAATAGGGGCTAAATTTACTTGTTCTGAGGCTTTCAGAGTTGGTTAAGAACAAAATTATTAAGTCACAGTGGAAAAAGAAAATCATATTCACCAGCTGCTCCTGAGGAGTGCTCTGTAGAGTTAGAAGGAACAGTAACCAGAGCTAACATTGACTGAGTACTTGCGATGCAGCAGACCCCATTCTGAGTCTTTTGCGAGTATTAAATTGTTCAATTTTCACTAAAACTCTATGAAGTAGATCTTATTATTATCTCTACTTTATAGATGAGAAAACCCAGGCACAGAGAGGTTGGATAATTTGCCCCAAATCACAAAAATAGTGAGCGTTAGAGTTGGGATTTTATCCCAGGCAATAGAGAAACCACCTGGGGCCGTAGGGCTGTGTGCGCTACTGGCTTCAAGTGGAGGGGCAAGGCCAGGGAGGCTGCTAAATGTCCTACAATGCACAGGACAGCTCCCACAAAAAGTATTATCTAGACCAAAATGTCAATAGCTCTAAGGTTGAGCACAACCCACACTGACTGGTGTTGGTTAAGCTGTGTGTGGGGGAGGGCCCCAAGAGGCAAGCTACATCAATACTATTGCTATTAAACTCCCTTATAAGAAGATAAGCCTGGTTAGCAGCAGTTTCATTTTACTGTGAGGGCTGTGCAAATTAGGAACCAGAGCTGAATTGTTTAGGACAATAAAGGAGCATTTGAGCATTCCGTGGTGGAAGAGTAGCAGTGGAGAAAGGCCACTGATGATGGCGGGGGAGAAGGTGATGGAGGAAGAACACATATGCCCACTGGAGATGCTTGGACAGTTTTTCTGTAAGAGGCACACATAAACCCTCTCTTGCAGCTCTCCAACAACATTTTATTAATCTGCATTGCTTGATCATGTTTTGCATAATGGATTTTCTCTTGGAGAGAATAAAAAAAAAAGTGCAGAAGTACATGCCCCCAGATGTGCACATCACTGAGTGGAAACAGGCTGCCTGCCCATGGGGACATGAAAGGTACATGTCTCAGTCACTTCTCTAGCCTGCTGGAAAGGATGAAGACCCCATGTCATCTATATATCCCTAGCACCAGCTACAAACTCCAGACAAACTCTTCCACTCCAACGGCTGCATGCTGATGACTCCCAAATGTCTATCTTCAGGCCAGACCTTACTTCTAAGTTGCAGACCTGTTTATCTAACTTCCTTCCGAGTATCTCCACCCACTTCTCAAAAATCAGCATTTTAAAAACTGAACCCATAAATTATCTTTCTCTTTCTCCACCTGATTCCCACCTTCCTGCAACCTATGTTCAGCCAACAGTCATCAGAGCCCCTCTTTCTGTCTCCCAACAACTTCCCCATCGAGTCATCAAATTTCTTTCCAAAGTATCTCTTGACTATGACCCCCTTTTCCATCCACAAATCCCATGAATATATGCCTGCTGTTGTCATGAATATTCAAGAGGAAAGTGGAAAGGTTAAAACAGAGTTCCTCCAAATCAATATCTTGGGCTTTTTCTGCCTCTAGCTTCACAAATGACCCAGAAAAAAAAGAACAAATGTAAATTCATGGTGAGTGCTGATGATACAGAATTATGTGGCAAGCTGGGGCCAGGGGCAAAGAGCAGGAAAGATTCATCATGACTTAGATCAGCTCAGCAACCGAGCTGACACATGGCCAATTAAGTGTGTTCACAGGAAGCACTGAAGAAGTCTGCAGCGAGACCGGTAGAAAGAAGGCAGGCGTGGACCAGCTGATTCAGAACCGAATCTGATCACCTTACCTGCAGAGGGAATCTCAACTCCTAAAACATGAACAGGTAAGGTTGAAAAGAGAAGCTTGGATCCACCAATCCCAGGCAGGGACATCCCCCTCCCACCCCGTCCTTTCTAATATCAGCACAAGCATAATATGCTTTTCTGGGTTCCCCAAGAATTTTTTCCTTAGTACTGGGCAAATGTGTCATTTCAGGCACCTGACTCCTATAATTCTGTGAACTGATAATTGTAGATTTTGTTGAGCAAGAAAGGACCTCAGAGGTCACCAGTGTGAGGGTTCCCAATAGTGGACTATGAACCTCTGGGGAAACTTGGAGTGGTTGCAAGGGAAGCTCGAACCCACATTGTTATTATACCTGTTGATAAACTGAGTCAACCAGTGAGGCTCATCTGAGACCATGGTTCTATAGTCCAAGGTGGATTTTAGGCATCTATTAACCTTCCAAAACCGAATACAAATATTTTTGTATGTATGTGCATTTGGCAATCTTCTTAGGAAAAAGAACTATATTGCATTTTATCAGTATCCCAAGGGAAGCTTCCTATCTGAGTAAATACCATGCATGACTCTTCTTAAAATATATTAGATTTCTGTTGTGATTAATAATCACAAAATCATTTAAAGCATTGGTTAAAAAAAAGAACACTTTTTGTTATTGTGTATTTTCTCAGTCAAAGGATAATTTAGTACACTGTGGTCAGATGGGCACCCTGGAAATGCTTTGGTATTTTTATTTTAAAAAGCCCTTACAAAACACATACCTGATAAAGGACTTGAATCCAGAGTATATAAAGAACTTTTACACCTCAAAAATAAGACAGGATTCCATTTGTATGACATTCTGGGAAAGGCAAGACTTCAGAGACAGAAAACTAAGCACCAGATGCCAAGTCTGGGGATGAGGAATCCGATTCATTGCAAAGAGGCAGAGCAAACTGCTGGGTGATGGAGTTTGACTCAGGATGTCTCTTGGAGACTGATAGAGGGACTGAAGTTTAGGCTCGCATGGTGGTGGGAATGGAATGGGCTGTGGGATACGGGGGCAAAATAGAAACAGCACACATGGATTCAGGAGCTGTACCACTGGACAAAAGCCCTTGGAATCAGCAGACATTGTGCCAAGAACTTCAGACTATCACAAGACATAGAAATGGGGTCCATTCCTGTATCTCCGAGCGTGTCTGAGTCACATACAGAAAGAGAGAAGCAAGCTCGGCTGAGAACAATAAATAAAGTTATGTCACTCATATTTCTATTTCCACCCTCCTCCCAGCATCAAGGCTGGGAGAGAAGAAGCTCAATATCACAAAGACCCCACTGGAGCCCACCAGCCGTGTCTGGGGGCTGGTGCCGTGTCTGAGCTTTGGAGGAGGAGATGGAGGATGGCGCCTGACGGCACATGAAAGTCTGTGTGGAGCAGCCCTCAGGACTCTCTGGGCCAGATGGGAGGAGTTTGAGAGGGGGTGTAAGTCCCCTGATCTTTAGATGGGAAAGGAACAGAGAAGTACTGCTTTGCTACCACTGTTATTGCCCTTTGCATGCCCAGCTGTATACAACGGGGTTGGCTCATACCATTTTGGATGTGTTGACACCTCGGCAGTGGAGCAGCCATCTGGTGGGAGAGCGTAGACCCACCCGAGTGCTCTGGTGACTTAGATGAGTCAGTGACTGACCAACAATGGCCAGAAGTCAGGAAATAGGGAGAGGAAGCCCCACAAGGTGGAGACTGTGCCAGATCAACATTCAAAAACCCGAGTGCAAGTTCTTGCCAATTGATGGGCAAACTACTTACTGTCTGCCTTACTCAGATGACATCACTGAAACAGGATAATACTACCATTACCACGAGGACAGACCCCCTCCACTGTCTGCAACCCCGTAGCTTTTTAGCTGCGGCCACAGTCCTTAGGGATGTTGGGCTCTTTCTGCCTCTAGCTTTGTGAATGACCCCCTCCAGAAAAGAACAAATGTAAATTCAGGGTGAGTTTTGTGAGTGCGATGTTCTCCTGTAAAATAGAGGCAGTAACCCCTACGTCACACCTTCATTATGAGGATTAAAGAGATGATGGAGGCAAATGTTCTTTACAAATTGTACTACCCATATGTAAATATCACCATTTGGTTAAACCACACAGAAGTGCTGATATTCTACCATTATAGACCTACAGAAATGGCAGTTTCATATGGTTCCACCTAAAACTATCATTCTCCATGATCATCAACATAAGGACAGCAAATCATGTTTGTG
This sequence comes from Vicugna pacos, assembly GCF_048564905.1. Taxonomy (NCBI): domain Eukaryota; kingdom Metazoa; phylum Chordata; class Mammalia; order Artiodactyla; family Camelidae; genus Vicugna; species Vicugna pacos. Next base: position 49,543,044 of record NC_132996.1, on the reverse strand, counting down.
GAGATTTGGGGAAAAGGTGGAGTCTGGAAATGAATTGATATTAAACAGAATGTGGTATCAAAAAGCCTTGCAGCAGGAGAGAGTTGCCCTGGGCAGATGTCAAGGGCCTGACGTGTTTGCACATTGGCCCCACGGCCGTGGGGGTGGAATTCCAAGATATGAGGAAGAATGTGTCCCTGGTCCTCTGAAGAAGCTGAGTCAACAAGGAGAGCCTTCAGTTCCGCCCACTGTGTCAACCTCAGGCCCACAGCGGCAGGGGCTCCTTTAGGAGAAGAAGCCGAAGGGCTTTCCGCCCCAGGGCAGAGTCCCGCTGAGGGCGTGCAGGCATTTGAGGGGGAGAAAAACTCTGCCTTGGTCTCGCAGGGCTCTGCACCAAATTCTAATCCACAAAATGAACTTGTAGATTTGTACATTAAAGCAATTTTGGTTTAGGCTTTGCACGTCTTCCTGAGGAACATATGGTGCAATCCAACTTTTATGAATGATTCTACCCATAGCAGCAATAATATCAAGGCCTGATTTGCCAAGTGCATTCTGTACCTCAAGACACAGTGTTAAAGCTCTTAAATGCATTCTTTCATGATTTGGATTTGAGGGGAAAGACCCTGCTGAGGTCTTAAGGCTTAAGACACCTATTTCAACCTAGCTCATGTCAGAGAATGCTCATATGAGGGCTTACCTCTTATTAAATAATGTGATGGCATGTCCGGTGAATAAGACAAATTTAGATATAGCGCTGTTGGGTTTACTCCACTGGTGTAGCAAATTCATCCCAGTCGTTTCCTTAACCTCACAATAACACATCCTCATTTTTTACGTGACTGGATTTTTAACCTCATTTTAAGCATTACGTTGGGAATTTATTGGGTTTTAATTCCCATCCAACTGTTTTTTTTTTTTCTTAAAGAGAGATTCCCTTAGCTAATAAATGGAGAGGCAACTGGCATGATAAGACTTGGACATTCCTGGTTCCCTGGCTCTAATACCATCAGGTTTAAACATGGACTTTTTTTATACATGAAGGTCTCTCACTGTCTCTTTTGCAAGGGCTTAAAATTATGGTTGGTCTTGGTTCAGCCTAAGTTAATCGATAATTAGAGTCATATCTCTGCTGAAGAAATTGCTTAAAAAGAATTGCATGTTTGTAATTCATAATAATAGCATTTAATTTGAAGCCCAGGCATTTAGTCTTGAAAACAAGTGCTAGCACCAGAGGTTACTGATGGAAAGTTGTACGATTCAGGAATGAAATCTTGGGAATCTGATTTTTGCAGCTTGGAATCCTAAATCCCCTATAACTAAAATCCTAAATCTTAAAATTAAACTAAATCCTAAAACAGATCCTAAACTAAATCCTAATCCAAAACCCCTTGTAACTGCTGCCACTCTGATTTCTGGACCCCTCCGTTCCACAGGAATTAACTGATGTCTTAAAAGTGAGTCACATTCTAATGCTGAGTATCTTTCACAACACAAAAAATAAGGAGTGATTCTATAAGCAGTTCTTTCATTTTTATTAAGTAAATATTATTATCTTCTTTTTACAGATGAGGAAACTGAGGCTTCACAAAGATGTGCAGGTTCCCCAAGAACTTTCATGTCTACCACTTGTCTTTTGGTTGTTTCAACCATTTTATTCTTAGCATCTAACAAAGAGCTGGCACAAAGTAGACACTCAGTATTTGTTGAAGAAATCGAACATAGTCGCTGAGAGGGAGTGGCAGGATGGAGAAGGGAAAATGCCCGCGAGATCCCCGGTCCGGCCCTTACTCTCCTGCGGAGACTATAAATCTGTTAGTTTCTAGCTAGTCTTCTCTGCCCAGGGGCCAGCACCTGGAAGGGTAAGAGAGACAGACGTTCTCTCCAGACCAGCAGTGGGAGCTTGGAGGTTAACACTCTGCCCACAAGTTCTTTCCTTGGCAAGAAGGTAGTTTCTTTCTTTTCCTTTTTTCCCCCTTTGTGCTGTGGGGTCACAGTCAGAAAGGATGAAATGAATTGTTCCCAGTTCTCTGTTCCTGAACGTCTCCACTGTTTCTTTTTTCTCTGGCAGGGCAGCAATAAGGTAACATTTCCACACAGAAAGTTCCCCTTGTGCACTTGACAGCAGAAGGGCTGGCTCAGTTCCTTAGGAAAGTGGCCACCTGAGTGTTGACAGTCTCCTGCTCTCTACCAGTGAGTGTAGACATAATCCTTCATTACACAAACAAATGAAAAAAATTTCCTTATTTGTCCAGAAACCTGCCGGTGCATGTGTTGCTTCCGTGGGGGCCATGTGTCTGAGGACACTGGGTAGAACGTGGCTCCCCCAGCCCCAGGAGCCTGACTCATTATATTGTCTCCAGGGAGCTATTACCCTGAGCGAAGCATAATGGAGTGACAGCCTTGCAGCCTCTTAGCATGAGGGGGATTCCATTTGATTCATGGTTTGCCTAAAGGGCCGAGGGGCCGAGAGGGCATGGGGTTAATTCACTTGCCCTGCTTAGGTTCAAATCCCTCTGCACACAGAAATGGACTGGCGGGGTCGCAGTCAATTTAGCATTTCAGCAGACAGCTGCCCACCCCAGCAACGCCTCCTGGCTTCACAGGATGCACGTCTGGAGCTGGAGAGAGCAAGGTGGCATTGGGCGTAAGAGCAATGGGGAACCTCGTAGCCAAACTGTGCTCCTGGCTTAATGTGCTTTTAAAGACTCATTCTTGTAAGGAGCTCTCCTTTCCTGGAGAGGCACAGAACGTATTCCACAAGCAAAGGAACTACAGAAATCTGGCCACTGAATCACATTGGTGGATCCAGTCCACACCAGTACAAATTGACCTGGCTGAAGACCCAGCTCTTCATGCACAAATTCTGTTATATTGTTAAGAAGGAAAAATGCCCTTCACTTCTCTAAGCCTGGATGTGGTCAAGCCTCGAATATAGTTGAGGGATTGCTTAGGGTTGGGGTGGGGAGTGAACGGATTCTACTCCAGAAAAAATAATCAGGCCATGTGGGTATCACTGGACCGAAGGCAGTAGAGCCTCATGATTGCATGTGGGGTTTTAGAGCCAGATCGCCTGGTTTAAATCTTGCCTGGGCCACTAACTATGTGAATTTGGGTGTGTTTATCAGGATCTCTGAACTTTCCTTCCCTCGGTTACAGAAGGAAGGTTAATAGCATTTCCTAACTTGGTAGATTGTTCAGAGGATTAAATAGGTAATGCATGGAAAGTGTTTGGCGTGTGCTGGGCACATAGTGGAGACAAAATACATAGTAGCCACTGCTGATCGCAGTTTGGTGCATTCATATATTTATGAAAGGGACAGAAATGAGGAGGAAGTAAGGACCCACCTGTGCCTCGGGGTTTATTTCCTTCAGCCTCTTGTTTCCCCCTTGATTCTTTTGACCTCTTTTTGTCCCTGTCCCCCCAGCCCACTCCAGTCCCTCATGCACCTCCACCACGACCTCCAGCTGTGTGTCAAGAACAAAATCTGCCTGGAATAAAGCATATTTTTAAGTTGAGTTTTTAAGAGATTTGGTGTTCCATTTGGCTTAATTTTCCTCAGAGAATGTTGGGCGCTGTTCAAGATTGTTTCTGAGAGCCTCATTTTACAGCCCAGGGCTCTAAAGCAGACAGCCCTAGAGAAAGTCATTCCAGTGGATACAAGAAATAACTCAAGAATGGTTTGAAAGCCTTAAAGAATGCTGAAGGTATTTCTTAGACTCTGAAGAAGATCACACTTTGCTTTTCCCTCTGGAATTTCCAATTGACAAGAAGACTGTCCCTACTCCCTTCCCACCTCACCGCCACCCGAATATCACAAATGGAACCTAAAACAAAGTCTTCTCCTGTGATAGTCCTGAGAAATCTTGTTCTTCACAGGATTCCAGACCTGAATCCTCCCAGACAAAGTAGGGAAGACTGAGGAAGGGTTGGCCAATCAGCTCTTCATTTTACAGAGGGGAAGACTAGAGCTCAGAGAAGCTAAGTGACTTCCCTACAGTCAGTCCCTTGGTGGTGGGACTGAGATCCAGCACTCTGCTTATAAAAGACAGCTTCTGATCTCTGCTGACCATCCCACTGTAGACCAAGCTTCCTTCAGAAGGTCTTATCAGACCCAAGTCCTCCCTTTGTGGTTAGCACATTTACTCTCATTTAGTTCTGAAAGGAAGGACCATGGAGCCTCCACCCTCAGAGAATCATCACCGAGGCATGGCACCCATGAGTCATGGTCATTGTTCTGCAAGGACGTTTCCAGTTCACCTCAGATGTTTGTTGTTCTAAGAACCCTGTAGCTGGGGAGCGTGGGAGTCTGATACGAGACTCATGCTGTACCCCAGGCTCAGAGAGTCGTGAGAATGCTGAGACCCTGGAAGGAAGTGCAAACCCCCAGGCAGGGGTGGACAAAGCCCGGGAAACCTGAGATTGCTCTTGGGCAAGACCAAGTAGGATCCGCATCCTGTCTACTCCATTTGAGGAAGGTTGCTGCGGTGGAGTGGAAGCAGAGGACGAGTCATGGCCCTGCCCCAGCTAACATGTGACCTGGCTCCTCTCCCCACATCTCTGAGTATCAGTTTTGTCTCTGCAAAATGAGAGACTGGATGATCGCGGAGTCCTCTTCCAGCTCTAACAGCCTCCTTCCTCTATGAACCTAAACGTGAATTGCTGAATGATGAAGTGCCTAGGCCTTGACATCAGAGAGACTTGAGTTCAAATCCTAGTGCCACCATTGTGTGGTTTGGGGTGGGTAACTTACCCTCTCTAAGCACCAACATTTCCATCTATAAAATAGAGGAATTGGTACGCTACTGTGAAGGCTGTTGTAGAGATTCAGCGGTATAATTCCTGAACAGAGTTCAGCATGGAGATTAATACATGTTGGTAGCTGCTTCATCTACCAGCCCCTCCTCCATTATCCAGAATAAAGGTCTGAGGTCCGTGAGATTACTCTTGTTTTAATCTGAGTGTCCACAACCTTGTATAAGGCTTATAGGAGCTGTAGCTGGATAATCTGATTTTGCCATGACCAGAAAGAGTAAGACAGTCTGCTTTTCATTCCAATTGGACTTGTTGACAACACAAGGGTAGAAAATGCTGAGTAATGGCTCACCGATTGGCTCTGATTTTTGTGCCCCCTACTTTATACCTTGCTCAGTGAGTTCCAGCTTAGGTGAATCCCCTGGTCTGCAGCCTTGGCCCAAACATCCCATACCTCTGCCTGATTTATGTCAAATAGCATTTCCTTGCAAGACTTCTAAGACCTGGGGTGTCATTAAAGAATCGCAGAGCGAGGTAAGGACCAGAGAAAGGGAAGCACCGTCTTGCCTGCACATCAACACCATTAAACGCGTTGTTACAACAATGACCGAAGCTGTCTGATGATATCATCAGTGGCAACTGGTCAGTGAAAATGTTTTTTAATTGTGACTTGAATGTGTTTATCAACCTCGCTTTGTGACATCGAGAAGACAGCAACAGAAACACAGGGAGCCGCAGTCCTCCAGGGAAGACATTAGTCATCTGTGAGTGTGCAGGCCCTGGCAGATGGTCAGTCTTCCTGAAGTCAGACTTCCAAGCCACAGCATCACTGCCAGCAACGAAGAGTGTTATCTTGACATTGAACATCTTTATAATAAAATTACTAATTGGTGACTAATATCACGGGCTTTTGAGCTGAAAAAAAAAAATCTCGTAGAGGCTGTTAAGTGGTTTGGCTGCATATTCCATAATTTAAAACTACTCTTAAAATTCCACCAGTGCTGCATTGTGGCCTTCTTAGATGTTCTCCAAATGATCTTGATTGTCTTGAGATTTTTAAGTGCAGCCCCCAAGAGCTATTTTTAAATATTCAGATACATCATACTATCGCAGTAGTTACCGTCCTATTTTTTTAACATCTTTAATTATACTATTTTGCATCACAGTTTCCAGGAACCCCCCCAACCCCCCTCATATTTGGCAACTCCACAGCATCTGTCAAAACAAATTAGCACTTTGGGTGGTAGAAATATATTTTTTATGAAAGCAGCAAATGTGTCAGTATCGGACAGAAGCTTAAACCTGATTTATTGGTTTGTTTTCTTGAGTTTCAGACCCAATAGGCAGAAGCTTTTGAAAGAATTTTTCGTTCGCATCACCAGCGCACTTGCAAAATATGTAAAACACATTCAAATTCCGCCAGAAAGAGTCACTAATTATGATATGTATTTGCATATGTTTAATCACATATATCTTATTTCATTTCACTGTTTTTTGCAGGGCCCCTCGCTTCAGGGAGGGGGGTCCTCGGCACTGGTACTGCGTGTGCTGAGGAAAGTTCTCTCAAGCGAGCATTCCACTGCCGCGCTGTTAGTTTTTTGTGTTATCTTTTCCAAGGAAATTTGAAATTTACAATTTTTAAATGATGTGTGTGAAATTATATGACTCTATTATGTCATAATATTACACATCCCAAAATATTGGTAAAGGGTTCCCCCCCTCCATCAGCCCCACCACCACCAGAGATCAGAGCATTACTGAGAAAATAATGATTAACCTTTAAAATCAGATTGGCATTTCTTTTTTCTCCAAATCTAGAATTAATACGCATTTTTTAATCATTAGTGTAATGTTCAGGATGATACTTTTGTTCTTTTGCCTGTTGAACTGTTACGGCTGCTAGTAACCCTTCAAATTGTTTGCTTCATTCAAGCATCCTTTCCTGAATAATTCATTAGGCATTATTATCCAAGCGTGGAACCCCTCATTTAGCACTGCTGATCTTTTCCTTATGTGTAGCTGACAGGCAATCAAAGTTTTTATCAGTGCAGAAAATTTGCAATTCAGAAATGTAGTTGCAGCAATTAGTAGCTATCAGGTAGCACTGGAAGGACAGCTTCATAAAGAGACAGAGTTGAATGAGCTCCACTGATGTTAGCACAAAAGTAATGGGTAAAACTAACCAGCTGTTTCTAAATTTACCAAATGGAACATTCCCTTCTTCTCAGAGTGGAGGCTTTAATTAACTTAGAGTTCTGTGTGGCTTCCCAGAGGGGGAAGGGAGTGGGTTAGGACCCTTCCTTCACTTGGCGCTGGAGCAGCTCTCTTCCCACTGGGTACCGACAGGAGGGAGTGCTGAGTTTCCCTCTAATCCAGTCCTGGAGGCAAAGGGGGAAGCAAGTGGCACTTTTGGCAAAAGGATTCCAGAGTCGGGAATGCCCATGACATGCCATCCAGGCTCCCCGTTTTGGCCTTTTGGATGGGATAGCTCTAGATGCCGCAATTTCATCTGCTCTTAAGCTTCTGTCCTTCACCCATGCTGCGTTCACACTAGCTGGGATAACCAAGGAGACTGTGGCTGCTTAAACCCAGACTGGCCCCCAGGACCCAGACTGAGGCTGAGGCAGAAGGGCTAGACAGGGCTTCACTGGCTGATGGATTCACTCTTTCGTCCAGTCTTCCATTTTTTGTTCATTTTTGTTCATTCACTTGTCCATTAGTCCATTAGATCGTGTATCCATTCATCTGTGCGTCCAAACATTTATTGAAACCTCAGTGGGAGAAGAACTTGAACCCATGCGTGGGGCTCCCAAGTCTCCACTTTCTCCTGTGACTCTAAATGTAGGACTTGCAGGATCTTTGCCCCAATCTCTCCATTAGAACCTGCTCTCAGGTCTGAGCAACCCATTTACACAAGGGGTAAGGTGCAACAACACATGGGCAACAAGAGAGTGATGTTCAGTATCCGTTAGCCTATGGGGGAGGCTTGGAGGGGTCTCTGAAGCCACAGCACGGCAGTAGACTCTGCACTATGTCTACCTGAGGCTGCTGCAGCCAGCAGCTCATCCCAGAGACAGTGGCAGATGCTGAGAAAGGGGGCTGTGCTCTCTACCTCCTACCAGCCCCAGGATGGCCGAGGTGCCAGCTGGCTGCTGGGCTGCCATCCCAGAGCCAGTGAGATGGAGAACCCAGGCTGCAGAATAAAATCCACTGAGGGCCTAACTGGGATGTTCAGGTACCCTGTGGCTGCCCAGACCCAGACCTCCAGGTCTTGTCTCAATTTCAACTTTTCCAAAGTTTGGAGTAGAGAACAGGATAGCACAGTGCTTCATAGGCCAGATTTGAGCATTAAACAGATCTGGGTTCAAGTTCCACCTTTGCCACTTATTAGCTGCCAGGTGTCTCTTGGAGCCTTAATTTTCTCATCTTTAAAATGGGCTTACTCTCTTCCTTATGGGGTTGTTGTGAGAATTTAATGAAAGGATGAGTGTAAAGTGCTTGGTGTGGTTATGAAGGTGGAAGATGTTCAGTAAACGAGCATTGTTATTATCACTAGGCTGTAAGTTTCACGAGGGTGAGGATCCTAGAGGTTAAGAGAACAGACCTGAGCCAAAGTGCTGGGTTCCAATCCTGCCTCTGTTCCTTATTTGCTCTGTAGAGTTAGGCAAGGAACTTAACTTCTCTGTCTCAGTTTCCTCATCTGTAAAATAGGAATATTAATAGTACCTACCTCACAGAGCTGTTCTAAAGATTAAATGGATTAATGTGTATAAATTCTTAGAACAGTGACTGGCATAGTAAGTGTTTATTATTTTTTTTAAATTATTATATCTTCAAGGGTTGGATAGTGCCTAGCTAACGACAGGCTTTTAACGAATGTTTGTTGAAGAAATGAATGAAGTCCCTAGGCATCATGCTTCCCAACCCCCTCATTTTATAGATTAAAAATCCCCTAGGCCCAAACTGACTTGGCCGTAACCCTCCCACACTCAGACTGGTGGGGATCTTGTCCTTGAGCCTGGGATGACATTGACAAGAAAGCATGCACTGTGCCCGTCTCCAGCTCTGGCCGGAATCGGTCCTCTCTTTTCTTTAGGAGGGCAGGCTGCGTGGAGGGGCAGGGAGAACACTGAACTGGGACTGTGGTCCAGTTTCTGGACCTTTCTGGACTTCCAGCAGGTCACCACCCTTCCCTGAAAGCCAAGCCTGCAGGACAGATAAACCCTGATCTCCTTCTGGCTTAACACACAGCGAGTTCACGGGTCTGGGTTCCCCACAGTCTTTAGACAGTTCTGTTACAGGAGGAAAACAGGGGCAGCTCTCCCTTGGACAACCTCTCCACCAGCCACGACAGCCAGGCAACTGCTTGTCCATCTCGTACGAAGTCATCGTACTCAAGGCTATTTTGGTCTCAGGAAATAATACTTCTATACATTTTAATGTAGGTTCATACTTCCACATGCTTAGCGTGTTTCATTTCTAACATAGAGAAAGGAGATTAGTCCCTCAAGGACCCACAGCAAGCTGAGTGGAGAGCTGATCTTCCAATGCCAGGTCTCATGCGTTCTCTACCACGCCATGTGTCTCTTCAAAAAAAAGTGCACTCTTTGAAATTTGGGAAACCAAGGTCAAGAGGTATTTCTTTAATAGAAGGACTTCCTGAATATCATGCAGCCATTAAAATAGATCTGTATGTATTGACATGGAAAGATGAGTGAAAAAAGGTGGGTTACAGAAGATGTGTGATATAATTGCATTTAAAAATACATGTGTATTGTGGGGGAGGGTATAGCTCAGTAGTAGAACGCATGCTTAACATGCACAGGTCCTGGATTCAATCCCCAGTACCTCCATCAAAAAAAATAAATAAACCTAATTACCCCCCCAAAACAAATAAACAAAAACCAAATAAATAAAAACAACAACACCACCAAAAACTGAGTGTTTATGTCTGTTAAGATGGCTATTATGAAAAAGGTAAGAAATAGCAAGTCATGGCAAGGATGTGGAGGAAAAGGAATCTTCATGCACTGTTGGTGGGAATGTAAATTGGTGCAGCCACATGGAAAACAGTATGGAGATTCCTCAAATAATTAAGAATAAAACTACCATACAAATACTGCTCCCAACTTCTGGTACATAGCCAAAGAAAATGAAATCACTAATTCAAAAAGACACACACATCCTTATGTTCATCAAAGCATTATTTATAATATCCAGAATATGGAACCAACCAAAGTGCCCACTGAAAAAAGATGAAATCTTGCCATTTGCAGCAACATGGACTTTGAGGGTTATTATGCCAAGAGAAGTAAGTCAGACAGAAAATGACAAATATCATATATTTCAGTCATATGTGAACTATAAAAACAAAAATCAATCCATCCATCAGTCAATCAACCCAAACAACAATAAGCACATGGGTACAGAGAACAGAGCAGTAGTTACCAGAGGGGATGGGGTGGCGGAGGGTGAAATGGGTGAAGGGGATCACCTGTAGGGTGACAGATGGAAGCGAAATATTTCGTGGTGTGCATGCTGTAGGGTATACAGACATAGAAATGTCATGGTACACACGTGAAACTTGTATAAAGTTATAAACCAATATTACCTCAATAAAATACATTTAAAAATATATGCATGTTTTAAAAGTCTAAGAGACTCTTAAACTACTAACATGATTATTTCTGGAGACATGAAACAATGGGACAATTTTGCTTTGCCCTTAGTTCATACCTCTGTGTTGCTTGCCTTTTTTTCCAGGCAAGGAAAGGATGATGATACTTTCATCATCAACAAAATGATGAGGGCATGTTTTCAGAGTGAACATTAGACCTGGAGGGCCTGAGAAAATGAGGTTGCCTTTCAGAGTGGCTTGGGCTGCTTTGGTGTGTCATCATATTTAGTTAAGTCCCAAGGTGTGGTCACCAGGGACATCAGACCAAGACTGGGGAAAAGGGAGAGGTACTGGGGGTGAGGGTGGAAGGTGCTCAAGTGTTTTGCTCTGGAAAAGTTGTGAATGGGGAGGGGGCAGAGCTGGGTACCGCACAGAAAAGCCCTCGGTGACAGATTGGGAAGTGCCCAGCAAAGGCTCACCTCCACAAAAGGTCCCCAGGGCCTGGCTTGGCATATGCATCCCTGCCAACTCTGTCCCTGTGAGGGTATGGGAAGGGGCACGGCTGGTGTTAGGAGAAGAAAAGGCAGAGACAGCTCAGAAGCAGGAGTAAGGTGTTGGGGTGCATGAAGTACCAGAGATTGGGGACCTTACGAGCATCTTAGCATATGGATGCAATCCTCTTGGGGGACATTTGGCACTTTTTAGCTATTTTTGAGTCTGTCATACCACAGGTTGTATCAACTATTTTGGCTTCCTTGCTGATGACTGTTTGTTCAAAAAAGTGTCAGTGGAAATAAAAAGAGCATACCCTTTCGTCCAGCACTCTGACTTCTAACAACTTGTTGTACATAAAGGTCAGAAGAGTGTACAAAGATATATAAGTAGATATATAAATTCAGAGATGCTGATTGAAGCAGAATAATAGCTAACACACACACACCACGTCTTATGTTCCAGGAGCTTTACAGGTATATATTGATTCATTTAACCCTTGCAATAATTAGGAGACAGGTTCTATTATAATGAGGAGATAGGTGCTATATTAGGAGATAGGTGCTATGATAATGAGGAGATAGGTGCTGTTATGATTATTCCCATTTTTTAGAGATGAGGAAACTGAGGCACAGAGAGCTTATGTCACTTGTCCAACATCCCAGAGCTATTAAGTAGTAGGGCTGGAATTTGAACCTAAGCAGCCTGGCCTCAGAGTTTGCACTTAAAATCACAGTGCTCTACAGTTTCTCATTGTTAGTGGTTTCTTTTTATTTATTTAAATGAGCTTTGGAAAAAAAAAAAAAGCTCTGGAAATCAACCAGTGTCTATTAATAAGAAGTTGTTTAAATTATATTTCATTCATATAATGGAATATTATGTGATTATAAAAAGGAATGAGATGTTGACGTGAAAAGACTTACAAGATATGTGACTAAGTGAAATACATAAAGTATGGAGGGTACTATAAATGCATTTATGTAATAAAAAAGATACAGGATACGAATGTATTTGTATGAAATTTTCTGGACACACCCACAGAGAAACATGACGGTGGTTACCACTGGAAAGTAGGAGGAAGAAAGAGACAGGTTGAATTTTGTGTTTCAATTTTTGCCTTTCTACACTTTTTGAATATTTCTGCTATAAACAGATACTACTTTTGTGATTAAAAAAATAAAATTGGGACCACCTCGCACTGATTAAGACAGCAACTACCAAAAACCAAAAAACAGCAAGTGCTGGAGAGGATATGGAGAAATCAGAACCCTGGTACACTGTTGGTGGGAATGTAAAGTGGTGCAGCCACTGTGGAAGACAGTATGGAGGTTCCTCAAAAAAGTGAAAAATAGAATTACCACGTATACCCAAAAGAATTGAAATTAGGAAAAGAAATAATAGTACTCCTACATTTACAGCAGCATTACTCACAATAGCCAAAAGGTGGAAACAACTCAAGTATCCACAGACAGAAGAACAGATCAACAAAACATGGTATATACGATGAAATATTATTAAAAAGGAAGGGGATTCTGACATGTGTTACAACACGGCTGAGACTTGGGGATGTTGTGCCAAGTGAAATAAGCCAGTCACAAAAAGACAAACACTGTGTGGTTGGTTCCACTTGTATGCGGTGTGTAGAAGAGTCAAACTCAGGGATGGACAGCAGAATGGTGAGGACTTCTGATCGATATCATATATAAGATTGTTTGTAAATAATTTGTTACTGTTAATGACTAAAGCAGTATGTCTGAATGAGTTTTAAACAATTTTGAGCACTTTCAAGGTTATCCCCATAGCAATGTAACTTTCTAAATTGCTTCCCTGAGTGGGAGGAAAAAGGGTGGAGTTATAGGTGGGACTTAAAATCATACATATGTCATAGGAACCTTGTTTTTCTTTTTCTTTTTTTCGTTTTTGTTTTTTCTCTTTAATTGAGCACTTACTTTATGCTCAGTACTGTCTTAAGCATTTTATTTAAACGATCACATTTACCCACCCACTCCTACAACCCACACAGTAGATTATTAACATTGCTGGTTCTCAGACTCACGGACACTAAATCACTTGCTCAAAGTTGTGCAGTTGGTGAGTGATGGAGCCAGACTTTGAACTTGTCATTTATATGACACTGATTGTACTCTTGCCAGTTTGTTGGGCATCCGTGTGCTATTGGTCAGGTAGGTTGCCACACCTGTAGAAGGCTGGCTTAGCACAATGACCCTTAAGCCCCAGTGCTGCACCAGCTGAGCTGTGATGGTCTGCCACTGTCATCAAACAGTGGCGGTCTTTCTCCAATTCACAAGAACAAAATTTAAAAACAATAATTTTAAAGGAGAGGCATTTCTCACTCTAGCTTCTTCTCTGATACATTTATTTTCGTAAATTCTTGTTGCTTAGCAACCACTGGTGGAGTGTCTGCAGTGTACCAAGCACTGGATGAAGTAAAATACATCATTTTTTGTCATTTAGTCCCCAGATCATTTTTGTTATTAGTCCCTTTAACAGATGGTGACACTGAGATGCAGAGATGTGAAGTACCCAGTTCAAAATCAAACACTAATAAATCAAACCACAGAATATGATCAGAGCTGTCTCTGACTTCATGGGCAGATGGAGTCTCAAATTGTGTACTTAATCCTTTAGACTTAAAACATTAACGCTTCATAGTTTTCTGCAAAAAATCCACATGACTTCCAGGTGCTTGTGCACCAGTATGAATCTTTCTTTTCTAATTTGCTCATTTGGTCACCTGCTGACCTCTACAAGCAGACTAGTTTTTAGGCTTGAAACACGGCACTTCTCCTAGTCCCTTGGGGCTGTTATCTCGAGACCTGGGAGGTTTAAAGCAAAATCAGGGATTGGCTAACAAAACATTCTAAAGCAGGTGAGTCACGGCTGAGTCTTGCCTGCGCAAGGAAGCCAAGTGGAAAGTCTGAGGGGACTCAAGGGCTCTCCCTCTCTCTCCTCCCTTCCTCACCCCGAAACCTGGCTGTGCTCCCCAGATGTGCGCATGGTAGCAAAGTCATGGCTGTTCCAGCACATTAATGGGGTGGATTCTGGGAGCGATAAAGACCAGAGAATGGAGGCCCTGAGAGAAGCTTTTGTGTCTCCAAGACTCCGACCCCTTTGATGGGACAGATGTATGGACTGGGCCCTCCTTTACAGGGAGAGTGAGAGCTCATTAAACAGCAGGACAATTTCCTCGGTGGCAACGGACAGCCCATTTGTTGGTCTTCCCTGGCAGCAGACGGGCTGGGAAAGAGGTGGTCTCCTGTCATCAAGCCCAGGGCCCCCTGGAGACTCCAGAGCTGGTGTCCATGACACATGGTCACCTTGGAGCCTTTGATTTATGGTTGACTTTTGGAAAGGCCAGCCTCTGACCTTGGCTGCCTGTCACCTCACCGTCTTTTCTCCAGGTTGGGAGGACTCTCCGTCAGGATCAATGAGCAACACAAGTCTGACCCCAAGTTGGAGCTTCTGAGAAGCCCTTCTGGTTCAAATGGTGCCAGAAGGCTTGAAACAGAGACCTTTCCTGATCCGCTTAGAGCATCTTAGGAGTGCTCGGCAGACAAATGTGGGAAAATCCAGGACTCAGAATTCTCCCATGAGTTGAATCTCAGTCCATCATCTGAAAAGGAGACTGTATTGTTGCAGGCCCATCTAATTCTTAGGTTTACTCTGAAGCATCAGCTGCCCAGGTGCCTTGTCAGGCTGCTGTCAAAAAAAAAAAAAAAAAGACATGGGAGTTCCCCAAGGATGACTCTCATATTCTGCCAGGGAGTCTATACAAAGTTTAGGGTGTGGGTTTGGGTAGGGTCAGTTATTTCAATAAAACTGTGGGTTTAGCATTATCTTCCTTGAACTGTTAACATCTGCATGAGACACATCAGCCCTCATGAGACATATCATGAAGTTAGAAACAGGCCTAATGGGTGGGTGGGAAGCAGGAAGACATATGTATGAGCTATGCTTAACTGAATAATAATAGCTAATATGTGCTGAGTGCCTACCATGGACCAGGCACTGTGCTAAGCACTCTATATGGATCTGCTCTTTAATTCTTGTAGTGACTCTCTTATTATTATTATTTTATAGGAAAGGAAAGAGAGGCACAGAGAGGTTAAGTAAACTACCCAAGATTGCACAGCTATTAAGTGACAAAACTGAGGTTCAAACCCAGACTATCCAGCTCCAGCGTCCATGTCCTAGCCACTATGATCTTGTCCTAAAAAACTGCCTGAAAGTAAGGGAAGGAGAGAGGGACCCCTTATAAGACAGATAAATCCTACTCTGAGTTCAATTTGGCTGTGTATGTGCAGAACACATGAATACACACATTCGCACACAGCGAACTAAGAACTCGCGTAGCTCCCGCACCCGCCCTACTCCGGACTCCGGCGAGCTGAGTGGCTGGTCTTCCCTCCCCAGGCACTGGGGCAGGCCCTGGAGCTGGGGAGACCGCCCTTCAGCCAGAGGCCTCAGTGGCCGGGCAGCTGCCGGGAGGTGGCGCTGTGTCACTTTCCTACTCGGGAGCTTTTGTTTTCTGCGGGCTGCAGGCTGGAGGTGGGGAGGCTGGTTTGAGCACAGCCCGTCACTAATTTCCCTGATTTGAAATCTCACTCTTTTCTGTCACTTCCTTCGAATGAGCTTGGAGATGTTCATCAGATGACAGTCCTGAAAACGAGCCAAAGCTGCTCTCTTAATCCCATCTCAGGTTGGATTTGAAAAGGGTGTTTCCAAACAAGGAGCGGATGGCATCTGTCAGAGTTACACTCACGCTGACCTCTTGGCTTTTGAAAGAAGAGAGGAAAAACACATCAACGCTCTCAACCACCTTGGAAGTGGCTTCGAGAGGGTTATGAGGAAGACTCTGGTGCTCACTGGGCCACAGCTTAGGCCCTGTTCACAGGGAGGTGCCCGGACTGTCCATCCTCCGGGCAACCCCATATTTAGCCGAGTGAACTCCAGGGCATCACACCTTCCCAGACCTCCTTGGATTTGCCTAACAGTGGTCCAAGATGGCCCACCTCTTGCCACTGTCTTTCCAAGAACATGAGACTAGAAGGCCTGGGACATTGCTGGCATTTGCAGATCAAATGAGCCATGTATCAAAGGAAGGCTCACCCAGCACAGTGATGCTCAGCACAGGGAGGGGGATCTCAAATAATTGAATCTCTCGCCTTGTTTTAAGATGAGGAAACTGAGACCCAGAAAGAGGAAATAAATCACAAGCCTGAGAGGTGGAGGAGCCGCATGTAGTTTTCAGAATGCCCTGGCCACGGGATTAAGTTTTAACCCTGAGGCTCAGTAGAGGGATTAGAGCTTCAGGTCCAGGTACACCTGGGTTTGAATCGCAGCTCTTTAAGGTACTATCTGTGTGACCCTGGGAAAGTCACTAAACATTCCCGAGTCTCAGTTTCATCTAGGGGGCAGTAATAGCTTTTATGTCGCGGAGTTGTAGTACACACAGAGGGGTCTGCTTCTTCATCCTTTTATGGCGCTGTGTTTACCCCCATCAGAGAAGCTGGTTTGGGATTGGGGCTGACATAATGGTGAGCACACGGGCACTGTGAGAGTCACACTGGGCTCCACATCCTCAGACCACAAAGCTACTTCTGTATTGACGTGCTCGAGGGAAGGGTTGTCTTTCCCATCCTTTCAGGTCTGGAATCCAAGCCAGCCTTAGGCGGAAGCAGGCATCCACATAACAGGTGCTAGGGGATCCAGGAAGGCTGCCTGGTCCCTCAGTCTCTCTCCTATCTTTCTAAAACTCATCCTTTGGCAACTCCATGTCCTCGATGCTCACAGTAAATGCTCTGAGTTGGGTGCATCTCTTTCTTTCGTACAAAATCAAATGCTCCCGTGAGTGTGACACCAGTTACTAACACCTAAGTATGAATTTTTTCACTCAGATTGCTTTCTTGCTGATGTCTGCATTAAGGAGCTAGGCATTTTCATGGGGAAGAGGGAAAGGCTGGAAAATAAGGGTTTAAGTTTTGAGACGGCCCAAGAAGAAGCTTAAGCAGCAAGAGGTAGCACAAGAGCAGTGGGGACAGAAAAGGGGCAACATAAGGGATGCAAGGATCCAGAAAGAAAGGCTGGTGGTGGGGGAGCATAGTCAGTGGTGCAGCGCATGCTTAGTTCAATCCCTAGTACCTCCTGTAAAGTAGTAATAATAATAATAATAATAATAATAATAATAATAATAATAATAATAATAATAATAATAGTAACACCAATAATAAATAAATCTAATTACCAGAAAGAGAGGCGGGAGGGCATCAGAATTAATTGTGGCTACTAGAAACTTTAGTGCAACAGATGTCTATGTAGGTGAGTGACTCTGGAGTAAGAAAAGGCTCAATGTCCCGCCAAACAGTACCTGTAAGGGCCTATGGTACTCATCCTAAGAATCCATGAGTTTAAAGTCTTCTTGACGTGGGTGAGGCATGTTCCTGGGGGCTGTTTTTAACTCCAGGCCAGGCTAGGGAGATGAGTGACCTCTCAGGCACAGACACTTATTCCCCAGAGCCCGGGAACCTGAGAGGCCTTATGCGACCTGCTCCACCTGCTCCTTGGCCTCGCACCTAACCCCTTCCCATCTCTGTGCCCCACCCCCACCCCTCCGCTGGCCTCTCCCTGCCTTCTAAGCATCTTAAGCTCACCCCTACTTGGGAACCTCCGCCCTGGTGGTTCTCTCCGCCAGGCACACTCTCTCCTTGTTCCCCGCAGGGTGGGCTCCTTCTCATCATTCAGGGCTCAGCTCAGAGAAGCCGATCCCAACCCCATCTCTAACCGCACCCCTCCCACCAGCCACCCGGTCCCCTCTGTCGGATCACAGATACCGAGCGCAAGCGCCCTGAGGGGAGCTGGGAGCTGCCTGCCAGCACAGCTGCTCCCCAGCGAACGGTGGGAGGACGCTCAGGACGCAGCAATAAATACTTGTCTCCGGACGGTTCCTCTCCCTCTCCACTCTCTCTCATCTGTTTTCTCTCCCTCTTTGCTGTTTTCCTTTTTGCCTAAAATAGATGCAAATTTCCGAGTCCCAGCTACAAGTCGAGTGGAAAATAGGTTGTTTCTCCTCAAGCCTGACACCCTTTCCAGCAGCCATGTCTGTTTCTCTCTCTCACATCCGGACTCCTTTCAGCGGCCACCCCCACTGGCTCCAGCTCCTGCCTCACCTCCAGCCCCAGCAGCTTCACCCCTGGGCTGACAGAATTCTCCTGAGCAGAGCTCATGTCCGCAGTAGCCACCCAGGTGGTGCCCTACACAACTCCAGGGCCACCATTCCCACAGACAGTGGTGTGCCACCCCTACTGCCACACTTGGCCGCTCTGCTCTGATGTCACCTTAATCACCAACCACTTCCTTTTCTCAGTCTTCAGCCTCCTTGCTCTCTTGGCAACACAACACTGTTGAATCCTCCCTGGCTTGATGTGGGGCTGTCTCCCCCCAGTTTCCTCCCTACTCTGACTTCTTCCCAGTCTCCTTTTTATTTTTTATTATTTTTTATTTTGGGGGGGTCATTAGGTCTGTTTATTTATTATATGTTATTAGCTGTTTTTTTTTTTTAATGGAGGTACTGGGGATTGAACCTAGGACCTTGTGCATGCTAAGCATGCACTCTACCACTGAGCTACACCCTCCCCCCACCAGCCTCCTTTTTAAGTTCTCAGCCCCTCTCACTGACTGACTCTTCTCCTAGGCTCTCCTCTCCTCTCTGCGCAGCCTGCCTCAGAGACCTCCATCCCGACTCGCATGGTATCAACTGTCATTTCTACACAAATGACCCGCCTCTCCCTGACTCACGCTGTTGGCTGGACACCTCCACTTGACTTGAAGGAGACTCTTAAACCCAACTCTACCGAATGTCTGACCTTGCCGGGTTCTCGTTCTATTTGGACCAGTATAGAGGCCAGGTAGGAATGTACCAAGAGACATGGCACTGGGGGTGATCCCGGCATCCTTCACCGGACAGCGTCCGGCCATGGGACTGGCCCCGGGCCCACCTCATGAGTAAATAGTTCCTCACACTAAAGAACAGGCTGGTGAAAGGGGGAGGAAAAACACTCAGCTGAAACTGTCTCTGCTTGGAAAGAGACAGCCTGATTCCAGGGACTTCTCGGGTCACTGAGAGTGTTCACTGAGGAGGGAATCTGTCCATGTAGAGATCGGAGGGAGCTGGCTCTGACAGGCGCACAATAAAGACTTGGCGGAGACAGTGAACATTTCCGAAAGGGGCGTTGGTGCCTGACAGCGGCCTGACCTGCAGTGGGAGCCTTCTGTTTACACTTGACTTCCAAAGCGGCTGTATGACGACAATCAACACGAGGGAAGGAAGGCAAGGGAAGGGATGGGAAGGGGCAGTGGCCTTGTGCTGGCGCTCACCTGTCAAGCTGTGAAGAGATAATACTGGCACCTGGAGGTGCATCTGGCCACTGCTACCTCCGCCCGCATGAGGGCTGCCCCAGTCTAACAGACACCCGTGACCTTGGGTTGGAGCGGATGTATTGTTTCCCAGAGACGATAGGACAGTCTTGCTTGCCTTGGAAGGACTTCCCATCTCAGTGCCCTTCGTGGAGGTCCGACCTGACGGCTGCTATACCTTTCCTGCGTTCACGAGCCTGTGGAGGACCGAAAGGAAGCCCTGGGTGCACCTTATTTTCCTTTGTGTTTGGGGGTTTGTCTGGTTTTCATGTGACCCTCCCCAGAGATGGTGCAATTTCCCAGAAGAGTTTACCTTTTACTTCAAAGGCCCATTTGGACTCGAGAATTCAACTTTTGCTGTCCTGGGGCAGGTCAAGGAACGTCCACTGGCATGGGGACAGGTGTCCAGCTCTGGCAGAGCTGCACTTTCCCTGATGGCTTTTCCCTCAAGGACAGCTGGAACCTGGGAATCCCAGGGAGAGGGAGGAGGACGTGCTGGGGCAGGAGTGCACTGCGTTCAGAGAAGGACAGCCGGGTTCTCAGCACAGCATGACGCCAAGTAAGGCCCCCAGACTGTGCCACAGTCTCTTTGTTACTGGACTGCAACATGATAAGCACAGAAACTGGGGGTGAGCAGTGAAAGACTTTTCAATGATTGGACATTACATGACCATGAACTCATCCAAGAAAAATGGTGTATATGCATGAGCCAGGAGCTCATCGCATTGAACAGGGTTTATCCAGGTTGGGTAAGGCCCTATGGGGGCAATAGGACTGTGTACTGAATGGAAAATTTTAAATCAAATGCATCACTACTGACACGTTGAGAAGCACTACTTTAGCCGATTAAAATCTCTAAGAATCGCTGCCATAAAGAACCTGTTTACTTAGTTGGATCCAACGTTCCCCAAACACATTTCACTAGGGACTCCCTCTGGAATGGGGCAGGAGGTGCTACTAGCGTGCTCAGAACACTTTGGAGAAGACACTGTAAATGGTAAGAAGGAGCAAGTCACAAGTCCCTCTTGGCTAGATGTGTCAGGGCCTCAGGTAAGGACTCCATTTGGATTAACTGGAATAATTTAATGACTGCTCCTGAAGACTCTGTCTTGGAAGCCCTTTATTCCTGATCCCAGGGGTGCAACTTTCACCCAGGGTGAGGCTGCAGGCACCATCATCTCAAGCCTCTGGTTTTAATTAAATTACAAACTGGTGCATCCGAGGTAACAACAGCACAACAAGGCCAGGTAAGTTGGTCACTGAGGGAAAGGTATTCGCTCCACGTCACAGGCGCCCATTTACTGCAGCCTGGAGCTGGACCAGGGCCTCTGGGATCCCGGAGTCAGGTAACTTCTAATTTTTACCCCTAAGTCCTCTGTATGACTTGTACATTCTCATCTTTACTAGTTATATTTGCTACTTGGTGCACCAAGACATGCAAAGTCTTCAGTTTTCTTTCCTTACAGTAAGTAGGATGCTGGTAAGTGTTTCACAACCAGCTGTCTGCAGAGGATGGAGGAGCCCTGTTTTATAGCCTTTGCCACCATGGCCTAGTCCAAGCTGCCATGATGACCTCCCTGACCACAGAATTGGGAAGTGACACACACAGCA
Organism: Vicugna pacos; assembly: GCF_048564905.1. Taxonomy (NCBI): domain Eukaryota; kingdom Metazoa; phylum Chordata; class Mammalia; order Artiodactyla; family Camelidae; genus Vicugna; species Vicugna pacos. The sequence goes on along the minus strand of NC_132996.1, from coordinate 49,522,156 downwards.
CAACTCTTAGGAACCTGCGGCAGCCAAGTCAGCTCTGGCAAAGTGTAGATTTAGAGTCTGACTTTCTCTTCACAACATTAGAGCCTGATTTTTAAAACCAAAGAATGTCTCAGCAGGAAAACACCTCAGAGATAATCTCGTCTAAACTTCCACATTTGACAGATGAGGCAACAGACCCAGAGAGGGACAATGACTTGCTCAAGGCAGCCCAGCACGTTAATAGCAGATGGGATTCATCCAGACCTCCCAGCTTTCTCATTCATTCTATGCTTCTCTTTAACATATGGTCTTATTTGAGTCTCAGAATAACCAGACAAGCTTTACTGTGTCCATGTAATCGAAGGGGAAACTGATAAAAGCATTAGGAATTACCCAAGGCCACAGCTAATAAGTCAGAGTCAAGTCTGTCTTACTTCCAGATCCTTCCGTTTTATCAAAACCTCTCCATTCCACATTTCTTTTGGCTAACAAATGCCAGCAATGAAACAAACATCAATGAAGGGTGAATTTCTTTGTTGAGCTCCAGTCCGTTGCTCATTAATTCTCCATTCTGAGTATTGCCCATAGCTGGCTTTAAAGATGTAACCACAACATAAGTTAGGAATCATGCTAGGCTGTTATAATAAAGAGAAGCCCAAATATAGTGGCTTAAACAAAACTGAGGCTTGTTTTTCTCTTAAAGTTCAGGCAGAGAGTCTAGCTCTTTATGGTAACTTAGTAATCTCAGGGATCCAGGTTTCTCATACTCTTGTTTCTCTGCTCAAAACTTGGTTCAATTTAAGGCTTCCACCTCATGGCCCAGAATGGCTGCTCCAACTCCTGCCACCATATTCATGTTCCAAACAGAGGAAAGGAGGAAGGAAGTGGAGGGAAAATATTACATGCTCCTTTTCTTAATGCACTCCCGGAAGTTGCACATACCACTTTCACTCACATACCATTGGCAAGAAAAGAATCATGTGGCCACACCAACTGCAAGGGAGGCTGGGAACTGTAGTTTTTAGCTAGGCAGCTATAAGCTCAGCAAAAGTTGAGAGTTCTGCTGAAGGAAGAGAGGAGAGTGCATATTGAAAATTAATTAGCAGTGTCTGGTGCTCTGATGTCTGAGAAGCTGGAGCTAGAGGAAGGGGTGAGAATGGGAAGGAGAAAAGAAGGAAAATGTAAAATGTAAAGGAGGCCACACCCACTGTGGGAAAGTCTAGTGTAAAGGATTACAATAAGCCTGTGTCCTCTTCAAAGTCAAATATGTATATTACCCTAAGAAGCCTGCATAATTTAGGAAGTTTCTGGTGATAATTTTTTTAAAAATCATTGAATGAGATATTCAGAAAGTCCTCTCATGGCTGCGTGGAGGTCCATGCTTTCTGACATGTGATACCATCTTTGAGATGCATTGCTTGAGACTGTAAATTATAATGTCCTATGGTGATGAGTTTTTGTGGACTAAGTAGAAATATAATTTTTATGTCATTGCCCGCCTCTCTTTTGGGGAGCAATATTTGGCTCTGTGTATTTTGCCCACCTCTGTACCAACCCTTTTTTCTGGCTGCCTTCAGAAAGGCTGAGTACATCACCAAGAGGAAACCCTAATATAAACTATGGGCTTTGGGTAATTATGATGGATAACCATCAGTTGTAACAAATGTACCCCTCTGGTGGGGGTTACTCATAATGTGGGAGGCTATGCTTGTGTGGGTACAGAGAAATCTCTAGCCTTTCCTCTCAATTTTGCTACGAACCAAAAGCTGCTCTAAAAATAAAATCTTTAAAGAAAGAAAAAGAAATAAGAAGGGCCGTAACTCAGGCATTAGTAAAAGCTCTGGTGGAAGAGAAACCAGAATAAGAAGCCACAATTTTCTTGAGTCTGAGCAATGATCTGCTGTGTTACCTGATTAAAGTGACTGCGCCTCTCAGGGCATCCAGTTTCCTGCCTGAATAATGGGACTCTCTATACCTGCCCCCATCTAGGCTTAAGTATAAGGACTCAGGTGAGGGTTCCCAGATGCTCCTCAGAGGAAGGAAGCAAAATCAAGATCCAGCAGCTCTGAGAGGGCTTCTTTTGCAGGGATTGCTATTGAATTGCTTAATCCTTTTAAACACCTTTGAGACTCAAGACTTGTGTTCTGGAAACCTCTCCATCTTCTGCTGTTGATTCTCTGGGGTTTTGCAAATGTGCCCAGGGCACATGGGTCTGCTGCAGGGTAGGCTGTTAGCAAGGCTCAGGTGGTCCCCAAAGGAAACCGCATCTGAGTGCATGGAAAGCGCAAGGGCAAACCACAGGTGCCACGATACCTTCTGCAGGTATCTGTTCACATCTGCCCTCCCCTGCTGAGCTCCTTCAGGGAACCATATCTGAATCATCGCTGGGTCCCCTGGGTCCGCTAACACAGTGCCTGGAACATGGGAGGGGACTGATTCTTTTGGATGGATCAGTGACCCTTTAACTCTGCCCTGAGGTCTGATTTTACCTTTTGAGTTTCTTCCTTGACAGTGTTGAAATTTACTAAGCCCTGTGCTCCTGGAAATCAGTGACAGTGAAGAAATTCTCCCCTCCCTGCCCCTTCTGTGTTCCAGGAGATGGCTCACTGCAGAGAACCATCCTTCCCTGCACGACTTCAATAATACTCACCCATGACCCCTTTGTTAACCTGTGACAAGGCCAGACACAGACCCTCCACGTTCCCGTTCTTTGTCTCAGACATGATTAGCTGAACTGTTTGTCTGCACTGACCGATCTGGACAAAATGCCCACAAACTTGACTTAGACACACTTAGACTTCTTGTCTTCCTCCAGGTTCCTGAACTCTGGCCCACTCTTGAGCATTGGAATACTTGGAACCATCTTCCTTAATTCAAAGACCAGAGAATTGGCTGACCTTTATCAACTGTCCCCTCACATGACACTCCTGTCCCGTTCCCTCACACTGGATGCTTTCTACCCTTATTTACTCCTGATAAAATCACATTTCTTTTTATCTGACCATTAGGACTTACTAACCTCATGGTCAGAGTGGTCTACCTCCCCTTATTGCAATAGTCTTTTCAGATAACATCTCTCCTTTCTTAATCCAGATTTTTTAAAAACTTGACATCCTCGTCACCCTCTGCTTCAGCAGCCTAGGCCTCTGATCTTGACCAGAACCTTACAGCCCTCTCCCTACCCTCAGGCTCCCTACCCCAACAGTCTTATTACCCAGGAGTTGTCACTGCCCATATTTCCTTCTCTATGGTTTCAAAAGTCAAAGTGCTTTCAGAGGATGCTCAACAGAAGACTTAACTCAGAATACTCAACAAACAATGCCTTCAGCAGCAAAGGCACTTCATCATCTCACCGAAACAGGAAGTCTGGAGACAAGTGATTCTGTCTCTAATGATGTCACTAAGAATTCATCCACTTATGCTTCCATCCATAAATATATTTGGTTGCTCATCATTAAAAAATAGTCAAGATATCCCATCATGACATGATATTGTTGACATCATGAAGGAGCTGAAGGAAGAAAGAGAGCTTTCCTTGAGGGTCACTCTCTTTATCAGGGAGGAAATCTTACTGAGAAGCCCCTCAGGAGATCTCACTTTACACCTCATTGGCCAGAGCTAGTCATAGGGCACCACTAGATGCAAAAGATGCTGGGGAGGTGAGCTGTTGGAATATTCTGCCTCAACTATGAATGGGGGTGGGCTCTGCCAGTGGGGAAGGAAGTGGGGGTAGAATGAATCCTGGGTCAGCCCCACTTATACAACCCTTAGGACTTGTTCTACTCTCTCCAAGGGATCAGTTTAGTTAATCTAATAAATGGGTCCTTGGGTTGATGGGCTGAAAGGTCTCTCCCTTCTTAGTCTGCTTGATAAAACCAAAGCTTTTCTGGAGGCAGTATCCCTGTGTGACTGTCCAATGCTTCAGTGACGATGACTTCTCCAGGCTGGTGAAGTGGTCCGATGGGATCTTGGAAAGCTTTCAAGTGAAAACCCCTCAGGAGACCTTGTTCTCCAATGCCTCCATTTTGCCACCTGTAAAATGGAATAATAATAACAATTGCAAGGGGTTATTGGGAGGATTGATGAAATGGTGCTGTAAGTTGTCTACTGCAGGGCCAGGCACATGGTGAGGGCTCAGTGTAAGCTGGTTTCCTTCCCCCAACCAGAGAGAGGAAGCCAGACCCCTGGCCTCAGACAGGCTGCTTTGCCTCCAATTCAGAGCGACGAGCAGACAAGAGGGAGAGCCCTTTTGTATCCCTATGCCTGCCTGGGGAGTCTTTTCTCTTCAGTTCCATCTCACCAGAGTGCATTAAGTGCCTGCTGTGTGCAAGGTTTTCCGCAGGGGACTGGGAGGAGATGTCAGACCCATCTCTGCTGGGCTGAGCCTGTACCCTACCAGCAGGAGGACTGGGACGAGAGTTCACATAAGTATAAAGCAAGGCAGACATTTGACATTCTGAAACTTGCCTCATTACCTCTGAAAGCTCCCTCACATAGCAGGGAGTTAGCAGGATGTGGTTTTCATAAACCCCAAAGTGGTGATTTCCATATTCAGTAACTTTGATTTTTTTCCCACTACCATTTATGTTTTCTGTTTCAGGAGATAAAGTCCTTTGGAAAATTCTAATGCATTCTCTTTCCCAGGCACACAGCTGCTTTGAACAGCCCAGGTTAATTGGAAATCTCTCCTAAAATCATGCTGCACTTCCCAAGGCCATTTGAAAACTCATGGTCAATGTTCAGATCGCCCCTGTGAGTCCAGTCACTGGGGCCTTCACACTATTTAAAGTCACAGCCTGGTCCCTAAGAGCACTGTTATTAAAGTGCTGATCTGCAAGTTGACCTTGAAAGTCACAAAAAAGACAAAGCTTTCAGACTGAGGAAAGGCCTCTCTTTGATTAAGAGGAATTCTTCCTTACAGGAAATGAAACTGCCTGCATGGATATCACTAAGCTTGGTGTTAAGGGACCTTCCGATCTATCTGGAGACCAGGGGAGGGCAGGGAGCCTCCAGAGATCATTGCACTTTGGGTGTCACTAGAGCACTAACCACGCAGGCAGGATTTCACTTGACTCTTAGGCTCTTGCTCTGACCAAGTTGCCAGAGCTTGTCTGACACAGCTCCTGGCTCATCACAGTAAGTGTAACTAAATGAGTGAATGAATGAATGAATGAGTGAAATAATTAAATTGGCATGAAAAAGAGTAGTGTCATGACAAAACATGATCTTGGCAAGTCTTGAAAATGCAGGCCATGAAAGTTCCCAGTAGTCCCAGCTCAGTCTCCAAGTGCCCCAGAGGGGCGGGTTCCCTGAGCGCCAAAATGTAATGACCATGTTTTCCAGTTTCTGTATTTGATGCTTTGACATCTTGAGCCTAGAAGGCCCTGGAAGGACTGTCTGTCCTAGGGTTAGACAATTCCCGGAGAGAGTAAAGGACTCAACCGCACATACACTTTTCAAATGCAAACCAACCAGGCATAGCCAATACCTCCAACCACCTCATTTACGGAGCACTCACGCCTGGGGTCACTATTCTAATCACCCCAGGCTCGGGTACCAAACACTACGGACAGCCTCTAATTTTTCTTTTTTGCAAGCCCCTGAACTTGCAGAATTACCCAAACTAGCCAATCCTAAGCTTGTTTACTATGCTCTGCCTGTTCTCCCATGGAAAGACTTGCCCACATTTCCCCCTCGATCTTTCTGCCTCTGACCAGCCCTGGTGCTTCCCTGTGTGGCCCCCCATAGCATGGTGTGCTCTCTCCTCCTGGGGTCGATAAGTGTAACAAACTATCTTTTCAACGGCTATCATCTCCTGATCTGTTGTTTTCACATACCTGAAAAATAATAAAACCTACATTTTAAAACACAAACAAGAGATTTGGTTTTACAGACAGAAATGCCCCTATAGTGAGGAAGTGAAGGATATCTACATACTCATTCATTCATTTATTCATCCACAAACATTTGTCGAGCACCCACTGTGAGCCAAGCCCTCTGCTAGGCAATTATCTTAGCTTGGGCTGCTAAAACAAAATACCATAGACTGAGTGCTTAAACCACAGACATTTATATCTCACAGTTCTGGAAGCTGAGAAGGCCAAAATCAAGGTGCCAGTAGATTTGGTTCCTGGGAGAGCCCTCTTCCTAGCTTGCGGACAGCTGTCTTCTGGCTGTATGCTCGCATGGCCTTTCCCTGGGTGTGTGCATTCGGAGAGAGAGAGAGCTCTCGTGTCTCTTCCTCTATTTAGAAGGGCATTATTTCCACCATGAGGGCCTCATCCCATTGACCTAACCCAACCCTAAATACGTCCCAAGGGCCTCCTCTCCAAATACCATCACACTGTGGATTAGAGCTTCAACCCATGAATTTTGGAAGCACACAAATATTCAGTTCATAGCAGCTCTGCAGCCATCCTGTGCCGCTTCATATCTCCGCCTTCGCCCATACTGTTCCTAATGTTTTTCCTCCCACTTTGCTGCACACCTCAAATGTTGCTTCCCTTGTTAAACTTTCCATCTGACTGCCTGCCCTGGCAGACCCCAGCACACAGTTCTTTCTTTTTAAATTATTTATTTATAATTTATTATTTTTCTTGTTTGAGGGGGAAGGTAATTAGGTTTATTTAGTTCTTCATTTTTAGAAGAGCTGCTGGGGATTGAACCCAGGACCTCATGCATGCTAAGCACGTGCTCTACCACTTGAGCTATACCCTACCACCCCCGACCCCGAGCACACAATTATTTATGCATTTACTCTACCATTGGCCTTCAGTGAGAGATCTATAAGGATCTAGGCCTGGTGCCAGGCACAGAGATGTAGGGATCAATTATCAATAGTTCCTGGCCTCAAGGAGCTCACAAACTGGGGAAGCAGATTTGATATGACTAACTGCATCAGAGTTTGCAGGCACCATAACATGCGTGTGCACGCAGAACGGTGCGGGCATAGAGGAGGGAGTGGGCCATGCTACCTGGAGGGGTGGGATACCAGATGGGGAGAAGAGAGGTTCATCCGGCAGGGTGGTCTGTAGGTCAGGAAAGTGCATCATTCCATTATATAAAAACAGGCAAAAGTAAATAATATATACGCATATAGGTGATAAAGGAAAAAGCAACAAGAGACCTCCAACAAAATGGTAACTACATTCTGTTTCATAAGCTTGGTGGTAAATATATAAGAGTGTTTTATCATTACTCTTTAACATGCATATGTAATATATATTTTTACATTTGATATGTTTCACAATAAAAACAAATCTGTGAACACATAAAATCCCTATGACACGTACCCTAAGGGTTGGCAGCTGACCTCACTTCTGCCTGTGACACAGCATCATTGGGCCAGTCCACTCAGAGCTGCTGCACACTTCCTTACTGCCCGCCCTTGAGCTCGATTCGTAACGTACCTTTTCCAAGCTGTGAAGCAGACAACCACACCTACTTCACAAGATAGTTAATGAGCATTAAATGAAGTAATTGATGTAGAAAACACCTAACACACAGTGGGCTTTTAATAGATGGTAGCTTTTGTTTAAAATGGCCAAATAGCATCACTATAAGTGTCTTTTAAAATTTTTTTATTGAGATATAATTGACCTATGACTTTATATTATTTTCAGGCATACAACAGAATAATTCAATATATGTATATACATATATATATAGGGAAATGATCACTACAATAAGTCTAGCTTACATCCATCACCATCCATATTTACAATTTTTTTTCCCTGTGCTGAGAACACTTAAGATCTACTCTTTTCCATCATTAGAAAGTCCACAAATGATAAAAGCTGGGGAAGGTGTGGAGAAAAGAGAACCCTCTTACACTGTTGGTGGGAATGTAGTTTGGTGAAGCCGTTATGCAAAACAGTGTGGAGATTCCTCACAAAACTAAAAACAGACATACCATATGATCCAGCAGTCCCACTCCTGGGCATATATCCAGAGGGAACCTTAATTCAAAAAGATACGTGCACCCCAACGTTTATAGCAGCACTATTTACAATAGCCAAGATATGGAAAAACCTAAATGTCCATCAACAGATGACTGGATAAAGAAGTTGTGATATATTTATGCAATGGAATACTATTCAGCCATAAAGAGGAATAAAATCATGCCATTTGTAGCAACACGGATGGAACTGAAGATTGTCATTCTAAGTGAAGTAAACCACAAAGAGAAAGAAAAATACCATATGATATCATTTACATGTGTAATCTAAAAAAACAAAGACAAACGAACTTATTTACAAAACAGAAATAGACTCACAGATGTAGAAAACAAGCTTATGGTTACTGGGAGGTGAGAGGGTGGGAAGGGATAAATTGGGAATTCGAGATTTGCAGATACTAACTAATACATATATAATAGATAAACAACAAGGTCATACTACAGAGCACAGGGAACTATATTCAATATCTTGTAGTAACCTATGGAAAAAGAACATGAAAACACATATATGTATATTCACATATGACTGAAACATTTGGCTGTACACCAGAACTTGACACAGCATTGTAAACTGACTATACTTCAATTTAAAAATATACGTCCATAAAAAAGGGAAAAAACTACTCTCAGCAATTTTCAAATATATGAAACAGTGTTATTAACTATAGTCACCATGCTGTACATGACATCCCCAGGACTTATCTATAACCGGAAGTTTGTACCTCCTAGTGACCTAGAGTCACTAGGAACTTTTAAACATATTTTTTCTTATTATGTTGTTACCAAGCACCCACCCGCTCTCCCAGAGAACCCTCGTTGTTCACTGTATTTTTGTCAGGAGGTGGGATAGTTCTCATTTGCAGTGACATGTCTCCTACCAGGTCCTGCAGCGTCTGCTTCCCAGGTTGGCCAGGAGGATTCTCTTTCATTAGCATCACTGCAGCTCTGCTGAGAGGAGCTCCAATCTATTATTCAGTCTTGTTTTTAAAAATACACACTGTGTGCCTGGAATTGTCTCTTATTAGCAAGAAATAACAGAAATGGTCCTCAGCACTCAACATCAAGCAGGACTTTTCTTTTTCAAAACAATTTTCCCGAATTTCTTGTACGCTTAAAAATTAAATAAATGCAGCCTAAGCTGAAGCCAGAGCTGCCCAGACAGGGAAGATTCTTCACTGGGTTTGACCACAGCCATATCAGGAAGGTCATGATGAAAGGTCAGTATCTCTTTTTACCTGTCTGACTCCCCCACTAGACAATGTGAGCCCCTCAGGACCAGGAGTATATCTCACTCATTTATGTATCCCTTCATCCAAGGCTTGGAATACAGTAGATGCTCGATGAAAGTTTCCTGAACTAATAAAATAAATTGTTCGACAAGAATGTGTGGTAGTCAGTGTCTACGTCCAAATAGCCATGGGAGGATTATCAGCAGCTTTCGACATCTTCACATGGCGCCTGGCACCATGAACTAATAAACTGCCTGGATTAATTAATAAATTAATTGCTGAATTAAATAGCTGATTGACTGGGGGTGGAAACTGCAGATTACTTGCAAATACAAATAGAACAAGGCAACGTACTGGCTGAAACATGGCAGTAAATGGACTTCCCTGGACCACAAGTGAAAAGGAGTGAGGGTTCTGGTACTGATGTTTGGGAAGAGAAGAGTCTCTGCCTGACTTTGCTATTTCTGTCTTTGATGGAAATGATCTTTGGGCAGTTGCTAAGGGGCCTTGTCGTCACTTCTCCTTTTTTTTAATTAAAAAAAAAACTGGGGGGAGGGAGAGGTAATGAGGTTTTATTTTATTTATTTAATTAACTATTTTTTTTTAAATGGAGGTACTGGGGATTAAACCCAGGACCTCGTGCATGCTAATCATGCAGCTCTACCACTGACCTATGCCCTCCCCTACCACTTCTAAGTCACTCCTGTATTCCAAGAGAGGCCTCTGTTCATAGATCCTGCCCTCCTCTCCATTTCAGAAATCCCTGATGATAGAGGAGTTCAGGGAGCTCTTAGCCCAAGCTCTGCCTAACTAGACAGAGCTCAGCTGAAAAGGACCATCTCTGTTAAGTCTGAATCAGTGAGGAATTCCTTTGACGTTCAACTGAGACTGAAAACCAGGGTGCTGTGAGGACTGTGCTGACTGCTCACGCCAGGTGCACACCCGAAGCTGGAGTGGGGTGAGCTCCCCCGTGAGTGGGAGGGGTAGGTTTCCAAATAAAAATTAGGGTACTGCTTCCCAGCAGAGGGGATGTCCACAGCCACAACCGGATGTGTGTCTGAAGATGAGTAATTTGGGGTGGGAGATAGGGGACGCGGTTCTCAGTGGTGGCGTCTCAGAGAAGGAGCACAGCCAGGGGAGCTCCAAGGCCCAAGGTGAGCAGTAACTTGCTCCTCGATCTTGAGCCAATCCCTTCTCCGTGGCCTGCTGTCTCCTCTTCTGTAAGAGAAGGAGGGTGGACTGGATGATTGCAGATCCCCTTCAAGTCCTAACATCCTACAGGTCTCTTATTTCTCATTCTTGCATGTTACCTGAGCAGGTAGGAGAGGAAATAATGACTAGCTCTGGCATTACCTTGGCAGTGGTTCTTTTGAACAACATTTATGAGCTTGCTTCTTGTCACTTATGAGGGGACTGCTAAATTGGGGTCAAATTATTTGAGGTTCCATACATCTGATTTGTAATGGTGGTGGCATTCGTAAGCAGTGCTTGAAAATTTGGGACTTTCAATTGTCTCTCTACACTTTTTCCAAAACTGAGAAATGTGACTTGCTCAAACTTGGCAAACTGGTAAAATGTCATATGCAGGAAAAGCCATGAATGGATTGAGTGGATTAACCTGATTTCTTCCAAAACAGAGACTGTGCCTTACTCTGGTCTGTATTCCTGGTGTCTACTGCAGTACTTGGCATATAATATAATGAGCCATCCCATTTGGTCAACAGATATTTAAGCAGCACCTACTATGTTCTGGGCACCTTGCAAGTAACGGATGGATGAGACAATGTCTCCTTAAGGAACTCCTAGTCGAGTAGAAGAGACAGTAAACAGACAAATATGGTAGAGAGGCAGCTGCTAGGAGAGGAAAAAAGCAGATGAGAGAGGGTACCCAGCCCAGCCCTGGGGAGTCAGGGAAAGCTTGGAGGTGACATCCAAGCAGACAGCTAAAGCTTGAACAGGAGCTGCCCAAGCAAGAAGCTCAGTGTGGGGGAACTTCCCAATTGAAATGTAAGCCTGGCTTACATAATGAGACGAGAGAGAGAAAGAGATGCAGAATCCCGTTCTTACAGGACTTTGATGTCTGATTAAGGGAGGTTTTAAGAAGGGAGTGAATACATGTGCAGTGATTAATAAATGCTGGTATATTTTTCGCATGGAAATTTCCTCATCAAAAAAAAAAAAAGAAACAGAGGTTGAATTAGATGATCGCCAGGATCTCTTCCAGTTGTGACATTCTGTGAGTCTCTAAGTTTCCACTCTGATGCGGGTCAAAGTCTCCTGATATTTTCCTCCCTCACCAGCTGCAGAGGTGGCTCTGGGCAGAATAATGGAATCGTCAGCACACGTGGTCTCTGGCTCTCACCCTCCACTAGACAGATGAACGCGTTCCATTACAGAGGATGAGGTGCTTCCTTGTGACCAGCCTCGCACCAATCCGTCCATCAGCCGATTAACAGCGGCTGAAAGCCACTTACCGGGACGGCTCCTGCCCTTATCACTGTCACCGGCTGCAAATAAACATCGACTTTATGCCGCGTTTCCATATTTAACCACGTTTAAGTAACTGCAGATACTTTCATTACATGACATTTGCACTTCAGAATTTAAACTTAGACACATGCATGCAGTTTTTCCACAGAATAGGAAAGCCTGGGTTGTGGGGGGGCCTTCCTGCTGTTTGTTTTCAAAGAGAGGAAGCTTCAAAGCGAATTCCACAGAAGGCAAGAATCTCTTGTACCCTAAAGACAGTATCAACAAGAAAGAGATCAGGATGATGTAGTTTTATTTTTATATCAAAAGGTCGGTGCCTTGTGTAAAAGCTTTAACATATCAATAATGGATGAGATGCATAAAGGATAAATCAGAGTCAGAAAACTCAGTTGTCTGGGGAGCAGAAAAATCTTCCTTTTTGAGCTGGATTTCACAATGTAAAAGCTTAATATCACACACAAATTCTTTACCTCATGATGAAAACGAATGTTGATCTAGATTGAGCATAAATTAACAAGCATGTACTGAGGGCTTAGTGGTGTATGTGCAAATTCTAGGCCTCTAGGTTTGAAAAAATGATTTGGGATTAATTTATCCCTTTGAAAACAAAATACTTCAGTATGATTATTTGGTTTAAAACATGAGGTGTTGATGCATATATTGTGATAACATGTCCTTTCTAAGCCACAATTTTTCTTTCCATTTGTTTTTTTTTAATTGAAGTACCATCAGTTATAATATGTCAATTTCTGGTGTACAGCACAACGTCCCAGTCATGCATATACATACATATATTCATTTTCATATTCTTTTTCATTAAAGGGTATTACAAGATATTGAGCATAGCTCCCTTTGCTATACAGCATAAACTTTTTTAAAATTTATTTTTATATATAGTGGCTAACATTTGTAAATCTCAAACTCCCAAATTTATCCCTTCCCACCCTCTTCCCCTCAGTAACCATAAGATTTTTTACTATGTCCAGGAGTCTGTTTCTATTTTGTAGATGAGTTCATTAGTGTCCTCTTTTTTTCTTTTTTAAGATTCCACATAAGAGCAATATCACATGGTATTTTTCTCTCTCTGGCTTACTTCACTTAGAATGATGATCTCTAGGTCCATCCATGTTGCTGCAAATGGCAATATTTTATTCTTTTTCATATAAGCCACAATTTTTCTTGTATTCACGTTTCCATTTCTCATTGGCTTGAAAACTTTTTATCTCCATCCCTTAGCATAGCAACTGGAACATAGCAGGTGCTTAATAAATGTGATTTGCATGATTGAAAGTATCGATATGAACAGCTTAATAGTTACTGAGTGCTCTGTGCCAAGCATTGTGCTAAATATTCTACATGCTTTATCTTATATTATCCTTATAAATAGCCTTGACCTGGGCATTATTAGTATTCCCATTTTGCACATAAGGAAACTGAGTCCAGAAGAAGTTAAATAATTGGGCCTTGGGTATGCAGATAATTGTGCTAGTAAATGGTGAACATAGATCAGACATGGGTCTTGTTTGAGCCCAGAGTCTAAAAGCTTAGCCACAGTAGGATAATGAATCAATTAATCAAAGTTGTTTTTTGGGCCAAGTGAATAAATTAAGAGGAGAATATTAATGGGTTAGAGGGATCAACTTTACTAAAAATATAAGGCACTAATAGATCTTTCAAAAACTTACCATTGTATAAAAAGTAGAAAGCTCAGCAATGATACGCTCCTTCAAGAGTCATTTATTCACACCTAATACGCGCTACATAGCTCGCTAGTCTGCACTGGCCTGTAATATGGCAGCCACCAGCCACGTGTGGGTATTTCAATTTTGTTAAAATTAGTTTCAAGTACACTTCCTCGGTTGCGCTGGCCACATTTCAGGTGCTCAAAAGCCACTTGTGGCTACTGTGTTGGATGGTGCAGACGTAGAACATTTTCATCGTCGTGAAAGGTTCTGTGGGACAGTGCCACGGATGTCAGGTGGACACAGGCATAAACAGCACAAGGACCTGCCCTCTTGGAGCTCACTGTCAACTGAGAGAGAATGGCATCTAAATTAGTAGCTGTCATCCAGTAAGATCACAGGGGCAGATAGAAGAGGTTCTGAACCTAATTTGGTGGGAGATGAAAGGAATTTGGGAGGGAGAAAACATCACAGAGCAATGGCTACCTGCTCTGAGTCTTGAAGGAAGAGTAGGAAATTAGCCGGCAGGAAAAGATGGGACCTCAGAGAGGAGGGAGGAGGTCCAGGCAGAGGGAGCCAAAGGTTGAAAGGCCCCAAGAGGAGAGGGAGCTGGGAATGGCCGAGAAAGGGCAAGTCATTGGGAATTAGGATAGCATGGGGAAGGGAGGAGAGATGAGTCTGGGGGGTGAGGGGTGCTCTGCCAGGATAAGAAGGCCAGTGTCCAGGATGTGGCAGGGCCCAGGAACAGCCACCAACAGCAGCTCTGTGCTTTAGGCCAAAGAAGATGATCTATGAGAGGGTCCAGAGAATAATTCTATATGGAAGTAAAGCTGCGGACTCTGCTCAGGTTAGCCTGGCTTACTCCCTAATCTAAGACCTGGAGTAACTTAAAGTTGAAGTGAATCCTAAAATCTCAGAAATGTATGTGTATGTGAGTAAGAAAGAGAAACCGAGAGAGACAGAGAGAAGTATTAATATTGGATTCCTCTCTGAATATATTACAGGTCAATCAGTTTGATCTGGGCCCTCTTTCTTGAACCCTGATTCGCATTCTTGAAAGGGATGTTTGCTTATTACTTGTTGCAAATGCACTTAGAATATGTGAGATTTAGGCATCAGCCAGAGCCCTTAGACTTATGTCTTCTCAGCATTCACACCCTAGGCAAGATGCCCCTGCCTTCAGCCGCTTTGTTACATCTTCCCATTTTATTTCCTGCAGAGCACATGTCACCCTCTGGACTTGCACTACTTATGTAGTTGTTTGATTGTTTACTGACGTGTTATCTGTCTCTCTCCACTGGGATTTAAGCCTCCCGTTGGCAAGAACTCTTCCGTTGGTTCACAGCTCTCTCCCCACCACGGGACTGTGCTGGTGTAGAGCAGGCTTCACTGAATATACATTAAATGGATGAATGAATTCAGCACCTACTGCAATAATTAAAGTTGTCCACCAGGGTAACAAGAAAAGCAATCATTGTAATAGTAACTGGAGTGGTAGGAGTAGCGGCTCATATTTAATGAGGCCTCGTCACATGCCAGGCCCTAGGCTAAGGGCTCTAAGTGCAGTGTCTCGGGTGTTTCTCACGACAATCCTGTGCGTAGACCTCCTACTAATCCCATTTCACAGATGGGAAGACTAAGACTGGAGACAGGAAACTCACCCAAGTCACAGAGCTAGGAAGTAGGGACCTGGGAATTGATTGCTTGCCTCACAGTTCATCGTCTGAGCTCCTCACTTCCTCTCATTGTGGCCTCCTCTGTCCCTTCCCTGACTCTCTCTCAGATTACAAGATCTGTTAAACGGAGCCAGAAGGCGAGCCCACCATCCCAGGGTCCCACAGCTGGTGTGTCAGTGACGGGTTTCTGACTCAAGACTTCTGACTCCACATCAACAGTGTTTGCCCTCTTTGCTTTGCTGACTCTTCCTCAAATTTGGAGGCTGGGCCTCCAAATTTGGAGGCAGTGACCTCTGTATCTTTGTTGGACTCAGGAATGTTCTCAGAACAGTGAGTGGCATGTGGCTCAACCAATATTTGTTGAATGAATGAACACTCATTCACTAGTTTCAATATAGCCTTTGGACATAAGGTTCCACAATGTATTGCTCTAGGGAGATGTTCCTAACACATATTTGTTGGGATATTCAAGTAAAATTATAAATGACTATTATTCAGGTAGAAGTACAAATGACGACTCTCCATTTTAGAGAGAGCTCAACATGGGAAAGGATAAGAGCAAAGATCCCGGTGTGGGAGTTAGCACACGCAAATACTTTCAAAGGCCACGTGGGAGGCTCTCTTCATTTGAAGGGATTTATTGGCAATTCTTACCTATTTTCTTTCACATGCGCTATTTTACATTTCTGCTGCATTTAAGCTGAATGCTCCTTTCAGACAATCTCCAGTGCAAACATAACAGCCAAATCAAGGCTAGTGAGGAAGCCGTGGGGTTTTTTTTGTTTTTTTGTTTTTTTTCCCCTAGTAAGCTCAAGTGCCTGAGCAAATTATAGACCAGTGAGCCAGAGCGGCAATGAGCCATTCCCATTGTAAATAAACAGACGTGAGGCCTCCGGACAGCCAGGGTGCTTGGGAGACATCTCAGGCAATTCATCAGAGCCTTGAAAAGGTTAAACCACAAGGCAGGACTGAATGGGACTCCAGCACCTAGAACATCAGCAGCTGAATAAATGCTGATTTGATACATGGTAGATGCTAAAATGTATAGATGTTAAATGAGTAAGTGAAGAAACAGGTTTGGTTTCCTAGAAATAGTTTTCATGGTGGCTTGTTTACCTGGTGCTAATGATTGTGTGCTTTCTGTAGAGTGTCATGAGGGCTCAGTACCTTTCTTTCTTTCTCCTTTTTTTCTTCCTTCCTTCCTTTCTTTCTTCCTTCCTTCCCTCCTCTCTCTCTCTCTCTCTCTTTCTTTCTTTCTTTCTTTCTTTCTTTCTTTCTTTCTTTCTTTCTTTCTTTCTCTCTCTCTCTCTCTCTCTCTCTTTCTTTCTTTGCATGCATTCACCTATTTATTTATTCAGTACCTCTCTTTATCAAGGCAATACCTTGTTTAAGGCTCACATCCTAGAGGAACTAGGGTGCACCCTAAAAAAAGTGCTTTTCAGTGGACACTTGTTGTTCCTGCTTGGCTGGCATCCATGCTGCGCATTCAGGCAACACCCTCTTCATTCTCTCTTGCATGACTATCTCTGTCCCATGCTCAGTCAAGTTTGGTTTAGGTGGAGATGACTCTCTGTCCAGCCCTAGACAGAAGCATGGAAGCCAGGCCAGACTGAACAGAGGATAATATCCCCCTGACCAAGCCACATGAGCCAATTTAGGCCAATCAAAGCCAAAAAGTCTCAATCCTGAAATTTTCCTGGAATTCATGGGAAAGAGGTAAGTTTTTCCCACTGGAGTTACTGGGAAGAGAGAGTGAAAATGGAGCTTCTGACACGATCATATGAGCAAAAAGGGAGAACTTGCCTAAGAATTAAGCCAGTAGAGAATAAAACAAAGCCAAAGGATAGGGAGAAGAAACATAAGGCCCTAGATTCAACCATTCCTGAATGCATATTATCTCTGGAATTTAATTAGATAACTCAATAAATTTTTTTTTGCTTAAGCATGTTTGATTTAGGGTTCTAATATTATTTGCAAATACCACCCTTTTGAAGAGTGAGTATATTTCATACACAATTTCAAATGTTTGATATTGAAAAACCAACATCTAGCAAGTCTCAATCTTGTAGTGCCTAGATTGGTCCATCAATATAGGGAAAAGAAAAGCCTTAGGAACGTAGAGTAGCCATTAAGTCCACCCCCTTTCCCAACATAATAATTTCTACTTTGCATTATGAATTAAGAGTTAGAAAATGTTTACCTGGTAAATTCCAACTCCAAGGCCCTGATCTAAGGAAATAATCTTCATTAAAAAATTCATACTCATAGATACTTATCAAAACATGATTTATTTATAATTACAGAAAATCAGGAACAGCTAAGTCTCCAATATATGGAAGTGGTCAGATAAACTTCACAACAAAATGTTACACAGTTATTAAAATTACATTTATTAAAAGTTTTCAGTAACATGTTTACAGTATAATGTTAACTAGAAAAGAGTAGGGAAAAGCTGTATGTATTGCATAATCACACTATGTTAAAAAAAAAAAAGTCGTGAATAGAAAAAAAAATTGGAAAGAGGTGTCTCCAAATGCTCACATCGGTTATCTTTCAGCAGGACGATGAGTATCGTTCTTCTCTTCTTTCTACTTATTTGTTGATAAGAATCTCAAGTTTCTGTAATTAACAGATATTATTTTATAGGGGAAAGGATGTTATTAAACTTTTAAAATCACCCTCTCTACCAGCTCCCTGACAGCAGTCAGCCAGCCTTGGCTTGTATCTGGCAGGCTTGCCTCCTTTGGATGATGAAAACTAGTGAGTGCACACAAAAGATCAGCGCTGCCGCCACCAAGCCCTCACATGATTAAGCTCTGGGAATGTATCAGTCACCCGTTCTATAAGCTTAAAATCAGAGCGCATTAAAAACTCTTACCACTGATCTGCTTTTATCCCGACGGGGGCCTAGTAGCAATAGCTGTTGTTGAGAGTATCATTTCATTATTAACTTGATTAGTGAGGAAAGTTTAAGGTAAAAGCCTCAAAAGAATATTCTTCAAAATGACACTTTTCAGGTACTTCTGTTCTCCGGGATCACAAATGGAGGTCACCTAGGTCAGAATATTGAGATTCCAATTCCCAGAGCGCCCAGACTTTGAATGAAGCAGTAGGCTAGGCACTGAAGGGACTGACCCCCGAGTTTGATCCTGTCCTTATCCAAAATAATGACCTCAGACAGGTAAATGGACCCGTGCAGAGCGGGAGAAGCTAGAGGGCACGTTGGGGAAATCCATGGGCACGGCTATGTCTGTTATTAGTTGATCTGAACACAAAAGATGGCCCTGGAACCATGGACCTCGTTGGGACCCGGGGCAAACATAGCTCTCCCTCCAAATGCCAAACTTCCTATCACTCTGTGCCCATTAGGAAGCCATGTTGGCTGCCATTTTGTTCCTTGATCAATGAATACAAGGTATATTCTGAGTGCCATTGCTAGAACAGTGTGCTGAATAGATACGAATATGATGATTCTTGAGGAATCACCTGGACAGGACCTGCAAGAAGAAAAAAAAAAAAAGTGAAATGAATCTCTGTCTCCTCGAAGAACGGCTGCTTGGGAGGATTTTCTTCTTCACTCTTGCACGTACCTGGACCGAATGGAGAAGCAGCAGGCTTTCCACAGAGCTGTGAACTCAGCAGGGCTTGTTTCTTGGTCTCCCCTCTTCCATCAAAAGTTGGTGTTAAGAATGACACTGACAGTCACATCAACCCTAGAAATAACTGTGCCACTTACTTGGTCGTATCTTTACACTTACTATTTGAAATGCCTTTTGCTGGCAAAGGCAGCTGATGCCACAACAGAAAAATGATCCTTAAGCACCCATCATGAAGCAGACTACGCTTCACACATCCAATCCTTATAAAAACCCTGTGAAATAAATATTATTGGCCTCTGGGGCACCCCCCACCTCTATTTTACAGATGAAGAAATCAAAACATAGAGTTTAAGCAAACTGCCTGCAGCCACACAGTTAAAAACAACTGAGACATTGAAAACTGGGTCAATCTGATCCCAGGCCTGTGCCCCTGAAGACTTTGCTCGCTCCAGATGCATAACCTAAGCTTACCTCAGCATCTGTGTTCTAGAAATACAGTTCAGAACAAAACCACAATCATTCTGCAATGTGTATGGATATTAGATCACCACGTTGTACGCTTTAAATATATATAGTTGTATTTGTCAATTATTCCTCAATAAAAAAAAATTTTTAAGGGGAAAAAACTAAACCACAAGTGAAATGGAAAACACAGCCCCCGCTGCCCCCTCTGGTCCACCCAACATTCACAACTTCTGCTTTTTCAGCGAACAGTGAAAGCCTTCAGATCCTGGCAAAGGACTCTCAGACCCCAGCTGCAAGATGGGAGAAACGTTCGGGGACAATTCGTGGATCTGGGTGAATCTGAGACCTCACTCTCTTGGCAGCCGCTCAGGTCACTTTCACGGGAAGCCAGGGAAGGCACCGTGGGCCACGCTGTGTGATCCACCAGCAGAGGCCCTGCACTGGCACAAGCAGGCCAGATAAGGAATGGTCCACCTGCCCTGGGCTCAGCACCTCTGGCAAGTGTGCCTTCCAGGAGACCCTTCACAGACTCCAGGGCCCAGTGTGCACTGCCCTTCTACCTGGGCAGCGGCTTGTCTCTCTGTGGCTTGGGTGCCACTCCAGGTGCCCCTAGAAGACTAGAGAGTTGGGGGAAAGAGGTGGGAACAGGACTTCTGGACAGGTTTCTCTGGCACTTTTCTTAGCATCTCTGCTCCCTAAAACAGGAGGAAGACAGAGGGGAACCAAGAGAGCTGCTCACATCATGAGCAGGGAGCTTACCATGTAAAAAACACCGTTCACTCTTTCCAGAGTCCAGTTCCTTCCCCGGCACCCTGTGGTGTTTATGGGGAGGAGTTAGATGAGGAAGGCGTGGGCAACGGCGGTAGGGGGCATGGAGGGAGCTGTCATGGGAGATGTCATGGCATGGAGGGGTTGTCATCACAACCACTACTCCTAAAGGCTCTGAAGGTACACTTGGCAAAAGAAGGGTGGGATTCCAAGGGTTAGAAAGCAGAAAAATGTCTCCAAAACACTGAGCAACCTCCCCCAGCGAAGCTTCTCAGAAAGGGTAATAATGTAAACATTCAGCCATTAGAGGAAAAAACTTACCCTTTCTGCCATCCTCCCCACCATTAACGACATTGGCAGCCCTATTAAAATACAAGTCTGATTTGTGTTTAATGATCTTGAAAGGAAAGTAATTGCTTGAGTATTACCACTCGAATGTTCTTAGAAGCACAGATAATATTTACAATCAGATTGTCCTTTCCCGGGCAGCAGGCACGCAGCGCTCCCCAGGCCGTTTGAAGCTGAGGTTGGGAAGAAGTGACCTTAGCAATTGGCTTGAGAGTCTTGAGGCTCAGTGTGTATTTTCCTCTTCCTTCTTTGCAACGTCAAGAAACACCTGGGTAATAACCCTCCCTCTTTCCTTCAGGGAAGGGGATGTGGTGAGGAGTAATTCTGTGGTACAAGTTAGACTGCAACCTAATTACCCCTTGGGAAGAGACAAGAAGGCTCTGTGTTGAGTCAGTACTGCGGGAGTCTGAGGAGGGCAGGCTGTAACATTCCTGAGAGAGGAGGGAAACCAAATCAAAAAGCCAGGATAAGAGAGGGATCAAATGAAGGCGCAGCCCACACAGAAGGACTGAAGTGTAAGCCAAATTGTGCAGCAGTGTCAGTTTTCTTATCCGCGAGCAGCTCCGAGACGGGAGCATCCGTTTACAGATCTGTGAGGCCGGCTTTGCCGTTACAGGAAACGCACAGCTGAGTGCGTGGAGGCTAGGTAGCAGCGCACGGTGTGGATCACAGAGACTGCGGAGGCAGATAGTTCCCGGTTCACATCCCAGCTTGGCCACCTAGTAGCTGTATCACCTGGAGACAAAGCAATTTAACTTGTCTGAGCTTCAGTGCCCACATCTGAAAAATGGACATGATAAATGGACCTACCTCATAAGGTGGTCATAGGATCCAAAGAGACTCTGGAATAAAGAGCTTTGCACAGCCCCTGGCAAAGACTAAGCGCTCAACGAATGTCCTTGGTTTTGGTTGATGTTGGGGAAGGTGACTGAGGTCCCAGCGGCCTGCAGTACTCAGTTTGACATTATCTCTATTTTGATACTTGTGTGTTTCGTACCCCCAGCATTAGCGGTACTTGGTCTTCCGGTTGCTTGCTCAGTTCTTGGTCCTCTTGCATCCAGGAGGTTGTAAACCATGGCAAATTTTGCCCATTTTACAAATGAAGAACCTGCTGAAAACCTTGCTGAGGCCATGACCCTTCAGGCAGAACTCAGACGGGAGTGAGTTTGGTTTGTTCTGGTTCAGCATTCCCTCTCCCAGACCATGGGGTCTTCCATCACCGCCTGCCTTTTATGGACAAATCTGGCCTGTACATCTTTAATTTGAGCTGAAAATTCTGGCTGAGAGGGGCACAGACAGTTAACCACCAGAGTGAGACCAGAAAAACTATTTTCCTCTGAATCTGGAAGCCAAGGCAATATGGAAAAGGAAAAGCATCTCATCCAACCCCCAGATCATGGGGTCCTGGCCCCAAGCGAGAGGGTGAAGATGGCAGGTGCCCCGTTCCTGACATTCTGACGTGCCGTTTGTAATCTGTGTGTGCTTCCTCCAATTCCCTTTCCTCGCCTTCTTCCCTGTAGCCACTTGCCTACCTTACAGAATAGGGCTGATGCTTTGCTAGGGGAGGTATTCAGCCCTTTTCAATGAATAATTACAAATTACAAATGCCTTGCTTTCTCACCAAATTTTGTAAAAAAACAAAACAAAATAAAACAAACAAACAAAAAACCCTATATATGTTATCCTCAAATTTAAAACTACAACCTGTGGGTCATGGTAGCCTCACATTATACCGGGAAATTTTCCTTTTTTCATAACCACTCCTAACCCTGGAGACTTAGCATAAACGTGAGCCAGAGAATTTTATTGCCAGAGGAGACCTTTGGAATCATTAAAGCCCCATCTGGTCATTTTTACAGATCAAGAAATAGGACCAGAGAAGTTAAGAGACTTGCCCGAGATTCACAGCTGCTGTGAGCTTGGCCAGGATTTCTGCCTCGGGGTCCTGGCTTCTCAGTGAACATAACTGATAACTGAGGTTACATTTGTTAGGGAGTTGACCCAGCATATGTGTTTGTGTGGGTGTAGAGAACAGTTGGCCCTTCTACAGGGAGCTGGATGAGGTGGAGGTAGAGATGTTGGAAATAAATGTTATGTAGCACATCTGTCAGCTCTCCTGGGAGCTCACTGGACTGTCTCTGCTCTTTATGCCCCATTGTGCTAAGTAAGGTTCTTTAGTAGTGCTCCTTAAAGAATGGCCCCCAACCCCACGCTGTCTGGATGCTTGTTAGAAACGTAAGTTTCAGACCCTATGGGGCACCTAGTGCCTCAGAATCTCTGGACGCAGGCCCAGGAACCTCACTTGTATCAAGACCTCCCCACGATTCTTTGTGCTCAGATGTGAGCAGCACTGGGTTATGAACTATCCCGTGCTTATGGCACCGTCCTGTAGCAGAGTGACGGTAAGCATGCATGAGCTTAGGCTAGAGAGACCTGGGGTCAGATTTCTGACTCTGTTCCGTCTTCCCGTATTTCCACCTCACTCACCCCCTCACCTCTTTCAGGTGCTTGCTTAGATGTCACCTTTGCAGTAAAGCCACGTGACTATGGTATTTAAGTGGAAAAACTACCCCCGACCCCAGAGTCCTGATACTTCTTTCCTCATTTATTATATATTTTTGTTCATTATTATTTTCACATATTTATTATATGTTATTTCTTTGTGATTGCCTGTTTCTCCACTCCCCACTCAAACATAAGCTTTATGAGGGCAGGCATTTTTGTGGTTTGTTCATTGCTAATAATCTCAGCTTCTAGGTGTGTGCCTGGCATAGAGTAAACGTTTAATAAGTATTTGTTGGCTAAGTGAAGGACTGGGTCACTTACTAGCTGTATGATTTTGAGTTACTTACCTTCTCTAAGCCTCAGTTTCCTCATCTGGAAAATGGGCATAACAGTGTCAACCCCCCCCCCCACAGAGTTTCTGAGAGAGGAATGAACAAGACATGTATGTAAGGCCCTTAGCACACTGCCTGGCACACAGCCAATAATCAACTACATTATTATTTTAATAAAGTGATAGGAACATCTCTGAATCTTATTTCATTCTGTGTGTAAGATTTAGGGAGTAAGAAGTTTTTTGTTGTTCATTTGTTGGTAACATATTTTTTTAAGCCGAGTGCTTCATCATTCAATTTTCCCTGCAAAATCAATAAATCAGGCCCTGATTGGATATTTGCTTAGAACAAATAACAGCTATGATTCACTCTGTAAAATTTAAAACACACACAAGGCTTATGCTAGAATTTTTCTGAGCAAACTTTGGACAAATCAGATCTTAAACTAGTACAACCTATCAGAGAACTCAGCAATGCCTTAGATGGCTCTTTGGATGATTCATCTAAAAAAGTGAATGAGCCATGGTTAGTGACTAGATAGAAAATTATAAATAACATATATTAATATAATTAACATGCCTATGTTGATATACATATTATACTTGCACTAACATAGTTATTATAAAATAATTAATGATTAATAAATGGTTAAATCTGACCTACCCTTAACAAAGGCATCAATTTGAGTTAGATTATGTAAAAAGTCAAAAGTAGATGACTCAAGAAAGATGCACTTTGCTTTGAGATGACTTGAACTTCCCAAGGACATCACCAAGTCCTGGGTACCAGGTTCCACAGCCCCCTCAGAAAGGATGAATCCACCTGAAAACCCAAGGCAGCTCAGATCCAAAGAAACATCTGCTCCAGCATTTTCTCTGCAGCAACTGGCAGTTGGTTTAAGCGTCCAGGCTGGAGCCATTTTTGAGCCAGTTTAAGTGAATGAAATGCTTTTCAAATGGCAGTTACAGATCCAGTGGTGGACTAGATGTTCATGAATTTATAAATGCAATGTAGACGGGTAATTGTTTCCTCAACCTTCATCACTTAGAATTCAGGCACCGACTCCCTACTTTTGTGCTGTTGCCCCTCCCCCATCAGTCACCTCCAGGATTCCCTTTGTGTATCTGGCTCAGAATTAGTTCAATTTTGATGGCACAAGATGAGAACAAGAGAGAAGGAAGTCAAAAGCAACCCTCCGAAACTGCTGAGACGCATATCTTTTGACTTGTGCCATCATCAATGCAGTAATCAAATAAATCTTGAGAAGAAATCCACTTGTCTCTCATTACTGACTCAGGTAATATTAGCAATAATGTCCGCTGGAGGCCTGTACTGTGGTCTTTCTTCAGAGCAACTCTGACACATATATAAGCAAATAAATACACAGTCTTATCTTAATCAACACATTTTAAGGAAATCATGAGTTCATGAAGATGATTTCATATCATGTCTCGATTTAAAAAAAGAGTGTTTTGAGCAATAAGTGTGACCTAATAATATTTTGCAAAATTAACTGATTTGTTTTCCCCAGGTACTTTCTGTTCCGCTCTAGCCCGCTCCCATGTAAGCAGCCAGATCACATGGTATCTATTTCCTCGAGGTAATGTTGCTCATGACAGAGGAACAAAAGAGTCTAATTCCTGGCTTTAGTGTTTCAAAAGCCCAGACTTAATTTTCAAAAATCTGATGTAGGGTCTTAAACACAATAATAATTTCACTGCACATCCTTGAGAGGGTATAACCCAAAGACAAAAGGCACTGAAGGAAAAAAACCGCCTTCAACTGTTTTCCGTCACTATGTCATGGGTGTTAGAGTTCGTATTCTAACATTGTTGAGGATGTATTGTGGATTGAAACAAGTTAATAATTACGTTGGGGTTTTGGGGACCAGGATTTTTGGCGCAAAGGAGAGAGAGATGTAGGACAGACGCAGATAAATAAAAACCCTTCAGATTCTGCACCCAGTTCCACGTGGGCTTTTACCCCCACGAAGCAGTTCTTGGACACTCTGCCTCCTACAAGTCAACTCAGTTCTGACACCGTGTACCCAGAGATAGCATCAGAATTCCACGGGTTGAGGGCTCAGTTCCACAAGCCTGCTCTCCAATCGCAAGTCCAGGTTGCTGCCTGTGCTTCTGACTGACCAGCTATAAATAAGAGGCTCCCAGAACCCCTACCTTAGGATCAACTAATTTTCTAGTACAGCTCACAGAACTCAGGAAACCAGTTTACTCACTAGATTACTTGTTTGCTACAAAAGGATATTAGCTCAGGAACAGCCAGGTGGAAGACATGCATAGGGCGAGGCATGTGGGAAGGGGCAGGGGGCTTCCACAGTTTCAGAGGAAGATGTTTTACTGCATCACAGGATTGGGTTCCCTGGTCGCCAGCCCCCATTCTTAGGTCCAGTTCAAAATTCACCTCTTAATATAATGAAAGATGTATTTACCACTCCCATCACTTCGGAAATTGCAAGGGTATTAGGAACTCTGTGCCAGAAAGAGAAAGAAGACCAAATATATGTTTGTTATGAATTATAATATCACAACCTTGTAGTTTTGAATTTGAAATTATGCATCAATATGAACCCATGATGATGTATTTTATCTTTATTCCTACTTGAAAAGAGGGAAACAATAGCCAAACCCATAGAATGCACAACACCAGGAGTGAACTATGGACTTTGGTTGATACTGATGTGTCAGTGTAAGTTCATCAACTATAACAAATGTTCCACAGGGCTGGGGGTGATCGTGAGCGAGGCCATGCCCGTATGGTGGCTGGGAGTATATGGGAATTCTCTGAACTTTCTGCTCAATTTTGCTGTGAATCTACACAAAACTGCTCTAGAAATAAGGCTCTTTAAAAGGGGAGGGGGGACATCATCAAGTAGCTTTCTTATCCCTGGGTGAACGATGGCATGAGCTAGAGGAGAAAGAGAGGAAGAGAAGAAGCAACAGTGAGTGTAGGTGCCGACAGATCCCGGAGGAAACGCCCTGTGTCTGTGTGCAGGTGTGGTGGTGCTGGGAGCAGCTCCAGGTTGTGTCTAGACAAGAAAGTCTAAGACTGACTCTGTAGAGTTCCCAAGGTCACAGGATGCCATGGGGACAGCGAGGGGTCGGGGGAGGGGGGGAGGCGATTTCCTGAAAGCCCCAAAGTGGCATGAAGACATAAGGGACCTCAAATGGGTCCCCAAGTGCCCCATAGCCCCGTGTGGTGTGAAGGTGACTGACAAATAGCCAAACCAGGAGGTCAAATGAGAAATTTGCAGAAGTGACCCCTCAAGAACCAGCACTCAAAGCCCAGAGGAAACCAAAACCTCAAGTCACACATGAGGCAAGGGTGGCGAGATGATGACTGAAGGCCAGAAGCGCCCATTTCACTGCATCCACCCCCTCCCCCAGACTAAAGACCCAATTCCTGCTTTGAAGGGAAGGGCCCTGACCTGGCTGAGATTATGATTCTGCTGTTTAGCAGGGTGACAGCTCAGAGCACCCCCCCAAATTTTTTTTTATTCTCTTACAGAAAAATAAAGTTCTGTTTCACATACAACTAACGTGTGCTCAACTTCTTTTTTAAGGTGACATCCTCTGACCCCCTCTGGTTTTCTGTGACAATTATGATGGAAAGGGTGGTAAAAGGGCTCTGAGAGAAGGAAGTCCCTAGAAGAATGAGGAAGAGGGAGAGGCCCTTTTTGTTAAGCTATGAGAACTGGTAACATATGACTAGTTTTTAAAGCATTGGCTATAAAATAAGATCCAACAAAGATCACATGTGGTAAGGTTTGTTTCTGATTCCAAAGAATAAGGATGGTTGGTTAACCTGAGTGACATACGTACCAAGTGAATGTGTATGTGAATATCTCATGTCACCATCTGTCCTCCACAGACAGAAGCCGTGACATTCAGGAACCAAAGTAGCTTGAGAGCCACACACCTGGCCTTCGGTGAAAATTCAGCAGGAACCAAGCAGCGTGGCTGCGGGCCCTGGGCAAGGGCGTCTGCTGCCCTCCCAAGGCGGCCATGTCCGGCCAGCGGCCCAGCTCTCGTACGTGCCCTCCAGGCCTCCGCTCTAGAAGGGTCGGGCGGCCAAGACTTGCTCCCACTCAAAGACTTTAGAAAGGAAGGCCCCGCCTTCAGAAGACTGCACTGGAGAAGCTCCAGAGGAGGCCTGAGTTTGCTGTAACATAAAAAAAGTGTGTTTCACGAAGACAAGCGGCTGTCACAGAGAGCAGAAGGAGGCTGACCAAACCAGGTCACTTCTGTCCTCACAGCTCCCTCCGCTCAGAGTCCGGAGTGAAAAAGCAAAACACCCTTGATGATGGCGGATTTCAGTCCGTCTCTAAATAAGTGGCAGGTGAGAAAGGGAGTCAGTTTATAGAGAAGGAAGTGCAGAACATACACCTCATCACAGTCAGGAGTGTCCCCTTGCTCTGTGATTTGACATTCAGAATAGGTACGAATGCCATGAGGGGATGACGTCAAGTAGAGGCCTCCACTCTTTCCACTGCCAATGAACGGACATTATACACATAGAGCCTGACGGAGGATCTGCCCTGGGGGTGTCCGAGTTACTTGGCCTGAGGCCCAGGCCTAAATTGGGTACAGTTTGTCCTGCTGCCACCAAGCAGAACATTCTCACCTGCCAGGCACAGAGGAAGGGGCCTGAGCAGCCTCTGGGTTATTGTTGGACATCAAGTGGCCTGGCTCTGGGTCAAAACAAATTTGTCCCTTTAACGTCTCCGAGGGCTGAGGCAAGTCCTGAAAAACAGCGGAAGACCATAATGGGTCCTTTATGAATGTTTCTGTTCCCAGATGACATTGAGCCTGGTGCTCGCGAATGCTGACCTCAGAAGTGCCGTCTCAGAAGCAGCCTGAGGCTGCAGGGAGGCTCTGCTATAAATGGACGCCGCCAGCTGTGAGGGGAGCTATTTTGGGATCCCAGGGGGTCTCATTTGTACTTCGGGTTTGGAGGCTTCCAGGTGAAGGAGGAGCCTTCTGTAGGTGGCGGGGAGAGACCAGACCAGCCGTAGCCCTCCGTCCTCCCTGCCCCCACCCCTTGCTGAGACCACCAGGCCCCACCCCTTCTTTCTTCAAGGACATCACTGGCACAGGGCACTGGAGCTCTGTGGAACAGAGGAGAAACCAAGGGGAGAAGAGGGAGTGAGTTGTCTCCCAGCCCAAAGCATTTGAGGAAGTTGCCTCCTTTCTAGATAAGACTGACCTTTGCAGGTCGAGCAGGCAGAGTTGCCAAGGCCTCAGGCTCTCGTTGGCTTTTGCATCCACTTCAGTGGCTTTCAGACGGAAGTAACCTGAGAGCTGACGTGAGAAAATAGGGTGTTAGACTCATCGTCACCGCTGGGCCCCGGCCCACTCTGAGGGACTGAGAGGCTGGTCCCGCCTCCCTCAGAGCCAAGTGCCCCAGCTTAAGTCGGTGTGGACTTAGAGCCCTCCGAACGGTACAGCCCTGGAGGGCAGCTCTTCTTACCCTCCTTTTCTATGTAGCTTGGAATCACCTCGCTGGTCATGTTAGGTTAAAAGAAATGGCAGACTAACGGTGTTCCCTACATTTCGCTGGTGCTTAGTGGATCACAGGAACGGCTGCCACCTTGAAGACGGACCGCAGTCTAATAGAACAGCTTCCACCACTTAAGAGTGTGAGCTTTAGAGCACACGGACCAGGCTTGGAACGCTGCCTTGCTGCCTCCTACTTGTGTGGCCTTTGACAGGTCTCTTCATCTCCCAGGGACCCAGGCTCTCACTCACAAAATGGGAACAATGATCATATCTGTCCCGTGGAGTTGTTGTGAGAATTAAATGTAGCAAAATACTTAGTACCAAGCATGGCACATGGTCAGCATGCCCAAAGGTAATGTATTGCATTTTGATAATGGATGTATCATATCCATTCTCCCTGATGGATGGACAGAGAGATGTAATGGTGGGAACTCTTGAGATTTGGGGCTTCATCAGGACCCTCATGCTGACTTACCTTGTCAATGCTAAAAGGCCCTCCTGAGCCAAGAAAAAGGACAGTGACAAGGTGGGAAGAAGGCAAAAAGGAAGCAGTCAAACTTCCTCTGCCTTCTGCGTAGGCCTCAGGCTGGCCCTGGGTGAGCTACGAGGACCCCCTGGTACTGACAAGCCAGAATGCCAGGTATTTAAGAAAGATCAGTGCGTGTGCCTGTGCTCAGGAGCTAACTGCTGAGCACAACTCTCAGCTCTACAGGAGAATTGTAACAATGAAGCTGCAGGGAACTATAGAAACAGAGTCCATGTCCTCTGCTGACACATGAGGAAACAAAGGCTCAGAGATGGGGATGGACCTACCCAAGGTCACGGGCCTAACTGCAGCAGAGCCTCATGGAGAACCAGGTCTTTCCACGCCCAGTCCAGAATTATATGAAATGCTACAACCCAGACAATGCTGTTAGACTGAATTTTTAGAAAATGTCTCGAGTCGAGCCAGGTAGCTTTTTGTTGTTATTTTTAGGCACCATCAATCTGAACGTGAAACGAAGCATTTAACTTTTCGTGAAGTTTATGGTTTGTAACTATAGCACACGGTGGTCTGGATTTTATTACTCTCTAAAAAAAAAAATCTTGTTGGTGGATGATGGGGTGGGGTGGGGAAAACTCATTCAGCCCCATGAAATAAACCCACAAATCTATCTAGGAAGCATCAGCACAGGGGCTTCCCCAGCACCCCCAAACAGATCCAATGGAAACTCTCCACCTGACCCACCAGCCACTTGCAAAATCCCAGGATGAGCAAATGAGCCCAAAAGGAGTTCACTGTTGTTAAAGTCTTTGGAAAACAAGGGCCCTGACATCATGCATGTACCAAGAGCCAGATGGTTGCAGGAACTTCTTGACATGGGGAGCCTCCCCAAATTTCACTTGCTTCTGATCAAGCATGGAACTATTTGTCACTTGAAGAATGTCTTCACTCTCAAAGGGACCAAATTCATCCCCAAAGCCTTCGTCTTTCCAAAGATCGAATGAGGACCCTGTTGGCATCTTCCTCTGTAAAGGCAGAATCTATCTGGAAGCCATTATCTGTCATGTTATTTGATGTCCCTTACAAAGTATGACCTTATATCACACAAACCAAGACACTTCTGAGTGTGAAAGGGGGCACTAGTAACAAGTTTCCTCAGACAACGGGTTCGGGGACCCATGAGAAGTGGCAATCTAAGTGGGAAAAGAAAATAGGAGCAAGGTCTTGGGGGCAGGAGCAAGCAGGAGGTGGGAGAGGAGATGGTGAGAGGTAAAGTCCAGGGCAGAAAGTGAGTCTGAACATAAAGGAATATCAGAACCCAGCCTGAGTGTGATGTCATGGGTGATATGGAGTGGTGTGATTAATCGTTACGGCGGGAGCCTGAAAGAAAGGGGTGGACAAAAGGAGGGGGCACTTCCTGTCATTGTCCAGGCGTGAGGCAATAAAGCCTTGACTGAAAGAGTTGTTTAGAAATGAAAACCGACTGCAGAATGGGAGACCTTTCAAAGGAAAGAAAGAACAGTGTGGCAATGGAGAAGAATAAGGGCCAAGAAAGGGAAGCATGATGCCAAGACTCCAGAACTGAGAGGTGGGGCACGGGGGAACCACGGACTGGTGGGGGCAGGGGCTGGCACTGGTGGAGAAAAGCTCAGTTAGAGTGGGCTGGCTGAAGAAAGAGCCAACCCTAAGCCTAAGAGCAGGAGAGGGTCGAGGTCAGAGATAGAGAAGTGGGGGTGCAGCCACGTGGAGCCATGTTGATGCCACGAGACAGGATAAGCCCAAGGAAGACCAGATACCTCATGCTGAGGGAGTAGTGATCTGTGCACACTTGTGTGTTTTCTCTCCCAGACGTATTTCCCTCTTACACCCTCGCAGTCTGTGGGAGGCAAAATATTGTGGAGATTAAGCCACATGGGAGCTGGTGTCAGACTTCCTTCTTATGAGTCCTGGTTCTCATGCTCTGGCTCTAGCTATGTGCCCCTGGGCACCCTACTTTGCCTCTCTGAGCCTGAGTTTCTTCATCTGTAAACTAGAGGGGCAATAGTATATACAGTTTGAGGAACTGTAAGGATTAAAGTAGACTTGACATGTGAGAAATACTCATGTTGTCATTACTACACATGGCCACATCTCAATAAATGTTCTCTGATAGCAGTGGAAGAAGAGCCCTTGGAACTAATATTTAAAACCACATGATCCCCTAAACCTATTTACCAAAAGGAAGAGTGGGGGAGAGAATGAGTTTTTATTGATCACCTGTATACACCAGACACTCTGCTCAGTTGACTCTCACAATCACCCTATTACACAGTAGCTATTAGTCCCATTTTATAGACTAGAACAGTGGCTCAAAAAGTTGACAAGCTTGGCAAAGACTGTACATACAGCTAATGAATAGCATCTACTTTTATGCACTTAAAAATTCTGAAAGGATGCATTCCAAATTGTTATCTCCCTACTTCATGTATCTCCATATTTTAAAATTTCAACAAGTATCTATTATTCCTACAGTCAGTAAAGAAGGGTATTTCTATGTTGTGGGCAGGAGGGAAGTTTCTGTAGAAATGAAGACCCTCCGGGCTTCCTTGTAGAACAGCCCACCTCTGCTGCAGCGCTGCCCTGAGCCAGGAGGGAAAAGGCAACCTATGTGCAGCCCAAGGACTTAAAAAATCATGAGGGAAAAGACAAGGAAGATGGGTAAGCATGTAATGTATTTGAAAGAGATTTCCATCTAAGATCATTAAAATAATAGAAAAGTTTTCATGCTTAAAGGGATAAACTTCCTTCATCTGTCACAGACTCTTAATCCCTAGATGAGATGCTTCCATTCTGGGAAAGGAGACGTGATTTCCCTATGTGCTGACTGACCCTTTGGGCCTCAGACAAGGCACAAGCATGATTAATTCTGTAACACTAACATAAATTAAAATAAACACACACACACACACACACACACAGAGGACTCTAGAATCCAGATTGACCCCCAGGTTAAACATTTGTTCTCATTGTATCAAATAATAACCTGGGAAAAAGTATGAAGTAAAATCCACTGATGAGGGAAAAACCACTTCTGTAAAGGGCTGCTTCATTTAACTGAATTCTGCTTTAAAAAAATCATCTCAGGGCAGTATTTTGTTATCTGTGTATTTTCAATCTGGTAATAATAGCAGACATGTCAGATACATTAGAGGTTATTTCATTTTAAAAATAATTTTTATTACTTAACTGTGCTATATTTCTGAAAATTTCCTAGAAAGGAATTCACCTTTTGCAGGAATCAGAGAGGTTAGCCCAGACTCCCAGGGAAAGCAAGCTGGTCTGTAAGAGAGTTAGATGAAGTATCTTACAGGCAATCCTGACAAGAAGGAGAGGAAGAAATAAACAGAGAAAAAAGAAAGAATTTATGAAAGTTTGCATTTCATATATTCCCTTCTAAAAGATTTTAACTCCAGCAGGTGTATGAAAATGTAATTCCAATCAGCCAACAATTAATTTCTGAGCACCTACAGCTTTCCAGGTACACAAAAATGAAGAAGGAGGTCATAACTGATTGCAAATACACACACACACACACACACACACACACACACACACACACACACACACGAAGTATGATGGAATGAAAGATTGGGGTAGCCATTAATTCTTCAGTGGGCCAAAATGAAAGACCTAGGAGATCAAAGAAAACTACCAAGAGATGCATGCCTTGGGCTGAAGGTTTCCTAGCATATCAAGGATCAATTTAGCCTTCATTTGCATCTCGCTGCCCACAGGCCTCCTGAGAGTCAAGAAATTAGTTCTGCTATTCCTAACTTTGCTTTAAGAATCCTGCTTGCTATCCTTAGCTTTCAAACAAACTCTGGTGGGAAAACAGTGGAAATTCTAGATCTTAAGAACAGAGCGAACAATTAAAAAAAAAAAAAAGAACAAACTGAAGCTTTTTTCTCAGAAGTTGGACAAATTTTAAAACTTTCAGACTAAGAGAAAGAGGCAAAATAAAAACAGCTTCTTCCTTCCAACAGGAAGCTGATGTTACTGGGTAGAGATGGAAAGGAAAGAAATAGCAAACCCCACCCCACCCCACCCCACCCCACCTACGCCACCTTGACCCCTACTCCCTCCAAAGAAATGCTGTCATCCTATCAGGTGTAGAATCCTGTAAGAGACAGAAGATGGGGAAGACTGGGGTTCTCTCTGCACACTAAGCAAACCCAGCTACGTCTCTTGGGTTCCACTCCCACCTCAAGGCAGTTGGCAAAGTCAGGGACCATGAAGTTAAAAGAAATTGACTGACAGCCTCCCAATTCACCTACAATCCAACCTGAGTCCACACTCCCAGACACTGAAAATTAGGCCACTCATATGTTCATCGGGTTAAAGTTTGGTCGTAAAGATTAGTCCCCATTGTCTAGGGTGACCAGATTGCTCCCTGACTTGATGGTAATGACCCAGATGACTAAGGGTTACTGTTTGTTTTCCTTGAAAACTCTGGCAAGTTCATCAGTGTCCCATGGCCTGCCAATATTGAGACAGGAGGGAAGGGGTTAGGGCACAACAATTAAAAGAATGACACAGAAATTAGCACCAAGATGGCAGAACATTCAACTCCCAGTAGACCTTGAGCTTCAATATATGCTCATTGTAATCCAATAGCATGCTAAATGGTACTCCCACAGGTGCCATGAGGGTTCTGAGGCTGACCATAAAAGGTCAAAAAGTGAGTGACAGCCCAGTTCCCAGGAATCCCAGCCGCTTGCCCAAAGCAGTTGGAATATCCCTCCCACTTGTTAGTATGTGAAATTATACAGCCCATGAAAACTAACAACCATGCACCTCACGGCCATTCTCTTGCTTTTCGAGATGGCCAGCACTCTATCCATGGAATGTGTATCTATTTTTACTTTAAACTAAATACCCACCCCCACATCTTACGGTCTTTCTGGCCCTGTGAGATGGCCTACACTCGGTCCATGGAGTATGCATCTCTCTGAATAAATCTATCTTTGCTCAACTATGGCTCACCCTTGAATTCGTTCCTGTTTGAAGCCAAGGACCCTCACTTGGTAGGGCATGTCCCAGGGACTTACTTGCCTGAGACCTGGGACACGGCCATTCTCTCGCACTCCATTTTTCCTGTATCAATATGACCAATGAGTTCTTGCTTGCCACCTTTGGCTATTTTCAAAACTGCAAATCCTCAGATTCCTAAGTTGGAACAGCTTCAGTCTTCCCCAGTGAAGGAGTTACTAACTTCCCTAGTGCTATCTGGCTCCTGGTCTTTCTATCCCATTAGCTGCCTCTCAGGATTTAGGTAACAGTTGCCCTAATTTGACCAGACAGAGAGAGAGAATGAGATTAAAACACAAGACAAAACCTTAGAAGTCTTGATCTTTTTTGTTGACCTGTTAGTTAGTAGTGTCTCCTCTGCCTCTAATAAAGGGGTGATGGTGTTTCTTTATCAGCTTCTTGTGCACGATTTATCTAAAGGACAGTCTTCCATTGTCCATATGTGTCTCATAAATTGGGCCTCCTCTGTGGGCTGTGGTACAAAGCCAATTGCTTCAAGAAGGACAGATGCCACCAAAATTATAGATACAAGTCATCATTGTGTGGCTAAATCCATGCAGGGTTATGTTCCTGGAAACAGTCTCTTTAGCGTTTATCTCTCCACTCGTGTGTGATTTTTTTTCTCATGCTTTTCAGATGACCATGTTTTCAGGCCCATTCTCTACCTCCCCCAGGAAACCTCTTCTGGTTATTCCAGCCCATAGAGAAAAGGCATAGGCAGCTTGCGAAGATTTAGACAACCATCAACGTAGTGGCTTCTGAGGGGACCTGCCAGGACTCACTCACTCAGTGGTGAATCTAGGTTCACAGTGCTTTAGGAGTCAGATGATGGTGAACTGTCAACAAGGAAGTCTCTCCAGAGCTAGGCTGTCATAGTGGGGCTCAGAGAAAGGGGCCGATTCCTAGGCACTCAGATGGCAAGAACAAAACCTGACAGAGGGAACGAAAACAAGAGTTCATTCCCGGGTACTGAAACCTGTGGTGATGGGGAGAGCTATACTTTATGGAAGAACTAAAGCCAGGAGGTCATGATAGGGTACCCATCATGACTTCAGTTAGCATAAATGATTATCCAAAGAATAGTGCAGGAGTCCAGAGGCAAGCCATGGTGCTAAAGAAGGCCAGTAGGTAAGAACATGGGCTATGGAGTCTGGGTCCAGGTCCTGACACTGCCCGTTACTAGCTTACTTACATCTAAGCCACAGCCTCCCTCACTGTAAAACAGGTAACAGTACAACCTGCCTCCCTGGGTCATTATAAGGATTCAGTGAGATAATGGATAAAAGACACTTTTCTCCATGCTTAGCACGCAGCAAGCGGAATGTGAATATGGGCTGTAGGTGAGATCAGAGATCAGCAAAATGCAGCCCCCCAGGCCAAATCCAGCCTGCACCCACTTTTGTGAATAAACTTTTATTGGAACACAGCTAAATCCGTTCACTTCTGAATTATTTATGGCTACTTTTGCACGACAAAGTCAGGGTTTGAGTACTCGTGACAGAGACCCTAGGGGCTTTAGGCCAAGAATATTTTCTATCTGTCCCTTTACAGAAAAAAAAAATTGTCTACCTCTGATTAGATAAAAGCTTTTGCTAAGTATCTGAATTTTAATAATTGCACTGCAGTTATGTAAGACCTTGTTCTTGGGAAATTCACACCAAAGTATTTAGGGGTAAAGTGGCATTGTGCCTACAACTTGCTCTCAAATGTTCAGGGCAAGAAAATCACGGCAAGAGAGGAGGTAGGAGGGAGAGAATGATAAAGTAAATAAGGCAAAATATGAAGAATTGGTGAATCTGGGTAAAGATTATGTTCTTGGGAGATCTTTAGAAATTTTTACAGCTTTTCTGCATATTTGAAATTTTCTCAAAATAAAGAGGATTTTAAAAAATGGCATGGACTTTGCCAAAAGTAATGCCCACGATAGCCTCCGTCTTCCATACAGTCTGTGAAATGCCCACGGCACCTCCCTCACCCCTCTCTCCTTTCTCCGGCGGCTTCTCTCTCAATGTGCTTGCCCTGGTGGTTTTCCGCTTCCTCTAACTTGCACCTGGTGTGCCCCAGCCCACCGGCCCTGTGTTCTGCAGGACTGTGGTCCTGTCCCATGTCATCTTCCTCTCCTTGGTTAACTGAATAGCTTCCAGATTGAGGTTCAATCTGGAAAATTCCTATATTGAACAGAAATATGGATTTTATGAAACATCCTGTATGTTGCCCCTAACTGCTATGGCTCAAGGCTGTTTCTGTTTTAAAAATTTCGCCCCCACTGTCACGGAGGCCACCAGCCTCCAAAAACCTAGCAAAAAAACTCATGTAAGCTGCAGCACCACCCACCGCGTCATCCACACATCCACGCCCCCGCCAGCCACGTTCCTTTCCTGCGTCCGATTGAGGAAGCTTGAGGACATGTGATGGATACCTATTACTTTCTTCTCCGCAGAGTCTCAGGGGGACAGAATTTCATCCTTGGTGTTGGCTTTTTAAAGCTCCTATGACTTGAGATGCGCTTATATAGAGAATAAAAAGCTGGCTTGTTACTGTAGACTTGCACCTTGTCGTAGTATTTTCTCTGCAAACCTGGAGTCACTCTCTTCTCTTTGACCGAATTGTGTAGGACTGGCTTGAAACCTTAAGAAACGGCAGAGAAAGACTCTATTTCCCCTTCTCATATATTATCTCATGTTGTTCACGCAGCAACCCAGGAAGGGCAGCAGGACAAATAGGGTTATTTCCATTTACTAGGTCAGAATTCTGAGGTTTTGGAGAAGGGAACAAACTACTAATCTGAGTCACAATTAGAAGCAATGGCACCAGGAAAAGACAACAAGGCAAAGAGAAGGCACCTGGTGTTGTCAGAAGAACAGAGGTTGAGAAGCCAAACGTCCAGGCTTTAATCCTCTTTCTGGGGTTCTTTACTCGAAACCTCGGTTTCCTCATCAGCAAAACCGGGGAAATGAAATCTACTTCCAGGACTGGCTTAAACAGAATGACATGTGAGCATCTTACCCCGTGTCTAGCAGCCTTAAAACGCATCACTCCTTCCCTCCCCCGCCTGCCTGGCCTCTGTGCACGCCCTTACTCTGGGGCATGAATGAAAGCCAGCACCGTGGAGGGGCTTCCGGAAGCAAGTTGAGTTAGCCAACATGATTCTTCACATCCTGAACGCCGAGTTTACAAATGGAATGAGGAGAGGGTTTACTGCCAAGTAAAAGGCAGCGCTCATGAGGACAGTATTTGCTAAGCACAGCTTGTGAAATATGTGCTAATCAACTGGGGGCTGTCTATTTTCTTCTTCGTGATTTTTTAGGGCAGTCTGGGGCGTTATTTACACTCTCCTCCACACTCTAAGTGTCCCCTAGGTTGAAGAGCTGACATCCTGGTCCCAGATAGAGACAAAAGTCCTAAAGAATGGGATAAATCAGGCTCATTTTTAAGAATGACAGAAGGTAGAGTCTTAATTTTTTTTCTTACTAGACTCGTAAAGAATTATATACTCAGACTTCATCAATGTGACCACATGCACTGATAAAGGAACAATGTCCACCAAGACATGCGCTTTTACTACAAGGAGGCTGAAAACAGACTCCTGAAGACTGGACCCCAGTGAGTCTGCTGGCTAGATGGGGACCCTGGTCCTCAGTTATAACCCAGAGACATACCAGTTCTCACCACCCCACACTGAGACAGGTTTGGGGGAAGTCTGTGTCTCCCCAGGACGTTTTTGCCACCAGCACTGCAGATGGTACCAGATCTGGGACTGAGGTGCTCTTTGCGCTTGCCTGGACTCTGCTGACCCAGACACAGCCAAGGGCATCCTTTGGTGCTTGTGAATGTCCAGTCAGCCATGGTCTGCAGAGGACTCTGGCCACCTGGGAGGTCAGGGGCCTGGACTCCTCACCAGCCAATCTATTTATCAGAGACTTGTCTCAAGGTCACGGAGGAAAATTTTGTGTGTGTGTTAAGCATAGCCTCAGAATGGCCACTTCCCTCACACCAAAAGGTCAAAGTCTCACCCTGGCGGGTCACAGAGGCCATTTTTAAAATTTAAAAATGACCCCAAGTGAAGGAGCCATTGTCTTGGGACACTCCCGTGCCCTAGGACAGAAGCGGCTGTTGGGAGGGTGAAAGGGGCCTGGACTTTGTGTCCCTAGAGCTAAGGGGGGGGGGGGCGTTCCGCCCTCGCTGCCCGCCCATTCGGTTCCCTTTCTAGCCACATCTCTCTTCTCGGCAGCTCCCTGGCAATTTTCTCAAGAGAATCAGGGGTGGGGGTGGGGCAAAGGGAATGGGCCATTGTTTGTGAGGCATACTTGGAGATGGGAAAAAGCCTCTTGCCTCATTACAGGTCCTGGCAGCAGAGCTTCGGGCAAGGCAGGCCACTGGGAGGACCACATGCTCAGTACCCCCTCCCGCATCTGTGAGGACACAGGCCCAGGGGGCCGACGGGAGACTGCGGTCAGACAAGTGTGACGGAGAAATCAGGCTTGACTTGGGTGAACTTCCCAAGCCTGACTCTTACTAAGGTTCTGTGCCTCTGAGTTGGCCTTTGAGTCCCCTTGAATGACTTCCAGTCTTCTGTTTCAGATGTAAGAAACAGAAGGAATCATTTTTTAAAACATGAAGTCTGTCTCTTCATTTTCCCTCCTACAGTAATGAAGTCTTTGAGTTAGAATAAAAGATCCTTCTCTCCTAATAAGCAAAAGGGCTCAAAAATCAGTTGGTCCTGGCCCTCTGCATTCAGGCAGATAAGAGCTGCCATCTGTATTTTAGAAAGCTCAGAGAGGTTAATAAACTTTCCCAAAGTCACACAGCTAGAAGTGCCAGAAATTTGTGAGGAAAGAATGAGGTGGGGCTTACATTGTACAACTCAGGGCTGTCCGGGTAGGAGAATCTCTTGTCATTGTGTGCTGTGAGCAGGCCGCTTTAGAAAGAAAGACTCTCTGATTCAAGTTTTTCCTGATCCTAGGCGAAATTAGGAAAAGAAAAGAATAGGAGAGGACTCATGCAGCCTTCACAGTGCCTCCTGAGAGCCCCTGAGCCACACAGGGGCAGAAGCAATGCTACCCCCTCATGTCTACTGGCACAAAGTTTGGAAGGAGTGGGACCTGGGATGCGGTTTCTTACTTGTCCTTGACCTGGGTAGGGCCTAGAGGGCACCTCTGTCCATGTGCCTAATGAGAGGCCTGGGAATTTCCTTTCTCCATCACACTGGGGACAGACATGGGGACAGACATGCCCTCTGTGTCTCCAGAGGATGAGCAGCTCCATGTAATTACACCTTTGTCAAGCTGGGTAGAATGGGCTTGTTGGAAAAGCCCCATTGATTGTGGGCTTTCGAATTGCTGGGCTCCAACTGGGACAGCTGATAATGATAATGATCTTGCATTTATACACACCTTTTCATCCAGATGGATCCATAGAGCTCAGCAGAATTTACAACTGATTGTACAAGTGCAGAGCCAAATTCTGCTCTCTATGAGGTGCTGCCAGCTCCCATAGAGGTCGCCATACTGCTGGGGGGTCTCGGTCAACATTGTCCCTCCAGCGGGAGCATGTTCTGGGTCCATGCACTTGAGCTAGAGAGGGAATTTGCAGATCACAATAGCCCCAGAACCAGTCTACATGGGGCAGCTGGAGAGCTGAGGCCATGGAAGTTGCACCTGTGCAAAGTAAAGCAGGATTCGGCTTTTTGCTGAGTATAAAAACCCATCCAGGGGGAAG
Source organism: Vicugna pacos (assembly GCF_048564905.1). Classification (NCBI taxonomy): domain Eukaryota; kingdom Metazoa; phylum Chordata; class Mammalia; order Artiodactyla; family Camelidae; genus Vicugna; species Vicugna pacos. The sequence continues at coordinate 49,482,341 of NC_132996.1, read as the reverse complement.
CCAAAACCCAGGGGGAAGCCAAAAACTGGGGAGACAACTGGGCCCCCAAAACTCCTCATGCTGCCTCCAGGTCAGCATTTCCCTAAGAGTGGCTCACCACACATTAGTCCTTCCAACAAGATGCTCTTCAAACAGAAATAAATTTTGGAATCAACTCTGTTTGGGAAAAGCAGCAACTGGACCACCCACTTGGAGAATCTCGCTACCCATGAGCATATTAAAGGTCCTGAGAAGTCCTGAAAATTCCTGAAGTCAAGAAATCTACTTAACCTTACCCCGGTGTATGATCAGAACACAGTGACCCTTTTTCCCTTTGCAGCATTCTGCAGAACATGGTACACAATTTGACCTCATCTGCTGTCAATTTCGACCAGTCTGAAGTAAGGTTTTTCCATCTTCATGCTTTTCATCAAAAATGGATATATTCTGCTTAGACTTAGGATATTATCAAAGAGCTGAATGATTGTTATAAATCCTCTTATTCAATCCCTATAGTAACCACGGGGAAACTGAGACCCCTCAAGGGATGTCACATGCCAGACTCACACAGCCACTTGGTGGCAAAGCCAGGACCAGCCTTAGACCTCATACTGGTCCCCTAACCCATTACATATAATATGACTATGAATGTCATGATCTATTTTTAAAACAAAAATATACACAGGATGTACAGCAAAGAAATTCTGTGTAACCCCTGCCTCGTTTCCTAGGTTCCATTGTGACTCAGGTAACATGGCAGCCATGTTTTAATTTATTTCTTCTTTCCGTTCCAATTCAAACTACCATCTCCATCAGATGAACCACTCCACACCAAGATGTGAGCAATTTTATGTTACATAGATGTTTGGGGTCTCAATCTCTTTTACTACATTTACTTTGTTAAATAATCACTGTTTACCTAGTGTCTGATTACCTGTCTTTATAGCCCTGGAGAGTAGTTGGCTTTTGGACCAGATGATGAATACACACGGTTGATTTCTTTTCAACAGCTGTGCAGTAACTCTTTACTCAGTCCCCAAGTTGGCAATATTACTCCCAAGGTCAACCTCTTTTACTCTCTTTCTTTTAAAAAGAAAATTAATAGACTTTAAATTTAAAATTTTTAAAACAATTTTAGGTTCACAGCAAAATTGAGCAGAAAGCAGAGAGATTTTGCACATAGCCCCTCGCATCCCACCCACAGCACTCCCACAGCCTCTCCCATCAACAGGATCCCGCACCAGGGTGGTACACTTGTTTCAATCAATGAACCAACATTGACACCTTATTATCATGCAAAGTCCAAAGTTTACATTAGGGTTCGCTCTTGGTGCTGTACATTCTGTGGGTTTGGATGAATGTATAATGACACGTATCCACCAGTACAATACCATACAGAATAGTTTCACTGCCCTAAAAAATCCTCTGTGCTCTGCCTTTTCATCCCTCTAACCCCTGGCAACCAAACCCCTTTTTCTTTAGTAACTCTGTTCACTTTCTGGACATTCCTAAACCTAGCCTAGGTTCCTGACAGCAACCTTACAAAGCAAAGAAGACAGCAGCTGTGTTCCCCATCTTCTAGCTGGAGAGACTGAAATCCAAAACCCTAGCAGAGCAGTGGCAGAACGAGGGATGGAGCCTCGGATACAGGCTAAGCTCTGGACTCCCGGCTGCTGGCTCCTGGGCACATTTGCTGCACTCTGGAGCCCTCCCCCTTCTCACATTTGTCACCATGACCTCATCTTCCCCACTGTGCGGCCTCCCAGCCAGACCCGGGCCTGCAGGAGCATCATCACTGCTGATTTTGTTCTGGGATTCGGATGTTCATTCTTTTCTCAGGATCCCCCAGGTTGCTCAGACAGAGTGGCTGCCAGTCAGCCCCAAGAGTCCTGGAATTTGGCCTCAAACCAAGTTTGCCTGGGGCCAGTGCTCTGCATCTCCCCAGCCCAGGCTGGCAGTGAGTGGGGAGAGACCGAGCTAAGCTTCTTGGCTCAGGAAAAAGAGCTTCAGACTTGAGTTTTAACTTCCTGCTTTCTTAAAAATTCTGGAGTCAATCTTAAATTCCTCAGTCAGCCAAAGGTGCACAGTATTTCTCTTTTAGAAGAAGCATGGTTTTCCTTGAGCTCCGTCATCCAGAGTGAGTCTAGCTTCTCGGGTCCTTTTCCACTGCTCTGCTGTGGCAGAGTCTGCCCTGCCCCAATAGCAATAGAATTTTTAGCTGGGCACAATGGCTGCCCAGAATAACATTACATTTCTCCATTTCCCTTGAAGCTAGGTGTGACTTCAATTCTGGCATTGAGATCTGTGCAGGACTTGGGTATGTAACTTCCAGGAAGAAAGAGAGCATGAACTTCTGTTTCCTTCTCCCTTCTGGCTGGAATGGGATTTGATGACTGGCTCTAGAGCAGCCATCTTGGGCCATGAGGTGGCCCTGGAAATGGAGATATGCACAGTAGATAAATCAGATAGAAAGAGTCTGAATCCCTGGCACTGAGTAGCATCACACCAGCCCTGAATTATCTTCCTTGACTTTTGCATGAGAGTAAAGTAAACTTTTATTTAAGCCACTTATTTTGTGTTTTCTGTCATTCACAGATGAACCGAATGCTGACTAATACATCTGCCCCATGTATTAATAGTAGTAACAATAAGAAGAAGAATAGTTCCAGCTCTGAACATTGAATATCTTCCAGACGCCATGTTCAGCACATTAAATATAGAATCTCATTTAATCTTGACAACGGCCCTACTAAGTAGATATTGTAATTACCACTTACCATAGAGAAAACTAAGGATTAGAAAGAATAAGTAACCTACTTCAAGTGATATGTTTATAAAAGCCAAAGACAGAACTCCAAATGCTACTCCCTAACAGGAAGCGATGAGGCCAGGGATTCGGAAAGAGAGGGAAGTAGTAGGACAGACAGGGAGAAGGCAGCCCAACAACCTTCTGTCCCAAGCTGTACACTGAAGCGCCCTGGGGTGCCACAGAGAACCCTCCGGGCTGCCTCGGGATGTTTTAAAATTTCAAGGGAAACACAGCAGTCCTTGACATCTGTCAGATCCAGCACAAACCTCTAGCTCAAAGTAGTTCACAGTTTCAACACTATTTATTGCACTACATTTCTTTCGATTCTAGAACTCTTGCAAGAAAGTAGCATGGCCTCTGCTGAAGATGCTAAGCAGATTGAAAGTAAACCTGGGGTGCCTGGGGGCCATGCCCAATAATGGAGCCGAAACATAAGGAAGAGGAGCCAAAAGATACGGGAGAGACTTTTCTAACACCATCATCTGAGCACCTATGTCAGCTGCACCTGAAGTCTTGCCTTTTCAGCACCATGAGCCTCTTTTGTCATTAAAGTACTTTGAATGAGGTTTCTGCCACTCACAAGAGTCTTGTTAATACGTATTAAGTGGGGCTTTGAAAACTGGTCAATGAGAGGGAGCTGCAAAAAAGGGTCTTGAATTTGAAGTGATTCTTTAGAAGTTTAAAGACACCACGCTAATGGGTTCCCATTGTCAGGTAAGGGCTTTTAAGAATTAGGGTGGGAAGGGTGAAATGAAAAGACGACGTTATCTGCTGTGGTCCTAAATCATTGTGAGCCACCAGGACATGGTGGTTTCTCTGGCAAAGAGGCAGAAGACATGGCCCCGCCTCCTCAGGGTTGAGATGTTATCATATTGCCCAAGATGTCTCTCCAGTCTCCTGTCCTCACCAACAGTGATCCCCCCGATAAATTTTGTCACGTGCCCCATAAGGCTAGGACTCAAGGCTGTTGACTGTTCCTTCAGCCACTTATTATCTATGTGATTTTGGATTACTTTCTTGTCAAGCCTCAACTTCCTTATGTATAAAATGGGTACATTAATCCCTCTTCTAAGCTTGTGGATATTGTACTACCAAATGATTGCAAATCACTACCACAGTCCTCAGCCCATAGCCCAAATTGTGAGCGTCCTCCCTCCCTTTTGTCTCATAGGGCTGGGCACATGAGAGGTACTTAATAAATTTACGTAGGATGATTGTTTGATCTTTATGGAGGTTAACTCAAATTTGCACTCAACTTACTTAGTGCATTTACTCTCACCAAGGCGAATGAAGACTGCTATTTGTTTAGGTTAAGACATCAAGATCTGAATGATCTTTCAACAGCAAAGATCAGGATTTTCTGAACACCCTCCATGTGCCAAGTACCATGCCTGGCCCAGGAACACAGCCCTGACCTCAGGGGGTTCCCAGTCTGAACTTGACAATGGTATGTGGATAGGTGAAGATTTCTATACAGCAAAGATGCCTGCTTTACAAAGAGCCTGACTTTGGGAGTTAGAAATAACATACAGGGCCTTTTATTCCAACTGCCCCTCCGCTCCCACCTGACATACACAACCTTGTTACAACATACTCAGGATTGTTCACTTGCTTGAACACTCCTCCTGATGGGAGACTCACCTCCCCCCGAGGTTGCCTGGTGTGCCTTTGCACAGTTCCAACCACTAAAAACTTCAGAGAGGAAGTTTTCTCTGACCTGAAAGCGTCAGCTACTCTATCAGCTCTCTGCCTGAATCTGACAGAGAACAAAATGGGAATTAGATACGTGTGGTGGTTTCAGCATGAGACAGTTACTCGGTTTAATGCCAAATACAAAACAGAGAAGAAGGGGGAATACATTTGCCAAAGGGAGCCCTCCCCATGGGCTTTGGCTTGGCCCCAAGCCGTTTGACAAAGAGCCACAAAGATGGCATGGTCAGAGCACATCAACCAAATGGATGCGTTGCTCCAAGCGGGGGGAAATATTTGGCTTCCATGAAAACTATTTTTTTCTAATTATTATTAACAGTGCCTTTCGAATTAGAGCCTGATTTCCTTTCCTTTTTTCACTTTTTAAAATCATTCGCTTTCCTAGTCACCAAAAACTTTGATTTTCAACATTACCCCTTCTCTTTAAATCAGTTTTCTTAGAGTTGCACTGTGCAACACAGCAGCCGCTAGCCACATTTAAATAAAATGTAAAAAATCATAAATGAATGTTGGATTCATTCAAACTAGCCACTTCCCAAGCACTAAGGAGCTGCATGCGGCGAGGGGTTGCCATGTTGGACAGCGGGGTACAGAACATTTCTGACATCACCACAAACTGTTGGGCAGCCTCAGTCTACTTTAGAGCGGCTTTACTCTTCATTTGCTTTTTAGTATGGAATAAACAAACAGGAATTCTTCAACCAGACAAACCTAAGTCTAATCCCAGCTTGGCATCTTCGTAGCTCTGTGACTTTGGACGAGTCACTGGACCTCCCTGAGCCAGCACCTCAAATCCCTCCTCCCCTACGAAGCTGCTTAAGACGCCTGCTCCACACAGACTGTTTGCACCTCTCTTTCAGTCGCTGGCAGCACGCAGCCTTGGAGCTGAGTTCCTGATGCATGTTTCCAGCTTCACGACTAGCCAGTGAGCTCCTGGAGGCACCTTCATCTCCGCTTCCTTCATAGTGCATAACACAGTGTCCAGCTCGCAGCTGGGCCTCAGTGGATATTAGGGTGAATTAAATCACCTTCTCTGTAATGTAAGCATTGCATTGAATAGAGTGCAATTCTTGGTCTCTCTTGCTACTTTCAAGAAAAACTTAAGACTTGAATAATAAGAGTTTCGTTGACTAGCACATTAACGGGTCAATATAGTAACAGCACAGTAGCAAACGCTGGATGAACATCTACCATGTATCAGGCACTGTGCTAAGTGTTTTACATATAAAATCTTCACAGGAATAAGACAGGCACAAGCATCACCCACTAACTGGCAGACGAGGAACTGAGATTCAGAGAGGTTGAGTGATTTCCCTGCGGGCACACAGCCCATCAGAGGTGGAGCTGATGTTGAATCTAGGCTGACTCCAGAGACCACAGGCCGGAACTCTCTATTCCGGGACACTAATGGGGGCGAGTTTCAGGCCCTGCTGCTGTCATCCTGGAGCTGCAGGTGCTGAGCCATAATCACCAACGAGATGACTAGAAGGTTCCAAAGCTTGGATTTGCACAATCAAACCTGCCTTAAGTATCAAGCTTAAATGATGGAGGGTGAGGATATTTCTGTTGGGTAGGAATTGGATCTGGGGTTGACACTTGGCTTTCCAAATCATCTTTTCAAAAGTCCTAATAGACACTCAAGAGTCCTGCCCTCAAAATAAGCATGTATATTCACTTTGACTTAGCAATTTCTCTTCGACAAATGTATTCCAAGATATTTATCAGGAATGTGGGTGCACCCCAATTTAGTCACAAGGAAATTCATTATAACACTGTGAGATGGGGAAAAAAAGGAAACAAGCCACATATCAAACAGTGGAGATTGATTCAATAAACCAGATTTCATCCATAAGTTGCAAAACTAATCATTCAGAATTGGGCAGGAGGACCCATGTGATGTGTTCCCTTGCTTCTGCTTGTATGTATTTTCTAGTTTTTCTGCAATAAATGATAGAATTTAACATTTTTTTTAAATCTGGGTTTTAAAAAATCATTTCAGTATATATATATATAATGTATCATTATGAATCGTTATGTTGTACATTTGAAACTAATATGTTATATGTCAAGGATACTTCAGTTTTTAAAACATCTTTCCAAGGAGCCATTTCCCCCTTTCCACCCAGGCCCTCGCCCCAGCTCCCACTCATCTCCTTAAGGAGCGGCTGCCTGGGGAGAGCCGGGCCCTGGGCTGGTGCACAGTGGTCCACACCGGGCACTTTCCCATTCCCTGGGCTCACAATTGGCCTGCGGTTTTTATGTGCAAGGCTATTTATTTTCCAATCAGAGGCATTGAATCGGGACTTATGGGGGTAAACTGGTAGCTCTGGGCAGCTTTGAAGCATCACAAGTGGGAGGTTTTGTCCCCTGAAGATTTAGGAGAGCAGGCTCTCTCGACTGTTTTATTGGCGTCTTTTACATATGTATAGCCCCGGAGTGGGGTGGGAGCGCCGCTCGGTGGGGGCGGACCTCCCCAAAGGCAAAATCCCTCAGAAACCAAGGGGAGTGTTGCAAACTTCTCAAATGTTGGCCTCTTGCCCTCCACCTAAAACACACCCCTAGCAGCCTCTTCCTTTCTGTGTATGTTCTTCTGGTAGAAGTAGATCTTAGAGATGAAGATTGTGGACTTTGGAGTCAGAAAGACATGAGGTGAAACCATGGTAAGTTTCACAATTTCTCTGAACCATAAATAAGTTTCTCATCTGTAAAATGGGCCAATAATAGTTGCTATTTTCATGTCACAGATTATGTTAAGAAATAAATTAGAGAATGCCCATAAAAGTGCTTAGCACAGTTCCTGGCACATAACAAGCACTCATTCTACAGTAGCTGTCATTTTCCCCTCTTTGGCTTCCTTCATTCCTTCCTTCCTTTCTTGCTTCCTTTCTTCCTTCCTTCCTTCCTTCCTCCCTCCCTCCCTTCTTTTCTTCCTCCCTGCAGCTAGAAGTCTCAGCACCATACTTCTCTTTCCACCAGTCCCCTAACCTTCTGCCCCAGAGATTTTGCAAACATCCCAGCTCCAAACACACAAGCATCCCAGTCCTGCATGTTATTTTCAGAGTGGCCGTCATATCTCCCGTTGACTCAGGCCCTGGTGCCGGGACAAATTGGATGAGCAGAGTGTAAATGTTACCCCTTTGGCTCCTCCTCAAGAGGGGCTGAGCACAGATGTTTGCAGGGGCAAGCGCAGCGCGGTAAGAATGGGGGCATTGTGTGCGGGCTCACACAAAGGCCCAGTGGCCCCACTCGGCTGCCAGCCTCCCGAACATCCCCTCTTTACGCATTGATTTATTAGGCCAGGGATGAATGAAAACGTAATTAATATTACTGAAGCATTAGAGTCTATTTAATTTAAATGCCACTGAATATTTCACTTTCAGCTGGGAGTGACAATGTGCTCAGGCCCGGCTGGTGAAAGCTGGGGCCATCTGTTACCCCGGCGAAGGAGGGAGACTGGGGAGGCCGAGGGTGTGGGGCTTTGTGGACATTCCAAAGGTCCACGATCATCATTCAACTCAAGGGCGGCCGAGCCGCATTCCTCCACGCGAGCCCCTGGGCTGGAGGGGGCTTAGAGAACAGAAGGGGGAGAAAGCAGAAAGGGAAGAGACCTGTGTCCTTCTGTCTGCATCAAGAAAGCTCACCGGCTCACAGACATAGAATAGAAGCTTGCAGTTGCCGGGGGGAGAGGGATGGGAAGGGACAGACTCGGGGTTCAAAACTTGTAGATTCTGACAGGTGTATGTAGAATAGATAAACAAGATTATACTGTATAGCACAGGGAAATATATACAAGATCTTGTGGTAGCTCGCAGTGAAAAAGAATGTGACAATGAATATATGTATGTTTATGTAGAACTGAAAAAGTGTGCTCTACACTGGAAATTGACACAGCATTGTAAACTGACTATAACTCAATAAAATAAAATTAAAAAAAAAAAAGCTCACCAGGAGGCCAGAAAGCTGCAGGAGGGGCTGGGGAGGGTGGGTCACAAATACAGGGTGGATTTGGGAACTGCTGCCTTTGAGGAATAAGGGCTGACCAGCCAGAACTGTGCTACCCAGCACGGCAGCCACCAGCCACATGGGGCTCTTTCAATTAAAATTAAGATGAAATAAAATTGAAAATTCACTTTCTCAGGCCCAATAGCCACATTTCACATGCTCAGCAGCCACATGTGGCTTAGTGGTTACTGCACTGGACAGAGCACGAAAGCATTTGCATCACTGCAGAAAGTTCTGGAAAGCACTGTTCTAGAAGGCGGTTGTACCCATGTAGTTAGGGGGAGAAGTCTGCCTGGAGTATCCTAATTGGTTGATTTGGGGGCTTTCTGATCGTTCAAGAATCGCTGGTGGTCAGGCACAGGTGCTGTGGTGACATCACATGGGTTCAAATCCCAGTTCTGCTGCTTGTCCTTGAACAGGTTATTTAATCTCTGTCTGCCTCAGTTTCTTCATCTGTAAAATGGAGATAATAGTAAGACCCGACTGATTATATTACTGGGGGAGAAGAATCATAAAGTGCTTCCAGCAGTGCCCGGCACACAGGTAAAGCACAGCATACATGAGTTATCACTGATGGAAGAGGCTGTGGGGAAAATGACCTTGGACCAAAGTGGGGATGCAGCTCTGATGTGGCTGAGCTGAGGGGACATGTGGGTTTTGTATTCAAGAAAGCAAATCTCCAGGCAGACAGCTGGGGGCCTGGATCATGGGCTTCCAGAGTTCCGAGGCTGAGGAAAGGGGTTGGGGGGGGGAGGTCCCAGGACGCTTGGTGAACCTGCAGCCGCAGCAGCAGCAGGAGGGGGAGGTTCTGTCCTTAGTGGGACGATAATTAGCCCGGTGGGTTCTCTCATAATTGGGATCATTTGTTCTCCTGGTTTTTTCTCTGACAAACTGATTCCATGCCAGGGGAAAGCTGTGTGACTCACACCTTGCCATGCCAATTAGCTGATAAACATCAAACGTAAACAAAGATGGCCTAATTAAAACTAGTCACTGAACCTCTGTGAGCATCTTGTCAAAACTGCACCAACATTCTGCACCCAGGCTTGTGCTGGGTCCCAGGAGCTAAATGAGGGATTCCGTGGAGAGTCCGCAGATGTCCCCTCAGGAGGGGCCCTGGAGGTGACGGAGGAAGCAGGCAGAAGGCAGAGGAAGGGATTAGCTCAGCCACTTGGATTGGCCCCTCCGGCTGTTCCAGCTGCAAACCTCCACACTGGGAGGATCTCATGCGCGCATGTGGCATGTCCACAACTGCCCCTTTGCACTGAGAACCGTCTCCGGGTTATTTATGTTTCCGTGTGTGGTTTTCAGATGGGTATCTGTTCTGTGCTTTGGATGTCTCTAATCCTGAAACTCTCAGATCACTGTCACGTAGTCAGTGAACCTCTCTGACCCAATTTTCCTCCTGAAAATGAGAATGATGATACTTGCCCAATTTACCACTCAGTGTCACGGTAAGAATCAAATGAGCCTAGGTACATGAAACACTTCGCAGAGATAAAAGCTTCTTTCCACTTTAAGTTGTTCGGTCTGGTCCAGTGCACAGAGCACCGCTCTTGGAACTGAAGTCATGTCAGTGCCAACCTCAGCTCTGCCACTTAACTGCTCTGAGCCTCAGTTTCCTCATCTGGAAAATGGGGCTGGTGATATGAGCCAGAGTGAGGATTAAAGGCGGCAAACCACTCACCACAGGGTGCATATAGTAGTTGCCGAAAGATATTAGTTTCCTACCCTTTCACTCCTGTATAAAAGGCGAGGAGGGGGCTTACGAAACAGAAAGAGGAGGAGGTAGAGGAGAGGAGAAAGCTTCATATGCCCCAGCCCCCGTCTGCACATGTACCCCCCCACTCCATCCTTTGATTCTTTCTCCTTGTAACTTAACCACACTTAAGTCCCAGCTCCTTAGCATGACAAAGGCCACTGGGGTCTGGGTCCTGCACACCCCTCCTGTCCTATCCTTTCCTGAATCTGCACTCCCTCCCACACATGCCCTGTGATCCAACCACACTGAACTGCCAGCAGTTTCTCACACTGGCAGCGTCACACCACTGTCATTTTTCATATGCTGTTCCTTCTACCAGAAAGTACCTTCCTCACCTGGCAAAAACTTCCTCAATTCTTAAGCCTCTGCTCAAGTCTCTGTGGTGATTTTTCCAACCACCCTCTTCTCTGCCTCTCTCAACCTGGAGAAATGACCTTGTGGGTTGTTCCTTTGATGCACACCCTGTATGCTCAACCACCACGTGGTGATGTAAAAAATGCATGAATGAATGGATGCTTGAAATATGTGGCAGGTATTTGTACCAGTCTCTGCCCTCAAGGATGCAAACTCTGGTGGAGGAGACAGACTTGCAAACTCCTTTGTGCCTTAAGGTGTTAAAGGGTGTTCAATTGAAAGCACCATGTCCCCGCCCCAACCCTGGGATTAGGATCTCCCCCACCCAGGGCAGTGACCTTGTTCTAGGCATAACTGCATCCCCCACACCCATCACAGTGCCTGGACAGAGCAGGAACACCATACTTTTTTGAAGGAATAAATGAATAATTGAATCAATACACAAGTAAATAGGCAGTCCCCTCGTGTTGTAGCAATGGCTTGTCTGCCATCTGTCCACTCGAGTCATGGTGGTCCCTCCAAACTGCTTTTCTGTGAACACCCCTAGGACAGAGCCCTCGACAATGTGCACTCACTAAGAACCTTCTCTTGTTTTCTAATATAATTCTTTTCATTGTTTTGCCTGTTTCCACTAAACAAATATTTTGGTAGAAAATTAAGAAAGCCAAATAAAAAAGTGCAAGAAAGTCACCTGGAGACAGCCAGCATACACTCTTTGGTCTAGTTCCCTCCAGACCTCAGTCTATGTTGGTCAAAGACACACAAAATAATGATTACCTGCACCCAGGCTGTCTGGGTTCAACTCCCTGCTCTGTTGCTGAATGGCCCAGCGAACTTAAGCAGTATATTGAAGCTCTCTGAGGTTCAGTTTCCTCATCTATAAAGTAGACATAATCATTACTCCTCCCTCCCTGCTGTTTGCAGGATTAACCAAGGCGGTGCACGTGAAGTGCTTGGTGCCCAGTACGCAGCTTGGCTGTCCTACTCATGCTCCTCAGTAAAGATTTCCAGGGCCCGTCCGGTGTCTCAGGGCCACCCACGACCCAGAGGGGTGCACATGGCTTGTCGGTGACTCTGGGGTGAGTAAATGCGTTGATTATTTCCCCTCAAAGCTGGTTTCTGTGTCCGGACTGAAGGCAGACCTGCGGCTGAAACGTGGCTCCAGCTAAATTCAGTGCTCGTTTCACCCCGCTCTCTTAATGTAAACAGAGGGATTAAAGCTGCTCCACCCAGCGAGGCCAAATTTGCCAGGCAGATAGAGACGAAGTTCTCTACCAGCGTTCTTTAAACTGTGTCACCTGAAGGAGGAAATGCCAGCTCCCGGGCAGGATGCAGGCCCTCACCCGCGCCCTCCTGCCTGCCGGGCAGAGAGCCCTGTTCCGCCTGCGGACAGGTGCCTTAGAAAGGGGATTTGTCACCAGCCTGGTCCTCCAGAGCCCGGGATCTGCACGTTGCCTGGTCTGGGACAGCACAGGGCCCTCCCAGCACCGGGACCCCGAGGCTGATTTTGGCAATGGCCCTGTTTCAAGAATAATCGTCTTGGAACATCTGGTGTAGTGGAAGGATTATTGACTTTGGAGCCAGCCAGGATGAGGTTTGGGTCCAAGCTCTGCCATTTACCAGCAAGGTAGCTCAAGCCCCCATATTCGTATTCAAAGAAGTGATGTTTGTGGCTCCTGGCTGCGTTGCTGTGAGGAGAAATCTAGCACACACAGTGGGTCGTTAGAAGCCCACCGAGGGCGTGGCGGAGCTGAAGTCCCAGCTGCCTGTGGCCCTCTTGGCTCGGAAATCCAGGAAGATCCCAGGCTGTGCCAAAAGGGGATCCCTTTCCTGTCCCCAGGGGCAGGGGCAATCCCTGCAGAATGAGGAGAAGGGTGCTGTCTGTGATGTTGCAAGTGGAGAAGCAAGCCTTCTGAGCAAGTGGAGGACTGCCTTGGTGCCGTCACAGTGGCTGCGTAGAAGGGGCTGCGGGACCACCTTCGGCCCAAATTCGCCCTGCTCCCCATGAACCTCACTGTCTGACTTCAGGCCCAGGTCCCCATTCAAACGCAAACACCAGGAGGCGCCTTTGCGAAGCGCACGGTGGTACGATTGACAGGCAGCAGCTTCACTGAGAGCCAGAGCGCAAGTGGTAAGAGTGGGAGAAAGGGGTGTGGAGGGCCTGGGCCAGGAGGTAACCCGAGTGAGATGGCGTGGTCAGAAAGGGCTCAATTTAAGATCCTGCCCCAGGATCCCCTCTGCTCTCCCGGCCACACGTGGAGGACTGGCTTTGGCTAGGGGAGTGCATCTTCTGGGAAAGGCGGCTATGCAGGAACCAGGCTGCCTGGTTTAACACGGCAGCTGTGCCTCTGAGTGACCTTGATGGAGGCTCTCAATTTCTGAGTCTCAGTGTCTCCATTTGTAAAATGAGGGCAGGACTATCTACCCCGTAGTGCGATGAGAATGGCAAATCGTAAGCACCCAATAAATGCTAGGTCTGGATATTTTCCCAGCAGAAGTGTGTTCAGCTCAGCCCTCCAAGGCTTTGAGTCTGTTCAAAACAGCAGGACCTAATGAAACAACAGTATCCTGGACTGTAACCTGGAATGGAAAAAGTCACATTAGTGGAAAAACTGGCTAAATCCAAATTAAGTCCGTGGTTTTCTTGATGATATTTCTAATGGTAATTTGTCAGTTTTGCTAAGTGGGCCATGTTATGTAAGATGGCAACATTAAGGGAAGCTGGGTGAAGGGCACACGGAACTCTCCATGCTATCTTTTCCCCTCTTCTGTAAATCTAGAGTTATTTCTAATAAAAAATTTTAAAAAATTATCAGGAAGTCTTGGCCCTTCTGGGAAGAAAGTGAACAGCATCTCACTGCCACATTTTGAGAGCAATACCCCATTCCTGTTCTTCCACACGCGTTCCCCCAAACGGTAAATAACAAAAGGTAAAAACAATGACCATTTCAGCACTTACCCTGTGTCAGGCTCCAATCTGGGTGCTTCATATGCGTCATCCCATTTTAGCCTGACAACCCACTTTGGAAGCTGGTATTTCTGTTCTCATTTTACAGAGCATGGAAGCCGGAGCTCACGAGATTGTCCAGGTAGGAAGTGGCAGAGGTTTCTAACCATCTCTGTCTTCTTGCAAAGTCCATGCCTTTTCCACTAGAGGAAGAAAAAATGGTGATGACTGGAGGCCACATGTTTTCATCTTTGACAAAACAGTCAGATTTAAGAAACTGTGCCTCAGTGGGACCAATCTTGTGGGTCGGAGGCTTATTTTCAGAGGATGGCAGGTAAGCAACACACCATGCAGTACATGAAATATTGAATTAATGAAAGTACTGGTACTCATCAGTGCTGTTTATTGTGGTAAAAAAACAGTTTTTAGAAAATATCCTAGATGTCAAACAATTGGGAATTTTCCGGGGCTAGTTCCGGTATACCCACACTATAGACTAGGCAGCTATTCAAAGTAATTATGTGGCTTTATTTGTGGACATGCATCCGTTAGCATACTTTTAGCTGCAAGTAACAGAAAGACGAAACTCAAACCATTTAATCCGTAAGTAATTTATCATCTAAAGAACAAAAACAAATACAAACCACTGAAGCTGCTGTAGTTTTAGGCACCCCAAGTAGGAATGACCATCCATGGCAGAAGCTGAGGGTGTTCCAAAGTGCCTTTTTGTATCATCAGGGAAACCCATTCCCCAAAACCTGCCACCAGTCTTGCCCTCATTTTAGCCAGAGTTCTGTCACATTCCATTGTTATTCTAGTCACCAGCCAGGAGAATGAACTGCTACGTTAGCTAAGCCCAAATCATCTTTTACCCTGGAGATTGGAGACTGAGTCTGTCTTCCCAGAAACAAGTTGCCGCTCAAAAGAAGGATGGATGCCTGAATTAAAACAGAGATCCTTTGAGGAAGGAAGAAATGGCCAATAGCTTCTGGCTAAGAAACCAACAAGTTTCTGATGCAACATAGAAAAATAAACATCATCTTGAGTGGAAAAAAGAGAATACACTGCAAAAGAGCTCAATAGTATGATCCTTTATATAAATGGAATTTATATAAATACTCACATACTTATGTGAGTATATGCATGGACAAATATCTGAAAGGATATTCTTCAAAAACTAGTGGTTAGCTCAAGAATATTTTGTATCATTTATACCATGCTCAGTTCTTTGTGTTGAGCTGTACTCGAGTATCTACTATGAGTGTGCGCTATTCTTACAAAGACAGGAGGTATTTTCTTTAGGGGATTTCTGCTTTGTTTTAAGTAGGCAAGGTCTTTGTGTGGGAAAGATTAGGAAATGCTGTCCAGGCTTTGGAGACTTTCCAGAGGAATTAAAAAATTCAAGAGTTAAAATTTTTTTTTTATTTACTTGGATGTCAGATTTAAAATACATCCATGGATTTTTTTTTTTATTGAAATGTGGAGTCTATGTCACTTCTCCTTGAACCTGGGCAACCTGAGACTGTTTCAAACAGCAGAGTATGTCACCTGTGACACTGTGTCTGAGTCTGGGTCACAAGTGGCCATGCCGCTCGTATCTTGTGCCCCAGAACATTTGCTTTTGGAGACTTGAATGCGCAAGTAAGATGCCATATTGTGAGGAAGTCCAAGCCACATGGAGTGGCCAGGGGTAAGATACGCGGGCCAACAGCTGAGCCCAGCCCAGGTGCCAGGTGACTTCAGACCCCAGCTGTTCGAGTTACCTCCAGCCATTCAAGTCTTCTCCGCTGACGCCCCAGATAATTAGAGAGTAAATACACTCTCCCCTCCTGTGCCCTGTCCGAACTCTTGACCCGCAGAGACCACAAGCATAACCACATGGCTGTTACTTCACACAGCTCAGTGTGGAGTTACTTATAATGCAGCAGTTCCAACAGACTGGAATGGTTTGTTTGTTTGACCACATGTTGATTTGTTTTTAATTCTGTAGAATTAAATCCTGTATGTATGTATGTAGGTATGTGTGTAGGTGATCCTGTGCTCTCACAGGAACAAAGTGTGGAACCCCTTGGTTTGTCCTTGAACATGTCAGAGAAGCTGAAGGCCAGAACATGTGGAAAGCAGGAAGGCGCTGGGAGCCACAGTTATTTCCCATTTTCAGGCTGGAGGGACCAGAAGGACAGAGACACGTGTCCCTGTGGCACAACTCAGATAGGAGTAGGGCTAAAAGGTTAAGTTTTGTAGCCAGTGTTATAGGCAACAAGAAAGGTAAGGAGACATCTTGGGAAAGCACCCATGGACTGCTGACGGAAGGCCAAAACCCAGCAGAGGTGTTAATGTGGGACTCAGGACAATTTCTACCCATTAGCTGTATGCTGCTGAGCAAGTCACTCAACGCCTTCCAAAACGGAGACCCCGCCTAGCCTTGTGAGGGCTCATGGGCTAATGTGTGCAAAACTCGGTGGACATGTGTGGAAATGCCTCTCCCCTGCCTGGAGGATAGATGTGCCCCAACGACAATTTTATTTTTAATTTTTCGTGGTTGCTTTCAAGATTGAAGAGTTCACTTTTTTAAAATATATTTGTGGTGAGGAGGACAGCAAAGAGAGTGTCAGAAAGAGAAGTGTGGGGAAAACAGCAGTGGTGGAGGAGTGGATGGGGGAGTGGGGAACTGCGGACCAGCATGGAGACTGAGCTGCTGGTTAGGAGCGTGGCGGTGAGGGTCCCCCTCGCTTGGCCCCTGGCCATGGGGCTGTGTGAGGGCCAGGACTCTGCAGCAGGGCCTGCCCGGCACACGGAGGTGCTGAAAGAGGAAGAGCACCTCCTGTCCCGCCCGCACCTCCCGGGCCCTTGACCGGCTGGCTTTGCTCCTCTGCGCCCCTCTGTGCCCTGGACCTGCAGGGCTGACCGCGTCCTCACAGAGGTCTGAGGACATCGGCCACTCACGTTAGACTCACACCAGGCTTGAGAGCACCTTGCCAAAGCAGACTGACGACACTGGCCTTGCCCTCGTGGCCACCCCTCCGCAGCCATCGCCACCCTGCCTGCCTGCTCCTCCTCTCCCGGCTCCTGCGCTGGCTGGGCCCATCCCTGCCTCTCCCAGTCACATCCTTCCAGGCCCAGGGCAATGAGGCAGCCTGGACCGCAAAAGAGCTCCTCCCAGCTCTGGGCCTATGCCCCAGTGTCTACCCTGCCACCCTGTATGGCCCCCAGAGTGGTTTTTAAAAAACACATAAATGATAACCTGTCACTTCTCTCCCAAGACTCTCAACCATTGGCTTCACCCTTAGAACAAAACCTAAACTCCCTTCCCCGGCTTCAAAGCCCTGTTTACCCAGCCTCATCTCCACCCGCACTCCCTCCCTTACCAGCTCCCACCACAGCCACGCAGACCTTCTCCTCCGGTCCTTCAGACAAGCCCTCTCCATCCCACTCAGGGTTGCTTGCTGGTCCTGCTCCTCCCAGCTCTCCACATGCCGCCACCCTTTCTTCCTTCAAGGCTGGATGCAGACATCCCCTCTTCAGAGAGCCTCCTGGACTACCACCCCCGCCACCCCGCCCACACCCAGCTCTACCCACCATTACCACTTTATCTTACCATAGCTTCTTCACATCTCTTATTGGTGTCAGAGAATATCTAACTTATTTATCAATTATATATTTTTAATAAGTAATAAACATGGATTAATAAATCTATATTTCCATCTAATAATAGTACTGTAAGATCATTTATGATGTACCTCCCTCCACTACAGTGGGAGCCCCTTGACTAGAGGGACTCTGTCTTGATCACTCCTGTATCTCTAACACCCAGAAGGGGTCATATTTGTTGACTGGCATCTGTATGCTGCCTACCTGAAGAAGCTTCTGGCTGTCCCCACCCTCTCCAATGTCTCCATCAGAGAGTTCCAAACATACTGATTTGGCACTAATCCCACACTGCTTAGCGTGGCACTTTCCTGTCAGACATGACAAGCCTCCCAGGTACATTATAAGATCCTGCATCTTAAACATCTCTCTGCCCTTTCCTCCCCCTCCTTGTCCCCCACAGTGCTTTGCACAGGGCCCCTGCATAGACAGAGATGCTCAAAAAATGTCTGCTACTTACCTGGCTAGTTGGTATTTTTATCCTCTCTCCAGACCCCATCTCAGTCACTTGGGCTGAAAGTTTATCCCTAATTGTTCTCCTCCTGTGGTTCATGTCACAATTAGCTTTGGTTGTTGCTTCGTTGTGAAATGAAATTCATTCTCGAAGGCCTCTCTGCGGAAGGACATCCATGAGGGTTTGCTTACAAAATGAGTTCCCGCATTTCATGTCCAATGTAAACCCAGGCAAATATATAATTATCAAGCATTATTAACACTTGTAATTACCCCGACTCCTCAGTCAACATTGGAAACTAAAGAAATGAGCATGAGGAGTGGAGTGTTTAAATTTTGCCCGCCTTGCCCCTTAAAATATTTATTTTTCAATCATCACTCCAAATAGTTTAATTATGTCTTGCTACCGAATTAGTGCATATATGTGGAATTTACAGGCCATATGGAGTAAAGCTTCGTAACTTTCTAAATGTCTGCATCTCACTGAGTGTCCCATCAAATATTGCTAAGTATTCATTTCTAAGGCACTGTTTCTAGATTGTTAAATACCACCATCAACAGCATTTGAAGCAATTAAGAAGCTCCCCGAGTTAATTCACTAAAGTATTTCCCAGAAGCCCAGCACTGTGGAGGGCTCCAAGCATAGTGGTTCTCAACGTATGCCCCCCAAACTGCCTGCATCAGAGTGTCCTGGGATACTTTGCAAACACTAGTGTCCTGGCTCATGCCTGACTTACTAGATTGGCATCCCAGAGGGTGGAGCCATGGAATGTGAATTTTAACAAGCTCCCCAGGTCAGTCTCTGATGGCTGTTCTGGAACAAGCAGCAGGGAAAATCTGGACAAATGAAAACGTAGCTGCCTGTAGAACACTCCTCAAATCTGGTCTCCTGGAATTATTAATTGTGTCCTCAAAATTAATAACGATACTTGTGCTAGTTAGAATGTCGGTTAGGCTGCTCCTACAAATGCCAAATTAATAGTGGCTTTTAAAGGACGGATTATTCCTCTCACACCTAACAGTCTGGATGTAAGCAGGCAGGATCAGTATGATGTTAGGATTCCTTCTATTTAGTTGCTCTCCCAAACTCAACACATAGCTTCTAACTCATATCCTAAGATGGCTGCCCTAGCTCCTGCCACCACACCTATGTTCCAGGCAGTGAGAGAGAAAGGGGAGTGGAGAGCATGCCCCTTTCCCTTAAAGACATGAGCCTGAAGTTGTGCACATCACTTCCACTCCTATCCCTCTGGCAACTTATCACTGTGAGAAAGGCTGAGTAACTTACTCCTTTCTCTCTTCCTATGCTCACATAAATTCAGATGTTCTGTTAATAAAAGAAAGAGGGAAAAGGATGTTGGATGACAAAAAGCAGTCTTTGCCCTAGTACCTTCAGGCTCATTGTGTGTGTGTGTGTGTGTTTGTGTGTGTGCGAGTGTGAGTGTGTGTGTGTAACTCAATGTTCCCGTATTCTTTTGACTACCTTAAAATTCAGCTGCTTTGCTGCAGGCATAGGAATTGCCGGATAAAATGTGGGATACTCAGTTATATTTTAAATTTAAATAAACAAAAAACCAATTTTTAATGTATGTCCTAAATATGCAGATTTCATGGGGGTGTCCTGTATTTTTATCTGCTAAATCTGGCAACCCTGTGTAGTCAGGGCCTAGGAATCGAGATGAGATACGAGGAAATAAATGTGTGTTTTCCATCCTAAAGGGAAGGACGTGGGTCTTTCTAGCAGCTCTATGCCAAGAAGCCCGTTCATTTCCCTCCTGCACAAGGTTTCTGCAGGTAAGTAAACAGTCCCCCCCCCCATGGAGGAGACAGTCAGGAGTTGGGAATGAACCATGGAGCAGTAGCAGTGCAGACCGTGTGCAGACGTGGTGGAAGCTGTCAGTGAGAGCCTGGATGCGCACAGAGGCAAATCAGCAGGGGCTGAAACAAAGAGCACCTGTGGCCCGGGGAAGATGACTGAAATCAGGGAAATCAGCACCTACTGTGGAGAAGGTGCGGTCTCCGGGGAAAAGAAATGGATTGCAGAAACACACACACACGCATGCACGCACACCTGAGCACAGGCAAGCACGCCATGAAGATGGGCAGCGAAGCTGCAGAGCCCCCATTACAGGATAACCAGCTGGGCCTCTGCAACTTCCCTGGTGAACAAAGTTTTGTCACAATTCAAGAAGTTTACAAGCCCCTGAAAGTAAATGGACCTCTGAATGAACAGTCTGGATCAAACCCCAAGTTGCAAAATTGGCCCACAGGGCCCCACAGGGGAGGCACGGGCTGGCTGAGGCCGCAGCTGAGCCCTCCTGGAGCAGCCGTTTATGACCCGTGCCAATCCTCGCCTTACTCCCTCCTCCTTCGTCTTCCCCAGGTGAGACCCACCGACAAGCCCCGGGGGTTCCCAGCCATCGCTGACGTGTGTATTGATGGCCTCCTCCCAGTGCCTCACTCTGGAACTCTTGACCGCTCCCCAAATCTAGCTACCAGTTCCTGTGTACAAAGAACCAGCTGAGGGGCCTTGAGTCTCGGGGTTACCTACCAGTCATTTTGATTTCTGCCAGAGACTGAGACCCTCAGCCTGAATCCACATGGATTAGGGCCCAGCTTCCTTCTTCTAAGGGCTAGACTCTGTTCCCTGGTGTCCTGGCCTGCTCCTGGGGGTCCTGTCACCTGCAGACCGATCTCATAAAGCAACTGCTTCCCCTGAATTGCACCATCAGGTGAAATCCTCCCATTCCTTAGCTTTTGTTAAGATTGGATATTTTTCCAGAGTGAGAGCAATGTACTCTCAAAAATACCCTTTGAGAAGTTAAGTCCTGACTGAAGGATTATAGACAGAAATAGTTGATAGTGAGCACAAGGGATTTGAGCCATCCCACTGACCACTGGTGCTCAGGGACTCCCCTCTATCCTCCATTTGACCTGTCTCTCCTGAGATCCATCTGAGGACTGGGGGTGGGTGGACCAGAGAATTAGGTGGCTACTGTCATAAAATACAGTGGTGATGGCTACATCTATGTGTATTAGCTACAATGTACAATAATATTGACAATCAATCTCTTTGCCACACATCACACACACACACACACACACACACACACAAAACCACCACAATGTGAAAGCCACATTTCCTTTCATTTCCTCCCATCACCTCAAGACTTGCTCAGCCCTCGTGCACTCCTCAGACCCAATCTCATCTCCAATTCACACCCTTCTACTTGGCTGGGTCTCTGGGACTGTATATTGATGGGCCACCAACCCAGCCATTCAATAAGGTTCTGTCAGCCCACTGCGTATTTAGTCAGCACACCATCGAGCATCGGGGTTAGCCGTTGCCTTTGAAATTAACCAGGTATTTTTCTGCCGGAGATAGCGAATCGATATGGTGTGTGTAGGCACAGCATGACCTTGCTCCAAACGAAAGCTGCTCCTGTTCTCCGTCTGGCAGGAGTGAAGGCTGCTTTCTCTCAGCTTCCTCCTCGTTTCCCCGTGCCCTTACCACTCAGCTCTGTCTCTTCAAATTCAATTCATGTTACTTTCATCAAGAGCTTTCCCATACCTACCCTGGAACCTAGGGAATGAGACACCTCCTTTTGAGACACATCCATCCACTCTCCCATTCATCTGTTTATTGAGTACTTACCACACCTAAGGCACTGGCAACCTGAGGCTTATTCACATCTAGAATCTGTGCTGGGGTGCAGTAATAGTAAGGGGTTTCCGTTGCCAACAAAAGAATCCTCCACAGTTAAAGCAGAAAGCAGTTTGCTGGAGGATATTGGGCAGATGACAGAATGTCTGGGAGGGTCAGGCTTGGATGCTATACATCCAGAAAAAGGCACCTTACTATCCACACCACAGGACAGTTCTAGAGGTTTCCTCGCTTCCACACCCCCTATGATGTCAGAGACTGAACATAGCAGAAGAGCCAAATGCTTCCACCATCATGCTCACCAGGACGACCTTCCCAAAGGTAGCCTCCATCTTTATTGCTCACTGCTACTTCCGTATGTCAGGTGAGTAAAGCCACTGATGGAAACATGGTGGCATACTTTAGCTTACTGCAAGAGTTTCTGGAAATGTAGTTCTCTCTTTCTATCTTCTATAGTAAAGAAGAGAATATAAGGAGTGAGGGGACCGAAGGAGGCAGGGAGAAGGTCGGAGACTTTATGGCTGACTAAGTGTGAAGGTAAGTAGGCGTTCACTCAAAGGATAAGAAAAAGAAAATTCATGCACGGGGAAAATCTTGAGATAAGGCACTGGGGTGTGAACGAGCAGGCAGGTTTGGGGAAAGAGGAGACTTTAGTGTGGCTGGAGCAATGGTGGACATGCTGAGGATGGGGGGCAGGGTGGACAAAGACAGGTGAGCCAGGAAGGTAGACAGTGGCCCAACCAGGAAGGGTCTCTTTATGCTCTTAGAAGCTGGGCTTTTCCCGAAGCAGGGCCAGAGTCAGGTGGTTTCTAAAGTTCTGGCCAAAGTCTGCAGTTTGTCCATCAGGTTTTTCTGCCCCAAACGCTGACCCTCACTTCAGTCTTCACCTTGTAAAGTGGTTCCCCAACAACACTCTCCCTATGGAATGGCAAACAAAGGAGCTTCAACAGGGTTGGCCAGTTCCATAAATCAAGAAGTATTTCCATCATAATACCAGAATATTTCCATTGTTCTAATATTCTAAAGTACAAAAATAAAATATGATCAAAATGATTTTTTCTGTTCAACCGCCTCTACCTTTCCCAATTTTGTAGTTGCTTTCCCTAACAGGGCCATGTCGTGACACTTGACAAGGAGGCGCAGCGGCTCCCTCAAGACAGGGTACTCATTACTTCCTTAAAAGGCACGTTTGGGGGCATCCTCTCCATCTGCACTCCTCCTTCTCTGAGCACTCTATATATGCCCTTCTCCCCCCAGGGCCCCATATAATCCTGCCCCCAGGCCAAAACTGACTGGACCCAAGCTAAGCAAATCGGGTTCTATCCCCCAGAAATTTAGAGCCTCATTCATTCTTCTGTTTAGCAATTATTTATTTGAATTGGGCATTATTCTAAGAGCTGCGGGTACAGTGTATGCGTTTTCTCCTGATAGCCCACCGCATCGTCCTGGGCTCAGGTAAACACCTGTGCTTCCTCATACATTTTCTGTGTTTCAGCTGGCTTAGTGGGTGTCTATTCCTTGCACCCAAAGAATCCTTTCTAAGACAATTTCACATTCGGTATTCATGATGGGGAAATGCTTTACTTTCTTTCTTGGCAAAGAAACTGAGAAATCTGTCCTAAGTTTTAACTAGGTACATTTTCATTGATTGGAATCACATCTGATCTCAAGAAATCTTTGTTTTTGAGACTGACACTGTATTACCCACTTCTTGAAAACATAGAGACTATCAAGCAACATGTCAAAGTTTTCCACCAAATCATGATAAGAAACCAGAATTTCTGCCTTTCATTTCTTCATAGTAATCACACAACAGCCTCCACCACCACTCTCACACACACACGCACACACACACACACACGCACGCACGGAACCCCTAATAAACATCTTGTAAGGAAGCAAAATAGAAAGGCAGAAAAGTTCAGTCACTGGAAGCATACGGTTTGCAAGACAAACCTGAGTTTAAATATCCCCTCTTCTGGTGATCTTGGGAAATTTCAAATCTCAAAAAAAAGAGACAGTAACTACTTCACAAGATTATTGTGAGAATCTAATGTGTGCAAAGACGCTAGGACATAAGATGTGCTCAGGAGGTGCTAAGCACTAAACACGCACCACTACTTACTACTGGGATCTTGCTTTGTGAGCCGCAGTGCGTGTGTCTATAAATACGGGTATGTGTACAGAACACACAGATATACCTGCCGCACGTGATACACAGGTCTCTTTGCGTGGGCCAGTTGCTCTCCCTCTCGCCTAAGGCGAACCTGGTGTGGTATAGCTTAGGCCAGGAGATTCAGGCCCTCAAGTATCACTAATTACAGGATTCAACGATAAACTGTCATCTACTCCAACAGTGTAACCACAGATGTGAATTTCTGCCAATTCAGCATCCAATGTCTCACTTAACAAATTCTCCTCAACCTAAATGTGTCTAAGAGCTCGAAAGACTTTGCTGGAAACTGAGGAGTGGGTAGGGAAGGGGGTAGTGGTTGCATTTCTCCAGTGCCCAAACACTGAGTGGTTTCAAAGCAGAAATGCAGAACCTTCCTGTGTCCCAAGGTCTTCAGTATCACTGTTTGGAAAGACGGTGATAATACTGTGCATGGTCCTAGCAGGAGCCACACGTTGGACGAGCACTCACCGGAGCTATTATGGACTGTCATGGGGTTGCTGGTTAAATGTGCTGACTCTGGAGCTTGATTTCCAGGGTTCAAATCCTGAATCTGCTATTTGTGACTTTGGTCTAGTTTCTTGGCTTTCCCCAAATTTGGTTTCCCCGTTTGCACATGGGTATGATGATATTAATATCTGCTGTATTAGTGTCCTATGGCCACAAGAAACTAAGACAAGTTTGTTTGTTTGTTTGCTTACAAACTTGGTGGTTTAAAATAACAGAAATTTATTCCCACAATTCTGGAGTCTAGAAGACCAATGTCTTCTCACCAGGCTAAAATCAAGGTGTCAGCAAGGCCATACTCCCTCCAGAGGCTGTAAAGGAAAATCTGGTCCTTCCCCTTTTGAGCATCTGGTGGCTCCTGGCATTCCTTGGCTTGTGGCCTCATCACTCCAATCCCTGCCTCCCTGGTCACATCACTTTCTCCTCTCCTGTGTATCAATTGCTCCTCTATTACCCTCTTATAAGAATGCATGTGACTACATTCAGGGCCAGTGATGATTAATTTTATGTGTCAATTGACTGGCATCGGGGATCCAGATGAAACATCACTCCCAGATACTTCTGGATGAGACTAGCATTTGAACTTGTGGACTTAGGGATGTAAACTGCCCTCTCAATACGGGTAGACATCATCTAATCCACTGAGGGCCTGAATAGGCCAAAAGGTGAAGGAAGGAGGAATTTCCCCCTTTCTTCCTGCCTCAGTGCCTGAGCTAGGACATCCCATCTCACCTTTTCTGGCCCTCCAACTGGGGTTGACACCATTGGTTCTCCTGGTTCTCAGGCTTTCAGACTTGGACTGAACTACACGACCTCCTTGCCTGGGACTTCAGCTTGCAGACTGCAGGTCATGGGACTTTTCAGCCTCCACAATCTCTAATACAGGGCCAACCTAGATAACTTTCTTATCTGCTAAGACCCTTTTATGCTACATGGGGGAACATTCACAGGTTCACTTTTCAGCCTATCACATTTACCTTGTGGTCTTATTATGAGGATGGAATGACATAAGATGACAAAGTGGCTAGAACATGGGAAGTGTTCAATAAGCATTACCTACTATTACCAGGCATATCTTGCCTGTACTGCAAAGTGACCCTGAAGGAACCCTGAAGGAAGACAAGAAGGGGACTGGTGCTAGTCGACCTTTGCCAATAGCATTTGAACATTCAAAAATGCTTTATGTTGGTGCTCTCAGCTTGTGCCTTTTACAAATACCTCTAAAAATTATAACACCTTACATGATAGACAAGTTGGGGATATGGTAAAGAATGCCAAAATTAGTGCCAGAGTTTATTCGCTTGTTCTTATTAGCCTATATTTGAAAATCAGTGTGTTCATAGGAACTTTATTTTCACACAATTCTGAAAGAATCATCAAATTCTGAATGAAGAAAACATCCATATTCTAGACATTTTAAAATTTCACATTTGGTTCATGATCTTCTCTGTAATGTTTAAAATAAGCTTGGGCATATCAGTCTTTTCAATATTGACATAAAATTGTTCTTTGTTATGTCACCTGAAGTCTCTGTTCGTTTCAAAAGCACAGAATAAAGATTGAGATTTAATATTTTAACAGCTTCCCATCCTTTCCATAGGCTTGGCGGGTAAACAGTCCAGACTGGGAATAAATTTATACTTTCAAAGCCCTTTCACAGACATTCATTTAATCCTCCTAATAATTTTATGATATGGGCAGGTAGCATGAGTTCCACCTTACAGATCTGGAAAATGAGGTGAGAAACGTTAGGCTGAGAGAGTGAAACAGAACTGATCAAAGGCAGAGCTGGACTGACTCCTGGTGACACCAGTAGTAAGGGAATAAAGATGGAGAAGGGTGACCCCGAACAAAGGCGAAGTATCGCCTGGAAATTCAAGCCTGGAAAAGCCTGAAGGAAAAAAGGTAGGAGATGTGAAATGAGGAAAGTCAAAAACCCAAATGAGCCAACCTCCTGTTAGCTCCTATTTAAAAAAGGAAAGATCAGTTTCCAACAAGCCAGCGATTCGATGCATGTGCACACATTCCTATGATTCTTTCCATGGGCTGCTCTCACATGCTGCAGAAAGTCAGTACATGACCTTATTCACTAGTTCTTTTTCTAAACCACATCCTCTCACCTGGGCAGGTGTCTGAGCAGGTGAGAGGTTTCTCTGCATGACTAAGACAATCAACTGCCCTTTGTTTCCCTCAGAAATATTTCCTCAAGGAAGTTGAACGCCAGAGCGCACAGGTGAATCAGGAAGTGAAGACAACATTGACTACACGGAATTACAACACTTATAATAGTATAAGTGATCGTTTATAAAGTAAATGTACCCACGTGTGTGCATTACTGAGCTCCTTTTTCATACTATAATTCCCTCTTCTTCCAGGAGGGTGTCAGTTTCCCAAGGGACTGTATTTCCTGTTTTTCAACTTTTGCAGCATTGCTTGAAGGCTTCGTGTGTGCAGGTGATATTACAGTTACCAGTCTTTGTGATGATAGGGCCGTCAGCACTGCATGCAGAAATGGATGGGCTCATTGAAACAACCTGATGCAGAAAGAGAAACTGCGTGTGAAACTACACATTTACAATTTCAAAGTATACTCTAAAACAGTGGTTCTCAAGCATGGCTGCACATCACAAGTACCTTAGGGACTTAAAACAAACTGGTGACTGGACACCAACCCAGGTGTTTAAATTGTTATTTCTGTGGGTGGGATCTTGGCTTCAGATGATCTGTGTGTAGCCAGGACTGAGAACGAATGTTTTAAATAAAAGAATCAATGAAAAGAAAATAATACCAGAACCTTACTCGATATCCCTTGTAGACAGTTCAAATATATATTCACACTTATTTTATGAGGCCATGGCAAGGGTGTAGATGTTGAAAATACTATTGGTAGTGAAGACATGAGAACAATCAGTGCATCCACCACACGAGGTGTCAGTAAACAAAAACTAGGAGGGGACATGGACAAAAGAAAAGAACTAGATCTGTTAGAGTGGTGAGAATTTTGTTATATACCTAAACACATTTAAAAGTATATTTTCAGTGTGTTAACGTTAGGAGACACTAGTAAAAGGTATATGGGAACTCTGTACTACCTTGACAACTTCGCTGTAAATTTGAAATTATTTCAAAATAAAAAGTTTATTTAAAAAAATACTTTGGTGACTTAAGATTTCTAAGGAAATGTACCACCTCTAAAACTGTCAGTGTAGGCTGACCCCTGCAGTTTTTATCCTGTGATTGTAACGGGGTTCATCCTACCACAATGAGATAATTCTTCCCATTAGCCTGACATAACATTAATAGCAACAACAGTAGTTCTGTGCTAAGCACATACCCACGTTATCTCTTTAAATCCTCACTGAAATTTTGTGTGTAGGTCCCATCAGTATCCTTATTTCATAGGTGAGGAAACTGAGGATCAGAGAGGTACAGTTATTTGCCTAATGTCATCCAGCTAGCTAATGACAGAGCTGAAACTCAAACTTAGACCTAGCTAATTATAGAGCCTACGATTTAAACCTCTGTATCATATCATCTCCCAAATCTGTGGGTTGTTTTCTACCACAATGACCAGATCTGCAAAATAAGAGAATATTTTCTGTGCATATCGAATGTGCAGCCCTGGCTCTGACCAGAATGAGAAAGCTTATGCTGCTCAGAGCCTGCTCCTTCTCACTCTCCTCCTGTAACTCTCAGCACCTTCTTTTCCCCCAGGCCTTTCCTGCTGTCTGCTCATTTCCTGTTTCTAAATTACCTGATAGATTAGATTAATTCGCTCTAAGGTATGGATGATTAATGGCATCTTCATGTGTTGGTCCTTAGAGGACTAAATCCATTTTTAAAAGAATATCTAAACAGAAGAGTATTTACCCAAAAACATGAAAATGGTGGAATTTACTCATTGTGGCACCTTCATGGCAAAGATATTTGAGAAAGAGGCCCTTAAACAGAAAAGCACACTGTTCATAAAAATCACTCACTGCATGTGAATTGATGTGCACAAGTCATTATAATTGACATCGAGGAGAGCTAAAAACCCAACAAGCACTTACTGTTTGGCACAGGGAATTATACCCAATGTCTTGTAACAACCTATAATGGACTATAATCTGTTTAGTGTTGTCCAAGGAGACATACAGACATACGGGAGTTGAGATAATAGGCAGGGTCACTGGTCCAAAAATTAGCCTGAAAAAAAGATTTGTACTGAAGACAAGCAGTGGTGGTAGGATGCCTCTTATTTGCAGTGGACTTGGGTTTTAATAGCGCTGTTCCTGAGCCTCGTTTCACCCCTGATGTTGTTTTTGTTGTTGTTGCAGGAGACCTTATTGTGCACAAACCCTTTTTCTCACACTATTTCATTTTTTTGGCCAGCATTCTTTTGAGGTAGGAATGAAAACATTCACATGTTTTAGAGGAGGAAACAGACTGAGAGAGTAAGCGATGTGCCGGAGGTTCCACAGCTAATAAGCAGTGGCTTCAGGCTTCAAACATCGCGCCCTCCCCCATCATCTCTGAGCTCCTCTGGGTGCATGTGTCTCCTGGCATGGATCCAACTGGGAGATGGAAACTACACTAGTAATTTGAACACAGACTAATACGAAAAAAACTATTAACTAGTAAGAGAGGATTAAGTACTGACGGCGTTTCATTGTAGACGACTGTTCATTGCTCTATAAGAATTCCTGGTGTACTACCTATGCCAAGCCAGACTGTTAACTCAAGTGAGCAAAAACAAGTGTTTGTGCTTCTCTCATATTCTCCACCAATGCCAAGCCTAGTGCTGGGCATAAAATAACCTGGGCATTCAGATCCAAGTTCACATCCTCACTCTGCTGCTTACTAGCTGGGTGACCTTGAGAAAATCATGTAGCCTCCCTAGGAAAGGCTTATGGAAAGAATAAAGTGAGCTAAGACATGCAAATGACTCAACTAAATAAGCGGTGGCTAATACTACTACTGTTACTATTATTATCAGCAGCATCATTATTAAGATTCCCTAGTTCTTTGTCTTCTGAAATTCTGCCGAGTGTAATAATTGGGACAATATTCGAAAATCAACAAGACATTCTTTGACCTCATTTGCAGGCAGATCTGTCCTTTGATCTGCCGTAAGGAACTACCATATGGTAGTCAGCCCTATTTTGAGCACTGACTTTTTTTTTTTTAACTGAATACTAGTGTCAGGTCAACATCCACCCTTCCTCATCAAAAATCTCTTAAGCACAAGCCCACTGAAAGTTGGCCTTCTTTAATCCAAGGGTGATATTTCTGTGCGTGGTTAAGTTTCCTTCAACTTTCAACATGAGCCAATTGGCTGTGATCACAGGATGTTATCAAAAACGACTGGGCAGACTGTGGGTAGTAATAGACATAAATGCCAAGGAGAAACAAGGAAAAAAATGAATCTTCCATCTCAGGGAGAAATAAGTGGCTTTACTATGGGGTCAGAAGGATCCTAAAATTCCCTGTTCTAGAGAAAATGCATAATGGTACTTTGGGAGTTGGAGAATTTGGCAGCGACAACACGCATGGATCAAAACAGCTTTTAAGGGCCAACCTCAGGGGACTGCATTTCTATAAAAGGAACGAGATGTTTTTCTTTACCCTGCAGAAAATGCAGAATCAGAGCCGACTGGAAACCCAGCTAGCTGTCTTGTCATTATCTGCAAAAAACGAGGAGGAAATGATGTTCTACTATAGTAGGGTGATGGGCAAAAATCTCTCCAAGTTTTCCAAAATTCATTTGGGCAAGTCTTAGAAAGCAGGAAAGAAAAAAAAAACTTCAACATAAAACCTTGTTGAAAATGAATTTTTATGGACTTTCTGCCATAATATCGTGTTTAATGAGAGCCTCTACATTTAAGTACATTTTCCCCTTGTTCCAAATGCACCCAGGCCAGAAGTGTGGAGTTGTGTTTGACCTGAATGACATTTTAGAAGAAGCTGGTGACGTGAGTGAGCTCACGCTACAGGGAACCGTGCAAGTCTGCACAAATGTCCCCGTACTGCCAGTCACCAAGCAGTCCACAGGCCGCAGTGTTGAGGGGAGGTCCCAAGGCCCACCCTGCACCTCACTTAGGGCTGACCACAAACATTCAGTAAATCCCAGTGATGAGAACTCAAAGAAAGGCTCCGAGAGAAATATCATGAATACGGTAGGATGCATTCTCCCTTTATATTGAAATTATCTTCTTATCCTCTGATTTGCTTTAGAACTACTCTGATTTCTCAGAAAGACTCAGTGTTACATTTTCCTCCAATAACTTCTTTCACTCTTAAATATTGAAGTGACTGCTTGGTGCAGGAGGAGAAAGCAAGGACTCAAAAGGGAGGTGACTGGTTCCAAGCCCCTTGGGGAAAGGGAAGCCCGAACACCCCATGAATCTTAACAGAGGGGTTAGCCCTGGTCTGCTCTTCTGCTTCCCACAGCAGCCTAGTCAGGGAGTGAGCCAGCCCAGGACCAGCACTCAGGTTGTCCCTTGGCAACCTCTGAGGGACTGGCAGTTCCATGACGGGAAGGAATCTCAAACCAGGTGCCACGAACAAAGACTATCTAGACACACGGCACAGGGTGACTTTTAGGCCCTGGGATTAATGCCCAGGCCCCTGGGACTCACTTAGCTGACCCCTGAGGCCTAGTTTATTTAGTAACGTGGAATATTAAATATTCACATTTTTAACAAGGCATGTGCCTTATCAGTATCCTGGATTCATCTTCAGTAAAGGCCTTCAATAAACACAAGTTCTTTCATACGTTTGGAAATACTTGGAAGACGCAGTATGACAACTATTGAACATGTGGATATAAATAATTACTAGGGTTCGATTACATTATTCACTCTATCCAACAAATCTTAGTTTTAATAAAGGTTGTATCCTGTTGGAATTGCTGAAATCTTGTCATTATTTCTCCGACAAGCAACTTCAGACATCAAGCTTAAGTCAAATAAAATTGGTGCCTTGATCACGTATTCCATCCAACATTAACTTACTGCATATAAAGCTATTAATATATAGTCCATACGTATATTCCTAATAGTAGGATTGAAAAATATTGTAGTCTAGGTTGCAACATTTGGATTTTAAAATCCACTACAAGGCTGAGATAATCCATATATTACACTGAACTCCATTTATTGTACTGAAAGCAAATGCCTTTTTAGTGACCAAAGAGCACCCTCGGAGAAGGTAAACTGCAGCCCACTTCCTACTCAGGTAATTACATTCTCTGCTGGTTTAAATCTCCTTCCAAGGTTCTGTGCCCCACACAAGGCTCTCCCTGCCCTGGCTTTGAACCTCTGGAGTCTGGAGTCCATTGGAGCAGCGTCCCTCCTTTCTCTGAGCAACCCCATCTCTGGTCCTGGGTGGAATTATTTTTATGAGGTTGGACTAGTCATGTGTCTGTCACCAGAGCTGAGAGCGTCTTCCTGGGGGCTCTACCTAAGAGCAGTCACATCTGATTACCAGTCTATCTGAGATTCAAGCCTGGATGACTTTTAATTTTTTGATGTTTAATGTAGAGAAAATAGAATTGCTTTTGATTGATCCTGCTGAACTCCGCAAAGCATGTACTTCTTTTACCGTTCAGTGGGCCACGGGAGGCTAGCAGCACAAGATGCTCTATCCAGAGGGGCCGGTGCAGTGGAAAGACTGGGCTAGGGGCCTTGTTGCAGTTTTCGGCTACTGGCTCTGTTATTATCTGGTTAACTTTACCCAAATTACTTAAAGCCTCTGAGTCTCAGTTTCCTCATCTTTCAAGCTGTGCTTTAACATGCAGTTGTTACAAAAAGCAAATGAAACTATGTGTGTCACATGACATTGCAGGTATTGTGATTATTCACAACATGCAAAACTATTCCTTTAAAGACATGAACACTGTGTGTCACACACACCAACAATTTTACTTTACTAATATTACGGAGATTATAAACTATGACAATAAAGTTTGCACCAATTATCTTATAGAAAATATATTAATAGAACTATGGTGAAAGCTTTAATAAAAAGTACATGGTCTTAAGAAAATGCAAGGCAGTGCTCCCTTGTCCAAATTTTGGTTTACGTTAAATTGTCACTACAGGCTGGCCTGGTTTCCGATAGATGTATGAGCCTGGAAGAAGCACAGTTACATTTTCATTGAAAAACAATTCCTCTCCCTCTATAAATCAACATCATTTCCTCCTGGCCCCCTCCAAGATTCAGCAGCTGTCATAAGGTTGCCAGGTAGAATAATGATTCAGGACCCACAGACCACACTGTCTTATTGAACTGCTCCCAAGCTCACTGGCTCTGGGACCAATAAATCATTGCTTTACAAGTCATCTGGAACGCAAGGTGTAGCCCAGAGTCAAGAGTCAAGGTTCCACGGTACTGTTAGGAGGTATTTGTTATGAAAAATTTCTTTTAAAAAAAATAATTTTAGTCACAGAATAACCTTTCTCCTGATCCTTTGAATGGTTTCCTATCTGCATGGTTTTCGCCCTCTGAATATTTAATAATCCCAATTCAGTGTTCAGATACCACTCTGGTTTTCTTCTCTTGATTTTGAAGCTCTTCCAGAGCCCCTGTTGTTTATTAAAACGTGGAACTCAGGATTCTTTCTGGTGTGGCTTCCGCCTCGTTCTATCCCACTTCCCACGGAGATTACACACTCGGTAAAGAGCCGGCCTGTTTTCGGTGTCCCTAGCAGATGGAGACAAAGTTATTCTCCACTTTTGTTCCAAGAAACAAGGCAATAGGGTGTTGCCAAGTTTTTGCTTTTTTGTACTGAGCAGTTGGAACAATAATAATAATACCAACCTCTCCTCTTTGTAGGAGCTTTGCCATTTATACAGTTTCTGCCCCTCTCTTCTCACACCATCCTGGTCTCTCTTGGGAGAATCAAGTGTGAAATGTGCTTCCTGCTGCCACCGACAAAATAGGTGAGGGGTAAGGACTTTGTATTTTAAACATCATCTAAGACTCCAGAAGTTATCAGATTTGCTGGTGAAACTGAAAACTCAAAAACTTTTCTGGGTCATATTGATTTCTGCATAAGTATTTAATCATTCCATTTTATTGATAGCACCTCTTCTGTTTCTTATAACTCTCCTGTCTTAATTTTCCTAACAAATATGTGAGCTGAAAATTGAAACGTATTCTTGTAAATTAAGGACTACAGCTTGACTTCAAAGTTAGGGCTAGGAAAAGGGGGAAAAAACCCCAATAAACCCCTCATTCTCATTCCTCTAGGATGAATACTCTTTGCTTCAGGAGCAATGCCTTCAGTTGATTAGAAAACTGAATTTCAAATTTCAAATGAGTTTAAGGATTTGCATTCTTTGTACCAAAAGGTATCCAGGAACATCACAATGGTAGTTACTACCAGGCAGGCAAGATCCCTGATGAATGCTGAAATTTGTGGGTGAAAAAAAAATAAACTAAATAGTAGCATGGACTCAAAGTATCTCTCCTCAAATAAATTACTGTGGTGGTTTTAACATGTGTCCACAATTTATTTGATTCTTCTTTCTCCAGGAGGTAGAACTTCATTCCCTTCCCCTTGAATGTGAGCTCAAATTAATGACTTACCTCTATTGAATGGAAAGAAAAAAATTGTAACTTTACATGGTAACTTTACATAGACACCACCTTAACTAAGTGATCAAGTTAACATTACGGTAATAATACTTATCAACAATTTGTATCTCCCTAATATAATGGGATGAAAAGGGTATAGTACCTCTGTAATATACCTCCCCCAAATCCATAACTACAGAAATCATGAAAAAGCATTGGATAAACCCAAACTGAGGGACATTCTGCAAACTAGCTGACCACTACTTCTGAAAAGTGTCAAGGTTATAAGAAACAAGAAAAGAGGGTGAAAAAAATGATAGCTAGAAGGAGACCAAGAAGACACTATAATTAAATGTAATATGGTATTCTGGATTGGATCCTGAAACAGAAAAAGGACGTTAATGGAAAAACTGGTGTAATCTGAATAAAGTTTGTAGTTTACTTACTAGAATTGTAGCAATGTTAATTTCTCAGTTTCGATAAATGTGTCATGGCTATGTAAGATGTATAAGATTAGAGGAAGCCAGTTGAAAGTTTACGAGGACTCTCTACTATCTCTGGAAATCTAAAATTCCCTCAAAACATAAAAAAATTTTAAAATAATCTCCATGTTTATGGGTATGCCTAAAGTCAGCATAGATGAAGTTTACATTCATTCATTCTTTCAATTCAGTTCATTCTACATATATTTATTGAGTGTCTATGTTCTGCCAGGCACTGTTCTAGGCACTGGAGAAACGGGTAAAATGAGTGAGGTTCACACACTGATGCCAAGTTACAGCCTCACAGGTATAACAGATATAATGAGTGATACAAAGAATAGGTTGCTATGGGCGCATATTACAGGGTGCAAACCTGGTCTGAGGGTTAGGGAAGGCTTCTCTCAGCAGAGAATGTCTGAGCTGAGACCAGAAGCATAGTGTTAGATGGGGTGGGAGCTGTTTGAACCGAGAGGGGATGCTTCCAGGCAGAAGGAACAGCATGGCAAGCAAAGAATGAGGGATCAAAAGGAAAGCCAAGAAATGGATTTGAGAAGTAGAGAGAGGGATCTTGATACGAAGGCAGGGGCTAGATCATTCAAAGTCTTACAGATCAGGGAAAGGATTTTGAACTTTATCCTAAAGTAATGAGTAACCAATGGAGTATTTTAAGTAAATTTTGTAATTTCGTTGTGATCTATTTCTCTTAATTTATGTAATTCCTAGCTACATAAGTCAGTATTGTTCATGTTTGAGAATGGTTGAAACTTCCTAATTATTAATGGCTTTACATAAGAAAGGTATCATTTGTTTTTCACCCTGACCCCATCTCTACCCTCCAGCAATGAGCTGAGTTGAAATCTCCTTTATTGACTGAGCCACATTGTGGATAAGGAGGAGTCTCTGAGCAAGCAAATATATTTTCCAGTTGGCTCCCCAGCACTCAAATGGCCTTCCATTTGGGTTACTCTCTCCATCATCAGGGCCTTGATAGAAGGCAGGGCCCTATCTCCCACTGCAGATGCCCGTGACTTAGGGTCATCTCTCTGGGTCTTCTCAACAAGATCTTTCAATCTTAAGTAGATGATGCAATAACACAAGGGCTATCGAGAATTCTTCCTGGGAGGAAGTACTGGCAACCAGATCTAGGGGCACTGGTGGCAGCAGTACCAGCAGAGATGTCCAAAAACTGGACAGATCCTGAGGCACCATGTGGGCTCTGGTTCTGCTGCCAGCCTCCCCTTGGCTCCTTCCCATTTGTTAATCCTAGCCAATTCTCTGGGGGCGATCCAATATCTTCCTGATAATTTCTTTATTTGCAGGTCTTTTTCTGACATTGATGACAAAAGACATTGACTAGTAATAATAAGAGCTCACATTCATATAGCACCTCATTATTTGATAAGCACTGTTTTAAGTGCTTTGTTAGACCTATCATCTCCTTTAATACTAGTAAAATAGAGAAATAAATTCCTCTGCTGACAGAGGGAAGCCATGTGCCAGAATCATTTACTTTAATAGGAAGAAACTAAAGTATAGAGGCAAACCTTTTTTCAGGCCAAGAGACTATAAAGGTGCTTTTCTCTAGTAGCAGGAAATTGGAAGTAACCTGAAATGTTTGAGAATGGGGGACCAAATGGGCAAATTACAATACAATCACTCAAGGGACTAGTATGCAACCATTTAAAACAATAATTAGCAAACCTGAGATGTAAAGTGAGAGAAGCTTGCGATGGCAATGGTGTGGACATATGAAAGCAAATGGAGGAATTATGAAGACATTCAGAGTTGTTTTGTTAGGGTGGTGATTATAGGTGGGGTTCCTCCTCTGTTTCTAAACCCTCTCTAACGTTATAGTATATCTATAATTTTAGAAGGAAGCACCCTTGACCTCGCTATATATTTATCCCAGTGCTGCAGGATGACTCTTCTCCAATCATCCCCTTAGAAACCATTTAAGATAATGAACTTCAGGGCCACTTTCAAGCCTATGCTGGCAGGGCAGATATTGACTGCAATGTTGAACTGAAGTTTTCAATACCAAATCCCCAAATGGACCAAAATTTCAATCCCCATCAGCTTCTGTTGTGAGGTTAAAATCCGAACCCAGATGCACATATCTGGGGCTGGGAGCCACCGCTGCCCTGACCCAGTTGTTCTTGCTGCACGGCAGTTTTCTGCCTCACACAGGGAACTCAGACATCCGATTCAGTTTGTGAAAATTTGCAGAAACAAGATGTCAGTCCTCTGAGTCAAACTTTAAACTTCCATACAGGCTTATTCCCAGGGGTCTTCTATACCCTCAGTTTGTGATGTTCTTGTCCAATTTCCTGACCATTGCTCCTATCTCTCTGCTTCCTGGGCTCCGAAGTCCACCTTCCCTGTGAAACCTTCCCCAGTTCCTTAAGGAATTTTCCCTAAGATACCAACGAATTAACTTAATGTTAGTTGAACTGCTAATGAGATGAAAATGACACTTGCAATTTTTGGAGATGAAAAATGGCCTAATAGCTACAATTTCATGTGGCACAGCCTAACTAATAGCAGGCAGCACCACCTACAGTGTGCAACACCAACAGCCCCCTTATGTCACACTTCAGAGTCCCCAAAGTCACTTATTCTGCCCATCAGGATCTGCAGGGCTCCACGGGTCAACTTTGACATTGCTTTCAACAGGTAGGTCCCACATCTCCAACTCATGCCTTTTTCATACGTTTCAGAGATTTGTAGTTCGCACCTAATTGAGACATTTTCAGAAAGGACCTTTGAGGTCCCTTCTGACCTAGACACTAATTTATATATAGTAGGATGATCTTATTAAATAAGAACTGCTAAACAGTTCTGCTTAATAACACACACACTGATTAGCTTTCAAACTGAAAAAATGCTTGAGTCCTGTGACCTAGCAATTCCATTTCTTGGTAATTTGTCCAACAAATATACCCACATTCATGCAAAATGATGTATATTTAAGAACATTTATTGCTACTTCGGTTTGTAATAGCAAAAGACTATTTTTTACTGATTAAATACACTTGGCACATCAATACGGTGGATTGAGTAATGCGTCTCCAAGACACAGCATTAAGTGTAAGATAGTGTTATGGTATGTTTCCATTTCCATGAGGAAGTGGTGCAGAGAGAACATGTGTGTTTGTGTGCATGTCAAATTGTGTGAGTACATAGAAAATCTCTATTTAGATTCACAAGACAATTATGATTTCCTCTTGGGAGGGGAACTCGATGGTCCAGGAAAGGGGAGAAAATTTATCTTTCAGTATACGCAATTTGGTGCATTGTAAATTTTCCACCACATGCGTGGATTATTTATTAAAAAATAAAAGTAATGTTTCTTAACTAGGTTTTTTTCTTAAATGAATAAGATTCAGAATTAAGAGCACAAAAAGAAAAAAAGCACAAAAAGTAATATATGTATAAATGAATCACTATGCTGTATAACAGAAATTAACCCAACATTGTAAATTGACTATACTTCAATAAAAATTTTAAAGGGTTTTAAAAATTTTAAAAATAAGTAAGAGCACAATCCTGCTTTGCTGTTGACTGAAGGAGTCCCTTTCACTGATCCCCATAGAGTTAGAGTGAGCTGTGCCTTATATTCACCTGGTTCATTCCAACCCTCCTGAGAAAGGCTGAAGTACTGATGCAGAGCATCATACCTCTCTTGCCATGAAACTCCCAGATCACTCTAAAATTTCCGCAGTTTGTTCTTTCAAGCAGGGGGAGGAAGGGGACAATTTCGGGGGAGGCAGAACATATCAAGCAAATTAAGCATAAATGTAATGACATGTAGATCTATATTTTCTTGTAAACCACTAAGAACACTGTCCCATAGTAAATGTCCCCCCAGGTTTACACAATATTTATTTGTTTCTAGAAAATTAAATTGTTAAGATCCTTGAAAGCAGAGCATTCTTTTGAGTAGGCAACATAACTCCCCCATAATTTTGAAAGTAATTTGAACCCAAATGAATAAAGATTTCCTACTCAGCCACCACTATCCAGTAAGTACTACAAAGCAAGCACACAAAATCTAGGATGCTTTCCAGGGTTGTTTTATTTTTGGTTTAGTCCCTTGCCTTTAATCTCTAGTTGTAGGCCAATTCCTTATACAAAGGACCATACATTTGATCTTTAGGCAGATTTTAAACATGAAGACTTCTGAGGGAAAAAGAAAAGAAGAAACCAAATGACAGTAAAAGAGACCCATCCAACTGTGTTTTAGTTTTGGCCACCCTGGTGCTATAACCACCCGGATGCTCCTTCAAAACAACCCCAGTCCTAAGAGGTCTGAGCAATTCATGAAACTTTGAGAAAAGAAACAAAAAATAAGTTTATGTTATACTCAGATTTTTTCCAACTGGGTTTTCTTTCCTTACTTTTGGAAAATACATAAGCAAATAGTGTTAGAATATCTTCGAAGCCTCTGGCATGGTAACTGCCCAGCAGGTCCTTCTGCATCCTCAATCAAAGATGCCACCTACCCTTCACAACTGGTTCCTTCAGTGAAAACTCTTGATATCACTATGATACATGTATCATTCCCCCTTTACAAGTGCATTTTTCACTTTTTAAAGGGAAATGCAAAAATATAACTAATTAAATTTAATTACAATAAAAACAAAAATTGAAAACTAATGGAAAAATACATGCAACATATACAAGACAGACCAATGGTTACTATTCATGATAAATAAATTCTCCATTTTTTTAAGGAGCAAAGAATACGAATTGGTCATTAAATATATGAAAATGTGTCAAACTTTACTAATAAAGAAATGCAAATTCAACTCAGCAACAAAAGAACATAAATAACCCAATTGAAAAAACGGGCAGAGGATCTGAACAGACATATTTCCAAAGAAGACATTCAGATAGGCAACAGACACATGAAAAGATGTTCCACATCACTAATCATCAGGAAAATGCAAATCAAAACTATGATACGATATAACCTCACAACTGTTAGAATGGCTATTTTCAAAAAGACAAGAGATAACAAGTGTTGGAGAGGAAGTGGAGAAAAGGGAACCCTGGTACACTGTTGGTAGGAATGTAAATTTATGCAGCCACTATAGAAAACAGTATGGAGATTCCTCAAAAAAATTTTAAAAAGAACTACCATTGATTCAGCTATTCCACTTTTGGGTATCTAGCCAAAGAATACAAAAACACTGATTTAAGAAGACATGTACACCCCTATGTTCATTGCAGCACTATTACAATAGCCAAGATATGGAAACAACCTGAATATCCCTTGATGAGTGAATGGATAAGGAAGATGTGGTATATATACAATGGAATACTAAATAGCCATAAAAAAGAAGAATATCTTGCCATTTGTGACAACATAAATGGACCTTGAGGGAATTATGCTAAGTGAAGTCAGATGGAGAAAGACAAATACTATATGATTTTAGATATATGTGGATTCCAAAAAACAAGGCAAACAAATAAAACAAAAACAATCTCATAGGTACAGAGAACAGATTGGCAGTTACTAGAGGAGAAGGAAGTTGGGGTGGGTAAAATAAATGTAGGAGGGTCAATTATATGGTGATGGAAGATTACTAGACTTTTGGTGATAATCACTTTGAAGTGTATACAAATATCAAATTATAATGTTGTACACTTGAAACTTATTTAATGTTTTTGCCAATTTTACCTCAATTTTTAAAAAGTAACCCAAATTCAAATCTGTCATTTCACCTATCAAATTAGCAAAGAAAAACATTAAGTAAACATTGTTACTATTTAATGTCCTCTACCATTTGGGGGAATAAACACTCATAACTTGCTATGGAATCATTAGAGAACTGAGTAAATTGTAATACATCCATAAAACAAAATGTTTATCAATGTCCGAAACAATACCCAAGAAAATGGCAATTAATAATGGCAATAATAATCATGGAAAAAGCAGTTTACAAGAATATGGTCCATGTAAAAGCAGAGTGTTTCTAGAAATGTGTTTCACCAAAATGTTAAGGTGATTCTTTTTGGGTTGTGGGATTTCATGTTATGTTTTAAACTTTCTTCATTGTATTTGTCTGCATTATTTGATTATTTATTATCAATATATCAATTTTACAGAACCCAAAAAGCCCCTCTCTAAAAAAATGTAAGGGAATAAGTGACTCTTCTTTGGAAAGCATCTACCATGTGTATGGGAAGATTCAT
This sequence comes from Vicugna pacos, assembly GCF_048564905.1. NCBI lineage: Eukaryota > Metazoa > Chordata > Mammalia > Artiodactyla > Camelidae > Vicugna > Vicugna pacos. Next base: position 49,442,092 of record NC_132996.1, on the reverse strand, counting down.
TTTTCTTGGGGCCTTTTATTACCCCATTAAAATGAACTGCACATTATTTTTAATGCTTGAAGTTCTCTGAATAAATTTGTGGGTGTTCTCTTCCAAAGACTCAGTCTGGAAAGATTAATCTGTGGTTTTGGTTTAAGAAATGAAGTCTATTAAGTGGTCTTAAAAACAAAAGTGGGCATCAATGCTCATGCAAATTATTGGTGCTTTAAAACCCCCGAGCTTCAGCGAGCACTGGCTTTCTCTTCTTTTGCACTTTATTTTGAATCAGTGGAGAAGGTAATGGTGAGGGAACCCTGTAGGAGAAGCATCCACCTGTCCTACACACTCGGACTGAAGGCCAATAGACCTTCTAAAGTTGGGAGTCTGAGTAAGCCTGTGAGATGACAGCGGGGCTTTGATTTTGTGATTACAATTGAAGATCAAGGTGAGCAGTCGGTGCCTGCAGAACTTGCCTGATGGAAATGAATAAACACTTGGCTCTAATACTATACCCAGCTAGAATACAAATAGAGCATATTATCAGCCATCAGAGCATGTCGTCCCTGAATAGCACTGGACTGAGGAGCAGCCTTTAAATCAAAGTGAAGGAGAGTGCCCCAGTGCCCCTCATCAACCATTCCTCAGCTGGGCTCCCCGTGGAGCCAAGAGAGAGAGGGGACCCCCCTTAGGCAGCCAGATCAGCAGAAAGAGCTCTGGGATTCAACAAGGTGTCAGGTGTATTCATTGTACACAGATTCTCATTTGCCTCTTCTGCTGTCTGACAGATTGCTTCTTTGCAGACCTCCACAAGGAGGCAAATTACTGGGTAGGATGTGGGGAAAGAGGCGCACACACTGCTGGTGGGAGTGTAGATTGGTACCTGATTTGGGGAGAAGGACTATTTGGCAGTGTCTGTCAATTTTTTAAATACATGTGCTGTGTACCACAGCAACTTCGTTTCTAGGAGTCAAGCTTCCAAACTTCTAGCACAAGGATATACGTACAGGGAAGTATATTGCAGCATTGCTTATAATGGAAAAAGTTCCAAATAATCTAAATGTCCATTGCTATGGGACCATTTAATAAAATATGTCCTATCCATACAGTGGAATATTTAAGTGTGGCCATTAAAAATGAAATACTATAACAGTGACTTGGAAGGATACCTCTGTTAAATGATGCCCCTTGTGGGTAGGAGGGAATCCTTATTTCCACAAATGAACATATAGGTATATGTATATGTCTACTTAATGTTGAAAAGAATTTGAAACAGTTAATGATTTTTAAGGATGTGGTTAGGATTGAAACAGAAACAGAAACAGAAACTCCCTTCCTACTCTATAAATTTCTGTATTGTTTTCATTCAGAAGTTTTTCCTTATGATGTTTACTGTTATGTCTTAAATGACACATTTTTTAAAAGGGGTCAAACGTGTCTGTTCACTTAATAGTTCATGTTGACAGTCTGTTCAAGGTGACCCTCACTCTGTGTAGAGGAGGTTGTCTTGTAAGTTCTGAACGTACTAAATCAAACTTGACCATTGATATCTACTCCTGAGAGAGTGTTGTTCTCTCTCTCTTGGTTCTGTCTACCTGGGTAGAACAGGAACACCCAGGAGCAAAGGAGGAAGCAGCAAAGGCTCTCCCTCCATGTCCTCTCGGGGACATCACTCCCTATGTCTGCCAAGTGTAACAGCTGATGGGGCCACTTGTCATGTCTTCTTTTTTATCTCTTTCTGCCATTTTACACCCTATGTTCTAAGTAAGAAAGGAGAACAAAAGGAGAGGGCAAGAGAGGAAGAAAGGAAAGACAGAGGGAAGAAAGGAAGGAAACTGGGGAGGGAGAGGGGGAGAGAGAAATGGGAAAGTAAGCAGAAAATTTGAAAGATGAATGGAAGAGAAGGCAGGGAGGACAGAGGAAGAATTTGGCATGGCCAGAGAGGACTGCTCTGTAGAAACAAGGGAGGAGGGTCCTGGAGGGAGGGAATAAATTAGAAGGCATAAAGGCTTGGCATCTGCAGAGGGACTAGGATATGGAAGGTTAAGGATTGCTGTGAGAGGGTACGTGTCCTGATCTGACTCCATCTCCTCCCACCACACCCTCGGGTCTGTCCTTGGTACAACCACCTCCAGCCGCTTTTCTGAGAGACCCCTTCACTTTCTTCTCCTGACGCTTGGCTCTTCCTCTACAGTTCCCTCGGTTGGTAACTGCTTCACACCTCAGGACCTGTTCTCTGGCAGTTTCACACTAGTCTCTTCCTCCTCTGCAAAATGCCTCAGCTTTGATCCACACCCCCGCCATCACACTATAGCATCTACTATCCTGAGCTGTTGGCTGAAGTCTATAGACCCCCAGGTCTTTCTCCCTCATTCTTTAAGAACTTTAGATCCTATCTTAACATCCTTCTCTCCCACATCGGCCCCTCCTAATTCTTGGGGAATTTCAATATCCATGAACCTTCTGGTACCCTGGCCTTTCAGTTCCTTGACCTCTTCTGCTCCAACCACTCATTCTCATAATCTTGATGTTGACTTTAATTTCACCCCTCCATCATTTCTATTTCATCCCACCCTCCAACCATCAGTTCCTATCTTTCCAGCCCACTCCATCACTTTGACAATTCATTGACCCACTATGATCTGAAATTCAGTAATCCTACCACCTCTTCATTGGCCTTCACTCCCTTGGGTCTTCATTTCCTTTCCTACCCAGTTTAGATTCCATGGAATCACCTCCTTGCTCACATAAGTAATGCTCTTGCCCCCTCTCTCTCCCTTCTTCATATTGTCCTTGCAAAAGCCCAACCATGGCCAAATCCAGCACCAGAGCTGACTTTCTGAAGAAAAATATACACCAGTGAGGCTGACTGGGCCTCCAGAGATACTCAGAAACCTTGCACAAGTCTCCAACCACTTCACACATCCATTCTCTAGTGACGTTCATGATTTCCTCCTTTCACCCCAAACCCACAATACCTCCTCCTCCATCCTCACTCTAAGATGATGACCTGACTTCCTGTTTCACTGAGAAAATCAGATGAGAACCAGCTCCAACTCCACCACATCCACCCCACCATATCTGAGCTCATCAGCTCTGCTTTCCTCAATTTTTGTGGCTAGACCATCCATGCTCTCAACTAGACCAACACCTCCATTTATGCACTGTATCCTATTTCTTCTTGCCTCCTGATGGACACTTAGAAAATAATCCCCTCTCTCCCCTGCATCATTGATTTTTCCCTTTCTAATGCAAGATTTCCCAGCAGAATGCAAACTGGTTGATTGTTTTCTCCCATCTTTAACAGATCTTGACCTCTGTCTACTGCCTTAATTCCCTGCTCCCCTTTGCAACAAAAATCAGTGAAAGACTTACACCGCCTCAAAGTTCTCTTCTCTCACTATGTTGCAATCTGACTACAACAAGATTTTATTCCCACTGTTCACATTACCGAACAGTTCATGACAAGGTCCCCAGTGACCTCCACATTGGTAAATCCCACAGTCCGTTCTCCGTCATCACCCAACCTGACCTATTTATAGCATATGATGCTCTAGTTGATGGCCAGCTGACCACTCTCTCCTTCCTAACATGCTTTCTCCACTTGGCCTCCTGTATATCACTCTTTTTTGATTCTCCTCCTGCCTCGCTGGCTGTTCTTCTTAAATTCCTTTCCTGATTTCTTCTCAACTCCCAGATCTCTAAACACTGATATGCTCCAGAGCTTGATCCTTAGACCTCTTCTTCTCTGCCTATATTGACTCCCTGGCTGATTTCATTAAATCTCATAGTTTTAAAAAATATCTCTTTGTTAACAATTCCCAAATTCACCAGTCTGGACAGATCCCCTGAACACCAGACTCATAAATCCAATCCTTATTTGACATTTCCACTTGGATATCTAATAGGCATCTCAAACTCTTTATTTTTAATAATACCAAATTTTATACCAAATTCTTTATTTTCCTCCATAACCCCCAACCCCGCCACTGCCGCCCCAGTCTTCCTCTTCTCTACAAATTGCAAATTCATTCTTTCAGTTTCTCAGGCTAAAACCTTGACTCTTCTTTCTCTCAAAACTCAATCCAATCCATTAGGAAAAAAATTTTTTTAAGTATGTCCAGAATCCAATCACTTCTCATAACTTCCATGCTACCATCATTGTCGCTTAATGGGACTAACAGTTTCCTGACTGTATTGTGTATTGCTGTGGATCCTGCTGGTAGTTCACCACAATCCATTAGCCTTTCCTTTTTTGCATGTGGGTTGATACATTTCCCAGTTCTGCCTGCAGTTTATTGTGGACACATGACTAAGTTCTGGACAATGGAATGCAAGAAGGGATGTGTGCCACTTCCAAGGTAGACCTACAGACCATGGGATGCTTCCTGCATCCTCTCTTTACTTCCCATAAGCCAGATCCTGTAGAAACCTGTGAGCCATGTAAACAAAGGCAGTGTCCTAGGGGATAGAGGATCCTAAACTTCTGAATAATCATACAAAGCAGAGCTGCCTGCTGTCCTGAAATACACACCACACGCTGTTAGATGAGAGAGGAATAAACTTAAAAGGTGTTTGATCATAGTCCCTTCCCTCCAATAAATTAGCAGCTCTAAAATATGAAAAAAAAAAGCAACCTGTAAAGTCAGCACGAATAAGTGTTTACATGACTAAAAATGTTAACGTGTCAACAGGCCAGCTGCAACTCAAATATGTTACATATGATCATGAAAACAAAATGAATAATATGTTCCTAACAAAATTCAAAATTCTTTCAGAAAAGCTTATAGCAAAAAATAATGCACATTTTATTGTTTGATATGATGTTAGGGGTATGGTCTCAAAACCAGAGTGTTTATAGGTCCTGGAGTGGCCTTAAGTCATACTTCCTGACTCTGCTATTTCCTAGCTGAGTTGCCCCGATTAAGTCCCTTAAACTCTGAGACTCGCTTTCTATCTCCATTTTAATGGAGAGAGAACAGGAAAATAATACTTATTTCACAGGGTTGCAAGGAGAATCAAAAAGTACACTTGTTTTGAAAATACTTTGCACTCACAGTGAAAATAAAATGTGACAATGAATATATGTATGTTCATATATAACTGGAAAATTGTGCTCTACGCTGGAATTTGACACAACATTGTAAAATGACTATAACTCAATAAAAAAAAAAGTTAAAAGAAAAAAAGAAAGAAAGAAATAATTTGTCCAAAAAAAAACTCAGCACCTAAAAAATGTTCTGGTATTACTTTTTATGAAATAAAGATTATTTGTAATATGAAACAAAAAAAGAAAAAAAGAAAATACTTTGCACACATTATGGAAATGTATGGAAGGAACGCTATTACATTATTATGTACTATTATAGTTACCATAAAATCTCAGTGTTTGAAGGTAGTCTAGAAATCAGTTAAGACTATAGTGCCCAACCCAACAGAACTCTCTGGAAAGGTTTTGAAAACAGATGGAAAGGCCCTTTTCTCCAAAGAGTCTTATTAAGTAAGCCCTTTTTAAGCTCCCCTATACTCAGGTATATTGAGTAACTGGTAATACTGGTTGCTTCCAATGGTTAACTGGGTGGCTGAGTGATAGAATAAGAAGGAGAATTTGCACAAAATGTTTTTTGAACCTTTAGAATTCTGAACCATGTGAATGCATAATCATATTTAAAAAGTAGTTACATTAAAATTATTTAATGTATTAACCAGCAGATAAATAAAAGTTCATTGAAGGATCCTAATATAGCTGGATATATCAAGAGTTTGGGGAATAGGTCAAATTTCCCAACCATGGCTCATGCAGATTTAACCTTTACTGTATCCCAGGTCCCACCTGAACGTTCCCAATGTCTCCACACACCTTACTTTACAAAGCAGACCACTGAGTTGTCAGACAGCTGTAATTGTTAGCATATTTTTCTGTGCAAGTCTGTGTCAAAGTGAGGGATGCTATAAACATCATCATGGAGGTGGGGGTATAATTTGACCCACAGCATAACTGAATTCATAGATGACAGTGAGATACTTGATAACAGGGTTTATTGGCTACGATTCTGGTGGGTCTCCGCCTGTCACCAAGATAGAAAACTGACATTGATTTTATCTTCAGATTTTTGCTTGACCTACTGATGTGATTGTGGCTTTGGTTATCAGGGAGCTTTCAAAATGGGATATGAGTCCTTGTTTAATCAGCATTGTGTCTATCTTGTCCCTGATTCTTATTATCTAATGCAAATTGGCTTCCTTATTACCTAACATAGTAGCTTCAAGCAGGGAGAGCCAAGCAAACTGAAGCTACAAAATTCAAGCAACGGCACTGTCTTGCCCTAGACAATGTAAGATTTCTTGGTAAATGAATGTGTCAATGCCCCAATCCAAATGCACTACAATATTCAAAAGAACAGAAATCACTCTGAAAGAAATGATTGGGGAGTGTTTAATTTTGTACTTGGGTCCATGATTTCAGAATAGAAACCAATTGTTTCAACCCACGAGACTATACCAATTGCCCTTACTTTATCCCCACCTCCACTACCAAATTCCTATTATTTGTTCTCATTTGAATGGTCTGAAAGTGTCACGCAACAGAAAGGTTGTTATCAATACTGCATCAGCCCCAGATGGATTAGAGGGGGAGTGATGGCTGTGGCTCTCTTTAATCCCTCCATCGATTCCAGGATTCTGAGCTTCTCTAGGGAATGTGGCAAAGCCACAGGAAGTCCCCAAAGGCAAGATGTTACAGGCTGCTCTGTGGTTCAGCTGCCAAACACAGAAAAATTAATGCAGGCAAGAAGATGAGAGGAAACTCTTCCTTGCCTGAAACTCATAGGCAAGTGAGAGCATTTTGTTTGTTTCTTTCTTTCTTTGTTTTTTTTTTTTTAAATTCCTCCAGAAGTCCACTATAGCTTGTCAAGGAACACATACTTCCATGTATGTCTTCTGTTTCCGAAATGAACCCCAAAGCCACCTGCTTCAAATAGCCTCATATGGAGCCAGAGATGTGTGCTGAAGTTGCCTCCAGCCCAGTTCTGTTTCCAAGTCCAAAAATAGATTTGAAGGGGCCTTTGAACAAAATCTTTATATTCCCTGTGCTTGAGTGCCACTAAATTGAATGGCATTTGCCACTTACTTTCATCATGGAATTGAGGGGAAGTAGCTGCAATGAGATTTGTAAAGAAAAAATGTTTTTGTAGCAGATTGTAAAGAGAGAACAATGAGATATAGAGTAGCCATTCTTTACTCTATTAAGCAGTAATCTGTATTTATTGAAATTCATAGCACACACACAAGCTATGAGAAGACGACAAGACAAAACAGAGCAGAGGTGAATATTCTTATAAAAACATAGAATGAAATAACAGAATAACATTTGCTGAAAAACTCAGATTCCTTATATACACACACACAAAATTAGGACCACAAGCAACATTATAGGCAGTTGTAACAGCATTATCTCTTTTATGTTTTCAAGCACTTTTGTCAGCATTGTGTAAGACTGTGTTAAATTCTCAGCACTATGCTTTATTTCATTTAAATGAATTTGCTATAAACAAAACAAAAATTTTCAGTTTTATGTTTCATGAAAATAGAGTTTTTGATTTTTGAAAGGACTTAAGGAGACCAAAATGTTTTATGTAAAGTATTCATTAAATTATAGGAGAATAAGACAGAGAAATAAATACATTATAGCTTGTCTTCCTAGAGCATCCAGGCCCTAAAACGGCTACAACTGACATAAACAGTGCAGGTATTTAAAAATCAAGAATAAGGGGGGAGGGTACAGCTCAAGTTACCCATGAATGCTTAGCATGTATGAGGTCCTGGATTCAATTCTGAGTACCTCCCCCCAAGATAAATAAACCTAATTACCTCCCCCTCAAAAAAAAACAAAAAAATTTAAATTAAGAATAAGATATTAGCACTTTAACAACAACAAAAACAGAGTTGAAGTCAATTTTTTATACCATATCTGTGTTTAGAAATATTTTTAGACTATAAAATCACAGATACATTGATACTGGGGAATGTTTGATATGTATTTTTTGGAAAAAATACATGTGAAAATGCATCATGTGAAAAACACGTGATGCCTTATGCCCCCTGGCAATTTTTGCTTCATTTTGAATGAAAAGACATTCATTGTATTATTTGTACTCCATACAGAAGCTAGGGAAATTCCTTCGTCCTATTTTCCTCCTTATTTTAGCTTCTCTGAAGTTTGCATTATGTTTCAACATACATGCTTTTTATCAAATGCTAAAGCAGAAAGAAAGAAATCCCCACTTCAAACACACAGAAGAGCTAAACAGGTCTTCAACGTTTTCAAAAATCACTTCTATTTTTGCACACATCACATACAGGTCCTACAGCAGGAGAGGTAAAAGAGATAGGAGTGAAGCAAGGTGAAATTTGATCTTGCCACAACCCTATCAAAGTCCTATTAGACTGATTTTTCTTCCCTGCAAACAATTGGAAAGTAGCAGTGACAGGTAGTCCTTAAAATTTGGGCAAACACTAGGGAATACTTCATATCATTATACAAACAGGGAGTTGAGTGGTCTCCACTAGCTCTGCGAGTTTCCTCAACAAGAGAGAATCTAACACCCAAGTTTTGAAACTATGAACTACAGTATTCTACAGATGATTGTGCTTGGTGTTTAAAAGGCCCCTGCAGAGTTCCAGTCAAAATATTTACATTCCTCTCAGAAACTGTAACGCCAAGGAAAAGAAAAACATAGTGAGAGGACGAATCAAAAGAAAAACTTTCCTTCCCCCGCAGCGAGAGAAGGTGTCAGGCCGCTGGGTCTTCTCCAACGACAGTCCTGCTCTCTTCCTTTAAATCAGGCGTGGATAACACACCTTTTCGGTGAGCGTTCGTCTCTGGCAAGGTGCATTAGAAGGATTTTGCGTCAAAATTAGGGTTGTATCAATTTTTGAAAGCACGTGGGTAACAGAAAGCCGTGAGTGGGCGTGTGTAATTGTCCATGCGTGCTCCCCCCGGGCACTGCACCGGCGCTGTAAATAGACGGGTGAGTGATGGGCATGTATATTTTTTTCCATGAAGTGCAGCCACTGGCTCAAAGTGAGTCGGAGTCTGGCATGGAAGCGTTTTCGGGGCTGGACGGCGGCGGGGCTGGGGTGCGCGTGGAGGAAGGAGCCGGCGGGGGCGATGATTAGCGAAGGAAATGACCCAGCTCCCTCCCTTCTGTTTTCACAATCTGCGTCACGCTTCTGTACACTCCGAGCCCGCGGCGGGCGAGCGGGCGGCCGCGCACGCCAGGTCAGGCCGGGCACCCGCCAGGCGGTCGCCTTTCCCGCCCGGGGTCCTCCAGCCCCGACCCCGCCTGCGGAAGGACCCCAAGAGAGGACGGGATGGGGACCTGGCCTGGCGCCTCGGGGACCAGGCCCGGGAGCCGCGGAACTTCTTCCCTCACGGCGCCCCTCGACGTGGACGCGGAGCTGGGAGTCCGGAAGCCGGGTGTGACCGCCACGGAGCCCGGCCTAGGCCAGCCGGCCGCGGAGCCGCGCCGGGCCGGTGGGGAGGGGGCGCGGAGACACCTTGGCCTGCCCCGCCCGCGTTCTAGACAGAAATGCACCTTCAGCCCAAGCATTAGTAGTAATACTCCAGTATTCCTGTTAGAACAAGTTAATGTAAGGGTTGGGTCGGGAGGCCCCGGGCGGGGTCACGTGCGCCCCCGTCACTCCGGCTCCCCTCGCCTCTCCGGTTCGAGTTATGCCATCAAGCTAATATATTGTGACTGCTCTTCTCTCCTGTGACAAAGGCTTGCAGCTGCCTCCAAATCAATAGACGTCAAAGAAATATGAAAACAGTCATGACACAAAACTTAAATCCTGGCTGGAGCCTACACAATCAGAACTGTGCTTCTGTTCTCCAAGCCGCCGATTAATTTATCCCAAAGTTTAGTCAAATTTTTATTCCGGTACCTTTTTCCCAGCAGATCCCGCTACATCTGTCGGGTTTGTAATGTAATTTGTAATTACTGCCCTTCATGTGGTCCAGTGCCTTGAACCATCTTTAATTAAAAGCATAATTAAGGGAAGATCTAAAGAAAGACAATTACCAGATGGTCTTTTTTTTTTTTTTTTTTTTTTTTAGAGGCGGTAGTTTCGCGGAGAGGGGCTCAGGGTCTGTCCCCGGGACCCTATGCCTGGGGAGGGGGCGGCGGGCCTGAGCGACGCTTGCGCACTGCGGTGGCCTCGGCCCGGAGCACCACGGGCCCCTCCCAAGTTCTGGCCCAGAGATTTGGCCGAGGCCGCGCCCCAAGGTGAGCGCCAGCGTCCCCGCGGTGCAAAGAGACCCTACCTTCCTTCGCTCCTCTCCTTCCCTAGTGTCGTGTGGCGTGGGTGTCAGCAGGGAAAGCTGGGGCAAGTTCAAGGCCAAAACAACTTCCAAATCCTCGAGAGGGCCCCCGGAGTCAGCCCTGCCCGGCCCTTAGCGCAAGCCTGAGAACTCAGAAGCTGAAAGAAGGAAAGGACACGGGGGCTGGAAGGAAGGGGAGAGGGAGAAAGGCAGCTGTCCCCTGCCCCCATCCCTGAGAGGGCCACCTGGAGAGAAGGTCCCAGCCTAGGCCCTCCCTAGACCCGGCGGGGTTAGGGTGGGAGCTGGGACATCTGTCCCTTGAGGGTCTGAGAACCCCTGGGGACAACGACCTTGCCATCGCCCGCAGCCCCCTCGGGCAAGGTGGCGTCTTGACAGCCTGTCTCGGCTGTCGGCTCTTCTGTGCTCCCTAGTCCCTGGGATTTTCAGAATAAGTTTTGGGGCGAGGAAGGAACAAACCCATTTTCCACCCTATCCAACCCTCACGTCCCTGAAATGAATAATGCAGGCAGGAGCCAAGATTTCTGACTTAGAGCCGCGTTGCTCCGGCGGCTGGCGCTAGGATCCCGAAGTCGGATAATGGAAATTAAACTGTTGTTGTACGGCAGGGGATGTCATTATGTGACTGTTCATATTCAAAGTCAGGCAGCAATGAATTGTAATCATTTCAATTATCTTCAATGCACTTTCTTTAGGACACAAGTTGTCAACGATAAAAAAAAAAAAAGTAGATTCTTGCGGCTCTGTGGGTCCATTTTCCAGACGGTTTGTTGCTCTTGCTGCCTGATTTGGTTTCGGCTTTTATTCCCCACCCTCAGATTGTCTTACAGAGACTCTAGCATAGCAGAGTGAGCGAGCCGGGGCTCCGACGATGCTGTCCGGCTACCGCGCGAGTCTGGGATTGGCCTCCCTGCGCCTAGCGTGCGCATTTTGGTTGCTTTCAGGTTTAATTAACTTTGAACAACAAAAATGCCCGGAGCTCTAGATCTGGTGTCGCCTTGGGGAAGGGGGCCATCTTATTATATTGTGCCCTCCCCAGCCTAAAAGGGTGGGGTGGCTGCAGCAGCCTGCGCCCCGGAGGCCAGCACCGTGAGTCCGAAAGGCACGTGCTCTAGCCTTGGAGATCCCCCAAGAGAGCCGGTACCCTCTTCTTCCAGCCCGGAGAAGGCAGAGAAGAGCCAGAACCCGCGGAGCCTGCTCTTCTTTGTTGAAACTACTGCGAACCCGTGCTCTCTCCCTCTTGTCCCTGAACTTGAGGCAGCAGCGAATTGGATGTGGTGTCTTCGGGGGATGGCAAAGCGCCCTCCGCCCCTAGACCGGGAAGAGAGAGTAGGGGTCGCCTTTGAAGCCCGCGTGCATTGCGCCGATTAGGACTAATCCCGATCTTTACACTAATATCGCCTCTCGGGTTTTTATTATACCCATTTGGGAGGAAATGAGCTCTTGCCAGGCAAATAGCACCCCGCACCCCACTTTTCATAGCTGCGCAGGGCTGGGGCCTGAACAACCCCGCGGGCAATCTCTGAGCTGCCGATATTATATTTGTGAAATGTCCTTTTGTTGAAGCTTTTAACACCTTCTTATAACGAATCATTTGTTCTTTTCTCTTTAATTTTGATAGACAATTAGCCATCAGAGATACACCAGTTGACTGTAACCGAGCATTAAACTCGCCTTTATGTAACGCTAATTTAGCATAGCTGCTTTGTTTAACTTTGCTATATAAGAACCAGGTTTTGTAGCAAAAAAAAAAAAAAAAGGTGTAATTTTATGTGGGGCTTCATTTCTTTTGGCCCTGTACGCAGCAAGACCTCTCCTCTTTGTGAAGCGTTCTGCTGGGGCCTGACGCCATTTCCCGTGCCTAGCACCTGCAGGGTGGGGGTGGAGGGGAGAATTAGCATTGATATAGATTTAGTTGAAATGTAATCTCTTAAATCTGTCCAAGATTCGGGGAGATAATTACACTTTCACTGAATTGCCAGGGGTCAGCATCTCAGAGGACCTGAAGAGTTGATTTACTAACAATAGTGTTACATAAAAAATGGCGTTTGAGATTATAATGTTAATGGCTGCGGTCGCTGGGGAATGCGGGCGCTTCCAACTAATTCCATGTAACTTGTTTTTTGCCTCCCTTTTCCTCCCTCCCCTTCTTCTCGGTCTCCATTTTTGGAAAGACACGGCTTTGTGGCGTTTCTTTTGGTGGCAGGATCCAGGACGCTGGAGCGTGGAGTTGACGCGCTTTTTCAGAGAGTGTTTGTGGTGACAGGTAACGGCCTCGACAGCAAGGCTGGGCTCTTCCTCACGAGGACCAGGTCGAGGGCGCGGGCTCCCGGCATCACGCAGCGAGACTCTGGCTGGAGCGGAGCGCAGGCGGCGGAGGCGGAACACGGCGCCCTCCCAGGCCCGGCCTCCCCGGCCCTCCTGGAACCGGACCTGCCCAGCTTCCAGCGGCCTCGAGCTCCGGGGCTGGGCGAGGGCGAGGCCCTGCTCAGCACCCTAGTCTCCCGCCCAGGCCGCGCTTCTGCTCCTAGGGATACTCACTTCCCGCCGCTAACTTTCCGAAGTTCCATCTGGAGTTTGGCGACGGCCCGAAGCAGAGGTGACCAGGAATACCGAGAGACACCGTGAAGTCCAGAGTCTAGCTCGGGTGAGACTAATCCTAAAACTAAGAATTCAGCCTCCTTTGGGCTTGGAAACCGTTAAGGAGTTTACACTCCCCAACACACTTGTCAAACTCACGTCAAATTTTACCCACGTTGGTCTCTAGCCACAGACCCTAGACTCCATCAGAAATCCCACCACCACCCCTAACTAGGTGCCCCACCTGGTACTTCCTGAGCTTTGCTCCTCCTAAACCTCACTAACCCTACTTGAATGGCCTCAGGCCCCTCCCCTGAGAGACCTGCCCCCTGGATTCCCCCCCCCCCACCCACCCATGGGCCAACAAGGAGCCCCTGAAACTGTGAACAAAAGTCAAGGGATGAATAGGGAAAAGCAGCCCCTCAGCCTGGGTAGGACTAAAAGAGCTGGTTTTGTGACCTCCACCCAGGTGGCGCTGGGCCAGACAATTAGAGCAGGAGTCCAGAGCATGGGAGCTCCCTCAGGCCACACCAGGGTTCAGGGGCCTAGGCCTAGCCCCAGGACGTGGCCATTGTTGATACCCCAAGATCAGGAGCTTAGATTCTCTAGTGAGGGTGAGGCTTCGGAGCATGAAAGGGAGGTGCCCCTGCTACCTCTTACTCACTACTCAGCAACTAAGGGAGGCAGAGAGAGCAGGGCTCATCTTGCCAGACCTGGACACAGGCCTTGTCTGGGTTCTCTCTTGGTCTGGGAGCTCGCTTCAGTGAAGAAAGGGTATGGAGGCATGAGTAAAGGAAAGGTTGGAGCAAAAGAAAGGGCCACCCCTCAGCCTAATACACCCTCAGTCACCTTACCCAGCCTGGCGGTGCCTGCAAACTGACTGGGCACTGTGGCCCATGGGTGCCCTCCAGGGCTCACCGATGAACGCAGCTGGGGAGGCCTGGACGCCCAAGCCCTTGGTGCTGGGTTGGGGTGAGGGAGGAGGTCCCAGAGCTTCACAAGTGTTTATGTCGGTGCCCCCTTATCTTATATGTAACAGCAATATATATGTTAATTGAAAACTTCTGAATTTAAAAAGGTTGTGACAAGTTATAATTTGTCCTGTCAATGCCTGGAATCCTTATTTATCTCTTTAGCTTGCCTCCCTCTCGCGCCTGTCAGCTAACAGCTTGCCTAACTCGTTGACTTCCTCACTCATGGCACGGAAATGACAAATGTGCTGTTTTATCCGTACAATTTATTTCATTATTGTTGCCAGCACGAAGCATCACAATCAATCATAAGGAAGTCCAGTTGGCAGGTGTCAATCTTGGTGTGTTTTTGTACGTCTCAGTCTATATTTAATCCAATTATAAGGGTCACAGAGTAAGTGCCAATCCTCTTGTTACAACTCACATCTTATTTAAGATTTAAAGTAAAAAAAAAAAGTCAACTCAATCACATGGACATTTTGGGGGATGGGAGGGGATGCCTTTGAAACCCCCATCTCTTTCTCTGCCTTCTCACCTCCAGTTTAAATTATGCAGCCATCTCTTTTTATTAAAGAGTTGCAGGGAATCTGAGTTTTATGAACATTTGTGTGCAAATGAAGGCTCTCGTTATTTTGCTAAAGTAGAAGCAGGCTTAATGATGATCTTTCCGCTCATTGCCCATTCAAATACAATTGTAGATCGAAGGCGGCCTTGTCACGTTGAGAAAAAGTGAATTTCTAACATCCAGGACGTGCCTGTCTACTTTCAGCGAATTGCATCCAATCACCCCCAGGGAATTCAGCTAATGTCTCAGTCTCCACCCGGACAAGGGAGAGAAAGAAATCAAACATGGTGCCACAGACTGACTTAACACGAAAATGTTTAAAAGGAAAAGAAAAGCAGAGTTTTCTCGAATTGATTGTAACAGAGATTTTTCTTAGCAGGAAAGCAAACTGGAAGGATTTGGAGATTTTTCTCAAATGTCCAAGAAAACTTTGTGGTGAGGTAGAACAGACAGAAGAGAGAAGAAACTAAGTATTTCTTTAAAAGAGAGCAGGAAAAATAATTGAACAGCAGAGAAACAGAAAAAAGAAGAAACTAAATATCTCTTTGAATGAGAATGGGAAAATAACCGAATAGCAAAGAAATCACAGCATTGCACATTATCATGCCATTATGCAGTCTTCTAGACCTGGGTAAAGAGATGGCAAATATTACCTATGCTATTTCCCTTTTTGATGCTCAGATTCAAACATTCCTCTAGTTTTTACTTAAAAGGAAAATCTGGTTTTAAAAACTTGCCATCTAAAGGGGAGGAAGTGCAAAGGAGGAAAGGAAGAGCAAGAGCCACATGCAGCGCCCAGTAAATTTAATTCCTAAGATAATATATGGATTTCTGGCTTGGACAGCCATTTGAAATGACACACAATGTACACAATATTTTTTCCTCAGTGAGTCAGACTTCTTCTCCCTCTATTAATTTTTATATGGAAAAGTTTTATTAAACCCCTTTATAAATTAGCACCCACTCAGGAATAATAATTTTAAAAACAGAGTTAATAGGATGCATTATCGTCCAGACTTAGTAAAATGAAATTAAAATACTGAAGTGGAAAATCCATTTCTACTCTTCAGTTGTTTCCGAGACTCTGCCCATTCTCAGTCAAAAGACAAATTCACTACTAAATCAATTCCCACCCACCCCGAAGCACAGATCCGGCGGGAGGGGCTCTGCCAGTCTGGAAGCCGATTTATTTGCATAAAGTAGTTAAGGGGTGGGAGAGAAACCTACCTCGGACAAGAACACAGATCTCAGCTACAGTTCAAGCCAAGAACGGGTATCTCTAGTGTCTCTCCTCGTCTCCTTCCCATTAAACCTTGCTGTTTAATCTTTCCTCTCACTCCCTTCCTCCTCTGCTACCCTCAATCTCAGGCCCCTCAACCCCACCCTCCTCCCCACCTCTGCTGGAAGGAAAGCTCTGGGCTTCCCTGCAATCACAGGTCGGGTGGGGGTGGACCAGGGGACCCCGCGGACCCAGGGGCTGCCGAGCTTGCTCGCTGCTGTCTTGGAGAGCGAGAGCGTAAGACTGTCCTTGATGTCGGAGAGGGCTGAGGGGAAGCCCGGAAGGAAAGGGGTTCCTTTCCCGTTTCTGGCCCTTTGCACCCCACCTGCAGCCCGCCTCAGGTACACTCCTCATCCTCGGACTGCGAGTCGTCGGTGACGCCCCCCGAGCCGCCCTTGGTGCCCTTCTGCCGGCACCGCTGGCGGTGCGGCCTACAGTCTGCCCCTGCCCAGGCGGGGCAAAGCCAGGCCTCGCAGACTGGGCACCACGAGGGCCCGCGCCCCGCCAGGCCGAGCCGCCCACAAAGCGAGTGGCAGTCTTGAAGGGGCGCCCCGGCTCTCGGGTTCCGGGAGGATCTCCAGAGTACTCCCAGGCCACCAGTTAGCCAGGGGGTCGGTACCGAGCTTCGCGGCGACTCAACTTGCATCCTCCCCGGTGGCCACCCCAGCGCGGGCTTCCTCCCGCCCTGCCTTCTGTGCCAGGAGCGAATGGAGAGCGGCTTGTGCGTTGGCCAGGAGCTCGGAAGGGCCTAGTCCGGCCTCGCCTCCACCGCCCGGTGCTCCCGCGCGGCCCGAGGGCGCCCTTTATTGACAGGCAGATAAGAAGGCTGCGGCCGTGGCGTTTCCAGCGTCGCTCTCGAGCACCCTGCTGGGTTGCAGGGATCCGCGCACACTTAATGGCCTGTACTCCAAACAAGCTGGGAGCAGCCTTGCCCGCGGCCTCCGGTCGGGACAGAGAGGGCGGGTGGGGAGCGAGTCGCAGACAGAAACTAGGGAGCCCCGAAGGCCTACTCAGTCCCGGGGCCTACCCGCAATCCAAACTCCAAGGCAGACCAAGGGGCGGGGGAGACCTCAGGACATCTGGGGTCTCGGACTGGACCAAGTCCTGGAGGTGAGTTAGGGGCTTACGAAGAAACTAGGTCACAGGAGGTGGTTGACGACCGCGGAAAAACCAGAGCTAACTCCTCCCTGAGCGCCACTCCCTAGGCGAGCCGGGTTTGGGGAGGCAGGACCAAGGTTGGGTCCTGGCCCAGATTAGAGTGGTCGGTGGAGGGATGGATGCTCCTTGTTCTTGACACTGGAAGACCAGGGAGTTGGGATGGGAAGGAGTGTGGGGAACGTTTCTAAATAAATAAAACACCAGCTTAGACCTCTCTGCCGACAGGGTCCCATTTTCTTTTCTATCTCCAGCCTATCCTCGACGGGCTGAGCAAAAAATTTTAAAAAGAAAGAAAAAAATCAAGTCCATCACGCAGCTGGCCTGGCCAAGAGTAGGTGTCAGGCAGGCTGCCTGGAGATGCCTCTCTGCCCGTTGCGAAGTCCCACACCTATCCAGGTGTGCCAGGGGCGGGAGCGGGAACCGCTCGACCTCTGGTGCCTCGGTGCCATCTGTGTTCTCTGCTCTGTCTTCTCTCCCCCACCCTGCCAAGCAAGGTGCGCAAGAACTGGCCCTGGGGCCCTTCTCCAGCCTAGGCGCCCCCTCTTCTAGCCTACACACACACACACACACACACACACACACTCGGGTCCAACAGAGCCAGGCCCCCCACGAGCTGCCTAAAGGCGATTCCACGCCCCACCACTTCCTCTGCCGCCTCCTAGTAAAGCGCCCCCTGCCCCTCCAGGCCGGACCTCTGTCACTTCCAAGTTTGATACCCGGATGGAAGCAGAAAAGGAAGGGATTGGACACTAAGAAGCCCCCTCCCCTGTTTGGGAGGAGGGAGGGAGACACCAGAATGACAACGCAGGTCTAAGTCCCCGTCACAAGATAGCCAGGCCCAACTCGATTAAGCCAGTCTCCCAGTCCACAGCAGGTGAGGGAAAAACAAGCACAGGCCACCAGGTCGGTATCCTGCCAACCTCTCCCCATTTCTGTTCTTTCCTTGCCTCCAGGAAGGGGACTCAACTTCAGAATCTGGGAATTTTCCCTATTTCCCACCGCTAGGCCACAAAGCCAACAGTTAACCCCCAAGTCAAAGATTAATACAATCACCTAGTATTTTCTACGTGGCTGGAGCCTTTTAGCCCAAGTGGGTGAGGGAAGCCCGGGCCGGCGCCGTTTGGGGTTGCCCTTCTTTCCCTTCCCCCACCCTGGCCCCGGAGCCCCTGTCGATGCCCAGCTGGTGACTTTTAGGCTCGATGGCCAGGTTGGGATACCAATCGCTCCTCGAGCTCCTCCTGAATACGATTCCTGCCAAAGCTCCCTCTCAACCAGGCGCTGCCTCCGGTCCCTCTGATGAAGTGACTTCCTCGGGGGATTCGAGGAGGGGATTGGTGGGCACCCAGAAAAGCAGCTGGCCAGCTTAGGGGCAGGGACTCGCGTGCCAGACGGGGAGAAAGAGCACACTCAGGAGGACTAGTTTCCTTGGGGTTGACGCTACGGCCTAAAGGAGGGCGGGGCAGGCCCGTACAGGTTGGGCGTGGGCAGCCAAGGACCGGGCTCAGGAAAGCCGCGGCAGGGCACGGAGCGGGCCGGACTTGAGATGGGGAGGGGAGGCTCCCGCCGGGCGCGAGCGCTAGTCTGCGCAGAGCTGAACCCAACTCTGGCCGCCATGACGTCACGCGAGTCGGGCAGCCAATGAGGACCACGCTGGCGTGGATATTAAGGAAAGTTAGCGCCTGCCTGAGCACCCTCTTTTCTTATCATTGACATTTAAACTCTGGGGCAGGTCCTCGCATAGAACGCGGCTGTCAGATCTGCCACTTCCCCTGCCGAGCGGCGGTGAGAAGTGTGGGAACCGGCGCCGCCAGGCTCACCTGCCTCCCCGCCCTCCGCTCCCAGGTAACCTCCCGGGCTCCGGCCTGGGCCAGTCTCGGGACCTGCGCCGTATCTCTGCTGCCCGCGACGGGTTTCCCCAAACCAGGCCGCCCCAAGTAGCCCAAGGGCTTGACTTTTGCTTTTAAAAGGAGACAAAGATGGAGGGGAGTTACTGACGGCGGGATAGGGTAGGGGTGGGGGAGTCTTGTCTTTGCCGAGCGTGCTTTTCCGCCAAAGTGGAAAAATATTCCAGTCTCCAGAGTGGACTTCTAGTTGGGTGCTGAGCTGGGGGTGAGAGGGGCTGGGGAAAGGGAGACTGGGATCTTATGCTACTGTCTGCAGAAGCTTCTTGCGACCATGAGAAATGCGGGGGAGGGGTGCAGTTTGCACCCAGAACTCCCCGGTACAGCAGTTCACGACATTCACGCGTGCGGAAGTCCCCACCCGCGCCTGGAGCGCGTGGAAACGCCCCGCCGAGGGTCGGGCTAAGTGCAGCAAAAGTTTCCCGCGGTTGCAAGGTGTAGATGACTGGACCGAAACAAAGTCTTAGGGATAGGAGTTCGTTTCTCAGAAAGGAGCGGAGAACGAAAGAATGCTGCCCGTAGAGCCGGGCAGCGCGTAAAGCCCGCTGCATGTGATTTGAGCTTCACTTCGGAAGACCTAATAATTAGCGATTCTCACTGAGCTAGAATGCAGGCTCGGGTTACCGCCGGCGCTGGGCTCGCTGCCTCGGTGGGAAGCTTGTGGGCGCCAGAGGAGCCGGGCCTCTGAGTCCCGGGGAGAGCAGCGCCCAGCCACACTCTCCTGCCCTCGGACGACCCAGGTCGGGCGCCAGAAGTTTCTCCAAAGTGGGTCAGGGAGGAAACTACCCCCAACTTCTTGGTTCCCCTAGACGAAAGTTCTAGGAGTCCAGCCCCAAGCAGTGGGAGAAGCCAGAACAGGCTTAGAAAGGGCGCGGGAGCCCCAGCCTGAGAGTTTGAGGAGGCCTGGGTCAGGCCTGGGCTCCCCCGACAACCTCGCTTGAGCTCCTGGCGCCCCCTCTCTAGACCTTCTGGGGGCACCTTCGGAGGACGTGTGTAACTCAGGCACCTGTGACAGGTGCTTGGGACCGCCGCTCCACTCCTGAGCCGTGGCCGCCCCCGCCCACCTCGTCCGCGAAGCAGGAGAACGAGACAAGTGGCCACTCGGGCCCTCACCTTACCTGGGCCTGGGTCCTCTCCTCCGCGGGTTCCTTTCTCCAGAGCAGGGCGGCGAGCAGGTTGCCCGCTTCGCAGTGAGAAGTGGACCTTCTCCTCCAGTCATAAATCAAACCCAGCCATCCTTGGGCCTCCTCCCTCATTAGAGATGTTTATTGGAGATTGTGTTTATTCGGCTGTCACGGCGAGAAAACGCAGTGACATAATTACCTCTGACCAGAGTCCTCTCTCCGCGCCCAGGGCGAGCCGGGGACCTCCTCTGTCGCCTTCTCACTCCCGTGCCCTCCTTGATAGGAGGGCTATGCGGCTAGCTTGTCCTTTTTTCTCAGACCCTCTCATATAATTTGGATTATTGAATGAGTTACTACTCAAATTCCCCCAGGGCCTGGGCGTTTATTTATTTATTTATTTTAGAATTTGAAAGGAAAACCGAAGGGAACTTAACGCCCCTCCGGGGCAGAAGAGGGCAGCGCGGGAGAGACGGAAGGAAAGTCCCTCTTGCTGCGGCAACTTTCTGGCCCGCCCCGCTGCGGCGCGCGGGGGCCACACGCCACCCCGCGCAGGAGCCCGACCTGAGCAGTGGGGAGCTGATCCAAAGCGATGGATGTCGATATTGGTGGTGATATATATTGTTTTATTTATCATTCTCTTTTCTCTTGGGAGGAATGAATTTGAGGCTTTAGGGCCCCAGGCTGAGGATTCTTAAACTCTCGCTGGCCGAACTCCGAGAAGCCAACCGGCAGATCCTCCCCCGCCTCTCACCCCTGGCTGCCCCGGGGCATCAGACTGAGTTAGGAAGTGATGAAAAGGGCTGAATTGTTTTCTAATTGAAAATACTTTTTTTTTTGTGACCGGGTTGACAAATATCTGGGATTCCGGCTTTTGATCCCTCGCTGCCGCCTCCTTTCTCCAATCGCTAATAAAACTCACATTGAGCCCCTTAGTGCCTTGATTAACAGGCAGATTAACTCTTACTGGCGTGGGGAACAGCTTGTCCCAATCAATGTCATTTTAAAAGCCGGTCAGGATATGCTTAGCTCGGCTTCCCTGGCTGCTCCAGCGAACCAGCCATGACATTTGCTCCCTCCTTCTTGCCTTGCCTCAAATTCCCCGCTAAACCCCCAGTTCCCAGCCCCAGATCCCTGCTTGCTTTAGGACAAACTGCAGGACCCAATCCCTGGCTTTTAAAACAAGCAGCTGTTTAGAGAGGGGATTTCCAGGAAGAAGGGACTGAGGTGGCCTTGGCTTGCTTTTCGTTTGAAGCTGAACGCTTGTCTCTTGATGGCGGAGGTTACAGGGAAAGGAGAGATAGGGAACTGTCCCAGGTGACGAAATGTAAAGAACTTTCCTAGGAACCATATTTGCAAAAATAACTGATTGCAAGTGTCCTATATACATCAAGAGTTTTAAACCTGGTCTCTATATGGACGACAGCATATAGGGTCCGGGAAGCAAAGCCTTAGGAGTCTGACCTGTTGGGCTGCAGGGATCTCTTTGCTGGGAGATACAGCTGGACACTGTTTTTAAAAAGTATTTTCGGGGATGAGGGGGAAGAGAAAGAGACGCTTGCCGCCTAATGCGAATGGAAGAGAATCGAACCCAGAGAGCGCTCTGACACACTTGCCGTTTGGCAGGAGGCGAGGAAGGGCTAGGGCACCGCGGCTTTCCCTAGTCTAGCGTGGCCACAGCCTGGAGGACCGGCCGGCTCTGGGCTCTGCTCGGCTTCCCCGCGCTCTGGATTCCCCGAGGCTGCCGGGTGAGCTGGAAACCCGCAGCTGCTGGAGAAGAGAGGGAGAGAGGCCCCGAGTGGAGGAGGCACCCCGAGCCCGGCGACAGGCGCCCCTTTGCCTCTGGTGCTCGTTTGACCCGTTTCGTCAGCTCTGCTATCCGGGTAACCCACCTTCCCAGGGCCTGCAGAGAGAGAGCCGTTTGAAGCTCTACAAATTGACTCAGGTGTCTGCGGAGACTTCCCTCCTTCAAAGAAAAGCTCGTTTCTACCCTTCCCAGCTCTCCAACACCATGCCTCTGCTTGGCGGTGGAAAACTGCTGTTCAGAGATGTCGCAACACTGAGTGGGAGACTCTTGGTTCCGAAGCTGGGAACCGAACATACATCCTCCGAGAGCTGGGCACGTCTTTGCCTTGCCAGAGGCCGCCTCCGAACCGGAAACCTGGAGAGCGGGCATGGGAGAATACCAGGGACCGCCGGGAGAGAGATGCTGCCTGATCTCTCACTTACGCACCAATACTGGCCAGAGGCTTCAGGCACTCTTGAGCGAGCGGCGATCCCCCAGCGTGACTCCCTCGGCAAAGACAGCCTCCCCCTACCGGGTGGGATGACCCGGCAGCCCCTGCGGGAACAGGCCGAAGAGAAATCCTCCTCGGGCGCCGAAGGGCGGGTGCGGGGGAGGGGACCTGGGGAGAGGCGGGAAAAGGCGAGACGGGACGGAAGGCACTATCATTCCCCACCCAAACCCCCACCCACCCCCACCCGCCTCGGAGGGCAGCAAGTGGGCCTCGATGGTTGCTGGAAGCCACAATTAAAATGGCGATCTGTGAATTGTCTCAGTTTTGCGCACACCTCTGGCCCTGGTGCCCTGCACCTCCGTCACAGCCCCCTAAACGGCGGCGTCGTCCCCAGAATAGGCACTTGTCAGAGGGCGTGAGGTGACCCAAGAGGTAGAACAGCACCTCTACCCTCCTTGAGACTCGCCTAGAGAAAACAGGAAATCTCACTCTCCACTCCTTAAACTTTGAAAGCTCTGCCTCCCTCCAGGCTGAGCTCTCCCACCCCTATCCACTAAATATTGACACATTGGAAGCAGCCAAGTCCTTTTTGTTTCTTGTTTGTGCAGAGTGGTTTTCAAGAGTTCTTCTCTGAGCCCCCACCCCCACCAATGACGTCAGTGGCATTCACTCTCGGCTACTCGCCTCTTATGATTTTTTGTTGTTAAAACTTTTTCTCCAAGGTGAGGTGGGGGTGGCGAGGGTGGGAGGGGTGGGAGAGAGAACTGATTCAAAGAGCCAGTGCCCTGGGGGAAAATAGCAACAAGATTACGGCTGCTTCTTTCCGAGGCAAAGCTTAAGAAGGTGCTAATCCACTGGGTCGCTAATTGAGAGGTTGTAAAAATGATATTTGCCTCCAATTCGGACAGTCTCTGGGGTTTTTTCCCCTACTTCACTGTTGCCCTGTGGACTTGAGCCCGAACTTCTTTAATAATTATTTGAGAAGTAAAAGGAGAGAGAAAAAGAATGCAGGCTCCCGCCGATCTGGGACCTCCGCCCGGTGCCCACTTCCTGGGCTCCTCTGAAAGTCGCGGTCCTACGAAGTCTCGCAAAGGAGGCCGCCGACCCAACAGCGGACGCCGTCTTCTTAGCCACTGTGGTTGGGTTTTCTTCGGACGCTGAGTGCTCCTGGGCTGCAGGAAGGGCCATACCCAGGCGGAGATGGTGGTCGGGTTGTGCTATTCCAACCCTGGACCGGGCAAGGGAGGCTTCCGTTTCCAAGCTCCCGCCCCCGCCACCCCAGCTCTGCCCAGCTTC
This sequence comes from Vicugna pacos, assembly GCF_048564905.1. Classification (NCBI taxonomy): domain Eukaryota; kingdom Metazoa; phylum Chordata; class Mammalia; order Artiodactyla; family Camelidae; genus Vicugna; species Vicugna pacos. The sequence goes on along the minus strand of NC_132996.1, from coordinate 49,418,669 downwards.
TTGGCCGAGGCCGGGTCGGGTTGGGGGCGAGAGTGTGAGGCCCACACTAGGCCCGGAGGCCCAAGGCAGCATGCTCCCAGCTCCCAGGGATGGATTCCACGCCAAGAGTTGAGTTCTGCTTGCACAGACTTTACTGATAAGCTCTGACTTTCAGCATTTTTCATAAGTCGAGGAGTCAAGTATACAGAGAGGTGGCTTCCTCTCAGCCTGCCTGCCTCAGTTCTTTCAACCCCATTCTCCTTTGCCAGTTCCTGGTGTATATCCCCCATCCCAAACCTTCCCCTTTCCTTGCGTCATGGCCTGCAAGCTCCGAGAGAGCCCAGCACTTCGCAAGACTAAGCAGGCGCTCCCTCCCCTGTCACCTTAACTGCGGGCACCGAGGGGCGCCTTTGGAGTGTACTGAGGTGTGTCCTAATCGTCAGGCATTCAACAAATGGACTTCTGGTGTGTGGTCAGAAGAGAAAAGCCATTTACTTACTTTCCTCCCCGGTTTTCTGGCAACAGTTGAAGGGGAGCTGCCTCCGTGGACTGAGTAGACCCGAGAGAGGGAATCGTGGTGCGGAATCCCACGCATCACACAAGATAACGGGTGGCACACAAGGATACACCGCTGACACGCCGATATCGCTGGCCAGCTCGGCGGCTCCCGCGCGCGAACACACGCGCGCGCACACACATACACACACACACACACACACACACACACAGACTCTCTCCCAGTGTTGGCCGTCTCCCTCCACCCCAGGCCTTCACCTCCCCTCATCTCCCCCTCGAGTCCCCTCCTCTTGGGCCCCTGGAAAAACAGCCTCACTTAGTCAACAAATGGCACGTGGGAGAAGTTGGTGAGTGTTTGGTGAGGACTCTTCAGGGCTTTTCACAAGAATCCTCTGTACACAAACTAAGTGGCCGTGTTTGCTCGGGCCTCTCCAGTCCCGGCTGTGCCTCCGCTCCACTGCGCACCACGCCTTCCGAAAGGAGAAAGGACAGAAGAAAGGGCCCTGGGGGGCGAGAATGGGGGAATGAGCAGGCCCGGGAGGCCTGGACTGCGAAGGCCGCCCGGCCTCGCCGAGTTCCCAGCCAGGCGGCCTTCTCTCGGCCTAATCTTCGCCTCGGCCTTCGCGGGAGTGTGCCTGCCAGGACCCAGTGCCGCTCACGCACCCTTTCTCTTCTTTCTGGAGGCCAGGTGGGCTAGGACTCGGCCACTGCTATGCTGTGCGTCCCAGCGCCCTGGCGGAGATTGGGTAGGGGCGGGGGGGTGGGGTGGGCGGAGGCGGGGCGGCAGGCCATGTTGCGCTGGAGTTGGCAAGAAAGGGCCGCGCAGAGCTACAGAAACTTGCTTTCTCCAAGAGCTGGGAGTCCCGCGCCCAGCTTAAAGAGGTGGGGGCCGCGACCCCCAGCCCAGAGCCTTCACTCGAATCCTCAAGTTCGCGGCCACGGTGCGGGCAATGCAGATTCCCAGAGCGCTGGGAGCGTAGAGATGTTGCGAGCGCCAGCCCCAGAACCCAGGCGCGGGGGCCCAGCACCGGGGAGAAAAGCCGGGACCCACCGGCGGAGCCGAAAACAAGTGTATTCATATTCAAACAAACGGACCAATTGCACCAGGCAGGGAGAGGGAGCATCCAATCGGCTGGCGCGAGGCCCCGGCGCTGCTTTGCATAAAGCAATATTTTGTGTGGGAGCGATCGGTGCATTTGCATGTTGCGGAGTGATTAGTGGGTTTGAAAAGCGAACCGTGGCTCGGCCTCATTTCCCGCTCTGGTTCAGGCGCAGGAGGAAGTGTTTTGCTGGAGGATGATGACAGAGGTCAGGCTTCGCTAATGGGCCAGTGAGGAGCGGTGGAGGCGAGGCCGGGCGCCGGCACACACACATTAACACACTTGAGCCATCACCAATCAGCATAGGTGTGCTGGCTGCAGCCACTTCCCTCACCCACACTCTTTATCTCTCACTCTCCAGCCGCTGACAGCCCATTTTATTGTCAATCTCTGTCTCCTTCCCAGGGATCTAAGAATTGCTCTCACAAACCAAACCAGCAGCGTCCGTGGAGAAAACTCTCGCCAGCAACTCCTTTAAAACACCGTCATTTCAAACCCTTGTGGTCTTTAAGCAACAACAACAGCGAAATAACCCCAACCAAACAAAACTCTTGACAGCAGCTTTGACGAGAGAGGATGCCTCATAAAGGTGAGTAGGCTTCTTTCTTCTCGCTTCATTTTTATTGCAATACTCAGGCAGGTCTCCCCTTCCTCCCCCCTTCCTTACTCCCCCTCGCCGGTCCCCTCCCCCACTGCGACGCCGGGAGAGTTGGGCTGGAGAAGTTTCCACGCAGGAGCCCAAACTTTCTACTTCCAGCGAAAGCCCGCGTCAGAGGGCGACCGCCAGCGAGCGGGAGCGGCGCCGGGCTCGGGGCCGGCGGCCGGCTTCACCCCAGCGCCAGTGCGGGCTGAGCTCGCTGGAAGAACCGAGGCTCCAGGCGCCGCAGCCGCCACGGCTCCCGGCCCCAGCGTCGCCAAATGCTCCCGGCCCGCGGGAGAGGACGAAGAGGCTCTGCGGTGCCGCAGGCCCGGGCACGGCTGCAGAGACGGACCACCGCCGGCCGCTTTGTCCAGCCGCGGGCCCAGCGAGCGCGCAGGGAGCGGGCGCGCCGAGCGAGCGCCGAAGGAGCCGGCTTGCCGCGCCGCCCGCCCTCCGGCTTTGTGCGGCGCTTGCCGGGGCACCAAGGAGTCCGCTGGCACTCGAGCGCCGAGGGCCACCTCGCCCGCCGCCAGCCGGAGCAGTCAGTCGGCAAGGCAGCCCCACGCCGGAGGCGGAGAGAAAGAGCGAGGGAGCATGAGCCGGGAAGGAAGCCGCCAGGCAGGCCGAGGCGGTCGAACGCGCGCTCCGTGGGAGCTCAGAGCCGAGCGGGAGGATTGTCAGCTTCCATCAAGCCCCCAGGCTCTAGCCCCCAACTTGAGCGCAGAGCTTGGAACTTGAAAACTCTGCTCCCCAGGCTTCCCCCAACCTTGGCCTTCGCCCAGCGAAAGCTGGGGTCCTCCCCGTCCTCCGGCCCCCGGCGCTCGGTGGATACTTTTACTTGTCTTCCTCTGACAAAGCTGCACTCGGTGTTGCCATTTCAACAAGTTTCAAGGTGGAAAGGTGGATTTTTTTTTTCAGTCTAAAGGTCCTGATTTTTTTCTTTGTGAGGCCTTTGGAAATTCGACATGAAAGCATTGGTTTCCCCTTGGTCTGATCACATCCTCTCCCAGCTAATTAGTCTGAGTAATTTGAGAGCTTTTCGATTAAGACCCCGGGAGGAAAAGTGTCTTTTCAAAGTTCATAAAGTTGTTGCCTCTTTCCTTGTGCAGATTTTCTCAGTCTCTCTGCACCATAATAGCCCTGAATTTTAGCAAGTGTAATTGGGAGGAAATGGAGTTGAATTTCAAGTGGAAATGCTTTCTTTTTCAAGTGCTAAAACCCGGCCTTCTACCATGAATGATTTCTAGAAAGTTTAAAAACAAAGTGAACGATGGTTTCTTTCTTTTTTTTTTTTTTCTAATTTGATCCAAAGCTCCCTAAGCCATATTGGACGTTTAACTCGAACTTGGGAAGATCTGAGGAGGGGCAGGAGCAGAAAATGAAATGGAAAGCAAAGAGATTGAAAGCCTAGCGAATTTACGGAGGAGAAATAATAGTTGTTGCATTGACATTACATTTTTTATAGCCGGTGACCTTTGCAAATGTCTAAAGGCAGTTTGATTAGTTGTTATCTTATTTGGCCCTAGAGAGTAAAACTTTGTCATCTTAATTGGTAATTACTCTCTGGCTGGGGGCCGGGAGGGCCGAAAGTGAGCTCTCTCCTTCACCCTAGCTAAGAAGTTTGGAGATGAATTTTGAGTATTAAGTAATTAAAACAACAAGAGCATTTAGAAGCTAAGGCTTGGGTCAGGGATAAGGGAGGCAGGAGCCCAGTGGCCTAGTGGACCAAGGGCCGGATGGCTCTGAGGTGTCTGGAGACTCCTTCCTTTCTGGAGTGGATCTCTGACCTGGCTAAGGCCATAGGATGCCAGGGGCTGAGCTGGGGGGCTTTGGCTGTGGCTGAGTCGTGGGGGGGGGGGTGTCTAACCTCCCAGTGCACGACTGCTTCCGGGTGTTGAGTGCCCGGCTCCCGGGTTGCTTTTGCACTAAGTGTTAACGATTACTTAAGTAATTAGATAGCTTCTTAGCCGAGAGGGGGGTGGGAAAGGAGTAGAACCGGAATTTGAAATGCTTCCACCTTGCAGCTGCTTCGAAAACTAATCGGCTAGGCCTCTCTTGAATCAGCTAGTGGATTTTAAAAAATGGTTCCAAGAACGTACCGGCTGAGATGGGGGCATTTGGTTGCAATTGAGTACAGTATGGGTCACAGTATGGGCTTAGGAAGTTTTAGCCTTCTAGGGGAATTCCACTCTCCCTTTCCCCACCTGCTACTATCTGCAGTTTCAGAATCCCACCTTGTGGAGGGGGCATTCTGTGCAAAGTTGGGTTTTCTGCCTTTCCTGGGTGTGACTGTGGTCTTGGGGACTGAGAAACAGGAGGGAGGCCTTGGAAGTCAACTCAGCTAAGGGTAACTAGTTAGCCCTCTGTCGTTGCCAATATTTGCCAACCTGCATTGAGCAGCTGGGAAAAAGTCCTCCTTTTAAGTTTATCTTTATGGATTTAAGCTGTTTCCCAGCTAGTTAATAAATTCGACCATTAATGGCCTTGAAGAGAAAAAAAATGTGCTCTTGGAATTCTTTGCTTGCAGGCAGGCAAAATTAATAATCGTAATAGGCAGAAGAGGAAAAAGAAAGAATATTTTAGGGTTTTTTTCTAAACAGGGAGAAATGATGCTGTGACTATTTAATTATTTTACCTCTTTTTTTTTTTTTGCAAACCTTTTGAATGGGTTCTTTATTGTAATTCTCTCTTCCCAATTGAGCTCCCCACGGTGCCGTTGTATCTTTTTACAGCCCCTAACAACTCACACCAGTAACACAATTACCTCCAGATATTTATAACAAGAAATTACTTTTCTATCCCCCCCAACCTTCTTCTTAGGGGAAGACAGGGAGGGGGTGGTGGAGGAGGTGGTAACCTTGCGGACTAGCACTGGGTCAGGACTTACAAAGCAAAAAAGTGTCCCTCTGTTCCCTTTGTGAGTTGGTGGGTTGTTGGTACCTTTGGTTGGAAGCTGTGTAGCTGGTGAGGGAGACTTGGTTTTGCTCTTTGGGTTTGGGGAGAGCTGGAGAATAGAAGCCATTGTTCGCTGTCTGCAGGCTTTGTCGACCACGCTCACCCCCTCCTGTTTGTACTTTTTAAAGCAGTGAGGCAAGCTAGACAGCGTGTGTCACAGTACAGTAAAAAGGGGGAAGATCTAAACACCAAAAGAGAAGTTAATCACAATAAGTGAGGTTTGGGGGAAAAAGTTGGGCTTGCCACTTGCAAAGTCCCAGAAAGTCTGGGAGGTGGGTGGAGATGGGGCCTGACTGGTAAGCTCTGATGGGGAGAGTGAAGGATAAGGAGTAACCAGAGAGTTGGGTTCTGGGGAGCTTGGGGCAAACAGGGTGGTAAAATTCTTTAAGGAAAGAGGGAGTAATGGCTCTTAAGCCCTCTCAGTCAGCCTCAGCCTCAGCCTGCACCCTCAGGCACCCTGAAGTTCCAAGGTCCCCTTTCCTTCACCTCTAAACTTCAGGTATTATTCCTTTTTCCCTCCAGCTCTTAGTCTGTACTCAGTAGCCCCACTGTCTCTCTTGTTCTCCCCCTTTCCTTTCCCTGGTTCTTGATTTTTTTTTTTCAAAATGGGGCCCCAACTTGTCAGATTCTCCAAACCTCCCAAGCCAGGCCAGAGCAGCTACTACCAAAAGGTGGGGACTTGTGCAGAATAGGCTGCTGTGGGTGTAACTCTGGGATTTAGGATTTTATGGAATTTGAGCCCTTGATGCATTTGTTTTTCTTTCTGAGAATATGGATTAGAGAGCCCATGGGCCTACACTTTTGAGCCACAGTTTCATATACATTTCTCTCCTTCTGTTTTGTCTTAGGGGGAAGACTTTAACTAGGGGTGCGCAGATGTGTGAGACCTTTTATTGTGAGAGTGGACAGACATCCCAGATTTCAGGCAAGTTCTACATTGGCTGCTTTGGGCTCCAAAACCTGAAAGAGTCAGAATGCTTCTTCATTCTTGTTCAGTTGGAAGAAAAATTTCAAAATCGGGTCACTGATTCTCCTGATTAAAGGGTTAACTACTAAGTGGTTTGGGGAAAACAGATTGAGAGTACTGGAGTATTTGTAGTCCAAAGAGTAGGCTGCATGCAATGGAGGGCAGAACTGGATGACCCTCACATTGCCCTAAGCGACTGAGTGGATGATTTCCTTAAAGAAGGGGCTTTCTTCTGTCCTGGCTCCAGGTCATCCTCTGTCGGGATGTAGGCTTACCTGGAGTGCACCCAGGATTAATGCCTATATTCTTGCTAGCAGAGCCCCATATTCGAACCCCGTGGGATCCCGCGGCCCCCAGCCAGCGCCAAGATGCAGAACAGTAAGTGCCTCCGGTATTTCTCGGACTTTGGACTTTGGGCTGGGGACGCACAGACCCGTGGGTAAAGGGAGGGCACAGAGGTTCACGGCGTCAGCGCTGGCCAGGCCGCCCTGCTTGAGGGAAGAGGCCCAGGGACCCGAGGCAGCTGCACCCCTTTCTGCGCCGGCAACCCAAGAGGGGAGGGTGTTTGCTCTGTTCTCCCTCCTGGAAGAACAGGGGCTGGGCCCTTTAGAACAGCCCGCAAGAGTTTGCGAAGCTGCGGTAGAGAAACCCCATCCCCCCAAATCCTGTAACTCACACCCCCTCCCCGCCCCTGCCCGGGCTCTGACCCCAGAGAGAGGGGCTGGGCTGAGCAGGGCGGGGCGGAGGCTTCTCCTAGTTGCACGAGAAGGAGGCCCCTTTGGGCTTAGCCAAGACTGAATGTCTCTACCGTCTGGGTGGGGTGGGGGCTCTCCTCCCTCAGTCACTCTCAGGGCAGCTCCTCCCCTCCTCACTCCGGATAGGGGCCTGGAAGGCTAGGGGAGCAGGGCGCCCAGGCCTGCAGTGAGGTGGAAGTGGTACACTTGAATCATAGGGCTGTTACAGGGCGCCTGCCAGAGCAGGTTTACTGTGTGTGGGAACAGAATGGGGGTCGAGCCAAGGAGTTGGAGAAGCCCTGCCCTGGTAGTTGCAACGGTTTGGGTCCTGGTCATTCCAGGCCCACAGTGTCTTTGATTCCCCAGCTTTTGTGACTCCCATCCTACCTCTGCCCACCCGACTCGGGCCCCTGGCCCACCTTCCTGCTTGGCCGGTTCATGGGTACCAGTACGGGGCACGGCATGTCTGGAGCCTGGGTCTGGGAGCCTGGAGGCCAGTGAAACTAGGCCCTGGTTGAGGTGTGCAGTCTGGATGCCGTTTAGGGCTCAGCTCTAAGGAATGCAGAAAGGCCTAAGTCTTCTAGCAACCCTCCCTCACCGAACTGCAGATGGTGGAGGGTCCGAAGCACCCAAATCCATCTGTCCTGGAAACGCTAGCCACCCCCTGGTGCTTTTGCAGCTGGTGGGTGTGGAGCACAGGAGAGGAAGCAAAGGTGGTGAACTTTAAGGCAGCTTAGTTGTGCAAAACCCGACAGGCCCTGGGGCTTGGCTCCAAGGCGAGGCTTAGGATTCTGTCCACCCTTCCTGACTGCTGGGTTCTCCCCCTACAGCTCAGTGTCCCCAGCCGCTGGCTCTCAGGCTGGCCAGGCTGGGGTGCATGGCGCTGAGCGTTTGCCACTGCGGCCTGGCAGGCGGGCCCCAAGGGGCGCGGGGTCGCAGGCAGGCCTGCAGGGCTTTGTGCTGCTCACTCCCGGGTGTGCGAGAGGCCCAGAGCATCCAAATTGACACCATATGTTTTCCTATTAGATGCTTCGCGGTTGAATTCTAGGCGCATAATCATCGCCACTGGGCGAGAGCGCCAGCCATCCCTAGGGAAGGGACACAATGATTGAGGCTTAACCTCTGAAGGGGAACTTAGAGCTGCGCTTCCTCGCTGCCATTTCGATGCTGGCAGAGGCTATCTGGCCCTGGGCAGCACCCGCCGGCACTGGGGAGGTGGTGGAACATTGCTTTTTTACTGGGGGGAGAAGGAGGGAGGTCTAGGATTAGGTGGCCTCACATGCCTTGGCATTCCTAGATTGGGAGCTGCCTAGGCTGTGCATGAAGTTTGGAAAGTCTCAGTCTCTGTGAGACAGCCTATTTCCTGGAAGACTCTTTGCCCAAGGGGGAGGCCCCTTAGCTGGAGCAATAGAAGGGTCTTTCGAGGCAAAGGAAGGCTATGAAATGAATTTAGGAGAAACTGGAAGCTCGGAGTAGGCCTTGCTCTGTTGGAGAAGCGGTGTCCCGGCGATGTCCCTTCTCACGCTGGGCCCGGCCGGAGCCCAGATCCCCCTAATGCCTGTCACTTCTCATCGAGTTGAGGCTCCAGCACCCGCCTTAGTCAGACGCCCCCCCTCACCTCTGCCCCAAGCCTTCGGCTACCCTGAAAACACGGCTCCCCTCGAAGGGGAAACGAGTGCAGTTCAATCTCGTCTGAGTGATCTACAAATAGGGACGGAAAGGGTCGTTTTATCACGGTCCCGTTTGTCGTGACGATGCAATTTCCCGGAGCGGAGCACTGTCACAAAGTGACAAGGCTGCCACAAGCGCCCCGACTGATCTTTTCAATTAGCCTTCCATGCATGATCCAGAGCGACTTCCGCCTATTTCCAGAAATTAAGCTCAAACTTGACGTGCAGCTAGTTTTATTTTAAAGACAAATGTCAGAGAGGCTCATCATATTTTCCCCCCTCTTCTATATTTGGAGCTTATTTATTGCTAAGAAGCTCAGACTCCTGGAGTCAATTTATCAGAGGCTCCAAGGAGAAGAGAGGAGAGGAGAAGAGAGGAGAGCTGAGCGGAGGGCGACGTCTTCTCCTGGAAGGGCTGCTCTCTAGAGTCGGGGCTGCAGGTTGGAGATTTTTAAGGAAGTGGAAATCGGCAATTGGCTTTATTTGTGCGGCTGTGGTTTCTGGGGAAGGGGCTACAGAGAGGCATTAACTCCCTCTCCCTATTACCTAAGATTAGACAATGGGGTGAGGTTGTGAGATAACAAGATAAAGGAGGGATAGGGGACTCTGGGGTGTGGTCTTTTCGTTTTCTTTTCACTTTTTTATTTTTGCTAATATGAGTCCCTGGCCGTGGGGAGGGCCGTGTTTAGCAGCGGAAGTAAAGCGAGCTGTGGCAGTGCTAATAGACTCCCAGCTCTCCGCCCCACTGCAGCAGGCTGACTACTTTGTGGTTGGAGCCGATCAGGGGCTCTGGCCCCCAAGCCTACAGTGGAGGTGCTGAAACCCAGGTTAGGGGACACTAGCCACAGATTTGCTGTTCTGGTTCTTCCCTAATTCTTTCCCTTTTCTCCTCCATTTTTTTTTTAACCCATGCTTGTGTAGTGCCTTCGTCAGAGTTCAGAGTTTGACAGCAACCATTTCTGGACTCTAGCGTACGAGGGAGTGTTGAAGAGCTGTAGGATTTGCTAGCACAGTTCTAACAATGCAGACACGTTGGAGATTCAATGTGGGTTCCGTAGAACCCACGCTTTGCCGTGACACTCAGAGGAAGTCTTTGGGAGGATATTTTTGAGCCGATTGTTTGCACCTTGCGGGTTCAGAGGCTGACTGGGGTGTTTATGAAGGGCAGCGGAGGGCTGGGGACTCGGCTGGAGTGAAGGCGATAGTGAGGTGCGTGTGTTCTTGCTCATTGGCTTGTGTCTGCACGGCGCTTCTGCAGTCTGGTGGGCAGGAGCTCGGCTGTGTTTGGGCTGGGCTGCTCGTTGCCCCGCATGACTGCGAGGTCCTGTTGTCGTTTTTGATCGATAGCAGGGACCTGATGGCAGAGGTTGGCTGGGGTTGGCAGGGAGCTCAGGATGCATTGTGGTTGTCTTCTCTTCTTTCTCCTCCTCCTCCTCTTTCTTCTCCTTCTCCTCCTGCCTCTTCCTCCTCCTCCCTCATCCTCTTTCTCTGTACTCGTCTTCCTCTCGTCTCCTCTCTGCTCTGCTCTCCTCTCCCTTTCCTCAGGTCACAGCGGAGTGAATCAGCTCGGTGGTGTCTTTGTCAACGGGCGGCCACTGCCGGACTCCACCCGGCAGAAGATCGTAGAGCTAGCTCACAGCGGGGCCCGGCCGTGCGACATTTCCCGAATTCTGCAGGTGATCCTCCCGGCGCCGCCCCACTCGCCGCCCCCGCGGCCCTCCACTCTCAACGCCCTCTCTTCATTTCTTACTGTAAACGCTGCTAATTATGGACCCCCCACCCTCACCCCCTACTCCAGTCCCCACCCCACTCCCCTGCCTTCCGCTTTCCCCTTTCCTTCCACCATCCTTCCCGATCTCTTTCAACCTGGGTCAGTCACATAAGATAATTCATCTGCTTAAGAAAAAAAATTGTGTGTGTGAATTTAAAAAACCCCCCACAACTTTCTCTTTTTGTTTGGTGAAAACATTCATTGTGGTAACAGTTTACGAATGATAATAAAGTGAGTTATACAAACCAGCATAATTTCATTCCCCGCTCCCTCATCCCATGCTTACCTCAGAGTCTGAGATATTTGTTTGATTTCTTCATATTCATGAAGAATATATATTGATTAAAAAAGACAAATGCTGTTTGCTTCCCTCCCTGTTCACATTTACTCAATTGGGCATATTTTTAAAGGAAAAATAAGAATTCAGTTTATTTCCCCCCTTTGCTCATTAAAGCATAACACCACTTTAAACAAGGTCAGAACAAAAAATTTAATCTGACTTCATTTTGATGCATCTTCAGGCAGTGTTTATTTTCAAAAACAGTTTTACAAACTTTTAAATTAGTTTTTTTTAGTTCAAACTGTTTGAAAGTATCATCATATTTGTAGTTTTTAGGGCTACAAATGTAATTTTAAGAAAAAAACTCTCTACAGTAAGTTCTCATACCATTGAAGGTATATTTTTGTGTTATAGACCCATGCAGATGCAAAAGTCCAAGTGCTGGACAATCAAAACGTAAGCTTGTCATTGTTTAATGCATACTTAAACAATTTTATTTTTGTCTTGAAATTATTAATAATGTGGTTTTCTGTCCACTTCCCCTATGCAGGTGTCCAACGGATGTGTGAGTAAAATTCTGGGCAGGTATTACGAGACTGGCTCCATCAGACCCAGGGCAATCGGTGGTAGTAAACCGAGAGTAGCGACTCCAGAAGTTGTAAGCAAAATAGCCCAGTATAAGCGGGAGTGCCCGTCCATCTTTGCTTGGGAAATCCGAGACAGATTACTGTCCGAGGGGGTCTGTACCAACGATAACATACCAAGTGTAAGTTCACTGAGAACATTCTCCCTCCCTGCCCTAAGCTCCACGCTCTTTCCTCTATACCATCTCTTTCTTTACCCCCCCCCCCCCCCCCCCCGCTGTCCTCCTGCCAGTGTCTTTCTCTCTCTCCTCCCTGCTCCACATTTGTCTCCTCTGTACCTGGGGATCTTGAGAGGAGCACCTTGACCTTTTTTTTTTTTTTTGACCTTCTGGAAAATGGGAGTCAAGTGTGGGGGGGTTATTTACCTAATTTGCATGAGGCGAAGTAGAAGGCAGAGAAAAGCACTTGAATTTGGAAGGAAAATGAAAATAAAAACCAGATTCTAGCTTCCTCCAAATCCACCTGCTTGAACCTTCCTTCCTTCAGGTGTGAAACATCCATTTCTATCCTAATATAAAACAAATAAAGTGAATGAAAGCTCTAAGCCAAGTCTCAATATTGGAGGGGGGGGGGATCTTTAACAAAATAAAGCCACCAGGTGAGTTAGGTCACCAGAGACACTGAGCAACAGTGAAGGACCTCCTCCCCAGTCTTCCAATTATCTGACTAACTCAGTTTCCATGTTCAAAGTGATGGCTGGCATTCTTTCCACGATGTCTCTGCAAATCCACCCACTGTCCCAGGGTGGCTGGGAGGTTTTTGGGTTTGTTTGTTTTTGTTTTTTGTTTTTTTGTTTTTTGGTTTGGTTTTAATGTATTATGGGTCATTCTTTAAGGGGTGGAGGTGCTGAAATGGGGACTTAAGACAGGGCAACCCTGTCTTCAGGAGACACTACCATTTGGTTTGATTTTGGTTTGATTTGCAGGTGTCATCAATAAACAGAGTTCTTCGCAACCTGGCTAGCGAAAAGCAACAGATGGGCGCAGACGGCATGTATGATAAACTAAGGATGTTGAACGGGCAGACCGGAAGCTGGGGCACCCGCCCGGGTTGGTATCCGGGGACATCGGTGCCAGGGCAACCTGCGCAAGGTAAAAACCCAAGCACCCATCCTCAAACTTTCCATATATGCAGCCCCTTCCCATCTTCTCCCCTAACCTTTTCCCTCTCTGGGGGCTTTTGTGCTTGGAGAATGTAGTGCAGAGACTCTTCAAAGGCTTGGGACACACTGACTTGCTTTGTAGGTGGTGTTTGTAGAACTATCTGGTTGGCCTGGGAGTTCAAGGGTTGTGTATGTCAGGAGTAGTATGAATGTGGCTGGTGTGTGTGCTTGAGTGTGTTATGGGCAGGAGTATGTGAATGCTAGAACGGAGCTAGCTGCGTGGTGCCCTATTCAAATTTGCCATTAAAATGCACGGAGAGCCCCCTTGCTGTAGAAGTGTGACAAGTTAACACACTGACAGACTGCAAGGTAAACATAATTGTATCGTTTTGCTTTTTGCTGTAATTGACAAATTATGTGACTATGAATAGGGTGCATATGAGAAGGGATAGGGAGCAGTGAGATGCAGGGCCAAGTTGAGGATGGGTATTGGAAGTGATCTCCTAACTTAAATCAACCCTACCCTCTGGGCTCCTACCTCCTACGCCCCTCTGGGCCTCTGGTTCTCACTCTCTGTGGGTGGCGACTGAATAGAAGAGTAGGATGAGGATACTGTGAGCCAGATTTCGGGGTGCCGGGAGCGACTCGGGCTGGGAGGAAAGATAGGACCTGGACTGTCCCAGGATCCGTAAGAAGGGATGGAGGAAGAGGAGCAGATGGGGGTGGGGTCGAGTCGATTGGCTCTCCCCTCCCCTCATACACCGAGGTAGCTTAGTCAAGAATAGGAAACAGTTTACTCCGAAGATTAATAGGTATTTGTTGTCCTCGTGACAAGGAGATAATATGCAGGATAATGGGACGTGGCGTCTCACTCCCCGGAGCACAGCGAAGCCTGGGGGCTCCCGGCCGGGGGCGGCGGCTCGGGGACGCTGACGGGGCTGCCGGCGCGTCCGTGCGCTCTCCGACCCGCTCTGGGTGCCCCGCGCCTCCGCGGAGCCGGGCTAGAGGAGGGAAAATCGGTAACAGTATGCGAAATATCTGGTACAAAGGATGCTTCTGTCACTCGCAAGAATTTGTTATGGGAACAATCCTGTCGCTCTGTAATTGCTCATTAGAGAACGTTTTGTTTCTCATTAAGGCGACATGAATAAGCGTCTAGTTGAAGGAGACAGCTGTAGAAATGTTCCACAAGAGACCTCTGGACACGATTCGGCACCAATTGCCAATTAGACATGTCAGTTTTAAGAGCAGAAAACAATATAGAACGGACACTGGGAAGATAGGGAGCAAAGCGCTGGCTCCGTGTTTCCCAGCGCGGCCGCTCTGCCGGCCGAGGCCTTCCGACGCGCGGGGCCCCGGCTCCCCTGGGCGACCCGCCAGCCTGCTCGCCGGATCGGGCCGAACCGCGGCTTTCTGGGTTCGTGCCTCTGGTGAGGACTAGGGAGCAACCACCGCACCCTCACCTGACCTTTGAAACTGTAGGGTTCCCACGTGCGCACACCAGACACACCCAAGTGACGCCCGAACTTCGCACTCCCGATTGCCCGCCCCCAGCTCCCCGGCAAACTGAGGTCTCGGCAACCCCTCCCCTGCCTTGTCACGCTAGGGGGTCTGGGAGCACAATGGCCGGGCCTGAGGGCTGAGCCCTGGGCGCGAGGGCTCATGTTTGCCCGGGGTCTAGAACACCCCACTCCTGCTTCCCAGAGCTAGGACCGAAGCCGAGGGCAGCAGCTCTACCAGCCCCTCCGCTGCCACCAGAGGTGGAGCTGCGTTGGGGCAGCTTTTCGTTGATGGGATCGTGAGGGCGGGAAGCGAGAGCCTAACTGCAAGGACCTGGTGGCGGAGGCTGGGGCGGGAGGTGGCGCTAGCTCAGGAGCTTTTAACTTTCAGACGCCCAGTTGCTAGGGCATTCTAGCTCACCAACTGCCAATTCCCCCTCCGCCCCGCAAAAGCCTCCACTCCTGGGCCTGGTCCCTGGGCCTGCCCGCAGCCCCCGCTGAGTGGGGAAGACGCGTGGCGCCAGCGGAGCGCGGAGTCCCCGGCATGGGGGCCGCTGGTGGCGGCGGCTGACGAGCGCCGGGAGTCCTCGGACCTTTTTGCTCTAAGAAGACCCCACCCACCCCCCGCCCTTTTTCCCCGGCCCAGGGGGCCGGTTTTGGGTTTTAAAGAGTCCATTACTCCGAAAGCATAAGGCGAGGTTAGGTCTCAGAGGGAGACAAATATGGTTTCCATCTGATCAACGACATGCGGTGGTGAATAAAATTGCGACGACGTGGGCTGACAACAACAAGAGACAACTCTATCCAGCCCCAATTCTCCAGCGATTTGGTGGTTTTAGGGATCACGGAGACACTTTTTCTTATCTCCTCCCACCCCTCCCCATAATACCCAGGCCCTTCTATAGGATTTAGTCAGTCTCTTTTTCAACAGATGCTACAATGTTTTGATCCGCGCTCTAGAGCTGAAAAGGTGCCGCAACCGGGTTGCTATCTTTTCTTGCTTGTTTTCCGCCTCACTGATTAAGACACTAAGAAACTAAGGAATGATTTTATTTCCCAGCGTCTTTTTCTTTCTTTCTTTCTTTTTTCTCTTCTCCTTCTTCCAGGAAACAAATCCTGTCCCGAGCGTCAGATGGTCCTGGGGCCGGGATAATGGGAGGCGCTTTCACTCGCCTTCTCGCGGATTAGGCTGGAAGGTGGACGGTGCCCATTGAAGGCCCCTTCTTTGCGCTCCGAGGGGGCGCCTTTTAAAGAAGATATCTTAATTGTCTTCCACTTAGGTTTATCATGTGGGGAATTCGAGATCCAACTTCTAGTTTTATTTTGCTAAAAGCTTTAAGAGTGGAAGGTAAATCCATTGAAGAGAAAAGGGGGACGGCGGCGCCCAGTCTAAGAGTGACCTCTCCAGCCCTGCCTGGCTGCGAACAGTTGCTACTTTGAGTAGCAAACAAACTTTCCATGGTGCACGCTCGCTCTGCGGGTCGCGGAGGGATTCTGCAGCCAAGGGTTTCTCCTGACGCGCCTCTAATTCCACTGTTGTGTTTTTCCCCCACGCCCCTCACAAAGAGGTTTAAAATCGAGCTCTCCTCATCCTCGTTGACTTTCTTCCCCTTAAATGTCTGTTCTGAAGTCAGCACTGCGCCTGCTTTCTGAGTGTGATTGTGTGTGTGCGTGGGGGGGGGTGTGTGTGTCGTGGGAGGGAGGAAGGAAGGGAGAGAAAGAGAGTGTGCAAATGTCCACCTTTTAAAATTAGAAAAACGTCAGAGAAGAAACCCGAGCAGAGAATGCTATCTGCGGGGGTCTTCTGAGGCAGACCCAGTAGCTTTGTTTAATTGGCGAGATCGAATGTGCCAGAAAAAGGACTGAGGTGGGGCCTCCTGAAGGCGTGAGTGGTCACTCCGGCGAAATGGGATTGCGTTCTCCACAGCGCTCCCATCCCTAAAGGTCGAATGATCGCTGGTTTTCGTTTGTGCTTTCCAAAAACAATAACTGATGGGCCTTTCTAGTTGGCCCAAAACGTGTATTTCTAAAGTCTTCCTCATTGACCGAATCCGAATATAAAAGGAACTCTTCATTTCGTTCCCTGAAAACACTTTGAAAAGTCACCGGGAAACTTGGGGCAATAAATTAGCGCAGACACTGGTGCAGGCACACATTAGTGAGCTGTCACTCCCTCAGCTGAGCAATCCCCTCGATGCCCTCCACCTTTCTGATGTAGCGCAACAGGACCAAAAGTAGAGCCACGGCCCATTCACTAAGTCTCTCTCTGTCATCTTCTTTTTTCTCTTTCCCCGTCTTCTTGGACCCTCTCCTCTGTTTTTCCTTTCAGCGCTCTTTTCTGTCTTTACACCTTTCCAGCCTCTGTCTCTTCGGAGCCTTCTGTCTTCCTCCAACTTTCTGTACCTCTTCCCTCTCCTACTCCCCCAACCCCCCAGCCAGGCCCCCACCCCTCCTCCCGGCTTCCCTCCCCCACACCCTGCACCCTGGTCTCCACTCTCCCTGCCTGCCCTGCTCACTACCCCCACCATAAGCCCCCGGTCCTCATCCACCGCCCCTGCCTTCCTCCACCCCCTGCCCTGGCCCCCCATCCATTCCCCCCCAACTAAGCGCCCTAAATAGCATTGAGGCGCCCGCACTTCGGACAGTGATTAATGATAGCAGAGCAGAGGGGTTAACACACTTCACTGAAAAGTCTGTTGACTGGGCTTCTTGTAACACAATGTGGCCCGCTGCACGCCTCAAGAGAATCCTTTTGTTGTCCGCGCTCATTGTGGCCTCAAAATTCTGCCCACGAAAGTTTGCCAACGCTCCTGCCCCAGGAGTTTAATAGTTTCCCTTACTCGCGGGGCATTGTGCGGCGCTGAAAAGCAGCCCCTCGCTATTCAAGTGTTGGTGGTCATCTCAATAGATCTCCAAGGGCCCATATGGTGGCCAGTGCCGATGAATCCGCCTGTTTAAATGGGGGAGAAAGTTGGGGTTTTAAAACATTTCAGAGTTCCTGAAAAGATCCCACTAGATCCTGTCACAATTCCCTGAACCCTTTGAAGGCGCTGCCTATTGTCTCCTGGTTATAAATGATATTCCTGGCCAAGTCGATTCCCACCAAGGCCCCCTAGAGGCCCCTCCCCCCACTGACCAAGTTTCTAGGTTGGGGGTGGGCAGCCCCTGTTGGTATCCCTTGGGGGCCCCAGGACTCAAGACCCTGGACCTAGCATGCCGTGGCCCTAGGGGCCCAGCCAGGGCTGAGTCCTTCCCTTCAGACAGGCTGTGGCCTCTCCAGCCAGGCGCAAGAGGAGACAGCTAGCCTTAGAGCATGCACATCTTGCCCTCCATGCAGCAAGGGGAAACAATAAAACTTTCCCCTGTTTAATGATAGAAATTACATTAAAAGTGGTGGAAATGCCCTAATTAAAAATGTACCACTGAAATGATATGCCAAGGATTCAGCTGCAGCATAGCGTATTTAGCTAGTTAGTGAACTCGCTACTATTTCTTTTTTAAAATTACACGTTAAAAATTTAAAAGAAATCTTACTTTCCTCTGGTGCAACACATTACAAAGAATGGACAGTCCTTTTATCTAAATATAAAATTCCATTTTCAGCAATTATAGCCTGTTCTTGGTGATGATATAATTACAGCTGTGCTCGTAATAGGTGTCAAGGCAAAGCACACTCATACAATAGTTGAATAAAACTGCAGAACAATGCGAGCACTTGTAAATTCACAACCTTGAAAATGAAATTGACTGTGCAGAATTCAAATAAAAACTAGATAAATATTTTTTTAAAGATTACAAGCTTGGTTTGGTTTCTTAATAGCATTTTCTACAAACCTATCAACATCTCATTGATTAGATAGGAATTACTGATTATAGATCAGCTGAAATCTTGAACATCACTCTCTTACTTTCCCAACACAGCCATAGGTAAGTAAATTCTCTAAGGAAAAGGAACTGGATGAGGCATTTGGAGAGTCAAGGTTAGTTATGAAAGATCATTTTAATTGGAAACTTTAGCACCTGTTTTGTTATTCAACAAAACATATAGAGTGGCATTAAGAGTGTCATTAAGATAATCAGAGTATGTGTAAGTGTCTAAATTGTACAGTCTCATCTTGACCAAGACAGAAAGAAAATTGTGGTCAGGTAACATAGGTCACTGACATCTTTTATTGAATGAAGGCTGACAGTTACCTTGGGAGTTTTGGTGAGACTGTCAGAATAGACTGCTCTTGGAGTTTGTGGCTATATGAGGCTCCTTTTGGAGGCTCCAAGTTATTCCAAATTTCTCTTACTGTCCTATTCTTTTTGTTCCAGATGGCTGCCAGCAACAGGAAGGAGGGGGAGAGAATACCAACTCCATCAGTTCCAATGGAGAAGATTCAGATGAGGCCCAAATGAGACTTCAGCTGAAGCGGAAGCTGCAAAGAAATAGAACATCCTTTACCCAAGAGCAAATTGAGGCCCTGGAGAAAGGTGATGGAGTTTTTCAAAGTAGAGAAGCAGTAAATCAAAGTAAATGCCACATCTTCAGTACAAAGAGCTAAATTTAGCCAGGGCCCTTGCACAGAGATCTGAAAAGGTTTCTTTTTCTGTCTTTTTTTTTTTTTCTGGGCATCTTTTCAGTGTGTGTTTCCTTTCTTCTTTTCATGTACCAGTAATTCAAAGACAAAAAGTCTGACTTCTCATAAAGAAAAAAAAAAACAATGATATGGCTAATTCAGGCCACAGAAGAGATCTTGAATGAATGTCATTCCAAAGAAAATAGAATTTGCTTCTGATGGGATAGTTCAAGTATAATCAATGCTAATAGTAGTAGCATTTTAAAGAGAACTGGTTGGAGGTGACAGAAGTGGGGAAGCAGGAACCAGCTTGATTCAAGGTTTGATTGACATATTTTGTATAGTTCTGGCACAACATAGAAAATGCGACTTACTCTTTCAGAGTTTGAGAGAACCCATTATCCAGATGTGTTTGCTCGAGAAAGACTAGCAGCCAAAATAGATCTTCCTGAAGCAAGAATACAGGTACCCAGGGACTGTGTGTTCATGCTTTGTGATTCATAGCATTTGCCTTTTCTAGAGACACAGATGCTTCTAAGGAATGCCATTTGTTTATATAAATAGTCAAAGACTCAGTTTGCTGAATGCTTTGTCACCGCTGGGGGCTGGGGGAGGAGGACAGCAGACATGCCAGGAGTAGAGAGGAGCTGGCAGCAGGCGCAGGGCTCACCTGTTCCATCTGATTTCCAGGTATGGTTTTCTAATCGAAGGGCCAAATGGAGAAGAGAAGAAAAGCTGAGGAATCAGAGAAGACAGGCCAGCAACACACCTAGTCACATTCCTATCAGCAGTAGTTTCAGCACCAGTGTCTACCAGCCAATCCCACAACCCACCACGCCTGGTAATTTGGAATATGAATACTCCTCATAAGTGTGTTTCAGCCTGTTTGCCCTTGGCTTTGATCCTCACCATGACCGTCTGTCGTGTGCCTCTCCCTGCAGTTTCCTCCTTCACCTCTGGCTCCATGTTGGGCCGAACAGACACGGCCCTCACAAACACGTACAGTGCGCTGCCGCCCATGCCCAGCTTCACCATGGCGAATAACCTGCCTATGCAAGTAAGTGAGGCCAGAGGCGGCCTGCTTAACAGGACCCTGGGAGAAGAAGTGAGGAGTGGGTTGAGGCCTGCAGACCTCAATGGCCCTGTGTGTACTTTTGGGAGCCTTTCCCAATATAATGATTGGCTTGACCAGTGAGATCCGAAATGCAGACAGTCAATCCACTCTTTTAGTTGATTGATTAATTGATTGATTCATGCCTTTAATAAAATAAAAACTTGATGTTTAGTCAAGACAGTCTGCATTTTGCTCCTAGGGAATGTCAGTTTGATAAAGTTGGGTGAGAAGGGGGCATGTTCTGGGGACCAGTGAAACTTGCACCAGAAAGTGAAAATGAAATAAAGCTGGCAAGTTAGTAGATAGTAAGGAGTTAGTAAACGTAAAAAATTGGGTTTATATAAATATGTTCATTTTAATAAATACGTTCTGTATATGCATTTTGGATATTATTTAGGATGTTTGTGATAAACCAGTGAGGAAGAAGAATAGGATCAGAAACGGGATTCGCATTTGTGTAGTGCAATACACTTAACATAGAGAAAAGCTAGTTTTCTTTCTATACCTTACAATAAAAAAAGGAATGGAAGGTTTTGCTAGAAATTTAGTATATCTTTGCCATGAATTGTGTGACAAGTTTGTGGCGTTCCTAGGTGCCTGGAAGAGTTGAAGAAGAGTATTCACTTTCTATAAAACCTGCTCCTCCTCTCAATTCCATCCTAAATATTTATCAGCCCCTACATGTTCTAGGCTCTGTACTAGGTTAACCCTTTGTGATGGAAGTTGTAGAAGGCAGGTGGGGTGTACTTTGGAGCCAGAGAGATTCTTGATGGGGAAAAAATTGGCCTTCTGCAGTGACTTTCCCAGGACTCCTGTTCTGTGTGGGCAGCAGTTAGAGATGCCAGACAGTGTGAGATGGGCCAGCATGAGCCCCTGATGGAAACAGACCTGGGGTTATTCTCTACTGAGCATCTTTTGCTGGATTTCTAATCCAAATCACACCAACATAAATATTTTATAGTCTTTAGACTAATATAAAAGAGTAGCTAGATAAGCACCTTCAGAGGCATTATTCAGACGTCTATTTTTATTACATTTGGATATTATTGGCCATGGAGCAATTAATGTAAATTAAGGGATTAACAGCCCATTAGTTGGTGTTGCTATGACTGCCTTGGAATTTTCCAGACGTCAAGGTTGCCTAGAGGAAGTGATTTCAGGAATTAGAAACAAATGCAAGCTGAAGTTCTGGCAGGGCCCTGAAGGCCTGCTTGCCTCTTTGAACTTGGTGTTAGCATCACTCTGACTTTAATAAGGCCACTGAGTGTCTTGTTCAGTTTTGCAAATTGTAGCAACATCTAGGTTTCTATGAAGATAAAAAATGTGTGTGAGAGAAAACAACTGGAAACAATTAAATAGATGCTGCTATTCTGTTAGGGTTGTTTCCACATGTAGACTGGTGTGGGTCAATTTTTTTTCAAATACAGACTTTTAAAAATTGTACATACATCATTCAAACCATACATACATTCATAAGACATAAAGAAAATACACTTAACAATGATTCTACTATGCAGAGAAAATTGCTCTTTGAATTTTGGAGTGGGGTGAGAGCTGTTTTGTCTGTCCATCAATTTATCCTGTTGACCAAAATCTTCAACCATTTTGCAAAGGGTGGATGTTCTCCTCTGAACTTTCTCTAATACGTCCCTCTCTCTGAGGATATGGGTCTTGGAATGTTAAACATTTCTGGTTCACAGAGCAGAGAGTACCATCATGTCCCTTGTTCTTGACATTGCGCTCCTGTTAATTCACCCCAAGCTTGCTGCTCTGGCATAGCCCCGTGAGAGCTCATGAGGGGTTCCATCCCAGCTCTGTGTATTTTTTTTTCCTTAATTAAGAAAAAGGTTTATCTTTTCAATATCATGATTCCAGACGCTTAGAGCACAGCCACGCAGTCTTGCGGGTAACACCCAATCTCAGTTTTGGGGGCTGTAAGGAAGTCACAGCTGATTCTCAGGATGGGGCTGGGTTTTGCTGACACTTCTGACTACTTCAGGCTGAGATCATGACTGATCTGCTTCTTCAAAGGCTGTTTAAATCCATGAGTTCAACTATGAAGGGCTTTCAAGGTCCCTAAACCGAACTTTACGGTGAGCTCCTCCCACTGTTCTCTGCCTCAGAGCTTGAGATACAGGGTTTGGGGCAGGGGGGATGTCACTGGATTGCCAAATAAATTGGATTTGTGGGAGAGGGAGTATGTGTTTATGGAAGTCCTCATGTTACAGTTTCTCTAAAGGTGCCAGCAGAGGTCCAAGATAAAAATGGGCAAAAATTCTATTAATTTTATGAATAATGCCAATCATCTAGCCGGACAATTGTCTGAATTTTTGGTTCTTTAAAAACTTTAGTGCGTAGGCAACTTTAGCAGTGGCCAATAGAAGGACTGGTTGGAGGATGGATCGCAGACTTATCATAGGGAATTCCTGTGCTTTACCCGAGGGCATCGTCAGTGATCAGACTTGTTGGCAGGGTTCCTGGGGAGGTGGGAGCCTGGGGATATGGCTGTGCGGTGTGTCTCTCAGTAACCACCGGCTTGCCTTTCTCCTCTCAGCCCCCCGTCCCCAGCCAGACCTCCTCGTACTCCTGCATGCTGCCCACCAGCCCTTCGGTCAACGGGCGGAGTTATGATACCTACACCCCGCCACATATGCAGACACACATGAACAGTCAGCCAATGGGCACCTCGGGCACCACTTCCACAGGTGAGCCGCCGCTCTCCGCGGGCTGCGCAGAGGTGGCCTTTGCAGCTTCTTTAGCCAGGTGATCTCCCTTCACTCAAAGTTTACCTAGAAGGAATCTCCTAGCCTTGTGGGATGGGATGTTTAACTCTCTGATGCTCACTTCTCTGGGGAGAACGGATTAAAAAGGGAAATTCAGTCAAGCCAGCTGGGAACTTTTGATGCCATTTTGACAAAAAATCCAAAACTGTTTTTCCTGAATTTGGTCACGGAAGTTGTATATAAAGATAAGGCCTGAAAATGTAAGTTTTCTGAGGAGGAATGATTACATCAGCCAAAGCCCAACCATAAGGCCCCCTGAGTCTATTGGAAGTCCTCACTTCCCTCCTAGCCCCTCTGTGCCTTTCATTGCAGCTGAAAAAGTACCACTTTGGCTTTCCAGACGAGTTTTCTTGCTGAAATTCCAAACATACAAACAAATGGAGTTTTTTTGAGGGGGGAGTGGTTTGGGTGGAGGAGCTTGTGATTCAATAAGGATGTGTAAACATGTTATCTGGTTTCTGAAGGTGTTGCTTTTGTTTGTAAGACTTGAAAAAAATTTAAATACAGTTAACATGTTAGAAAGTATTAGAGTTTTTTTTTTTTAGACCTATAAATTCATACTCCAAGCCTGTCTCTCGAAGGGAATATCTACATGGCTATTTCTTTCGTCCACTTCTAGGGCTCATTTCCCCTGGTGTGTCAGTTCCAGTTCAAGTTCCTGGAAGTGAACCTGATATGTCTCAATATTGGCCAAGATTACAGTAAAAAAACAAACAAACAAAAAACAATCAAAAAAACAAACAAAAAGAAAGGATATATTGTGTTGATTCTGTCAGTGACTGTGTGGACACAACAGTTGGGCGTTCAGGAAGGAGAGAAAAATGGCTGTTAGAAGCACTTCAGTTCTGCAGTTGTGTCCTGTGTCGTAACACTGGGGAGTGGACTTGAAACAAGGACCTTTGTACACAGAAGGCACGGTATCAGTTGGAACAAATCTTCATTTTGGTATCCAAACTTTTATTCATTTTGGTGTATTATTTGTAAATGGGCATTTGTATGTTATAATGAAAAAAGAACAATGCAGACTGGATGGATGTTTGATCTGTGTTGGTCATGAAGTTGTTCAAAAAAGAAAAAAAAGGAAACCATGATCAACAAGCTTTGCCACAACTTTAAGAGTTTTATCAAGATATATCGAATACTTCTACCCATCTGTTCATAGTTTATGGACTGATGTTCCAAGTTTGTATCATTCCTTTGCATATAATTAAACCTGGAACAACATGCACTAGATTTATGTAAGAAATATCTGTTGGTTTTTCCAAAGGTTGTTAACAGATGAAGTTTATGTGCAAGAAAAGGGGTAAGATATAAATTCAAGGAAGAAAAAAGTTGATAGCTAAAAGGTAGAGTGTGTTTTCGATATAATCCAATTTGTTTTATGTCAAAATGTAAGTATTTGTCTTCCCTAGAAATCCTCAGAATGATTTCTATAATAAAGTTAATTTCATTTATATTTGACAAGAATATTCTATAGATGTTTTATACACATTTTCATGCAATCATAAGTTTCTTTTTTGGCCAGCGGAAGTTAATTGTTCTTAGATATAGTTGTATTACTGTTCACAGTCCAATCATTTTGTGCATCTAGAATTCATTCCTAATCAATTAAAAGTGCTTGCAAGAGTTTTAAACTTAAGTGTTTTGAAGTTGTTCACAACTACATATCAAAATTAACCATTGTTGATTGTAAAAACCATGCCAAAGCCTTTGTATTTCCTTTATTATACTATTTTCTTTTTAACCTTATAGTGTGGTGTTACAAATTTTGTTTCCATGTTAGATTAACATTCTAAACCAGTGGTTACCTTCAGACATACTCTATTTTAAATTCTGATCATCCTTAAAGAAATAATTCTTATAGCTACTGTAAGTTGGAAATGTGTTCAAAAAAAATTCCACAAAGCTGTGTGTAGATCTGTGCCCATTTATAACCATAATATATATACAATACACAAAATGGTAACATTTCCCAGTTAGCCATTTAATTCAGAAGCTCACAGCCTAGAAATAATTTTAAAATGCAACAAGCTATTAACCAGGACTCGTCTTTTGAATTAAGGCTGGCATTTTCAATCTGGGCAGATTTCCATTGTCAGCCTGCTTCGACAGCGATTTCACTGAAGTATATTCAAAAGTAGGTTTCTTATACAAGATTCCCTGAAAGCTGTTGCCTTTCTCAAATAGGCCCTCTCCCTTTTCTGCCTCCCTCCCCTTTGCACAAGAGGCATCATTTCCCATTGAACCACTACAGCTGTTCCCATTTGAATCTCGCTTTCTGTGCGGTTGTGGATGGTTGGAGGGTGGAGGGGGGATGTTGCATGTCAAGGAATAATGAGCACAGACACATCAACAGACAACAAAGCGGACTGTGACTGGCCGGTGGGAGTTAAAGGCCTTCAGTCATTGGCAGCTTAAGCCAAACATTCCCAAATCTATGAAGCAGGGCCCATTGTTGGTCAGTTGTTATTTGCAATGAAGCACAGATCTGATCATGTTTAAAGTGGCGGCACGCAGGGCTGGAGTGCTTGAGCCCAAGCAAAGGATGGAAAAAAATAAGCCTTTGTTGGGTGAAAAAGGCCTGTCTGAGACTTTTATTTCTGGCTGTTCTGTGTAACATATAAGTCAACATGGATAAGTCTTCTCCTGCAAACTTCAGTCAAAGGCTTGGGGTCTGGCAGTCTAGATTAAATGCTTGCACAGGCAGAAACCTCTGGGGACAAAGACACACTTCCACTGAATTGTACTCTGCTCTTGTTTTGTTTTTTAATTCCCGAAAGCAGATGATCAGAAACATAGGAATTAATTGGAGGCTTTAAAAAATAACCTTCTAATTCAACATCTACTATTTTCTAGTTAAGGAATTACTTGTGAACAGATAATTGTGATTCATCTCTCTGGCATGCTGCATATTAATAATTTTTTTCCACCAGAGTTGCTGCACATTTAGAGAAACACTGACTACAGTTTTTGTATGTGTGACGTGCTTTGATTCACTGTTAGACTGCCCTGCACGCGTGCACACTTCAGCAGAGTGTGCACACGTAGGCACTGTTGGTACAGTTGCCCATGCAGGTATATCTACCTCCTGACATTTTGCAGCTTACATTCCCTGAGGGACATGTGCGCAGGGAGCTGTCAGAGGAGGGCTGTGTGTGAGTGTGTACAGCAGCTGCTGGCTGGCTCACTTCTCCCCTGCAAGGAGGATGGTTCCAACTGGCTGTGATTTGGGCCAGGGTCAGGCAGCCAGTCCTGGCCCGCGGCTCTGTTGTGCAGAGAGCAGAGACTTCGGAGAACCAGGTGTGGCATTCGGGAGCAGGAGCTGGAGACGGGAGAAGGGGAGTGTTGTGGGAGCGGTGGAGCTGCATGTGTGCACTTGGGCACGTATACGTGTCCTCTGAGGGTCAGGCTTGCCAGGGCGCAGTGGGTCAGCAGCCTGGTTTAGTCTGAAGAAGCGGCCGCTCAGCTGCAGAAGCCCTCTGGTCCAGCGGGATGGGACGGCTGCCTTGCCTTCTGCCCTCACCCTAGGGAGACGAGCTGTCCTTTTGAACGGAGCGCCAGGCACGCCCCCAGGGGCAGTGTGGCAGGCACTGTGTGGAAGCAGTGCACAGAGGTGGACTTTGACTCATTCTTGAAATAATTTGTTTTTGTTTATTTATTTATTGATAGGTATATTTATATATTTATGAATGGGAACTCTTCAGGGATGCTCTGATGCCGTTTTCCAAGATTATGGCCATCTATTTGTGATGTCCTTGGTAGAATCGCAAGACTCACAGCTTCTGATTTTTCTCCAAACTTGACTGACTTAGGGAGACCAGGTGAACAGAATTCAAGCTGAATGTTTGGGTAGGAAACATTCAAATTACTGAGTAAACAAATTTTTTTTTACTACAATGAATTCCTAGGCTATCCCTCCCCCACCCCAAAGCAGTGCCTCCTTTTAAATGGAAAGCAATTGGGCTTTTTGATACGGCTCACATAATTTTTTTCCTCCTTTTTCAAAAAAAAATCATAACTAGATTTCCTAAGGTTTATTCATACAGTATTATTCTAAGAATCAGGTTTGTTTTGTGAATTTTTGTCCTCTTAGGATGGTTTCCATATTCTTCTGCTTATTTCTTTTTTACTCTGGGCCTTAATGTTAACAAGATTTAAAAAAAAAAAAGGCTTTCTTCTCTGTATAATGTTTGGCTCACCAAAGCCAAACATAAGTTCTTCCCTTTTCTGTTTCCCAAGAGTAAACCTCATCTATTTTTTATTTTAAAAAACTTATTTTTTTTATTTTGCCTGTTTTGAATGACTTCACTGCTCAGTTTTAAAGTTCAAAGTGTAAGTACTTAGGGTTAGTATTGCTTAAATTTGGTGGTGTTGATGGTGACTATCTTTGGAAAGCATTAATGTGATGCTTTAGAAATGACATTCATAATGGGCTTAAACAAATGAATAGCACCCCCCCCACTTATGCTTTGTATGCGCATTTGTGTGTCTGATTATTTAAAAGATAGAGAATTGATTGCCGAGTGTTGCTTCCTTTTGAAGTAGTTTTATTTTGTCTAGGGTTAGTATTTGCAGATCCTGGAGGTGGAGATGAAGCATAAAAGGAAGAGAAAAGTGTAAATTGGTAGCCACTTAACAGAAATTCAGAAGGTCTCAGAACCCCAGCACCTGAGCAGACGCCAGCAGTCAAAATGTTTACCTCATGTTAAAGAAAGGCAAACCTTGCGTAAGAAATGAATACCATAGAGGATTTAGAAGTTTTAGAAACATTTAAAAGATATGAGGATGTTTCAAATACTGTTGGGCATTGCTGCTTAAATATTTTCGAGACAAATTGATAATTGAAAAAAAGTCTGTGAAGAGATTATATATTTCATAATATGTCAGAATGGTTTGTAAACCTACAGTAGCATTACTGAGGACCAACATTTTTATGTACTAGGTTATTAGCATATGGAGAATTGATAATGGTTCCAGAAGGAAAGAAAACACATTTTTAGAGTGGGTTTTTATCAGCGGAAAACATAAATATACATCCCTGTCCAGTAGCTTATTTTTACAAAGCATGCCCAGTGAGTCAGAACAACTTGGATCTGATTTTTGGAAAGCCCAGATACTATTATTGTTCAAAATGCACTTTTACTGAGTTTGAAAAGTTTCTTTTATATTTAAAATAAGGGTTCAAATATGCATATTCAATTTTTATAGTATTTATCTATTTGCAAAGCATATATTAACTAGTAATTGGCTGTTAATTTTATAGACATGGTAGCCAGGGTAGTAAATCAATGACCAATTAAGTATTTTTGACAAGCAATTTTCATATCTGACCATTTTCATATCTCCCATTTCCTTTTCAGAGTCCAATGCTATGTAATTGTCCTGTTGGGTTTGTATAAAGTGAATCACAACATGGTAAGAAAAAGGTTAGGCTTATTAAAATAATAACCCGACTAAAATATTCACTTTAGTTTATTCAGTGTTCATAATGCTTTCAAAAGACATAGCAAAGCTTTTGTGGAGTATCTGCATATTATTTATTATCTATGGACTAAATTGATTTTTTTGAAGTTGCTTTAAATTTTAAAAGCACCTTTGCTTAATATAAAAGCCCTTTAATTTTAACTGACAGATCAATTCTTAAACTTTATTTTGAAAAGAAAATGGGGAAGAATTTGTGTCTTTCGAATTAAAAGAAGTGAAAAAAATAAACCAGACATTCTAAAAAAATAGAAGAAACCTGATTTTTAGTACTAATGAAATAGCGGGTGACAAAATAGTTGTCTTTTTGATTTTGATCACAAAAAATAAACTGGTAGTGACAGGATATGATGGAGAGATTTGACATCCTGGCAAATCACTGTCATTGATTCAATTATTCTAATTCTGAATAAAAGCTGTATACAGTATGTGTTTATGCTACAGTGGGTTTTTTTTTTAAGTGACTGACATTCATCATATTGGTTAGACAGTTTTAAAAACCTAGTCTTTGTTTTCTACAATGTTGTCAAGAACAAATAAAGTATAATTTGTGGTATATTAAAAGCAAACTGCTTTAAAGTGCTACATATAACTGCTTCAAAATAAGTCTAAGGTATTTGAAAATGTATTTTGGAAATTCAGTCTTTCCTAACGGATGTTAAACAGCTTTTTAAAAATTGAGACTCTACTTAAATATGCAAGTTACTTTTTAAACTTTTGCTTTTTGTCTACTTTTTGCCAAAAGCTTTGAGAATATGGAACTATGACTCAAAAACGAGTGCTTTATATGAAAACTAGCTCAATCTGCTATATGTCTGAAAAGACATGTTTGTTTATATGGTTATAAATGTGCACACCTAACCAATGCTCATAATTAGCAAAGGGTTTACCTGATGCAATGCGAATCTCTGTAAGCTCCAGTTTTACACTTTGTCTCAGATCTCCGTTTTGTAAACAACCTCTCATCAACCTTCAATACGTGTTTTTCCGTAGTATCCTAGCATGAATGTAGCTGTCAGTTTGAATTTCAATTCTGAATTATGTCTATTGACATAATTTCATAGCGCTGACTTTAATTGTTTAGGAGTATTAAACAGAGACCATCAACTTCTTTGTCAATGTTTTCTATCACTCAAGTTCTTTTATTTATTAACTACTGTGGTAGACTGTCTTTAATGGAGTCTCTTTTTTTGTCCTTTTTCTTTTTTTTTTTAATTGAAGTATCGTCAGTTTACAAGGTTGTATCAATTTCTGGTGTATAGCACAATGTTTCAGTATATATAAACATATATATTCCTTTTCATATTCATTTTCATTATGGGTTACTGTAAGATATTGAATATAGCTCCCTGTGCTGTACAGTATAAACTTGTTGTTTATCTGTTTTATATATAGCAGTTAGTATCTGCAAATCTTGAACTCCCACTTTACCGCTTCCCGCCCCCTACTCCCCCTGGTAGTAGTTTGTTTTCTATGTCTGTGACTCTGCTTCTGTTTTGTGAATAAGTTCATTTGTCTTTTTTTTTTTAGATTTCACATATAAGTGATATCATATAATGGAGTCTTAATACCACAATATTATTTTGTCTTCATCAATTTCATAACAGGAAGCATAAATGTGAATTCATTTTATTATAGTCTTCATATATTAGCTGTCAAACTTTTTTCATTTAAAAAAAAAAAACCCCAGCATTTTTGGTGGGAAGCAACTTTTTCAGAAATGAAGAGAAAATATGTTTTTCATATACAGTTTTGAATTTCATAATGTTTTATATGCTGCCTGCTGTAACATGCACCATGAGCTAAGTGCCTTAAATACACACACACCAGTGACTACTGTAAGGCATCTTGAATTTCTGACATTTTATTTGCTTTTGTTTAAAAATAAAATTATCTATTTTCTCTAGATAGAGCATAAAACAAAATTTTAAAATTAAAGTATTTCTAGTGTACTGTTTCTGTATAAAAAGTTGGTTAAATTAATGAAGAACGGTGGCCTCATTTTGCAATCCTAACTGTTTTTCAAGGATTGGAGGGTCAAATCGTTAAGAAAAATATTTACATAAGCTATTAGCAGTCATAATTAGAGTGTCATATAATTCTGCATGCAATGACTAAGGAGGAGTCACTAGAAGTCCAGGTGCTTCTTGCCTCCGGCCATCATGCCACAGCCTGGGTCCAGCAGCTTGGCGGATTCTGCCAGATCCTGTTTGCTCGAGCGGCTCACTGTGTCTGACAAGTCTGGAGGCAAATGCAGTCGCTATGGCGGAAGATTTCAGGAGAGGGAAAGAAAGAAGAAAAAAAATAATTAATTCTGCTTTTGCTAGCACACTTCAGGATACAATATTATGCTCTGTTGATCAGCATTTAGTCTTGCATATAAAATTCCTGCTTAAACAATTCCTCACAGTGAAGCCCACTATAATCACATCCTATTCCTACTAGATTTTACAAATTGTAGCCATTACAGAAACTGGACAAGGAATCTTAGTGGAACATTTCCAGAGTCCAAACCTAAATGTATTAAGATTTTTCTTATTTACGTAGAAATGAAAACATGCAAATGCACACACAAAAAGCATAATTTAACAAATACCACATAATACTGGCAGGGTTGTTTTTTGGCTTTGTATTGCTTTTTTTTTTTTTTTTTTGCCAGGGGGCTCCAAAATGGTATTTTTCAATTGAATGTAGCTTTTCAGCAATTATGGATTCCCACAAATGCTTGTTTCCCTTTGTCTATTAAGTTGACCTGATCCTTTTCATTTCAAGCCTATACTTTATTTAAGGAACAATTTTCATAGACACATCTCATACTGACATAATGAAAAAAATTATACCAATCAAAGGGTCAATATTTTTCACATGCTCAGAAAAGTCAGCCATAACATGTGCTACAGGTCTTGGTAAGTTTGTTTCTATGCATTGTGTTGGGTCATGTGTTTAAAAGTACAGTGTAACTTTGAACATCTCCCCATCTAAACTGTTTTTCTGCAGACAGAGGCTGATTTAAGGAGACCCAGTAACCAACCATGATTACAGGACAGCTACTGTAATTAGGGAGAAATATTCATATTTCAAAAGGACTTTTTTTTTGTTTTCACAAGGATCTCTTTTCAGTTCCTTTAACTATCAGTGCTCCCAGCCCACATGATTTGTTTCATGAAAATCCAAACTCAAATGACACATTTGTTGTGTGAGATAGAGTGGGTGTGGGAGGCTAAAGATACATAGGGCGGGTTGGGGTCATCCCCTGACTAAGCGATGCCTGGAGGAGGTAAGCTGACCTGGAGACAACCTCCCAGAAACCCTTCATTTGAAAACTCCCTTCAATACGAAAAAAAAAATCAAGACGGGAAAAACCATTTTTTTTTTGGTCAAAATATTATGATCCAGCAGCATATGTTCTGGCTATTTTCTTTCCTAATAAAAGGCTTGTTTATTGTCATGTAAACACAAGCTGTGTGCAGAGGATCAAAATATTTTAAATTATTAAAATAATTGATGAAAATATTCTGCCTTGGTTTCAGTTTGCCGAGACAAATATATCGAGGATGAAAGACACTATTATACAGATCAGCGAAGATGTCAGAAAGGTCCAGAAAGGCTATCATATCCATATAGTAACATAGTATTGTTCCTTTGTATCCTTAGCACCCAGCCTGTCACTTATTAAGTCATTAAATATCTAAAATTTCTTGAATAATGAAAAAGAGCTCAAATAAAGACGTATTTGTTCCTTCATTTTAAATAATTCTTTCATTTCTTCAGACCTTAGTTTGTTTCAGAAAGGATTTCAGGTAGAAATGAAAAGTGTGAAAGTTCAGGAATCTAAAAGACACGTGCGGCTCTGAAGTCTGAGGTTACTAATGTCTCTGTAGTGTTAACTGTCGATGTTCACGTGAGGCAGCAGGAGGGAAAGAGAGATTTAACTATATGTCTGAATTTTAATGTTTCTTTAAGATCTTAGAGTTATTGCTAATGAGCAAAGGAAAAATGACTAGGATACATGCATGATCTGAAGGCTCTCTGAAACTTAAAGAAAATTCACCATTAAAAAATGTGTGTGTGTGTGTGGACTTCTGATGGGACCTCCCAAAGATGAGGTCAGATGGTGACTAGGCTGTTTAGGAAGTCAACTGGAGTCAACAAATATTTAGACTCTACTTGAAGCAAGGCATTCAGAAAAGATATGTGAACAGAGCACCTGCCATACTCCGTGCTGCCCTACAATCTAGTAATTGGCATGAGATGAGCACACAGGTGACCCTCATGGTGAGTAGTCCAAGTTACAGCTACAAGAAAGGCAGAGACAAAGCAGAAATCATGGTGGGGCCCAGTGAGGCACAAAAAAGGTTCATGGAGATGAGCTAGGTGTTAAATAATGAACTGGATTCTGATACTTAGAAATGGCGATTTGCTTAATGGTAGAACTGATACATCTTTAAGATGCGTTTGGTGGAAGGGGCATACTGCTCTGACAATCTAGGTGAGGAAGCTAGTGAAGTTTATTCAGAACCAGCATAATACAATTTATTTCAGGAGCTTACCTATTTGCTAAAAATTTCTCTTCCTCTGCTTCTCTAGGCAATGAGTTTGAGCCAGTTGGCTGAAAGCCCTTCATAGCAAAAGTAGCTAAATGTGACGTGTGACATGCTTGGAAATCTTTCAGGTTGAATGGCTTTGAAGAAGAGTCAAATACCATCCGGGTGTAACTTCTGAGCACAAAAATTTGGGGTGATGTGATTGAATGTTTCTAACCAAATGCTACACTATAAAAGCTCGTTGCACACTATTGTCCTCTGAAAAAAGCCCAAGGATGGCTCTGGGAAACATGTGGATCTATGTGTGAGTTCGCCAGCTTTTGTTGATTACTTGAACAAGCTTACTATGCAGCCTAAATTCTCAAGCAGTGGGTTTTTTTTCTCCCTTTCTAAGCCTCCCCCTGTGCACCATGTCAGTGCGATGTGAAGCAGGGAGGAAGAAGGAGAGATCAGGTTCCAGGCTTGCCAGGTGTGTCAGGGACTTTCCCTTTGAGGCTTCCAAAGCATTTACACACTTGACATGTAAACGTTCAGATGCTGCTATACCCCAGATCTGTCTTCTGAAAAAACATGCTGTAAGATCCTCTGCATACATAGCACGGTGACCTCCTTTAGACTAAAGCTGCAAGGCTGTGTGTGTGTGGGAGGTATATAAACTTCTAGATCTGGAGGTTTCACCAAGTAATGGTTTCAATAATAATCAGACTATGGAAAAAAATCTGGTATACTTTCAAGCTTATAAACCAAATCAAGGTATTAATCTTTCTCATTTTATACCTGGGGTTCTAAGACCAGGGCCGAAAACACATCTAACATCTTGAGCTAACATTTTTCCACCTGATTTTCTTCTCCCTGGTTCTAGGAGGAAGGGGTTGTGCTACTGAGGCAGGAGATGCTTATCTGGCTGGCTGGTTGGCTACCTGTTTTTTCCATGAATGCCTTGTCTAAAGTGATGATTTCTAGGTAGGCAAAGGGACCTGGGAAAGGTGTGATAACTCCCAAGGCTCTGCAGGGGCCTGGGTGCTTCACAGCGACTCATCCCACTGGACGAATGGGACCCTTTCCTTTAGAGCTACCAGGTGGGAAATAGCGAGGCTGGCAGGCTGCTGTGGTGGATCGGGGAGCTCCTGCCAAAGACACTCGCAGGCCCATGTGCAGCCCTGGGTCGTAATGGAGCAGCAGCAGCAGCAGGAGAAGCGCATTGCTCTGAGGCTCCAGGGGTTCCACGCTGAGCCGGACAGAGGTGCTTCCCCTCGGCCGGCCTCTCTGTCTCTTTATTGGGCTCAGCCAGAGTCTGTATTTTGTTCCTTCTCGAGTCAGCAACGGCACTGATCCTATAGACACACAGGATTGGGTTTCCTGGCTCCCCAGCTCCCTCCCTAATTCCTTTCCTCCCAGCCTGCCAGACCTGTGCTCGGTTCCCAGACAGAAGGGGCAAGATAATGAATCTAGAGTACACCTGGATTTGAGACAAATTGCTGGTAAATACCCATTAAAATAAGTTTAATCAATTTATATTTTTCATATTTTGCCAAGACCAAATCACCAGGCACTGTTTGTTCTTGGAAAACAATTGATGTAGTACATTTTAACCCCTCACAAAGGAATAGAGATTTGTCTTCCTTCTTTTAAAATTTATGACATTTCCTGAAAAGTCACTTTCCACTACTCACAGTCACAGAAATAGGTGTTAATATTTCAAAATACTTCCTAACAAAACTTTCATATTTCTTTAAAACACAGTTGACTTAAATTAAAACTTGTAAACACTTTAGAACCTGTAAGTTCTACATTGGTCCCTTCACAGAGGCAGCCAGTGACAGTCTGATGCCTCCTTCTGCCACTTGCTCTCAGTGTGACTTCAGAGAAGTCACCGCACTTGTCTAGCCCCAGTGTCCTCCTCTATCACAGGTGAATAGTCCTCCCCTCACATGACTGTCATCGGATCAGATGAGATAAAGAGCGTTTCGTGAATTATGAAGTACTACACTAATTTATTTATACCTCTTCTTCCTCCAAAACAGCACTTGAGGTGGGTCACAAAAATACATATGGTACAAGATAAAAACCAGTGAGTTTATCAAGGCAAGGAAATGAATCTACAAATTTAACGAAAAACATATAGTTATAAGCAACAGCAGCTGAATATCAGACTTAGCCGGTAGGTCTCATCACTAAGTCTGGGCATTTAGTATACATAGTGTTGTAAAGAAATACAAATATAAAAGGAAACTGCATTCATAGTCCTTGCTTCTGGAAAGATTTAAAAAGTCTACACATTTCTCTCACACTTAGAAAGGCAGTAGTGAAAATGGGGCCTGTCAGGTGCCTGGCATCTGGGCCAGTAAAAACATGCAAGGCTGTATTAAGGGGCAATTTAGGGCCCATTATTTTAAAAAGTCTATCTTTTGCACATGTCTTTCTTGCTGACAAAATAACTAATAAAGGAAATGTCAGAAGATGAAGTTTCTCCACTCAAGTTTTAAAAGCGTTTGGTGGGGAGGGCACAGCTTAGGAGGTCCTGGGTTCAATCCCCAGTACCTCCATTTAAAAAAAAAACAAACCAAAACATTCTGTGTTATGAGGCACTGCTCTGAATGGCAGGGAGTGACTACAGACTAAGATAATAATACACAGACATCCTGACCTGCTCCAAAAATGGCTTAAAAAAGACAGAAGTGTATTTCTCTCCCACACTACAGTCCAGAGCAGGCAATCCCGAGCTGGAAGGACTCGCCTGCCATCCTCAACAAGCGGCTTCCACTTCCAGCTCCGAGACTGACAGTTTTGCTCTTGCTCAGCTGGTGGGAAAAGGGGCCAAGAAGGCAACACTTGCAAGTTGGACACATCACTTCCACTCACGTCCAGGACTTAGACATGGCCACATCTGGTTGCTAGGGAGGCTGGGAGATGTTTTAAGACTTGTGAAAATGTTCAGCAACTCTATTACTATGGAAGAAAGAGCAAAAAGGTACTGAGACACAACCAGTAGTCAGCCACAGTTTCGAGAAGGGTCACAGCAAAGCCCTCCAGAAGCGCTGACTCAGTGTGTGAGCTCCTGCTGACGGCCTGGGGCTCCGTTCTTAGTTTCTGATCAAGGAAATGTACACCTGTTGCCCCTACCAGCCCAGAGGGCAGGGGTTAAAGTAGTGATCAGAGTCTCTCTGTATCATAAGAAGAACATATTTCCTTTGTGGAAAGACCAATTTCCTTCTGGGGGCGATTTCCTACTGGAGGAGGAGGGCTGAGGAAAGGAAACAGATGAAGCAGGCTTTGATGTATTTATCATCACTATTAATTCTTCACAAGATTTCATTCTTTCTTTGATTTTTTTTTTTGGTGGAGGTACTGGGGATAGAGCCCAGGACCTTGTGCCCGCCAAGCACGCACTCTATCCCTTCTTCACAAGATTTCAGAATGTTATTTCAACTTGTAAAAAAAAAAAAAAAGTTATATAATAGTATATTATTATATTTTTACATGATTATATTATTCTGTAATCATTACATTATTAAAATACACAGTTACATTGTAATTATTTTACATCTGGTTAAAAATTTACAATGTAGAAGATGCATTTGCCTAATTTTGGTGAATTTTGTGTTACTCTTATATATGAAAAGGGCAGCAAAAATCATGCCAAAACCATGCTTTTGCTCTTTCTGGATTGTTAAGTGTACATTTGATAGTGACCAAATATTTCTGGGAAAAAATTCTGCTAAAACATGGTCAGGTTTTAGGTTTCAGTTTTGTTTGTTTGTATAAGATCCAATTCATTCTCAGGGGTTCAGATTAAAATTGTTTTATTGAATGTCATAATCATACTATATCCTTCGAAAAAAATTCATCTGGTTCTTCCTGATTGATCTGAAAATTAGACAAAATTTCAGAGTTGGAACATTGCACATTGGCTGCCCATTGAAAAATGCTCAGGTGTGCAATTATTTTGACCGTCAATTATAACTGACAGTATTGTCTTGTCTCCAAACTCACCTCTCAAAGCAGATTGTGAAGAACTCACTTGTCTAAACAAAAGTGTGATTTGTGAAAAGGCATGTGTCTGTGGCAGAGACTGCTAGCTTACTCCCAATATCTATTCTCTTCCTTTGCAGCGAGTAAAAGGCTCTCTGAATATTCGTGGGGCACACGGCCTCTTAGAATAAAAGCCACACTTCCCAGCTTCCCTTGCCAATAGATGAGGCTGAGTGATTAAGTTCTGGTTACTTCATCTTGAGCAGACGTGTGATGGTTAAGTTCAAGGTCAGATCCTTAGAGAGGGGGAGGTGCCATTCTCTTCCCTTTTCCCTTGGCTTTGCTATTTGACCCCAGCAAGAGGGCCCCCACCCTGGGCCCTGGTCCACCCTTTCTCACAGAGTGAGGAATTAACAGTGTGAAGGGGATGTGCCCACCTAGAGCCTGTCCCCTTCTTTATAGGACATACTCTGGGTACTTAGAACCTCAGAACTCCCTGTGCAGATGGTCACTTCCCCAGATCTATCCTCCGTGGGTGAGCTGTGTTTTCCGTGTGCACACCCTGGGGTCCAGAAAGAGCCAAGGGACGGCTATTGGTGAGAAGCATGGACAGAGTTTGGATGTGCAGGCTGGGATCACGCCACCTGCTGTGGGTGGGAAGGAGGCAGGGGTGGGGAGAGAAAGGAGGTGGGCTAAAGGCCAATTCTTTCTCTGACTCCATGTTCTGGAGTGGAGCCCTGATCCTGAATTTAAACTCGGTTTTCCAGGAAGGTGTATTTATGAAGGAAGATAAAGCATATTTAATGATTTGTTGGCTTGATAACTATTAAATATCGAGGCATATGATAACATGGTCCTTTATCTGCCTTCCTGCTCTAGGCTCCACAATGTTAGGGACAAGCCAAATTTCCCTCTTTCCACTTGCTGAAATGCGGACTTGAGGGCAGGTCCTGAAGCAGCCATCCTGGACCTTCAATTGGAAGCTATGGGCTGAGGAGGGCACAGCAAAATGACAGAATTAGTTTAGGGTCTCCTGACACCATCTGGCCACCAAAAGAGCCCTAGGTCACCGAAATGGGCTTTTATGTGGTATGTGTTCTATATTATTTAAGCCACTGCATTTATGAATTTCTTTAATAACAGTCTAACCTATATTCTGTTAATAGAGAATTTGGTACCTGAAAAATAGATCAAGCTCTACAGACAAAATCTAGGTTGGCTGAGTGGTTGGCAGGTGGGCAGTGAGGTCAGTGTTGCCGACTGAAAAGCTGATGCCTCTTGTTATGCTTGTGACAACCTGGAAGGCAAACCTTATACCTCCTAGTCAGTGGCTCTACTCAAAACATTGGAGAAATTCAGAATATTGGCGTGTTTGCGGCCTCTTGCCACTTTCAGCTGAGTTATTTACAAAAGAGAAATGAACTTAGGCTAGAACTACAGAATCTGCAAGAAGAGGGAGAGGGACTACAGCTCTATTCCAGGAGGTGCTCTGTCTGCGGCTCACAACCCGAACTAAAAGCTTGGTAATTTGGGGCATCAGAGGGCTGAAAAAACCCAGCTGTTTTTGCAACTGCACACAGAGCACAACCTTCACAGATGTCTGTGCCCCTAAGCCTTGGTGGAATACCTCATTAAGAGGCTGGCCAGAAAATGGGAGCCAGCTCAGAGACAAAAATCAGATTAAGGGTGTTGCCTTCCCTCTCAGGCTGACTACTTCAGATGGCTTCAGGCTACTTACCAGTAAGATGAAAGAGAAGGGTATAGGTAGAACCGAGAGGCCAGAAAATAAGACTCAGGTCTTACAAGGTAACAGTCGTGGACAAGGGTCCACTTCAACCGCCCTGTGGCGTGTCCGCCCGCAGGCAGGAGGCTGGACAGGTGTGAATTAGGCTTATCTGGTCAGATGCAGCTCTGTTAGTTTGGAAGGTGGAAGAGAAGCAAGCGCTATCTTTCTTCTGCTTTTACTACTGTAATTGGCAAACACTGTGGCAGTGTCACCCCCCACCCCCGCCCCGCCCCCAGCATTCAAGAGACTAGTCAACAGCTTCACAGGGGCAGAGAGGCAGCTGTGGAAGTAGAGGCTGGTGCAGTGTTTCCGTGTCCAGTGACTTGCTTCACGGGGGTCCAGCAGCACTGGCAGCAGTGGCAGCGGGGACTGATGAGCCCTGAGATTGTGGCCACGGAGCTGTGCACTTTCCGTGAAGAGCCCCAGTGGCAGTCTCCCAAGTCCTCAACTTCCTCACTTTGGTAGAGGCAGCAGCCTCCCTGGAGGCCAGTCTGGTGGCACGGTCCTCCAGCCCTTCCAGTTACTTCATTAGTTCCCAGTTCTCTAGTATAAACTTACTGACTGCATAATTATTTGATGTGATCCATTTCCTGCAGCTGAATCCTAGAACTATGTCCAGACATCTCTTTGGCTGTGAACCAAAGGGAGGCAAATCGACTGGGAACCTTCTAAAGTTCTGAGGAGGTTATTTTGCCTACAAATTACAAATCTGGGCAAGAGCCTACAATTATGCAACCCATAGAGAAATTTTAGGTCCCCAAACCTTATTTATCAATAAGTGGGCTATAAACACTGTGCAACCCCCAAGGGCACACTCTCTAATAGGGATTTCATGTAACCGTCACTGATAATGGACAAGGAATAACTTCCTAAAGGGATACAGAGGACTGTGGACAAGGGAGTTCCTTCCAGAGAGCAGAACTGGGACCCACAAACCAGGTGACAGTCCTCTACTGCCAGGACAGAGAAGTTTTGCAATTTCAAGCCAGGAGGATTCCCCACTGAAGAGGAGGTAAGTGTGTGGGAAGAGGCTGGGCATGGATATTTGGGTTCCAAAGTCTCCACAGAGACTGATCATTATCCTCCAATATCCACTCTCCTTTTTCCCTTTAGTAGAAGAACTTGTGAATACATGGCCATCCTGAATAAAGACTTCACTTCCAAGCTGCCCCTTCAGCTAGTTGTGGAGCACGCGACCAAGTCTGAAAAGAGCAGGAGTGACACTGCAACTTCAGGATGTTCAAATGGAACTGGAGCTCAGGCATCCTGGCTTCAAAGTCCACGTTCTTACTCACAACTCTGTGTGCCAGAACTTTTCTAAGCATTAGAGGTAAATTAGTGAACAAGACAGGCAAGACCCCTGCTTTCAAAAAACAACCACAGAAAGGGACATAGACAATGACTCAAAGAGAGGCAGCTCCATATAGTAAAGCAAACAAATGGAGAGGCGAATTCAGATAGCGTGAGGTCTTCTAAGGAAATGCAACATGGTGATGTGGTACTGGCTAGGGGTACTACTTTAATTGGTGAAAGCCTCTCTGGAGAGTACATTTGACCCAAGATGGGACCAATGAAAAAGAAGTTTCTAGGCAAAGGGAATGAAATACAAAAGCCTTAAGGTAGGAATAAGTTTGGCATGTTTGAAAGGTGGAAAAAAGGGCAGCTTTTCTGGAGCAGTCACCAAACAGGGAAGCAGCCATGGCTAGAAGTCTGACTTGGTGGGGAGGTATCTGATTGGGCTGGATTTGTAAGCCATGGTAAGTGATTGAATTTAATTCTTAGAGCACTTAGGACTAGCAAGGGAGTGATGTAAACTTACTTCTATGATTTCAGCCATTTCCTTACAAAACCACACATGGATATTTTCAATAACAGAAAACAACAATTGTTGTAAACATGGAATCCTACTAAAGACAGAGCTTTCCAAAACGTGGTGCACACAGGCGGCTCTAGATCTCTCTTTCTTCCGCTTCAGGAAAGACCTTCTAGTCACTGAGTGACCCGCAGTGTCCTCCCACCCCACCGTCCTCCTGTGGGGAGTGGTGGTTCTCA
Organism: Vicugna pacos; assembly: GCF_048564905.1. NCBI lineage: Eukaryota > Metazoa > Chordata > Mammalia > Artiodactyla > Camelidae > Vicugna > Vicugna pacos. Next base: position 49,378,518 of record NC_132996.1, on the reverse strand, counting down.
ACCTCATGCCTGCCCAATGGGAAGATGCCAGGTGGAGGGGTTGGGGCCCTGTGTGAAATGGTCGTGGAGGAGAGACTCTGGCAGTGCTGTTTGTGAGGATGGTTTGCTGAGTTTAATCCTCTTAAAATGTGAGTCAGAATCTTTTGGACTCCACAGTAATAATGCTGCCGTATTTCAGTACCAACGTTCCTGAACTTTCAGACATTAAAGATCCGGGGTGGGGGGTGGTCACGTTACTTTCTATCTTCAGTTCATACATCGATGGAGAATAAACTAGATTATTCCCAGAGAACTTTCCTGAAAATGGTTTTACTTTCTGCACAAACTAAAGGCAGTATCTTTTTCTTTTCTTTAGGTCTCTCCTTTGTTCTTTTGCACATTTTATTCTCATTAATGTTCTAACATAGGCAGGACTGAAAAAAACACATTTAGGTAATTAATTGTTACCTGAACTGGGACAGAAGAAACTGTGAAAGATGCCTTCCCCCAACCCCCATCAGCTCTTCCGTGGGATAAAGGAATGGGGCTGATAAGTCACATGTGGCCACTGCGATCCCCTGGCTGAGTGAGCATCACTGCCTGATCGAGACTCCTCATAGCTCTCCAACGGACTCCCTCCCCTCCATCCTTCCTGAACCATGGCAGGGCTTCTCACTCTGGCAACCTTTTGACTGGTCTCCAACTCTGCTTAACCCAAGGCTTGCTCGGGCTCTGGAACACACAATGCAGGCAAGAGCATATAAGCTCCAGAGTGTGTAGAATTTGAATTAAGCTTTTGCAGGGCCAAGCTGAGAGACTCTTGAGATCTAGGGCCTTGGTGCTGCTATGGCGGTAAGTGGAAGAAGACTGAGGTCTTCCTGTGGACAGACTGTCATTTTGAAAGGCTCTTCAAGCCTGTTTTGTCCCGGAGACCCCTTTTCTACCCAAGACAAGTGAGGAAACATTTTAGGAGCAGTATTTTTGGGTACTACCAGCCAGGTGGCTTAAGAATAGTAAGATATTTTAGGAACATACAGTGTTTTCAGATTTGAATGTGGAGCTTGAAAAGGAAAAAACTTCTTTTAGAAATAAATTCAAACTACTAATTATATGAGAAATCCTTTTTCTCCCACCCCCATATTTTCTTTTAAAACATATGGGAACGACCCTGGAGGGGCAAAAGGTAACAATCTCTTTGTCTTTGTCTACTAAAAATCAAACTAATGTTTGCTCCTTACTATAATCTGAAACCTCCTACTCAGTAAACTGTTAGCAGATAAATGTGTTTGTAAACTCAAGGCTGATCCCTAAATCCTAGAGATTTTTGGAACTATAGCAGATCCACTATTTAATTGAGGGGTTGGTAGAGGCCTGACTGATACACAGCTAATGGAATAGGTGAGTTCTAACATGTGAAAAAGCAGGGATCAGAGAATTCTGAAATCAGATAATTGCCTAAGTTATCACACTAATGTCAGTCCACTAAATAACTTTCAGACCTTGGCAGCTCTGGATGAACACTCCTTCAACCACCTATTTTTGTATGCGAGTATAGTACATATATGAACATATATTGATTTCCTTTTGGCTGTCCATAAATGAGTCCTGGGAGCATAATGGCCAATGTGTTTGCTTGCATAATGCCCTACAGTGTATGCAGAACATTGCTCCACAAAGCCCCGAGATGGGGTATGAAGGGCTCGGTGGAAATGGCAATGTACAACATCCCCACAGCATTAAATCTCCCAACTGCTCTTTAGTTACTGGGAGACCCCCACGTTTAAGGGTCTGCTAGTTCCTGGGTATGAAGAAAGAATTTTTAATGGGGCCAAATGTAGGTGTTTACAAGGGGGAATTGTTGTTTTTTATTAGGAGCTGCCTTATGTTCAATAGTTGTATTTACTTTGTCAAGCTAGCCAGAATTAGAAATCCCCATTGCTAGGCAGCCTAGAGCAACTGCGAAGTATTTCTGGGCATTCAGAACTGAGGCATGTGCTGCCCAAAGGCAGGTTTCATTACAGTCTGTTATTTAGTCCTTGTTCGTCCCTCCCTACCCCCACACCCTCAGATAGCAGTGCTTCTATAACAGGAAACCTTGGTTTTATGCTGAAACATATTTACATGACTGAAACACGACAATTAACACATTTGTAAAGCTTTGAGGGATAGGCACACTCTAATGGTTTTTTGAATCAGGCTGATTTCCTGGAGCTTTTAATCTTATTTTATTTTGTTCTGCCTGCATGAACAAGTTCTTGTGTTACTATAGGTATTTGACAAAGTCTACCTGGTATGAATGTGAAGAAAAAGGAAATAATACAAAAATTAACTTTGTTTTGTCTTTGCCAAACTGTTCCTGACTGCTTTCACCAGTTCAATGTATACTGAGGGCTATGCTATTATTTTTGACATGTTGTGTTAGCTTTTACACAAAGGCAGTTAGGTAGTATGTTTTTGGCTTGCCAAAACGAAATGTGGCTCTCTGTACACTGGCAGTATAAAAACTTTTCATAATGAATGAAAAGGATCAATTACAGCAGTGATTTTCTTCACACCTCATGGTCAAAGGTACACTCTCCCAGGTGGTGTATATTTCACTTGCTCCAAACTTAAATTCACAGCCAGGTGGTATTAAGCAGTATTGTTTGATAAGTGCTATTGTATGTATGTGTGTGTGTGTGTGCGCACACGCGCACATGTGTATATGAGTGTGTATGCCTGTTTATACATATAAATAAACATAACAATGTTATGAATATTTTAATTTCTCTTGTCTATAGATTAATTAATTTCTGAAATCTTGCTAAAATTCAGAAGAAAACATTTTGGAAATGAAATGAAAAGAAGACTTCCATCTTCCTTTTGATTTCTGAAAGTATGCAAACTGTGGAAACTCCCCACCGCAATTCTCACTTAAAAGTTTGCGGCAAATTTACAAATTACACTGGTTTCAAACAGTCACCCGTTACATCTATCTCTCCCCTCCACAGACCTCCCTCCTCACCAATTTCAAAAGGAGCTCGGTGAACAGACTGGGCAAAGCGAGAGCCCTCTCTCTCCATGCCTTAGGGCAGTGATGGGGCAGCACCAGACCGAGTGCTCTAGCTGAAGGATACAGATTAGAGATGAGGACATAACTCCAAGAGTAACTCTCTGGTGAAGTGACTTCACAGATAAGAAGTAAGCAGAGAATCAATTTAGTCTTAGATAGAAAACCTCTCCATGAATAATGGGAAATAAAGTTAAAGGAAATGAAGCAAATAAAGCAAGAAAAAAATACCGATGATCAGAAAAGAGCAAAATGTTTGTGAGTATATAGATAAATGACTATGCCTAATTTTAGGGGATTTTTATTTGTTTGTTTATTTGGCTTAATCAAAATGCATGTTTCTATGGAAATGTTAACAAGAGCTAAGCTTAATTTCCACATGGATAACTTAGAAGTAATTTCTCATAGAGATTATTTTCTATTCTTTAAAAACTCATTTGCTTTTATATGTGGAGGATTTTTTCCCCCACCACTTAACTTTACCATTGAG